>NC_138885.1:29389749-30589749 GCF_965194825.1 Balaenoptera physalus | reverse complement strand
CTCGCTTTCTTGGGCGCTGGCCGCAAAAGCGCAGGATTGCTTCAGGCCCTATTCTGGTCCCAGGCGGCAGGCTGAGCCTGTGGTTAATTCTTCTTCCTGATGGGAAAATAGAGTGACCTCTGCCTCTCCCAACACCTAGAGCTAGTCTCTCATTGGTTCCCACTCTTCCCTTTCATCCTCAGGACAAATTGCAAGCTGTACGGAACAGGAGGTTAAAGGTGCTGATTCTCCAAGGAGGGAGATTGCTAGTAAAGCGGCTGGAATGGCGAACCCGAGCACAAGGAGATGAGAAATGAGGTGCGTTTTAGAAACCTTTCCCGATCACACGGTGTACCATCTTCTGGGTTTCTCATGCATGTTTTCGATGTAGGAAGATGCCCTTGAACCTGGAGATTTGGGACCCATGGGATGGGTACCACGCAGTATTACTTTAAAGGGTCTGCGTTTGCTCACCCAACCTCACCAAACCTCTCAGCCCCAAGAGTGTCCACCCTTATGTCTCAATCAGCTGTGGGTCTAGATATGGTCAATCCAGGTGGCATTACAGCCGCTGAAAGAATTTTGTAAGAATTTCTCTCTCTTTCACTGTCTTTGTTTCACGGGTTTTTAAAAGTAATTGATTTTTATAATGGGGTTTACCTGCTTTTCACTGCTGTGATTTTGCCGCTTTACACCCACTTGACTCACTTTCAGAGAGATATCAATGCATAGGTTTCAAGATTCTTACTAGTCAGATATATTCTTGGGCGGTGAATAGGGGGTGCTGAGTCCAATTCCTTGAGCAAATAGTAGGGCTTGTCTATTACATATTGGGTTTATGGAACGGTATCTGAGCTAATTTGAAACCCTTGTTGTATGCATCACCCCACCTCACCTTTCCCGTTAAGCAGCCATAATGTGTTTTCTAAACGTGTGACTCTATTCTGTTTTGTAATTCAGTTCAAGGGTAGCGGTTTTTACATTCCCTCTATAAGTCATATCTTATGATAAGTGTCTTTTTCTGTGTGACTTATTTCACTTAGAATCGTCGTACCTAAATCCACTCATCATGCTGCTACTAGCCTTATGACGTTGATTTCATGGCTGAGTGATATTCCATTGTACATAAGGACCACCACTTCTTTATCCATTTTTCTCTTTCCTGGGATATTTAAGGTGTAACGAAGTGGAGATTTTGTCAACAGAGCAGCCCTAAACTTTGGGGTGCCTGTGTCTTGCTGATTTTTAGTTTTCTCAATTTATACGCCCATGAGTGGATGTGCCCTATGCTCCCTAAGCTGAGTTTTTTAGATGTTTCAGGACACACCGTGCACTTCTCCAGAGTGGCTGTTGGCAATTTACATCCCGCCCATCAGCGTAGCCAGGCTCCCGTTTCTCCATGGCCTGTCCTGCATTTCTGGTTTTGACACTTTATTCAGCATGGCCCTTTTGACCGATGGGAAGCGAGACTTCTTTGTAGCGCTGATTTGCCTTTCCAGGTTGCTTGGTTGGCCAAAAAGGGCGTATGCGTTTTTTCCTGAATATATTCAGGAAAAAACGCATACGCCCTTTTTGACCAAGGGCATCATTGTCGAAGTTTTGCCGCTTTTCCTGTGCTTTAAAGGCGATTCGAATCTCCCTCCTGAAATCTGTTTCCTGCAATTCTGCCTTGCTTTCAAATCCTCTTCGTTTCCTTCCATCAATATATTTGTGGTCGAGAGTCATCATTTATAAGTCTGCAGGTTTGTGAATTGCAGTGCCCCTGAGCTCCATTTTTCAACTCGCTTTCTTGGGCGCTGGCCGCAAAAGCGCAGGATTGCTTCAGGCCCTATTCTGGTCCCAGGCGGCAGGCTGAGCCTGTGGTTAATTCTTCTTCCTGATGGTTAAATAGAGTGACCTCAGCCTGTCCCAACACCTAGAGCTAGTCGCTCATTGGTTGCCCCTCTTCCCTTTCATCCTCAGGACAAATTGCAAGCTGTACGGAACAGGAGGTTAAAGGTGCTGATTCTCCAAGGAGGGAGATTGCTAGTAAAGCGGCTGGAATGGCGAACCCGAGCACAAGGAGCTGAGAAATGAGGTGCGTTTTAGAAACCTTTCCCGATCACACGGTGTACCATCTTCTGGGTTTCTCATGCATGTTTTCGATGTAGGAAGATGCCCTTGAACCTGGAGATTTGGGACCCATGGGATGGGTACCACGCAGTATTACTTTAAAGGGTCTGCGTTTGCTCACCCAACCTCACCAAACCTCTCAGCCCCAAGAGTGTCCACCCTTATGTCTCAATCAGCTGTGGGTCTAGATATGGTCAATCCAGGTGGCATTACAGCCGCTGAAAGAATTTTGTAAGAATTTCTCTCTCTTTCACTGTCTTTGTTTCACGGGTTTTTAAAAGTAATTGATTTTTATAATGGGGTTTACCTGCTTTTCACTGCTGTGATTTTGCCGCTTTACACCCACTTGACTCACTTTCAGAGAGATATCAATGCATAGGTTTCAAGATTCTTACTAGTCAGATATATTCTTGGGCGGTGAATAGGGGGTGCTGAGTCCAATTCCTTGAGCAAATAGTAGGGCTTGTCTATTACATATTGGGTTTATGGAACGGTATCTGAGCTAATTTGAAACCCTTGTTGTATGCATCACCCCACCTCACCTTTCCCGTTAAGCAGCCATAATGTGTTTTCTAAACGTGTGACTCTATTCTGTTTTGTAATTCAGTTCAAGGGTAGCGGTTTTTACATTCCCTCTATAAGTCATATCTTATGATAAGTGTCTTTTTCTGTGTGACTTATTTCACTTAGAATCGTCGTACCTAAATCCACTCATCATGCTGCTACTAGCCTTATGACGTTGATTTCATGGCTGAGTGATATTCCATTGTACATAAGGACCACCACTTCTTTATCCATTTTTCTCTTTCCTGGGATATTTAAGGTGTAACGAAGTGGAGATTCTTGTCAACAGAGCAGCCCTAAACTTTGGGGTGCCTGTGTCTTGCTGATTTTTAGTTTTCTCAATTTATACGCCCATGAGTGGATGTGCCCTATGCTCCCTAAGCTGAGTTTTTTAGATGTTTCAGGACACACCGTGCACTTCTCCAGAGTGGCTGTTGGCAATTTACATCCCGCCCATCAGCGTAGCCAGGCTCCCGTTTCTCCATGGCCTGTCCTGCATTTCTGGTTTTGACACTTTATTCAGCATGGCCCTTTTGACCGATGGGAAGCGAGACTTCTTTGTAGCGCTGATTTGCCTTTCCAGGTTGCTTGGTTGGCCAAAAAGGGCGTATGCGTTTTTTCCTGAATATATTCAGGAAAAAACGCATACGCCCTTTTTGGCCAAGGGCATCATTGTCGAGGTTTTGCCGCTTTTCCTGTGCTTTAAAGGCGATTCGAATCTCCCTCCTGAAATCTGTTTCCTGCAATTCTGCCTTGCTTTCAAATCCTCTTCGTTGCCTTCCCTCAATATATTTGTGGACGGGAGTCATCATTTATAAGTCTGCAGGTTTGTGAATTGCAGTGCCCCTGAGCGCCATTTTTCAACTCGCTTTCTTGGGCGCTGGCCGCAAAAGCGCAGGATTGCTTCAGGCCCTATTCTGGTCCCAGGCGGCAGGCTGAGCCTGTGGTTAATTCTTCTTCCTGATGGGAAAATAGAGTGACCTCTGCCTCTCCCAACACCTAGAGCTAGTCTCTCATTGGTTCCCCCTCTTCCCTTTCATCCTCAGGACAAATTGCAAGCTGTACGGAACAGGAGGTTAAAGGTGCTGATTCTCCAAGGAGGGAGATTGCTAGTAAAGCGGCTGGAATGGCGAACCCGAGCACAAGGAGCTGAGAAATGAGGTGCGTTTTAGAAACCTTTCCCGATCACACGGTGTACCATCTTCTGGGTTTCTCATGCATGTTTTCGATGTAGGAAGATGCCCTTGAACCTGGAGATTTGGGACCCATGGGATGGGTACCACGCAGTATTACTTTAAAGGGTCTGCGTTTGCTCACCCAACCTCACCAAACCTCTCAGCCCCAAGAGTGTCCACCCTTATGTCTCAATCAGCTGTGGGTCTAGATATGGTCAATCCAGGTGGCATTACAGCCGCTGAAAGAATTTTGTAAGAATTTCTCTCTCTTTCACTGTCTTTGTTTCACGGGTTTTTAAAAGTAATTGATTTTTATAATGGGGTTTACCTGCTTTTCACTGCTGTGATTTTGCCGCTTTACACCCACTTGACTCACTTTCAGAGAGATATCAATGCATAGGTTTCAAGATTCTTACTAGTCAGATATATTCTTGGGCGGTGAATAGGGGGTGCTGAGTCCAATTCCTTGAGCAAATAGTAGGGCTTGTCTATTACATATTGGGTTTATGGAACGGTATCTGAGCTAATTTGAAACCCTTGTTGTATGCATCACCCCACCTCACCTTTCCCGTTAAGCAGCCATAATGTGTTTTCTAAACGTGTGACTCTATTCTGTTTTGTAATTCAGTTCAAGGGTAGCGGTTTTTACATTCCCTCTATAAGTCATATCTTACGATAAGTGTCTTTTTCTGTGTGACTTATTTCACTTAGAATCGTCGTACCTAAATCCACTCATCATGCTGCTACTAGCCTTATGACGTTGATTTCATGGCTGAGTGATATTCCATTGTACATAAGGACCACCACTTCTTTATCCATTTTTCTCTTTCCTGGGATATTTAAGGTGTAACGAAGTGGAGATTCTTGTCAACAGAGCAGCCCTAAACTTTGGGGTGCCTGTGTCTTGCTGATTTTTAGTTTTCTCAATTTATACGCCCATGAGTGGATGTGCCCTATGCTCCCTAAGCTGAGTTTTTTAGATGTTTCAGGACACACCGTGCACTTCTCCAGAGTGGCTGTTGGCAATTTACATCCCGCCCATCAGCGTAGCCAGGCTCCCGTTTCTCCATGGCCTGTCCTGCATTTCTGGTTTTGACACTTTATTCAGCATGGCCCTTTTGACCGATGGGAAGCGAGACTTCTTTGTAGCGCTGATTTGCCTTTCCAGGTTGCTTGGTTGGCCAAAAAGGGCGTATGCGTTTTTTCCTGAATATATTCAGGAAAAAACGCATACGCCCTTTTTGGCCAAGGGCATCATTGTCGAGGTTTTGCCGCTTTTCCTGTGCTTTAAAGGCGATTCGAATCTCCCTCCTGAAATCTGTTTCCTGCAATTCTGCCTTGCTTTCAAATCCTCTTCGTTGCCTTCCCTCAATATATTTGTGGACGAGAGTCATCATTTATAAGTCTGCAGGTTTGTGAATTGCAGTGCCCCTGAGCTCCATTTTTCAACTCGCTTTCTTGGGCGCTGGCCGCAAAAGCGCAGGATTGCTTCAGGCCCTATTCTGGTCCCAGGCGGCAGGCTGAGCCTGTGGTTAATTCTTCTTCCTGATGGGAAAATAGAGTGACCTCTGCCTGTCCCAACACCTGGAGCTAGTCTCTCATTGGTTCCCCCTCTTCCCTTTCATCCTCAGGACAAATTGCAAGCTGTACGGAACAGGAGGTTAAAGGTGCTGATTCTCCAAGGAGGGAGATTGCTAGTAAAGCGGCTGGAATGGCGAACCCGAGCACAAGGAGCTGAGAAATGAGGTGCGTTTTAGAAACCTTTCCCGATCACACGGTGTACCATCTTCTGGGTTTCTCATGCATGTTTTCGATGTAGGAAGATGCCCTTGAACCTGAAGATTTGGGACCCATGGGATGGGTACCACGCAGTATTACTTTAAAGGGTCTGCGTTTGCTCACCCAACCTCACCAAACCTCTCAGCCCCAAGAGTGTCCACCCTTATGTCTCAATCAGCTGTGGGTCTAGATATGGTCAATCCAGGTGGCATTACAGCCGCTGAAAGAATTTTGTAAGAATTTCTCTCTCTTTCACTGTCTTTGTTTCACGGGTTTTTAAAAGTAATTGATTTTTATAATGGGGTTTACCTGCTTTTCACTGCTGTGATTTTGCCGCTTTACACCCACTTGACTCACTTTCAGAGAGATATCAATGCATAGGTTTCAAGATTCTTACTAGTCAGATATATTCTTGGGCGGTGAATAGGGGGTGCTGAGTCCAATTCCTTGAGCAAATAGTAGGGCTTGTCTATTACATATTGGGTTTATGGAACGGTATCTGAGATAATTTGAAACCCTTGTTGTATGCATCACCCCACCTCACCTTTCCCGTTAAGCAGCCATAATGTGTTTTCTAAACGTGTGACTCTATTCTGTTTTGTAATTCAGTTCAAGGGTAGCGGTTTTTACATTCCCTCTATAAGTCATATCTTATGATAAGTGTCTTTTTCTGTGTGACTTATTTCACTTAGAATCGTCGTACCTAAATCCACTCATCATGCTGCTACTAGCCTTATGACGTTGATTTCATGGCTGAGTGATATTCCATTGTACATAAGGACCACCACTTTTTTATCCATTTTTCTCTTTCCTGGGATATTTAAGGTGTAACGAAGTGGAGATTCTTGTCAACAGAGCAGCCCTAAACTTTGGGGTGCCTGTGTCTTGCTGATTTTTAGTTTTCTCAATTTATACGCCCATGAGTGGATGTGCCCTATGCTCCCTAAGCTGAGTTTTTTAGATGTTTCAGGACACACCGTGCACTTCTCCAGAGTGGCTGTTGGCAATTTACATCCCGCCCATCAGCGTAGCCAGGCTCCCGTTTCTCCATGGCCTGTCCTGCATTTCTGGTTTTGACACTTTATTCAGCATGGCCCTTTTGACCGATGGGAAGCGAGACTTCTTTGTAGCGCTGATTTGCCTTTCCAGGTTGCTTGGTTGGCCAAAAAGGGCGTATGCGTTTTTTCCTGAATATATTCAGGAAAAAACGCATACGCCCTTTTTGGCCAAGGGCATCATTGTCGAGGTTTTGCCGCTTTTCCTGTGCTTTAAAGGCGATTCGAATCTCCCTCCTGAAATCTGTTTCCTGCAATTCTGCCTTGCTTTCAAATCCTCTTCGTTGCCTTCCCTCAATATATTTGTGGACGAGAGTCATCATTTATAAGTCTGCAGGTTTGTGAATTGCAGTGCCCCTGAGCTCCATTTTTCAACTCGCTTTCTTGGGCGCTGGCCGCAAAAGCGCAGGATTGCTTCAGGCCCTTTTCTGGTCCCAGGCGGCAGGCTGAGCCTGTGGTTAATTCTTCTTCCTGATGGGAAAATAGAGTGACCTCTGCCTGTCCCAACACCTGGAGCTAGTCTCTCATTGGTTCCCCCTCTTCCCTTTCATCCTCAGGACAAATTGCAAGCTGTACGGAACAGGAGGTTAAAGGTGCTGATTCTCCAAGGAGGGAGATTGCTAGTAAAGCGGCTGGAATGGCGAACCCGAGCACAAGGAGCTGAGAAATGAGGTGCGTTTTAGAAACCTTTCCCGATCACACGGTGTACCATCTTCTGGGTTTCTCATGCATGTTTTCGATGTAGGAAGATGCCCTTGAACCTGGAGATTTGGGACCCATGGGATGGGTACCACGCAGTATTACTTTAAAGGGTCTGCGTTTGCTCACCCAACCTCACCAAACCTCTCAGCCCCAAGAGTGTCCACCCTTATGTCTCAATCAGCTGTGGGTCTAGATATGGTCAATCCAGGTGGCATTACAGCCGCTGAAAGAATTTTGTAAGAATTTCTCTCTCTTTCACTGTCTTTGTTTCACGGGTTTTTAAAAGTAATTGATTTTTATAATGGGGTTTACCTGCTTTTCACTGCTGTGATTTTGCCGCTTTACACCCACTTGACTCACTTTCAGAGAGATATCAATGCATAGGTTTCAAGATTCTTACTAGTCAGATATATTCTTGGGCGGTGAATAGGGGGTGCTGAGTCCAATTCCTTGAGCAAATAGTAGGGCTTGTCTATTACATATTGGGTTTATGGAACGGTATCTGAGCTAATTTGAAACCCTTGTTGTATGCATCACCCCACCTCACCTTTCCCGTTAAGCAGCCATAATGTGTTTTCTAAACGTGTGACTCTATTCTGTTTTGTAATTCAGTTCAAGGGTAGCGGTTTTTACATTCCCTCTATAAGTCATATCTTATGATAAGTGTCTTTTTCTGTGTGACTTATTTCACTTAGAATCGTCGTACCTAAATCCACTCATCATGCTGCTACTAGCCTTATGACGTTGATTTCATGGCTGAGTGATATTCCATTGTACATAAGGACCACCACTTCTTTATCCATTTTTCTCTTTCCTGGGATATTTAAGGTGTAACGAAGTGGAGATTCTTGTCAACAGAGCAGCCCTAAACTTTGGGGTGCCTGTGTCTTGCTGATTTTTAGTTTTCTCAATTTATACGCCCATGAGTGGATGTGCCCTATGCTCCCTAAGCTGAGTTTTTTAGATGTTTCAGGACACACCGTGCACTTCTCCAGAGTGGCTGTTGGCAATTTACATCCCGCCCATCAGCGTAGCCAGGCTCCCGTTTCTCCATGGCCTGTCCTGCATTTCTGGTTTTGACACTTTATTCAGCATGGCCCTTTTGACCGATGGGAAGCGAGACTTCTTTGTAGCGCTGATTTGCCTTTCCAGGTTGCTTGGTTGGCCAAAAAGGGCGTATGCGTTTTTTCCTGAATATATTCAGGAAAAAACGCATACGCCCTTTTTGGCCAAGGGCATCATTGTCGAGGTTTTGCCGCTTTTCCTGTGCTTTAAAGGCGATTCGAATCTCCCTCCTGAAATCTGTTTCCTGCAATTCTGCCTTGCTTTCAAATCCTCTTCGTTGCCTTCCCTCAATATATTTGTGGACGAGAGTCATCATTTATAAGTCTGCAGGTTTGTGAATTGCAGTGCCCCTGAGCGCCATTTTTCAACTCGCTTTCTTGGGCGCTGGCCGCAAAAGCGCAGGATTGCTTCAGGCCCTATTCTGGTCCCAGGCGGCAGGCTGAGCCTGTGGTTAATTCTTCTTCCTGATGGGAAAATAGAGTGACCTCTGCCTCTCCCAACACCTAGAGCTAGTCTCTCATTGGTTCCCCCTCTTCCCTTTCATCCTCAGGACAAATTGCAAGCTGTACGGAACAGGAGGTTAAAGGTGCTGATTCTCCAAGGAGGGAGATTGCTAGTAAAGCGGCTGGAATGGCGAACCCGAGCACAAGGAGCTGAGAAATGAGGTGCGTTTTAGAAACCTTTCCCGATCACACGGTGTACCATCTTCTGGGTTTCTCATGCATGTTTTCGATGTAGGAAGATGCCCTTGAACCTGGAGATTTGGGACCCATGGGATGGGTACCACGCAGTATTACTTTAAAGGGTCTGCGTTTGCTCACCCAACCTCACCAAACCTCTCAGCCCCAAGAGTGTCCACCCTTATGTCTCAATCAGCTGTGGGTCTAGATATGGTCAATCCAGGTGGCATTACAGACGCTGAAAGAATTTTGTAAGAATTTCTCTCTCTTTCACTGTCTTTGTTTCACGGGTTTTTAAAAGTAATTGATTTTTATAATGGGGTTTACCTGCTTTTCACTGCTGTGATTTTGCCGCTTTACACCCACTTGACTCACTTTCAGAGAGATATCAATGCATAGGTTTCAAGATTCTTACTAGTCAGATATATTCTTGGGCGGTGAATAGGGGGTGCTGAGTCCAATTCCTTGAGCAAATAGTAGGGCTTGTCTATTACATATTGGGTTTATGGAACGGTATCTGAGCTAATTTGAAACCCTTGTTGTATGCATCACCCCACCTCACCTTTCCCGTTAAGCAGCCATAATGTGTTTTCTAAACGTGTGACTCTATTCTGTTTTGTAATTCAGTTCAAGGGTAGCGGTTTTTACATTCCCTCTATAAGTCATATCTTATGATAAGTGTCTTTTTCTGTGTGACTTATTTCACTTAGAATCGTCGTACCTAAATCCACTCATCATGCTGCTACTAGCCTTATGACGTTGATTTCATGGCTGAGTGATATTCCATTGTACATAAGGACCACCACTTCTTTATCCATTTTTCTCTTTCCTGGGATATTTAAGGTGTAACGAAGTGGAGATTCTTGTCAACAGAGCAGCCCTAAACTTTGGGGTGCCTGTGTCTTGCTGATTTTTAGTTTTCTCAATTTATACGCCCATGAGTGGATGTGCCCTATGCTCCCTAAGCTGAGTTTTTTAGATGTTTCAGGACACACCGTGCACTTCTCCAGAGTGGCTGTTGGCAATTTACATCCCGCCCATCAGCGTAGCCAGGCTCCCGTTTCTCCATGGCCTGTCCTGCATTTCTGGTTTTGACACTTTATTCAGCATGGCCCTTTTGACCGATGGGAAGCGAGACTTCTTTGTAGCGCTGATTTGCCTTTCCAGGTTGCTTGGTTGGCCAAAAAGGGCGTATGCGTTTTTTCCTGAATATATTCAGGAAAAAACGCATACGCCCTTTTTGGCCAAGGGCATCATTGTCGAGGTTTTGCCGCTTTTCCTGTGCTTTAAAGGCGATTCGAATCTCCCTCCTGAAATCTGTTTCCTGCAATTCTGCCTTGCTTTCAAATCCTCTTCGTTGCCTTCCCTCAATATATTTGTGGACGAGAGTCATCATTTATAAGTCTGCAGGTTTGTGAATTGCAGTGCCCCTGAGCGCCATTTTTCAACTCGCTTTCTTGGGCGCTGGCCGCAAAAGCGCAGGATTGCTTCAGGCCCTATTCTGGTCCCAGGCGGCAGGCTGAGCCTGTGGTTAATTCTTCTTCCTGATGGGAAAATAGAGTGACCTCTGCCTCTCCCAACACCTAGAGCTAGTCTCTCATTGGTTCCCCCTCTTCCCTTTCATCCTCAGGACAAATTGCAAGCTGTACGGAACAGGAGGTTAAAGGTGCTGATTCTCCAAGGAGGGAGATTGCTAGTAAAGCGGCTGGAATGGCGAACCCGAGCACAAGGAGCTGAGAAATGAGGTGCGTTTTAGAAACCTTTCCCGATCACACGGTGTACCATTTTCTGGGTTTCTCATGCATGTTTTCGATGTAGGAAGATGCCCTTGAACCTGGAGATTTGGGACCCATGGGATGGGTACCACGCAGTATTACTTTAAAGGGTCTGCGTTTGCTCACCCAACCTCACCAAACCTCTCAGCCCCAAGAGTGTCCACCCTTATGTCTCAATCAGCTGTGGGTCTAGATATGGTCAATCCAGGTGGCATTACAGCCGCTGAAAGAATTTTGTAAGAATTTCTCTCTCTTTCACTGTCTTTGTTTCACGGGTTTTTAAAAGTAATTGATTTTTATAATGGGGTTTACCTGCTTTTCACTGCTGTGATTTTGCCGCTTTACACCCACTTGACTCACTTTCAGAGAGATATCAATGCATAGGTTTCAAGATTCTTACTAGTCAGATATATTCTTGGGCGGTGAATAGGGGGTGCTGAGTCCAATTCCTTGAGCAAATAGTAGGGCTTGTCTATTACATATTGGGTTTATGGAACGGTATCTGAGCTAATTTGAAACCCTTGTTGTATGCATCACCCCACCTCACCTTTCCCGTTAAGCAGCCATAGTGTGTTTTCTAAACGTGTGACTCTATTCTGTTTTGTAATTCAGTTCAAGGGTAGCGGTTTTTACATTCCCTCTATAAGTCATATCTTATGATAAGTGTCTTTTTCTGTGTGACTTATTTCACTTAGAATCGTCGTACCTAAATCCACTCATCATGCTGCTACTAGCCTTATGACGTTGATTTCATGGCTGAGTGATATTCCATTGTACATAAGGACCACCACTTCTTTATCCATTTTTCTCTTTCCTGGGATATTTAAGGTGTAACGAAGTGGAGATTCTTGTCAACAGAGCAGCCCTAAACTTTGGGGTGCCTGTGTCTTGCTGATTTTTAGTTTTCTCAATTTATACGCCCATGAGTGGATGTGCCCTATGCTCCCTAAGCTGAGTTTTTTAGATGTTTCAGGACACACCGTGCACTTCTCCAGAGTGGCTGTTGGCAATTTACATCCCGCCCATCAGCGTAGCCAGGCTCCCGTTTCTCCATGGCCTGTCCTGCATTTCTGGTTTTGACACTTTATTCAGCATGGCCCTTTTGACCGATGGGAAGCGAGACTTCTTTGTAGCGCTGATTTGCCTTTCCAGGTTGCTTGGTTGGCCAAAAAGGGCGTATGCGTTTTTTCCTGAATATATTCAGGAAAAAACGCATACGCCCTTTTTGGCCAAGGGCATCATTGTCGAGGTTTTGCCGCTTTTCCTGTGCTTTAAAGGCGATTCGAATCTCCCTCCTGAAATCTGTTTCCTGCAATTCTGCCTTGCTTTCAAATCCTCTTCGTTGCCTTCCCTCAATATATTTGTGGACGAGAGTCATCATTTATAAGTCTGCAGGTTTGTGAATTGCAGTGCCCCTGAGCGCCATTTTTCAACTCGCTTTCTTGGGCGCTGGCCGCAAAAGCGCAGGATTGCTTCAGGCCCTATTCTGGTCCCAGGCGGCAGGCTGAGCCTGTGGTTAATTCTTCTTCCTGATGGGAAAATAGAGTGACCTCTGCCTCTCCCAACACCTAGAGCTAGTCTCTCATTGGTTCCCCCTCTTCCCTTTCATCCTCAGGACAAATTGCAAGCTGTACGGAACAGGAGGTTAAAGGTGCTGATTCTCCAAGGAGGGAGATTGCTAGTAAAGCGGCTGGAATGGCGAACCCGAGCACAAGGAGCTGAGAAATGAGGTGCGTTTTAGAAACCTTTCCCGATCACACGGTGTACCATCTTCTGGGTTTCTCATGCATGTTTTCGATGTAGGAAGATGCCCTTGAACCTGGAGATTTGGGACCCATGGGATGGGTACCACGCAGTATTACTTTAAAGGGTCTGCGTTTGCTCACCCAACCTCACCAAACCTCTCAGCCCCAAGAGTGTCCACCCTTATGTCTCAATCAGCTGTGGGTCTAGATATGGTCAATCCAGGTGGCATTACAGCCGCTGAAAGAATTTTGTAAGAATTTCTCTCTCTTTCACTGTCTTTGTTTCACGGGTTTTTAAAAGTAATTGATTTTTATAATGGGGTTTACCTGCTTTTCACTGCTGTGATTTTGCCGCTTTACACCCACTTGACTCACTTTCAGAGAGATATCAATGCATAGGTTTCAAGATTCTTACTAGTCAGATATATTCTTGGGCGGTGAATAGGGGGTGCTGAGTCCAATTCCTTGAGCAAATAGTAGGGCTTGTCTATTACATATTGGGTTTATGGAACGGTATCTGAGCTAATTTGAAACCCTTGTTGTATGCATCACCCCACCTCACCTTTCCCGTTAAGCAGCCATAATGTGTTTTCTAAACGTGTGACTCTATTCTGTTTTGTAATTCAGTTCAAGGGTAGCGGTTTTTACATTCCCTCTATAAGTCATATCTTATGATAAGTGTCTTTTTCTGTGTGACTTATTTCACTTAGAATCGTCGTACCTAAATCCACTCATCATGCTGCTACTAGCCTTATGACGTTGATTTCATGGCTGAGTGATATTCCATTGTACATAAGGACCACCACTTCTTTATCCATTTTTCTCTTTCCTGGGATATTTAAGGTGTAACGAAGTGGAGATTCTTGTCAACAGAGCAGCCCTAAACTTTGGGGTGCCTGTGTCTTGCTGATTTTTAGTTTTCTCAATTTATACGCCCATGAGTGGATGTGCCCTATGCTCCCTAAGCTGAGTTTTTTAGATGTTTCAGGACACACCGTGCACTTCTCCAGAGTGGCTGTTTGCAATTTACATCCCGCCCATCAGCGTAGCCAGGCTCCCGTTTCTCCATGGCCTGTCCTGCATTTCTGGTTTTGACACTTTATTCAGCATGGCCCTTTTGACCGATGGGAAGCGAGACTTCTTTGTAGCGCTGATTTGCCTTTCCAGGTTGCTTGGTTGGCCAAAAAGGGCGTATGCGTTTTTTCCTGAATATATTCAGGAAAAAACGCATACGCCCTTTTTGGCCAAGGGCATCATTGTCGAGGTTTTGCCGCTTTTCCTGTGCTTTAAAGGCGATTCGAATCTCCCTCCTGAAATCTGTTTCCTGCAATTCTGCCTTGCTTTCAAATCCTCTTCGTTGCCTTCCCTCAATATATTTGTGGACGAGAGTCATCATTTATAAGTCTGCAGGTTTGTGAATTGCAGTGCCCCTGAGCTCCATTTTTCAACTCGCTTTCTTGGGCGCTGGCCGCAAAAGCGCAGGATTGCTTCAGGCCCTATTCTGGTCCCAGGCGGCAGGCTGAGCCTGTGGTTAATTCTTCTTCCTGATGGGAAAATAGAGTGACCTCTGCCTGTCCCAACACCTGGAGCTAGTCTCTCATTGGTTCCCCCTCTTCCCTTTCATCCTCAGGACAAATTGCAAGCTGTACGGAACAGGAGGTTAAAGGTGCTGATTCTCCAAGGAGGGAGATTGCTAGTAAAGCGGCTGGAATGGCGAACCCGAGCACAAGGAGCTGAGAAATGAGGTGCGTTTTAGAAACCTTTCCCGATCACACGGTGTACCATCTTCTGGGTTTCTCATGCATGTTTTCGATGTAGGAAGATGCCCTTGAACCTGAAGATTTGGGACCCATGGGATGGGTACCACGCAGTATTACTTTAAAGGGTCTGCGTTTGCTCACCCAACCTCACCAAACCTCTCAGCCCCAAGAGTGTCCACCCTTATGTCTCAATCAGCTGTGGGTCTAGATATGGTCAATCCAGGTGGCATTACAGCCGCTGAAAGAATTTTGTAAGAATTTCTCTCTCTTTCACTGTCTTTGTTTCACGGGTTTTTAAAAGTAATTGATTTTTATAATGGGGTTTACCTGCTTTTCACTGCTGTGATTTTGCCGCTTTACACCCACTTGACTCACTTTCAGAGAGATATCAATGCATAGGTTTCAAGATTCTTACTAGTCAGATATATTCTTGGGCGGTGAATAGGGGGTGCTGAGTCCAATTCCTTGAGCAAATAGTAGGGCTTGTCTATTACATATTGGGTTTATGGAACGGTATCTGAGCTAATTTGAAACCCTTGTTGTATGCATCACCCCACCTCACCTTTCCCGTTAAGCAGCCATAATGTGTTTTCTAAACGTGTGACTCTATTCTGTTTTGTAATTCAGTTCAAGGGTAGCGGTTTTTACATTCCCTCTATAAGTCATATCTTATGATAAGTGTCTTTTTCTGTGTGACTTATTTCACTTAGAATCGTCGTACCTAAATCCACTCATCATGCTGCTACTAGCCTTATGACGTTGATTTCATGGCTGAGTGATATTCCATTGTACATAAGGACCACCACTTCTTTATCCATTTTTCTCTTTCCTGGGATATTTAAGGTGTAACGAAGTGGAGATTCTTGTCAACAGAGCAGCCCTAAACTTTGGGGTGCCTGTGTCTTGCTGATTTTTAGTTTTCTCAATTTATACGCCCATGAGTGGATGTGCCCTATGCTCCCTAAGCTGAGTTTTTTAGATGTTTCAGGACACACCGTGCACTTCTCCAGAGTGGCTGTTGGCAATTTACATCCCGCCCATCAGCGTAGCCAGGCTCCCGTTTCTCCATGGCCTGTCCTGCATTTCTGGTTTTGACACTTTATTCAGCATGGCCCTTTTGACCGATGGGAAGCGAGACTTCTTTGTAGCGCTGATTTGCCTTTCCAGGTTGCTTGGTTGGCCAAAAAGGGCGTATGCGTTTTTTCCTGAATATATTCAGGAAAAAACGCATACGCCCTTTTTGGCCAAGGGCATCATTGTCGAGGTTTTGCCGCTTTTCCTGTGCTTTAAAGGCGATTCGAATCTCCCTCCTGAAATCTGTTTCCTGCAATTCTGCCTTGCTTTCAAATCCTCTTCGTTGCCTTCCCTCAATATATTTGTGGACGAGAGTCATCATTTATAAGTCTGCAGGTTTGTGAATTGCAGTGCCCCTGAGCGCCATTTTTCAACTCGCTTTCTTGGGCGCTGGCCGCAAAAGCGCAGGATTGCTTCAGGCCCTATTCTGGTCCCAGGCGGCAGGCTGAGCCTGTGGTTAATTCTTCTTCCTGATGGGAAAATAGAGTGACCTCTGCCTCTCCCAACACCTAGAGCTAGTCTCTCATTGGTTCCCCCTCTTCCCTTTCATCCTCAGGACAAATTGCAAGCTGTACGGAACAGGAGGTTAAAGGTGCTGATTCTCCAAGGAGGGAGATTGCTAGTAAAGCGGCTGGAATGGCGAACCCGAGCACAAGGAGCTGAGAAATGAGGTGCGTTTTAGAAACCTTTCCCGATCACACGGTGTACCATCTTCTGGGTTTCTCATGCATATTTTCGATGTAGGAAGATGCCCTTGAACCTGGAGATTTGGGACCCATGGGATGGGTACCACGCAGTATTACTTTAAAGGGTCTGCGTTTGCTCACCCAACCTCACCAAACCTCTCAGCCCCAAGAGTGTCCACCCTTATGTCTCAATCAGCTGTGGGTCTAGATATGGTCAATCCAGGTGGCATTACAGCCGCTGAAAGAATTTTGTAAGAATTTCTCTCTCTTTCACTGTCTTTGTTTCACGGGTTTTTAAAAGTAATTGATTTTTATAATGGGGTTTACCTGCTTTTCACTGCTGTGATTTTGCCGCTTTACACCCACTTGACTCACTTTCAGAGAGATATCAATGCATAGGTTTCAAGATTCTTACTAGTCAGATATATTCTTGGGCGGTGAATAGGGGGTGCTGAGTCCAATTCCTTGAGCAAATAGTAGGGCTTGTCTATTACATATTGGGTTTATGGAACGGTATCTGAGCTAATTTGAAACCCTTGTTGTATGCATCACCCCACCTCACCTTTCCCGTTAAGCAGCCATAATGTGTTTTCTAAACGTGTGACTCTATTCTGTTTTGTAATTCAGTTCAAGGGTAGCGGTTTTTACATTCCCTCTATAAGTCATATCTTATGATAAGTGTCTTTTTCTGTGTGACTTATTTCACTTAGAATCGTCGTACCTAAATCCACTCATCATGCTGCTACTAGCCTTATGACGTTGATTTCATGGCTGAGTGATATTCCATTGTACATAAGGACCACCACTTCTTTATCCATTTTTCTCTTTCCTGGGATATTTAAGGTGTAACGAAGTGGAGATTCTTGTCAACAGAGCAGCCCTAAACTTTGGGGTGCCTGTGTCTTGCTGATTTTTAGTTTTCTCAATTTATACGCCCATGAGTGGATGTGCCCTATGCTCCCTAAGCTGAGTTTTTTAGATGTTTCAGGACACACCGTGCACTTCTCCAGAGTGGCTGTTGGCAATTTACATCCCGCCCATCAGCGTAGCCAGGCTCCCGTTTCTCCATGGCCTGTCCTGCATTTCTGGTTTTGACACTTTATTCAGCATGGCCCTTTTGACCGATGGGAAGCGAGACTTCTTTGTAGCGCTGATTTGCCTTTCCAGGTTGCTTGGTTGGCCAAAAAGGGCGTATGCGTTTTTTCCTGAATATATTCAGGAAAAAACGCATACGCCCTTTTTGGCCAAGGGCATCATTGTCGAGGTTTTGCCGCTTTTCCTGTGCTTTAAAGGCGATTCGAATCTCCCTCCTGAAATCTGTTTCCTGCAATTCTGCCTTGCTTTCAAATCCTCTTCGTTGCCTTCCCTCAATATATTTGTGGACGAGAGTCATCATTTATAAGTCTGCAGGTTTGTGAATTGCAGTGCCCCTGAGCGCCATTTTTCAACTCGCTTTCTTGGGCGCTGGCCGCAAAAGCGCCGGATTGCTTCAGGCCCTATTCTGGTCCCAGGCGGCAGGCTGAGCCTGTGGTTAATTCTTCTTCCTGATGGGAAAATAGAGTGACCTCTGCCTCTCCCAACACCTAGAGCTAGTCTCTCATTGGTTCCCCCTCTTCCCTTTCATCCTCAGGACAAATTGCAAGCTGTACGGAACAGGAGGTTAAAGGTGCTGATTCTCCAAGGAGGGAGATTGCTAGTAAAGCGGCTGGAATGGCGAACCCGAGCACAAGGAGCTGAGAAATGAGGTGCGTTTTAGAAACCTTTCCCGATCACACGGTGTACCATCTTCTGGGTTTCTCATGCATGTTTTCGATGTAGGAAGATGCCCTTGAACCTGGAGATTTGGGACCCATGGGATGGGTACCACGCAGTATTACTTTAAAGGGTCTGCGTTTGCTCACCCAACCTCACCAAACCTCTCAGCCCCAAGAGTGTCCACCCTTATGTCTCAATCAGCTGTGGGTCTAGATATGGTCAATCCAGGTGGCATTACAGCCGCTGAAAGAATTTTGTAAGAATTTCTCTCTCTTTCACTGTCTTTGTTTCACGGGTTTTTAAAAGTAATTGATTTTTATAATGGGGTTTACCTGCTTTTCACTGCTGTGATTTTGCCGCTTTACACCCACTTGACTCACTTTCAGAGAGATATCAATGCATAGGTTTCAAGATTCTTACTAGTCAGATATATTCTTGGGCGGTGAATAGGGGGTGCTGAGTCCAATTCCTTGAGCAAATAGTAGGGCTTGTCTATTACATATTGGGTTTATGGAACGGTATCTGAGCTAATTTGAAACCCTTGTTGTATGCATCACCCCACCTCACCTTTCCCGTTAAGCAGCCATAATGTGTTTTCTAAACGTGTGACTCTATTCTGTTTTGTAATTCAGTTCAAGGGTAGCGGTTTTTACATTCCCTCTATAAGTCATATCTTATGATAAGTGTCTTTTTCTGTGTGACTTATTTCACTTAGAATCGTCGTACCTAAATCCACTCATCATGCTGCTACTAGCCTTATGACGTTGATTTCATGGCTGAGTGATATTCCATTGTACATAAGGACCACCACTTCTTTATCCATTTTTCTCTTTCCTGGGATATTTAAGGTGTAACGAAGTGGAGATTCTTGTCAACAGAGCAGCCCTAAACTTTGGGGTGCCTGTGTCTTGCTGATTTTTAGTTTTCTCAATTTATACGCCCATGAGTGGATGTGCCCTATGCTCCCTAAGCTGAGTTTTTTAGATGTTTCAGGACACACCGTGCACTTCTCCAGAGTGGCTGTTGGCAATTTACATCCCGCCCATCAGCGTAGCCAGGCTCCCGTTTCTCCATGGCCTGTCCTGCATTTCTGGTTTTGACACTTTATTCAGCATGGCCCTTTTGACCGATGGGAAGCGAGACTTCTTTGTAGCGCTGATTTGCCTTTCCAGGTTGCTTGGTTGGCCAAAAAGGGCGTATGCGTTTTTTCCTGAATATATTCAGGAAAAAACGCATACGCCCTTTTTGGCCAAGGGCATCATTGTCGAGGTTTTGCCGCTTTTCCTGTGCTTTAAAGGCGATTCGAATCTCCCTCCTGAAATCTGTTTCCTGCAATTCTGCCTTGCTTTCAAATCCTCTTCGTTGCCTTCCCTCAATATATTTGTGGTCGAGAGTCATCATTTATAAGTCTGCAGGTTTGTGAATTGCAGTGCCCCTGAGCGCCATTTTTCAACTCGCTTTCTTGGGCGCTGGCCGCAAAAGCGCCGGATTGCTTCAGGCCCTATTCTGGTCCCAGGCGGCAGGCTGAGCCTGTGGTTAATTCTTCTTCCTGATGGGAAAATAGAGTGACCTCTGCCTCTCCCAACACCTAGAGCTAGTCTCTCATTGGTTCCCCCTCTTCCCTTTCATCCTCAGGACAAATTGCAAGCTGTACGGAACAGGAGGTTAAAGGTGCTGATTCTCCAAGGAGGGAGATTGCTAGTAAAGCGGCTGGAATGGCGAACCCGAGCACAAGGAGCTGAGAAATGAGGTGCGTTTTAGAAACCTTTCCCGATCACACGGTGTACCATCTTCTGGGTTTCTCATGCATGTTTTCGATGTAGGAAGATGCCCTTGAACCTGGAGATTTGGGACCCATGGGATGGGTACCACGCAGTATTACTTTAAAGGGTCTGCGTTTGCTCACCCAACCTCACCAAACCTCTCAGCCCCAAGAGTGTCCACCCTTATGTCTCAATCAGCTGTGGGTCTAGATATGGTCAATCCAGGTGGCATTACAGCCGCTGAAAGAATTTTGTAAGAATTTCTCTCTCTTTCACTGTCTTTGTTTCACGGGTTTTTAAAAGTAATTGATTTTTATAATGGGGTTTACGTGCTTTTCACTGCTGTGATTTTGCCGCTTTACACCCACTTGACTCACTTTCAGAGAGATATCAATGCATAGGTTTCAAGATTCTTACTAGTCAGATATATTCTTGGGCGGTGAATTGGGGGTGTTGAGTCCAATTCATTGAGGAAGGAGTAGGGCTTGTCTATTACATATTGGGTTTATGGAACGGTATCTGAGATAATTTGAAACCCTTGTTGTATGCATCACCCCACCTCACCTTTCCCGTTAAGCAGCCATAGTGTGTTTTCTAAACGTGTGACTCTATTCTGTTTTGTAATTCAGTTCAAGGGTAGCGGTTTTTACATTCCCTCTATAAGTCATATCTTATGATAAGTGTCTTTTTCTGTGTGACTTATTTCACTTAGAATCGTCGTACCTAAATCCACTCATCATGCTGCTACTAGCCTTATGACGTTGATTTCATGGCTGAGTGATATTCCATTGTACATAAGGACCACCACTTCTTTATCCATTTTTCTCTTTCCTGGGATATTTAAGGTGTAACGAAGTGGAGATTCTTGTCAACAGAGCAGCCCTAAACTTTGGGGTGCCTGTGTCTTGCTGATTTTTAGTTTTCCCAATTTATACGCCCATGAGTGGATGTGCCCTATGCTCCCTAAGCTGAGTTTTTTAGATGTTTCAGGACACACCGTGCACTTCTCCAGAGTGGCTGTTGGCAATTTACATCCCGCCCATCAGCGTAGCCAGGCTCCCGTTTCTCCATGGCCTGTCCTGCATTTCTGGTTTTGACACTTTATTCAGCATGGCCCTTTTGACCGATGGGAAGCGAGACTTCTTTGTAGCGCTGATTTGCCTTTCCAGGTTGCTTGGTTGGCCAAAAAGGGCGTATGCGTTTTTTCCTGAATATATTCAGGAAAAAACGCATACGCCCTTTTTGGCCAAGGGCATCATTGTCGAGGTTTTGCCGCTTTTCCTGTGCTTTAAAGGCGATTCGAATCTCCCTCCTGAAATCTGTTTCCTGCAATTCTGCCTTGCTTTCAAATCCTCTTCGTTTCCTTCCCTCAATATATTTGTGGTCGAGAGTCATCATTTATAAGTCTGCAGGTTTGTGAATTGCAGTGCCCCTGAGCTCCATTTTTCAACTCGCTTTCTTGGGCGCTGGCCGCAAAAGCGCAGGATTGCTTCAGGCCCTATTCTGGTCCCAGGCGGCAGGCTGAGCCTGTGGTTAATTCTTCTTCCTGATGGGAAAATAGAGTGACCTCTGCCTGTCCCAACACCTAGAGCTAGTCCCTCATTGGTTCCCCCTCTTCCCTTTCATCCTCAGGACAAATTGCAAGCTGTACGGAACAGGAGGTTAAAGGTGCTGATTCTCCAAGGAGGGAGATTGCTAGTAAAGCGGCTGGAATGGCGAACCCGAGCACAAGGAGATGAGAAATGAGGTGCGTTTTAGAAACCTTTCCCGATCACACGGTGTACCATCTTCTGGGTTTCTCATGCATGTTTTCGATGTAGGAAGATGCCCTTGAACCTGGAGATTTGGGACCCATGGGATGGGTACCACGCAGTATTACTTTAAAGGGTCTGCGTTTGCTCACCCAACCTCACCAAACATCTCAGCCCCAAGAGTGTCCACCCTTATGTCTCAATCAGCTGTGGGTCTAGATATGGTCAATCCAGGTGGCATTACAGCCGCTGAACGAATTTTGTAAGAATTTCTCTCTCTTTCACTGTCTTTGTTTCACGGGTTTTTAAAAGTAATTGATTTTTATAATGGGGTTTACGTGCTTTTCACTGCTGTGATTTTGCCGCTTTACACCCACTTGACTCACTTACAGAGAGATATCAATGCATAGGTTTCAAGATTCTTACTAGTCACATATATTCTTGGGCGGTGAATTGGGGGTGTTGAGTCCAATTCATTGAGGAAGGAGTAGGGCTTGTCTATTACATATTGGGTTTATGGAACGGTATCTGAGATAATTTGAAACCCTTGTTGTATGCATCACCCCACCTCACCTTTCCCGTTAAGCAGCCATAGTGTGTTTTCTAAACGTGTGACTCTATTCTGTTTTGTAATTCAGTTCAAGGGTAGCGGTTTTTACATTCCCTCTATAAGTCATATCTTATGATAAGTGTCTTTTTCTGTGTGACTTATTTCACTTAGAATCGTCGTACCTAAATCCACTCATCATGCTGCTACTAGCCTTATGACGTTGATTTCATGGCTGAGTGATATTCCATTGTACATAAGGACCACCACTTCTTTATCCATTTTTCTCTTTCCTGGGATATTTAAGGTGTAACGAAGTGGAGATTCTTGTCAACAGAGCAGCCCTAAACTTTGGGGTGCCTGTGTCTTGCTGATTTTTAGTTTTCCCAATTTATACGCCCATGAGTGGATGTGCCCTATGCTCCCTAAGCTGAGTTTTTTAGATGTTTCAGGACACACCGTGCACTTCTCCAGAGTGGCTGTTGGCAATTTACATCCCGCCCATCAGCGTAGCCAGGCTCCCGTTTCTCCATGGCCTGTCCTGCATTTCTGGTTTTGACACTTTATTCAGCATGGCCCTTTTGACCGATGGGAAGCGAGACTTCTTTGTAGCGCTGATTTGCCTTTCCAGGTTGCTTGGTTGGCCAAAAAGGGCGTATGCGTTTTTTCCTGAATATATTCAGGAAAAAACGCATACGCCCTTTTTGGCCAAGGGCATCATTGTCGAGGTTTTGCCGCTTTTCCTGTGCTTTAAAGGCGATTCGAATCTCCCTCCTGAAATCTGTTTCCTGCAATTCTGCCTTGCTTTCAAATCCTCTTCGTTTCCTTCCCTCAATATATTTGTGGTCGAGAGTCATCATTTATAAGTCTGCAGGTTTGTGAATTGCAGTGCCCCTGAGCTCCATTTTTCAACTCGCTTTCTTGGGCGCTGGCCGCAAAAGCGCAGGATTGCTTCAGGCCCTATTCTGGTCCCAGGCGGCAGGCTGAGCCTGTGGTTAATTCTTCTTCCTGATGGGAAAATAGAGTGACCTCTGCCTGTCCCAACACCTAGAGCTAGTCCCTCATTGGTTCCCCCTCTTCCCTTTCATCCTCAGGACAAATTGCAAGCTGTACGGAACAGGAGGTTAAAGGTGCTGATTCTCCAAGGAGGGAGATTGCTAGTAAAGCGGCTGGAATGGCGAACCCGAGCACAAGGAGATGAGAAATGAGGTGCGTTTTAGAAACCTTTCCCGATCACACGGTGTACCATCTTCTGGGTTTCTCATGCATGTTTTCGATGTAGGAACATGCCCTTGAACCTGGAGATTTGGGACCCATGGGATGGGTACCACGCAGTATTACTTTAAAGGGTCTGCGTTTGCTCACCCAACCTCACCAAACCTCTCAGCCCCAAGAGTGTCCACCCTTATGTCTCAATCAGCTGTGGGTCTAGATATGGTCAATCCAGGTGGCATTACAGCCGCTGAACGAATTTTGTAAGAATTTCTCTCTCTTTCACTGTCTTTGTTTCACGGGTTTTTAAAAGTAATTGATTTTTATAATGGGGTTTACGTGCTTTTCACTGCTGTGATTTTGCCGCTTTACACCCACTTGACTCACTTACAGAGAGATATCAATGCATAGGTTTCAAGATTCTTACTAGTCAGATATATTCTTGGGCGGTGAATTGGGGGTGTTGAGTCCAATTCATTGAGGAAGGAGTAGGGCTTGTCTATTACATATTGGGTTTATGGAACGGTATCTGAGATAATTTGAAACCCTTGTTGTATGCATCACCCCACCTCACCTTTCCCGTTAAGCAGCCATAGTGTGTTTTCTAAACGTGTGACTCTATTCTGTTTTGTAATTCAGTTCAAGGGTAGCGGTTTTTACATTCCCTCTATAAGTCATATCTTATGATAAGTGTCTTTTTCTGTGTGACTTATTTCACTTAGAATCGTCGTACCTAAATCCACTCATCATGCTGCTACTAGCCTTATGACGTTGATTTCATGGCTGAGTGATATTCCATTGTACATAAGGACCACAACTTCTTTATCCATTTTTCTCTTTCCTGGGATATTTAAGGTGTAACAAAGTGGAGATTCTTGTCAACAGAGCAGCCCTAAACTTTGGGGTGCCTGTGTCTTGCTGATTTTTAGTTTTCCCAATTTATACGCCCATGAGTGGATGTGCCCTATGCTCCCTAAGCTGAGTTTTTTAGATGTTTCAGGACACACCGTGCACTTCTCCAGAGTGGCTGTTGGCAATTTACATCCCGCCCATCAGCGTAGCCAGGCTCCCGTTTCTCCATGGCCTGTCCTGCATTTCTGGTTTTGACACTTTATTCAGCATGGCCCTTTTGACCGATGGGAAGCGAGACTTCTTTGTAGCGCTGATTTGCCTTTCCAGGTTGCTTGGTTGGCCAAAAAGGGCGTATGCGTTTTTTCCTGAATATATTCAGGAAAATACGCATACGCCCTTTTTGGCCAAGGGCATCATTGTCGAGGTTTTGCCGCTTTTCCTGTGCTTTAAAGGCGATTCGAATCTCCCTCCTGAAATCTGTTTCCTGCAATTCTGCCTTGCTTTCAAATCCTCTTCGTTGCCTTCCCTCAATATATTTGTGGACGAGAGTCATCATTTATAAGTCTGCAGGTTTGTGAATTGCAGTGCCCCTGAGCTCCATTTTTCAACTCGCTTTCTTGGGCGCTGGCCGCAAAAGCGCAGGATTGCTTCAGGCCCTATTCTGGTCCCAGGCGGCAGGCTGAGCCTGTGGTTAATTCTTCTTCCTGATGGGAAAATAGAGTGACCTCTGCCTGTCCCAACACCTGGAGCTAGTCTCTCATTGGTTCCCCCTCTTCCCTTTCATCCTCAGGACAAATTGCAAGCTGTACGGAACAGGAGGTTAAAGGTGCTGATTCTCCAAGGAGGGAGATTGCTAGTAAAGCGGCTGGAATGGCGAACCCGAGCACAAGGAGCTGAGAAATGAGGTGCGTTTTAGAAACCTTTCCCGATCACACGGTGTACCATCTTCTGGGTTTCTCATGCATGTTTTCGATGTAGGAAGATGCCCTTGAACCTGAAGATTTGGGACCCATGGGATGGGTACCACGCAGTATTACTTTAAAGGGTCTGCGTTTGCTCACCCAACCTCACCAAACCTCTCAGCCCCAAGAGTGTCCACCCTTATGTCTCAATCAGCTGTGGGTCTAGATATGGTCAATCCAGGTGGCATTACAGCCGCTGAAAGAATTTTGTAAGAATTACTCTCTCTTTCACTGTCTTTGTTTCACGGGTTTTTAAAAGTAATTGATTTTTATAATGGGGTTTACCTGCTTTTCACTGCTGTGATTTTGCCGCTTTACACCCACTTGACTCACTTTCAGAGAGATATCAATGCATAGGTTTCAAGATTCTTACTAGTCAGATATATTCTTGGGCGGTGAATAGGGGGTGCTGAGTCCAATTCCTTGAGCAAATAGTAGGGCTTGTCTATTACATATTGGGTTTATGGAACGGTATCTGAGCTAATTTGAAACCCTTGTTGTATGCATCACCCCACCTCACCTTTCCCGTTAAGCAGCCATAATGTGTTTTCTAAACGTGTGACTCTATTCTGTTTTGTAATTCAGTTCAAGGGTAGCGGTTTTTACATTCCCTCTATAAGTCATATCTTATGATAAGTGTCTTTTTCTGTGTGACTTATTTCACTTAGAATCGTCGTACCTAAATCCACTCATCATGCTGCTACTAGCCTTATGACGTTGATTTCATGGCTGAGTGATATTCCATTGTACATAAGGACCACCACTTCTTTATCCATTTTTCTCTTTCCTGGGATATTTAAGGTGTAACGAAGTGGAGATTCTTGTCAACAGAGCAGCCCTAAACTTTGGGGTGCCTGTGTCTTGCTGATTTTTAGTTTTCTCAATTTATACGCCCATGAGTGGATGTGCCCTATGCTCCCTAAGCTGAGTTTTTTAGATGTTTCAGGACACACCGTGCACTTCTCCAGAGTGGCTGTTGGCAATTTACATCCCGCCCATCAGCGTAGCCAGGCTCCCGTTTCTCCATGGCCTGTCCTGCATTTCTGGTTTTGACACTTTATTCAGCATGGCCCTTTTGACCGATGGGAAGCGAGACTTCTTTGTAGCGCTGATTTGCCTTTCCAGGTTGCTTGGTTGGCCAAAAAGGGCGTATGCGTTTTTTCCTGAATATATTCAGGAAAAAACGCATACGCCCTTTTTGGCCAAGGGCATCATTGTCGAGGTTTTGCCGCTTTTCCTGTGCTTTAAAGGCGATTCGAATCTCCCTCCTGAAATCTGTTTCCTGCAATTCTGCCTTGCTTTCAAATCCTCTTCGTTGCCTTCCCTCAATATATTTGTGGACGAGAGTCATCATTTATAAGTCTGCAGGTTTGTGAATTGCAGTGCCCCTGAGCTCCATTTTTCAACTCGCTTTCTTGGGCGCTGGCCGCAAAAGCGCAGGATTGCTTCAGGCCCTATTCTGGTCCCAGGCGGCAGGCTGAGCCTGTGGTTAATTCTTCTTCCTGATGGGAAAATAGAGTGACCTCTGCCTGTCCCAACACCTGGAGCTAGTCTCTCATTGGTTCCCCCTCTTCCCTTTCATCCTCAGGACAAATTGCAAGCTGTACGGAACAGGAGGTTAAAGGTGCTGATTCTCCAAGGAGGGAGATTGCTAGTAAAGCGGCTGGAATGGCGAACCCGAGCACAAGGAGCTGAGAAATGAGGTGCGTTTTAGAAACCTTTCCCGATCACACGGTGTACCATCTTCTGGGTTTCTCATGCATGTTTTCGATGTAGGAAGATGCCCTTGAACCTGAAGATTTGGGACCCATGGGATGGGTACCACGCAGTATTACTTTAAAGGGTCTGCGTTTGCTCACCCAACCTCACCAAACCTCTCAGCCCCAAGAGTGTCCACCCTTATGTCTCAATCAGCTGTGGGTCTAGATATGGTCAATCCAGGTGGCATTACAGCCGCTGAAAGAATTTTGTAAGAATTACTCTCTCTTTCACTGTCTTTGTTTCACGGGTTTTTAAAAGTAATTGATTTTTATAATGGGGTTTACCTGCTTTTCACTGCTGTGATTTTGCCGCTTTACACCCACTTGACTCACTTTCAGAGAGATATCAATGCATAGGTTTCAAGATTCTTACTAGTCAGATATATTCTTGGGCGGTGAATAGGGGGTGCTGAGTCCAATTCCTTGAGCAAATAGTAGGGCTTGTCTATTACATATTGGGTTTATGGAACGGTATCTGAGCTAATTTGAAACCCTTGTTGTATGCATCACCCCACCTCACCTTTCCCGTTAAGCAGCCATAATGTGTTTTCTAAACGTGTGACTCTATTCTGTTTTGTAATTCAGTTCAAGGGTAGCGGTTTTTACATTCCCTCTATAAGTCATATCTTATGATAAGTGTCTTTTTCTGTGTGACTTATTTCACTTAGAATCGTCGTACCTAAATCCACTCATCATGCTGCTACTAGCCTTATGACGTTGATTTCATGGCTGAGTGATATTCCATTGTACATAAGGACCACCACTTCTTTATCCATTTTTCTCTTTCCTGGGATATTTAAGGTGTAACGAAGTGGAGATTCTTGTCAACAGAGCAGCCCTAAACTTTGGGGTGCCTGTGTCTTGTTGATTTTTAGTTTTCTCAATTTATACGCCCATGAGTGGATGTGCCCTATGCTCCCTAAGCTGAGTTTTTTAGATGTTTCAGGACACACCGTGCACTTCTCCAGAGTGGCTGTTGGCAATTTACATCCCGCCCATCAGCGTAGCCAGGCTCCCGTTTCTCCATGGCCTGTCCTGCATTTCTGGTTTTGACACTTTATTCAGCATGGCCCTTTTGACCGATGGGAAGCGAGACTTCTTTGTAGCGCTGATTTGCCTTTCCAGGTTGCTTGGTTGGCCAAAAAGGGCGTATGCGTTTTTTCCTGAATATATTCAGGAAAAAACGCATACGCCCTTTTTGGCCAAGGGCATCATTGTCGAGGTTTTGCCGCTTTTCCTGTGCTTTAAAGGCGATTCGAATCTCCCTCCTGAAATCTGTTTCCTGCAATTCTGCCTTGCTTTCAAATCCTCTTCGTTGCCTTCCCTCAATATATTTGTGGACGAGAGTCATCATTTATAAGTCTGCAGGTTTGTGAATTGCAGTGCCCCTGAGCTCCATTTTTCAACTCGCTTTCTTGGGCGCTGGCCGCAAAAGCGCAGGATTGCTTCAGGCCCTATTCTGGTCCCAGGCGGCAGGCTGAGCCTGTGGTTAATTCTTCTTCCTGATGGGAAAATAGAGTGACCTCTGCCTGTCCCAACACCTGTAGCTAGTCTCTCATTGGTTCCCCCTCTTCCCTTTCATCCTCAGGACAAATTGCAAGCTGTACGGAACAGGAGGTTAAAGGTGCTGATTCTCCAAGGAGGGAGATTGCTAGTAAAGTGGCTGGAATGGCGAACCCGAGCACAAGGAGCTGAGAAATGAGGTGCGTTTTAGAAACCTTTCCCGATCACACGGTGTACCATCTTCTGGGTTTCTCATGCATGTTTTCGATGTAGGAAGATGCCCTTGAACCTGGAGATTTGGGACCCATGGGATGGGTACCACGCAGTATTACTTTAAAGGGTCTGCGTTTGCTCACCCAACCTCACCAAACCTCTCAGCCCCAAGAGTGTCCACCCTTATGTCTCAATCAGCTGTGGGTCTAGATATGGTCAATCCAGGTGGCATTACAGCCGCTGAACGAATTTTGTAAGAATTTCTCTCTCTTTCACTGTCTTTGTTTCACGGGTTTTTAAAAGTAATTGATTTTTATAATGGGGTTTACCTGCTTTTCATTGCTGTGATTTTGCCGCTTTACACCCACTTGACTCACTTACAGAGAGATATCAATGCATAGGTTTCAAGATTCTTACTAGTCAGATATATTCTTGGGCGGTGAATTGGGGGTGTTGAGTCCAATTCATTGAGGAAGGAGTAGGGCTTGTCTATTACATATTGGGTTTATGGAACGGTATCTGAGATAATTTGAAACCCTTGTTGTATGCATCACCCCACCTCACCTTTCCCGTTAAGCAGCCATAGTGTGTTTTCTAAACGTGTGACTCTATTCTGTTTTGTAATTCAGTTCAAGGGTAGCGGTTTTTACATTCCCTCTATAAGTCATATCTTATGATAAGTGTCTTTTTCTGTGTGACTTATTTCACTTAGAATCGTCGTACCTAAATCCAATCATCATGCTGCTACTAGCCTTATGACGTTGATTTCATGGCTGAGTGATATTCCATTGTACATAAGGACCACCACTTCTTTATCCATTTTTCTCTTTCCTGGGATATTTAAGGTGTAACGAAGTGGAGATTCTTGTCAACAGAGCAGCCCTAAACTTTGGGGTGCCTGTGTCTTGCTGATTTTTAGTTTTCTCAATTTATACGCCCATGAGTGGATGTGCCCTATGCTCCCTAAGCTGAGTTTTTTAGATGTTTCAGGACACACCGTGCACTTCTCCAGAGTGGCTGTTGGCAATTTACATCCCGCCCATCAGCGTAGCCAGGCTCCCGTTTCTCCATGGCCTGTCCTGCATTTCTGGTTTTGACACTTTATTCAGCATGGTCCTTTTGACCGATGGGAAGCGAGACTTCTTTGTAGCGCTGATTTGCCTTTCCAGGTTGCTTGGTTGGCCAAAAAGGGCGTATGCGTTTTTTCCTGAATATATTCAGGAAAAAACGCATACGCCCTTTTTGGCCAAGGGCATCATTGTCGAGGTTTTGCCGCTTTTCCTGTGCTTTAAAGGCGATTCGAATCTCCCTCCTGAAATCTGTTTCCTGCAATTCTGCCTTGCTTTCAAATCCTCTTCGTTGCCTTCCCTCAATATATTTGTGGACGAGAGTCATCATTTATAAGTCTGCAGGTTTGTGAATTGCAGTGCCCCTGAGCGCCATTTTTCAACTCGCTTTCTTGGGCGCTGGCCGCAAAAGCGCAGGATTGCTTCAGGCCCTATTCTGGTCCCAGGCGGCAGGCTGAGCCTGTGGTTAATTCTTCTTCTTGATGGGAAAATAGAGTGACCTCTGCCTCTCCCAACACCTAGAGCTAGTCTCTCATTGGTTCCCCCTCTTCCCTTTCATCCTCAGGACAAATTGCAAGCTGTACGGAACAGGAGGTTAAAGGTGCTGATTCTCCAAGGAGGGAGATTGCTAGTAAAGCGGCTGGAATGGCGAACCCGAGCACAAGGAGATGAGAAATGAGGTGCGTTTTAGAAACCTTTCCCGATCACACGGTGTACCATCTTCTGGGTTTCTCATGCATGTTTTCGATGTAGGAAGATGCCCTTGAACCTGGAGATTTGGGACCCATGGGATGGGTACCACGCAGTATTACTTTAAAGGGTCTGCGTTTGCTCACCCAACCTCACCAAACCTCTCAGCCCCAAGAGTGTCCACCCTTATGTCTCAATCAGCTGTGGGTCTAGATATGGTCAATCCAGGTGGCATTACAGCCGCTGAAAGAATTTTGTAAGAATTTCTCTCTCTTTCACTGTCTTTGTTTCACGGGTTTTTAAAAGTAATTGATTTTTATAATGGGGTTTACCTGCTTTTCACTGCTGTGATTTTGCCGCTTTACACCCACTTGACTCACTTTCAGAGAGATATCAATGCATAGGTTTCAAGATTCTTACTAGTCAGATATATTCTTGGGCGGTGAATAGGGGGTGCTGAGTCCAATTCACTGAGCAAGGAGTAGGGCTTGTCTATTACATATTAGGTTTATGGAACGGTATCTGAGCTAATTTGAAACCCTTGTTGTATGCATCACCCCACCTCACCTTTCCCGTTAAGCAGCCATAATGTGTTTTCTAAACGTGTGACTCTATTCTGTTTTGTAATTCAGTTCAAGGGTAGCGGTTTTTACATTCCCTCTATAAGTCATATCTTATGATAAGTGTCTTTTTCTGTGTGACTTATTTCACTTAGAATCGTCGTACCTAAATCTACTCATCATGCTGCTACTAGCCTTATGACGTTGATTTCATGGCTGAGTGATATTCCATTGTACATAAGGACCACCACTTCTTTATCCATTTTTCTCTTTCCTGGGATATTTAAGGTGTAACGAAGTGGAGATTTTTGTCAACAGAGCAGCCCTAAACTTTGGGGTGCCTGTGTCTTGCTGATTTTTAGTTTTCTCAATTTATACGCCCATGAGTGGATGTGCCCTATGCTCCCTAAGCTGAGTTTTTTAGATGTTTCAGGACACACCGTGCACTTCTCCAGAGTGGCTGTTGGCAATTTACATCCCGCCCATCAGCGTAGCCAGGCTCCCGTTTCTCCATGGCCTGTCCTGCATTTCCGGTTTTGACACTTTATTCAGCATGGCCCTTTTGACCGATGGGAAGCGAGACTTCTTTGTAGCGCTGATTTGCCTTTCCAGGTTGCTTGGTTGGCCAAAAAGGGCGTATGCGTTTTTTCCTGAATATATTCAGGAAAAAACGCATACGCCCTTTTTGGCCAAGGGCATCATTGTCGAGGTTTTGCCGCTTTTCCTGTGCTTTAAAGGCGATTCGAATCTCCCTCCTGAAATCTGTTTCCTGCAATTCTGCCTTGCTTTCAAATCCTCTTCGTTGCCTTCCCTCAATATATTTGTGGACGAGAGTCATCATTTATAAGTCTGCAGGTTTGTGAATTGCAGTGCCCCTGAGCGCCATTTTTCAACTCGCTTTCTTGGGCGCTGGCCGCAAAAGCGCAGGATTGCTTCAGGCCCTATTCTGGTCCCAGGCGGCAGGCTGAGCCTGTGGTTAATTCTTCTTCCTGTTGGGAAAATAGAGTGACCTCTGCCTATCCCAACACCTAGAGATAGTCTCTCATTGGTTCCCCCTCTTCCCTTTCATCCTCAGGACAAATTGCAAGCTGTACGGAACAGGAGGTTAAAGGTGCTGATTCTCCAAGGAGGGAGATTGCTAGTAAAGCGGCTGGAATGGCGAACCCGAGCACAAGGAGATGAGAAATGAGGTGCGTTTTAGAAACCTTTCCCGATCACACGGTGTACCATCTTCTGGGTTTCTCATGCATGTTTTCGATGTAGGAAGATGCCCTTGAACCTGGAGATTTGGGACCCATGGGATGGGTACCACGCAGTATTACTTTAAAGGGTCTGCGTTTGCTCACCCAACCTCACCAAACCTCTCAGCCCCAAGAGTGTCCACCCTTATGTCTCAATCAGCTGTGGGTCTAGATATGGTCAATCCAGGTGGCATTACAGCCGCTGAACGAATTTTGTAAGAATTTCTCTCTTTCACTGTCTTTGTTTCACGGGTTTTTAAAAGTAATTGATTTTTATAATGGGGTTTACCTGCTTTTCATTGCTGTGATTTTGCCGCTTTACACCCACTTGACTCACTTACAGAGAGATATCAATGCATAGGTTTCAAGATTCTTACTAGTCAGATATATTCTTGGGCGGTGAATTGGGGGTGTTGAGTCCAATTCATTGAGGAAGGAGTAGGGCTTGTCTATTACATATTGGGTTTATGGAACGGTATCTGAGATAATTTGAAACCCTTGTTGTATGCATCACCCCACCTCACCTTTCCCGTTAAGCAGCCATAGTGTGTTTTCTAAACGTGTGACTCTATTCTGTTTTGTAATTCAGTTCAAGGGTAGCGGTTTTTACATTCCCTCTATAAGTCATATCTTATGATAAGTGTCTTTTTCTGTGTGACTTATTTCACTCAGAATCGTCGTACCTAAATCCAATCATCATGCTGCTACTAGCCTTATGACGTTGATTTCATGGCTGAGTGATATTCCATTGTACATAAGGACCACAATTTCTTTATCCATTTTTCTCTTTCCTGGGATATTTAAGGTGTAACGAAGTGGAGATTCTTGTCAACAGAGCAGCCCTAAACTTTGGGGTGCCTGTGTCTTGCTGATTTTTAGTTTTCCCAATTTATACGCCCATGAGTGGATGTGCCCTATGCTCCCTAAGCTGAGTTTTTTAGATGTTTCAGGACACACCGTACACTTCTCCAGAGTGGCTGTTGGCAATTTACATCCCGCCCATCAGCGTAGCCAGGCTCCCGTTTCTCCATGGCCTGTCCTGCATTTCTGGTTTTGACACTTTATTCAGCATGGCCCTTTTGACCGATGGGAAGCGAGACTTCTTTGTAGCGCTGATTTGCCTTTCCATGTTGCTTGGTTGGCCAAAAAGGGCGTAAGCGTTTTTTCCTGAATATATTCAGGAAAAAACGCATATGCCCTTTTTGGCCAAGGGCATCATTGTCGAGGTTTTGCCGCTTTTCCTGTGCTTTAAAGGCGATTCGAATCTCCCTCCTGAAATCTGTTTCCTGCAATTCTGCCTTGCTTTCAAATCCTCTTCGTTGCCTTCCCTCAATATATTTGTGGACGAGAGTCATCATTTATAAGTCTGCAGGTTTGTGAATTGCAGTGCCCCTGAGCTCCATTTTTCAACTCGCTTTCTTGGGCGCTGGCCGCAAAAGCGCAGGATTGCTTCAGGCCCTATTCTGGTCCCAGGCGGCAGGCTGAGCCTGTGGTTAATTCTTCTTCCTGATGGGAAAATAGAGTGACCTCTGCCTGTCCCAACACCTGGAGCTAGTCTCTCATTGTTTCCCCCTCTTCCCTTTCATCCTCAGGACAAATTGCAAGCTGTACGGAACAGGAGGTTAAAGGTGCTGATTCTCCAAGGAGGGAGATTGCTAGTAAAGCGGCTGGAATGGCGAACCCGAGCACAAGGAGATGAGAAATGAGGTGCGTTTTAGAAACCTTTCCCGATCACACGGTGTACCATCTTCTGGGTTTCTCATGCATGTTTTCGATGTAGGAAGATGCCCTTGAACCTGGAGATTTGGGACCCATGGGATGGGTACCACGCAGTATTACTTTAAAGGGTCTGCGTTTGCTCACCCAACCTCACCAAACCTCTCAGCCCCAAGAGTGTCCACCCTTATGTCTCAATCAGCTGTGGGTCTAGATATGGTCAATCCAGGTGGCATTACAGCCGCTGAACGAATTTTGTAAGAATTTCTCTCTCTTTCACTGTCTTTGTTTCACGGGTTTTTAAAAGTAATTGATTTTTATAATGGGGTTTACCTGCTTTTCACTGCTGTGATTTTGCCGCTTTACACCCACTTGACTCACTTACAGAGAGATATCAATGCATAGGTTTCAAGATTCTTACTAGTCAGATATATTCTTGGGCGGTGAATTGGGGGTGTTGAGTCCAATTCATTGAGGAAGGAGTAGGGCTTGTCTATTACATATTGGGTTTATGGAACGGTATCTGAGCTAATTTGAAACCCGTGTTGTATGCATCACCCCACCTCATCTTTCCCGTTAAGCAGCCATAGTGTGTTTTCTAAACGTGTGACTCTATTCTGTTTTGTAATTCAGTTCAAGGGTAGCGGTTTTTACATTCCCTCTATAAGTCGTATCTTATGATAAGTGCCTTTTTCTGTGTGACTTATTTCACTCAGAATCGTCGTACCTAAATCCAATCATCATGCTGCTACTAGCCTTATGACGTTGATTTCATGGCTGAGTGATATTCCATTGTACATAAGGACCACCACTTCTTTATCCATTTTTCTCTTTCCTGGGATATTTAAGGTGTAACGAAGTGGAGATTCTTGTCAACAGAGCAGCCCTAAACTTTGGGGTGCCTGTGTCTTGCTGATTTTTAGTTTTCCCAATTTATACGCCCATGAGTGGATGTGCCCTATGCTCCCTAAGCTGAGTTTTTTAGATGTTTCAGGACACACCGTGCACTTCTCCAGAGTGGCTGTTGGCAATTTACATCCCGCCCATCAGCGTAGCCAGGCTCCCGTTTCTCCATGGCCTGTCCTGCATTTCTGGTTTTGACACTTTATTCAGCATGGCCCTTTTGATCGATGGGAAGCGAGACTTCTTTGTAGCGCTGATTTGCCTTTCCAGGTTGCTTGGTTGGCCAAAAAGGGCGTATGCGTTTTTTCCTGAATATATTCAGGAAAAAACGCATACGCCCTTTTTGGCCAAGGGCATCATTGTCGAGGTTTTGCCGCTTTTCCTGTGCTTTAAAGGCGATTCGAATCTCCCTCCTGAAATCTGTTTCCTGCAATTCTGCCTTGCTTTCAAATCCTCTTCGTTGCCTTCCCTCAATATATTTGTGGACGAGAGTCATCATTTATAACTCTGCAGGTTTGTGAATTGCAGTGCCCCTGAGCTCCATTTTTCAACTCGCTTTCTAGGGCGCTGGCCGCAAAAGCGCAGGATTGCTTCAGGCCCTATTCTGGTCCCAGGCGGCAGGCTGAGCCTGTGGTTAATTCTTCTTCCTGATGGGAAAATAGAGTGACCTCTGCCTGTCCCAACACCTGGAGCTAGTCTCTCATTGGTTCCCCCTCTTCCCTTTCATCCTCAGGACAAATTGCAAGCTGTACGGAACAGGAGGTTAAAGGTGCTGATTCTCCAAGGAGGGAGATTGCTAGTAAAGCGGCTGGAATGGCGAACCCGAGCACAAGGAGATGAGAAATGAGGTGCGTTTTAGAAACCTTTCCCGATCACACAGTGTACCATCTTCTGGGTTTCTCATGCATGTTTTCGATGTAGGAAGATGCCCTTGAACCTGGAGATTTGGGACCCATGGGATGGGTACCACGCAGTATTACTTTAAAGGGTCTGCGTTTGCTCACCCAACCTCACCAAACCTCTCAGCCCCAAGAGTGTCCACCCTTATGTCTCAATCAGCTGTGGGTCTAGATATGGTCAATCCAGGTGGCATTACAGCCGCTGAACGAATTTTGTAAGAATTTCTCTCTCTTTCACTGTCTTTGTTTCACGGGTTTTTAAAAGTAATTGATTTTTATAATGGGGTTTACCTGCTTTTCACTGCTGTGATTTTGCCGCTTTACACCCACTTGACTCACTTACAGAGAGATATCAATGCATAGGTTTCAAGATTCTTACTAGTCAGATATATTCTTGGACGGTGAATTGGGGGTGTTGAGTCCAATTCATTGAGGAAGGAGTAGGGCTTGTCTATTACATATTGGGTTTATGGAACGGTATCTGAGATAATTTGAAACCCTTGTTGTATGCATCACCCCACCTCACCTTTCCCGTTAAGCAGCCATAGTGTGTTTTCTAAACGTGTGACTCTATTCTGTTTTGTAATTCAGTTCAAGGGTAGCGGTTTTTACATTCCCTCTATAAGTCGTATCTTATGATAAGTGTCTTTTTCTGTGTGACTTATTTCACTTAGAATCGTCGTACCTAAATCCACTCATCATGCTGCTACTAGCCTTATGACGTTGATTTCATGGCTGAGTGATATTCCATTGTACATAAGGACCACCACTTCTTTATCCATTTTTCTCTTTCCTGGGATATTTAAGGTGTAACGAAGTGGAGATTCTTGTCAACAGAGCAGCCCTAAACTTTGGGGTGCCTGTGTCTTGCTGATTTTTAGTTTTCTCAATTTATACGCCCATGAGTGGATATGCCCTATGCTCCCTAAGCTGAGTTTTTTAGATGTTTCAGGACACACCGTGCACTTCTCGAGAGTAGCTGTTGGCAATTTACATCCCGCCCATCAGCGTAGCCAGGCTCCCGTTTCTCCATGGCCTGTCCTGCATTTCTGGTTTTGACACTTTATTCAGCATGGCCCTTTTGACCGATGGGAAGCGAGACTTCTTTGTAGCGCTGATTTGCCTTTCCAGGTTGCTTGGTTGGCCAAAAAGGGCGTATGCGTTTTTTCCTGAATATATTCAGGAAAAAACGCATACGCCCTTTTTGGCCAAGGGCATCATTGTCGAGGTTTTGCCGCTTTTCCTGTGCTTTAAAGGCGATTCGAATCTCCCTCCTGAAATCTGTTTCCTGCAATTCTGCCTTGCTTTCAAATCCTCTTCGTTGCCTTCCCTCAATATATTTGTGGAAGAGAGTCATCATTTATAAGTCTGCAGGTTTGTGAATTGCAGTGCCCCTGAGCGCCATTTTTCAACTCGCTTTCTTGGGCGCTGGCCGCAAAAGCGCAGGATTGCTTCAGGCCCTATTCTGGTCCCAGGCGGCAGGCTGAGCCTGTGGTTAATTCTTCTTCCTGATGGGAAAATAGAGTGACCTCTGCCTGTCCCAACACCTGGAGCTAGTCTCTCATTGGTTCCCCCTCTTCCCTTTCATCCTCAGGACAAATTGCAAGCTGTACGGAACAGGAGGTTAAAGGTGCTGATTCTCCAAGGAGGGAGATTGCTAGTAAAGCGGCTGGAATGGCGAACCCGAGCACAAGGAGATGAGAAATGAGGTGCGTTTTAGAAACCTTTCCCGATCACACGGTGTACCATCTTCTGGGTTTCTCATGCATGTTTTCGATGTAGGAAGATGCCCTTGAACCTGGAGATTTGGGACCCATGGGATGGGTACCACGCAGTATTACTTTAAAGGGTCTGCGTTTGCTCACCCAACCTCACCAAACCTCTCAGCCCCAAGAGTGTCCACCCTTATGTCTCAATCAGCTGTGGGTCTAGATATGGTCAATCCAGGTGGCATTACAGACGCTGAAAGAATTTTGTAAGAATTTCTCTCTCTTTCACTGTCTTTGTTTCACGGGTTTTTAAAAGTAATTGATTTTTATAATGGGGTTTACCTGCTTTTCACTGCTGTGATTTTGCCGCTTTACACCCACTTGACTCACTTTCAGAGAGATATCAATGCATAGGTTTCAAGATTCTTACTAGTCAGATATATTCTTGGGCGGTGAATTGGGGGTGTTGAGTCCAATTCATTGAGGAAGGAGTAGGGCTTGTCTATTACATATTGGGTTTATGGAACGGTATCTGAGCTAATTTGAAACCCGTGTTGTATGCATCACCCCACCTCATCTTTCCCGTTAAGCAGCCATAGTGTGTTTTCTAAACGTGTGACTCTATTCTGTTTTGTAATTCAGTTCAAGGGTAGCGGTTTTTACATTCCCTCTATAAGTCGTATCTTATGATAAGTGCCTTTTTCTGTGTGACTTATTTCACTCAGAATCGTCGTACCTAAATCCAATCATCATGCTGCTACTAGCCTTATGACGTTGATTTCATGGCTGAGTGATATTCCATTGTACATAAGGACCACCACTTCTTTATCCATTTTTCTCTTTCCTGGGATATTTAAGGTGTAACGAAGTGGAGATTCTTGTCAACAGAGCAGCCCTAAACTTTGGGGTGCCTGTGTCTTGCTGATTTTTAGTTTTCCCAATTTATACGCCCATGAGTGGATGTGCCCTATGCTCCCTAAGCTGAGTTTTTTAGATGTTTCAGGACACACCGTGCACTTCTCCAGAGTGGCTGTTGGCAATTTACATCCCGCCCATCAGCGTAGCCAGGCTCCCGTTTCTCCATGGCCTGTCCTGCATTTCTGGTTTTGACACTTTATTCAGCATGGCCCTTTTGACCGATGGGAAGCGAGACTTCTTTGTAGCGCTGATTTGCCTTTCCAGGTTGCTTGGTTGGCCAAAAAGGGCGTATGCGTTTTTTCCTGAATATATTCAGGAAAAAACGCATACGCCCTTTTTGGCCAAGGGCATCATTGTCGAGGTTTTGCCGCTTTTCCTGTGCTTTAAAGGCGATTCGAATCTCCCTCCTGAAATCTGTTTCCTGCAATTCTGCCTTGCTTTCAAATCCTCTTCGTTGCCTTCCCTCAATATATTTGTGGACGAGAGTCATCATTTATAACTCTGCAGGTTTGTGAATTGCAGTGCCCCTGAGCTCCATTTTTCAACTCGCTTTCTAGGGCGCTGGCCGCAAAAGCGCAGGATTGCTTCAGGCCCTATTCTGGTCCCAGGCGGCAGGCTGAGCCTGTGGTTAATTCTTCTTCCTGATGGGAAAATAGAGTGACCTCTGCCTGTCCCAACACCTGGAGCTAGTCTCTCATTGGTTCCCCCTCTTCCCTTTCATCCTCAGGACAAATTGCAAGCTGTACGGAACAGGAGGTTAAAGGTGCTGATTCTCCAAGGAGGGAGATTGCTAGTAAAGCGGCTGGAATGGCGAACCCGAGCACAAGGAGATGAGAAATGAGGTGCGTTTTAGAAACCTTTCCCGATCACACAGTGTACCATCTTCTGGGTTTCTCATGCATGTTTTCGATGTAGGAAGATGCCCTTGAACCTGGAGATTTGGGACCCATGGGATGGGTACCACGCAGTATTACTTTAAAGGGTCTGCGTTTGCTCACCCAACCTCACCAAACCTCTCAGCCCCAAGAGTGTCCACCCTTATGTCTCAATCAGCTGTGGGTCTAGATATGGTCAATCCAGGTGGCATTACAGCCGCTGAACGAATTTTGTAAGAATTTCTCTCTCTTTCACTGTCTTTGTTTCACGGGTTTTTAAAAGTAATTGATTTTTATAATGGGGTTTACCTGCTTTTCACTGCTGTGATTTTGCCGCTTTACACCCACTTGACTCACTTACAGAGAGATATCAATGCATAGGTTTCAAGATTCTTACTAGTCAGATATATTCTTGGACGGTGAATTGGGGGTGTTGAGTCCAATTCATTGAGGAAGGAGTAGGGCTTGTCTATTACATATTGGGTTTATGGAACGGTATCTGAGATAATTTGAAACCCTTGTTGTATGCATCACCCCACCTCACCTTTCCCGTTAAGCAGCCATAGTGTGTTTTCTAAACGTGTGACTCTATTCTGTTTTGTAATTCAGTTCAAGGGTAGCGGTTTTTACATTCCCTCTATAAGTCGTATCTTATGATAAGTGTCTTTTTCTGTGTGACTTATTTCACTTAGAATCGTCGTACCTAAATCCACTCATCATGCTGCTACTAGCCTTATGACGTTGATTTCATGGCTGAGTGATATTCCATTGTACATAAGGACCACCACTTCTTTATCCATTTTTCTCTTTCCTGGGATATTTAAGGTGTAACGAAGTGGAGATTCTTGTCAACAGAGCAGCCCTAAACTTTGGGGTGCCTGTGTCTTGCTGATTTTTAGTTTTCTCAATTTATACGCCCATGAGTGGATATGCCCTATGCTCCCTAAGCTGAGTTTTTTAGATGTTTCAGGACACACCGTGCACTTCTCCAGAGTGGCTGTTGGCAATTTACATCCCGCCCATCAGCGTAGCCAGGCTCCCGTTTCTCCATGGCCTGTCCTGCATTTCTGGTTTTGACACTTTATTCAGCATGGCCCTTTTGACCGATGGGAAGCGAGACTTCTTTGTAGCGCTGATTTGCCTTTCCAGGTTGCTTGGTTGGCCAAAAAGGGCGTATGCGTTTTTTCCTGAATATATTCAGGAAAAAACGCATACGCCCTTTTTGGCCAAGGGCATCATTGTCGAGGTTTTGCCGCTTTTCCTGTGCTTTAAAGGCGATTCGAATCTCCCTCCTGAAATCTGTTTCCTGCAATTCTGCCTTGCTTTCAAATCCTCTTCGTTGCCTTCCCTCAATATATTTGTGGAAGAGAGTCATCATTTATAAGTCTGCAGGTTTGTGAATTGCAGTGCCCCTGAGCGCCATTTTTCAACTCGCTTTCTTGGGCGCTGGCCGCAAAAGCGCAGGATTGCTTCAGGCCCTATTCTGGTCCCAGGCGGCAGGCTGAGCCTGTGGTTAATTCTTCTTCCTGATGGGAAAATAGAGTGACCTCTGCCTCTCCCAACACCTAGAGCTAGTCTCTCATTGGTTCCCCCTCTTCCCTTTCATCCTCAGGACAAATTGCAAGCTGTACGGAACAGGAGGTTAAAGGTGCTGATTCTCCAAGGAGGGAGATTGCTAGTAAAGCGGCTGGAATGGCGAACCCGAGCACAAGGAGATGAGAAATGAGGTGCGTTTTAGAAACCTTTCCCGATCACACGGTGTACCATCTTCTGGGTTTCTCATGCATGTTTTCGATGTAGGAAGATGCCCTTGAACCTGGAGATTTGGGACCCATGGGATGGGTACCACGCAGTATTACTTTAAAGGGTCTGCGTTTGCTCACCCAACCTCACCAAACCTCTCAGCCCCAAGAGTGTCCACCCTTATGTCTCAATCAGCTGTGGGTCTAGATATGGTCAATCCAGGTGGCATTACAGACGCTGAAAGAATTTTGTAAGAATTTCTCTCTCTTTCACTGTCTTTGTTTCACGGGTTTTTAAAAGTAATTGATTTTTATAATGGGGTTTACCTGCTTTTCACTGCTGTGATTTTGCCGCTTTACACCCACTTGACTCACTTTCAGAGAGATATCAATGCATAGGTTTCAAGATTCTTACTAGTCAGATATATTCTTGGGCGGTGAATAGGGGGTGCTGAGTCCAATTCCTTGAGCAAGGAGTAGGGCTTGTCTATTACATATTGGGTTTATGGAACGGTATCTGAGCTAATTTGAAACCCGTGTTGTATGCATCACCCCACCTCACCTTTCCCGTTAAGCAGCCATAGTGTGTTTTCTAAACGTGTGACTCTATTCTGTTTTGTAATTCAGTTCAAGGGTAGCGGTTTTTACATTCCCTCTATAAGTCGTATCTTATGATAAGTGCCTTTTTCTGTGTGACTTATTTCACTCAGAATCGTCGTACCTAAATCCAATCATCATGCTGCTACTAGCCTTATGACGTTGATTTCATGGCTGAGTGATATTCCATTGTACATAAGGACCACCACTTCTTTATCCATTTTTCTCTTTCCTGGGATATTTAAGGTGTAACGAAGTGGAGATTCTTGTCAACAGAGCAGCCCTAAACTTTGGGGTGCCTGTGTCTTGCTGATTTTTAGTTTTCCCAATTTATACGCCCATGAGTGGATGTGCCCTATGCTCCCTAAGCTGAGTTTTTTAGATGTTTCAGGACACACCGTGCACTTCTCCAGAGTGGCTGTTGGCAATTTACATCCCGCCCATCAGCGTAGCCAGGCTCCCGTTTCTCCATGGCCTGTCCTGCATTTCTGGTTTTGACACTTTATTCAGCATGGCCCTTTTGACCGATGGGAAGCGAGACTTCTTTGTAGCGCTGATTTGCCTTTCCAGGTTGCTTGGTTGGCCAAAAAGGGCGTATGCGTTTTCTCCTGAATATATTCAGGAAAAAACGCATACGCCCTTTTTGGCCAAGGGCATCATTGTCGAGGTTTTGCCGCTTTTCCTGTGCTTTAAAGGCGATTCGAATCTCCCTCCTGAAATCTGTTTCCTGCAATTCTGCCTTGCTTTCAAATCCTCTTCGTTGCCTTCCCTCAATATATTTGTGGACGAGAGTCATCATTTATAACTCTGCAGGTTTGTGAATTGCAGTGCCCCTGAGCTCCATTTTTCAACTCGCTTTCTAGGGCGCTGGCCGCAAAAGCGCAGGATTGCTTCAGGCCCTATTCTGGTCCCAGGCGGCAGGCTGAGCCTGTGGTTAATTCTTCTTCCTGATGGGAAAATAGAGTGACCTCTGCCTGTCCCAACACCTGGAGCTAGTCTCTCATTGGTTCCCCCTCTTCCCTTTCATCCTCAGGACAAATTGCAAGCTGTACGGAACAGGAGGTTAAAGGTGCTGATTCTCCAAGGAGGGAGATTGCTAGTAAAGCGGCTGGAATGGCGAACCCGAGCACAAGGAGATGAGAAATGAGGTGCGTTTTAGAAACCTTTCCCGATCACACAGTGTACCATCTTCTGGGTTTCTCATGCATGTTTTCGATGTAGGAAGATGCCCTTGAACCTGGAGATTTGGGACCCATGGGATGGGTACCACGCAGTATTACTTTAAAGGGTCTGCGTTTGCTCACCCAACCTCACCAAACCTCTCAGCCCCAAGAGTGTCCACCCTTATGTCTCAATCAGCTGTGGGTCTAGATATGGTCAATCCAGGTGGCATTACAGCCGCTGAACGAATTTTGTAAGAATTTCTCTCTCTTTCACTGTCTTTGTTTCACGGGTTTTTAAAAGTAATTGATTTTTATAATGGGGTTTACCTGCTTTTCACTGCTGTGATTTTGCCGCTTTACACCCACTTGACTCACTTACAGAGAGATATCAATGCATAGGTTTCAAGATTCTTACTAGTCAGATATATTCTTGGACGGTGAATTGGGGGTGTTGAGTCCAATTCATTGAGGAAGGAGTAGGGTTTGTCTATTACATATTGGGTTTATGGAACGGTATCTGAGATAATTTGAAACCCTTGTTGTATGCATCACCCCACCTCACCTTTCCCGTTAAGCAGCCATAGTGTGTTTTCTAAACGTGTGACTCTATTCTGTTTTGTAATTCAGTTCAAGGGTAGCGGTTTTTACATTCCCTCTATAAGTCGTATCTTATGATAAGTGTCTTTTTCTGTGTGACTTATTTCACTTAGAATCGTCGTACCTAAATCCACTCATCATGCTGCTACTAGCCTTATGACGTTGATTTCATGGCTGAGTGATATTCCATTGTACATAAGGACCACCACTTCTTTATCCATTTTTCTCTTTCCTTGGATATTTAAGGTGTAACGAAGTGGAGATTCTTGTCAACAGAGCAGCCCTAAACTTTGGGGTGCCTGTGTCTTGCTGATTTTTAGTTTTCTCAATTTATACGCCCATGAGTGGATGTGCCCTATGCTCCCTAAGCTGAGTTTTTTAGATGTTTCAGGACACACCGTGCACTTCTCCAGAGTGGCTGTTGGCAATTTACATCCCGCCCATCAGCGTAGCCAGGCTCCCGTTTCTCCATGGCCTGTCCTGCATTTCTGGTTTTGACACTTTATTCAGCATGGCCCTTTTGACCGATGGGAAGCGAGACTTCTTTGTAGCGCTGATTTGCCTTTCCAGGTTGCTTGGTTGGCCAAAAAGGGCGTATGCGTTTTTTCCTGAATATATTCAGGAAAAAACGCATACGCCCTTTTTGGCCAAGGGCATCATTGTCGAGGTTTTGCCGCTTTTCCTGTGCTTTAAAGGCGATTCGAATCTCCCTCCTGAAATCTGTTTCCTGCAATTCTGCCTTGCTTTCAAATCCTCTTCGTTGCCTTCCCTCAATATATTTGTGGAAGAGAGTCATCATTTATAAGTCTGCAGGTTTGTGAATTGCAGTGCCCCTGAGCGCCATTTTTCAACTCGCTTTCTTGGGCGCTGGCCGCAAAAGCGCAGGATTGCTTCAGGCCCTATTCTGGTCCCAGGCGGCAGGCTGAGCCTGTGGTTAATTCTTCTTCCTGATGGGAAAATAGAGTGACCTCTGCCTCTCCCAACACCTAGAGCTAGTCTCTCATTGGTTCCCCCTCTTCCCTTTCATCCTCAGGACAAATTGCAAGCTGTACGGAACAGGAGGTTAAAGGTGCTGATTCTCCAAGGAGGGAGATTGCTAGTAAAGCGGCTGGAATGGCGAACCCGAGCACAAGGAGATGAGAAATGAGGTGCGTTTTAGAAACCTTTCCCGATCACACGGTGTACCATCTTCTGGGTTTCTCATGCATGTTTTCGATGTAGGAAGATGCCCTTGAACCTGGAGATTTGGGACCCATGGGATGGGTACCACGCAGTATTACTTTAAAGGGTCTGCGTTTGCTCACCCAACCTCACCAAACCTCTCAGCCCCAAGAGTGTCCACCCTTATGTCTCAATCAGCTGTGGGTCTAGATATGGTCAATCCAGGTGGCATTACAGCCGCTGAACGAATTTTGTAAGAATTTCTCTCTCTTTCACTGTCTTTGTTTCACGGGTTTTTAAAAGTAATTGATTTTTATAATGGGGTTTACCTGCTTTTCACTGCTGTGATTTTGCCGCTTTACACCCACTTGACTCACTTACAGAGAGATATCAATGCATAGGTTTCAAGATTCTTACTAGTCAGATATATTCTTGGACGGTGAATTGGGGGTGTTGAGTCCAATTCATTGAGGAAGGAGTAGGGCTTGTCTATTACATATTGGGTTTATGGAACGGTATCTGAGATAATTTGAAACCCTTGTTGTATGCATCACCCCACCTCACCTTTCCCGTTAAGCAGCCATAGTGTGTTTTCTAAACGTGTGACTCTATTCTGTTTTGTAATTCAGTTCAAGGGTAGCGGTTTTTACATTCCCTCTATAAGTCGTATCTTATGATAAGTGTCTTTTTCTGTGTGACTTATTTCACTTAGAATCGTCGTACCTAAATCCACTCATCATGCTGCTACTAGCCTTATGACGTTGATTTCATGGCTGAGTGATATTCCATTGTACATAAGGACCACCACTTCTTTATCCATTTTTCTCTTTCCTGGGATATTTAAGGTGTAACGAAGTGGAGATTCTTGTCAACAGAGCAGCCCTAAACTTTGGGGTGCCTGTGTCTTGCTGATTTTTAGTTTTCTCAATTTATACGCCCATGAGTGGATATGCCCTATGCTCCCTAAGCTGAGTTTTTTAGATGTTTCAGGACACACCGTGCACTTCTCCAGAGTGGCTGTTGGCAATTTACATCCCGCCCATCAGCGTAGCCAGGCTCCCGTTTCTCCATGGCCTGTCCTGCATTTCTGGTTTTGACACTTTATTCAGCATGGCCCTTTTGACCGATGGGAAGCGAGACTTCTTTGTAGCGCTGATTTGCCTTTCCAGGTTGCTTGGTTGGCCAAAAAGGGCGTATGCGTTTTTTCCTGAATATATTCAGGAAAAAACGCATACGCCCTTTTTGGCCAAGGGCATCATTGTCGAGGTTTTGCCGCTTTTCCTGTGCTTTAAAGGCGATTCGAATCTCCCTCCTGAAATCTGTTTCCTGCAATTCTGCCTTGCTTTCAAATCCTCTTCGTTGCCTTCCCTCAATATATTTGTGGAAGAGAGTCATCATTTATAAGTCTGCAGGTTTGTGAATTGCAGTGCCCCTGAGCGCCATTTTTCAACTCGCTTTCTTGGGCGCTGGCCGCAAAAGCGCAGGATTGCTTCAGGCCCTATTCTGGTCCCAGGCGGCAGGCTGAGCCTGTGGTTAATTCTTCTTCCTGATGGGAAAATAGAGTGACCTCTGCCTCTCCCAACACCTAGAGCTAGTCTCTCATTGGTTCCCCCTCTTCCCTTTCATCCTCAGGACAAATTGCAAGCTGTACGGAACAGGAGGTTAAAGGTGCTGATTCTCCAAGGAGGGAGATTGCTAGTAAAGCGGCTGGAATGGCGAACCCGAGCACAAGGAGATGAGAAATGAGGTGCGTTTTAGAAACCTTTCCCGATCACACGGTGTACCATCTTCTGGGTTTCTCATGCATGTTTTCGATGTAGGAAGATGCCCTTGAACCTGGAGATTTGGGACCCATGGGATGGGTACCACGCAGTATTACTTTAAAGGGTCTGCGTTTGCTCACCCAACCTCACCAAACCTCTCAGCCCCAAGAGTGTCCACCCTTATGTCTCAATCAGCTGTGGGTCTAGATATGGTCAATCCAGGTGGCATTACAGACGCTGAAAGAATTTTGTAAGAATTTCTCTCTCTTTCACTGTCTTTGTTTCACGGGTTTTTAAAAGTAATTGATTTTTATAATGGGGTTTACCTGCTTTTCACTGCTGTGATTTTGCCGCTTTACACCCACTTGACTCACTTTCAGAGAGATATCAATGCATAGGTTTCAAGATTCTTACTAGTCAGATATATTCTTGGGCGGTGAATAGGGGGTGCTGAGTCCAATTCCTTGAGCAAGGAGTAGGGCTTGTCTATTACATATTGGGTTTATGGAACGGTATCTGAGCTAATTTGAAACCCGTGTTGTATGCATCACCCCACCTCACCTTTCCCGTTAAGCAGCCATAGTGTGTTTTCTAAACGTGTGACTCTATTCTGTTTTGTAATTCAGTTCAAGGGTAGCGGTTTTTACATTCCCTCTATAAGTCGTATCTTATGATAAGTGCCTTTTTCTGTGTGACTTATTTCACTCAGAATCGTCGTACCTAAATCCAATCATCATGCTGCTACTAGCCTTATGACGTTGATTTCATGGCTGAGTGATATTCCATTGTACATAAGGACCACCACTTCTTTATCCATTTTTCTCTTTCCTGGGATATTTAAGGTGTAACGAAGTGGAGATTCTTGTCAACAGAGCAGCCCTAAACTTTGGGGTGCCTGTGTCTTGCTGATTTTTAGTTTTCCCAATTTATACGCCCATGAGTGGATGTGCCCTATGCTCCCTAAGCTGAGTTTTTTAGATGTTTCAGGACACACCGTGCACTTCTCCAGAGTGGCTGTTGGCAATTTACATCCCGCCCATCAGCGTAGCCAGGCTCCCGTTTCTCCATGGCCTGTCCTGCATTTCTGGTTTTGACACTTTATTCAGCATGGCCCTTTTGACCGATGGGAAGCGAGACTTCTTTGTAGCGCTGATTTGCCTTTCCAGGTTGCTTGGTTGGCCAAAAAGGGCGTATGCGTTTTCTCCTGAATATATTCAGGAAAAAACGCATACGCCCTTTTTGGCCAAGGGCATCATTGTCGAGGTTTTGCCGCTTTTCCTGTGCTTTAAAGGCGATTCGAATCTCCCTCCTGAAATCTGTTTCCTGCAATTCTGCCTTGCTTTCAAATCCTCTTCGTTGCCTTCCCTCAATATATTTGTGGACGAGAGTCATCATTTATAACTCTGCAGGTTTGTGAATTGCAGTGCCCCTGAGCTCCATTTTTCAACTCGCTTTCTAGGGCGCTGGCCGCAAAAGCGCAGGATTGCTTCAGGCCCTATTCTGGTCCCAGGCGGCAGGCTGAGCCTGTGGTTAATTCTTCTTCCTGATGGGAAAATAGAGTGACCTCTGCCTGTCCCAACACCTGGAGCTAGTCTCTCATTGGTTCCCCCTCTTCCCTTTCATCCTCAGGACAAATTGCAAGCTGTACGGAACAGGAGGTTAAAGGTGCTGATTCTCCAAGGAGGGAGATTGCTAGTAAAGCGGCTGGAATGGCGAACCCGAGCACAAGGAGATGAGAAATGAGGTGCGTTTTAGAAACCTTTCCCGATCACACAGTGTACCATCTTCTGGGTTTCTCATGCATGTTTTCGATGTAGGAAGATGCCCTTGAACCTGGAGATTTGGGACCCATGGGATGGGTACCACGCAGTATTACTTTAAAGGGTCTGCGTTTGCTCACCCAACCTCACCAAACCTCTCAGCCCCAAGAGTGTCCACCCTTATGTCTCAATCAGCTGTGGGTCTAGATATGGTCAATCCAGGTGGCATTACAGCCGCTGAACGAATTTTGTAAGAATTTCTCTCTCTTTCACTGTCTTTGTTTCACGGGTTTTTAAAAGTAATTGATTTTTATAATGGGGTTTACCTGCTTTTCACTGCTGTGATTTTGCCGCTTTACACCCACTTGACTCACTTACAGAGAGATATCAATGCATAGGTTTCAAGATTCTTACTAGTCAGATATATTCTTGGACGGTGAATTGGGGGTGTTGAGTCCAATTCATTGAGGAAGGAGTAGGGTTTGTCTATTACATATTGGGTTTATGGAACGGTATCTGAGATAATTTGAAACCCTTGTTGTATGCATCACCCCACCTCACCTTTCCCGTTAAGCAGCCATAGTGTGTTTTCTAAACGTGTGACTCTATTCTGTTTTGTAATTCAGTTCAAGGGTAGCGGTTTTTACATTCCCTCTATAAGTCGTATCTTATGATAAGTGTCTTTTTCTGTGTGACTTATTTCACTTAGAATCGTCGTACCTAAATCCACTCATCATGCTGCTACTAGCCTTATGACGTTGATTTCATGGCTGAGTGATATTCCATTGTACATAAGGACCACCACTTCTTTATCCATTTTTCTCTTTCCTTGGATATTTAAGGTGTAACGAAGTGGAGATTCTTGTCAACAGAGCAGCCCTAAACTTTGGGGTGCCTGTGTCTTGCTGATTTTTAGTTTTCTCAATTTATACGCCCATGAGTGGATGTGCCCTATGCTCCCTAAGCTGAGTTTTTTAGATGTTTCAGGACACACCGTGCACTTCTCCAGAGTGGCTGTTGGCAATTTACATCCCGCCCATCAGCGTAGCCAGGCTCCCGTTTCTCCATGGCCTGTCCTGCATTTCTGGTTTTGACACTTTATTCAGCATGGCCCTTTTGACCGATGGGAAGCGAGACTTCTTTGTAGCGCTGATTTGCCTTTCCAGGTTGCTTGGTTGGCCAAAAAGGGCGTATGCGTTTTTTCCTGAATATATTCAGGAAAAAACGCATACGCCCTTTTTGGCCAAGGGCATCATTGTCGAGGTTTTGCCGCTTTTCCTGTGCTTTAAAGGCGATTCGAATCTCCCTCCTGAAATCTGTTTCCTGCAATTCTGCCTTGCTTTCAAATCCTCTTCGTTGCCTTCCCTCAATATATTTGTGGAAGAGAGTCATCATTTATAAGTCTGCAGGTTTGTGAATTGCAGTGCCCCTGAGCGCCATTTTTCAACTCGCTTTCTTGGGCGCTGGCCGCAAAAGCGCAGGATTGCTTCAGGCCCTATTCTGGTCCCAGGCGGCAGGCTGAGCCTGTGGTTAATTCTTCTTCCTGATGGGAAAATAGAGTGACCTCTGCCTCTCCCAACACCTAGAGCTAGTCTCTCATTGGTTCCCCCTCTTCCCTTTCATCCTCAGGACAAATTGCAAGCTGTACGGAACAGGAGGTTAAAGGTGCTGATTCTCCAAGGAGGGAGATTGCTAGTAAAGCGGCTGGAATGGCGAACCCGAGCACAAGGAGATGAGAAATGAGGTGCGTTTTAGAAACCTTTCCCGATCACACGGTGTACCATCTTCTGGGTTTCTCATGCATGTTTTCGATGTAGGAAGATGCCCTTGAACCTGGAGATTTGGGACCCATGGGATGGGTACCACGCAGTATTACTTTAAAGGGTCTGCGTTTGCTCACCCAACCTCACCAAACCTCTCAGCCCCAAGAGTGTCCACCCTTATGTCTCAATCAGCTGTGGGTCTAGATATGGTCAATCCAGGTGGCATTACAGACGCTGAAAGAATTTTGTAAGAATTTCTCTCTCTTTCACTGTCTTTGTTTCACGGGTTTTTAAAAGTAATTGATTTTTATAATGGGGTTTACCTGCTTTTCACTGCTGTGATTTTGCCGCTTTACACCCACTTGACTCACTTACAGAGAGATATCAATGCATAGGTTTCAAGATTCTTACTAGTCAGATATATTCTTGGACGGTGAATTGGGGGTGTTGAGTCCAATTCATTGAGGAAGGAGTAGGGCTTGTCTATTACATATTGGGTTTATGGAACGGTATCTGAGATAATTTGAAACCCTTGTTGTATGCATCACCCCACCTCACCTTTCCCGTTAAGCAGCCATAGTGTGTTTTCTACACGTGTGACTCTATTCTGTTTTGTAATTCAGTTCAAGGGTAGCGGTTTTTACATTCCCTCTATAAGTCATATCTTATGATAAGTGTCTTTTTCTGTGTGACTTATTTCACTTAGAATCGTCGTACCTAAATCCACTCATCATGCTGCTACTAGCCTTATGACGTTGATTTCATGGCTGAGTGATATTCCATTGTACATAAGGACCACCACTTCTTTATCCATTTTTCTCTTTCCTGGGATATTTAAGGTGTAACGAAGTGGAGATTCTTGTCAACAGAGCAGCCCTAAACTTTGGGGTGCCTGTGTCTTGCTGATTTTTAGTTTTCTCAATTTATACGCCCATGAGTGGATGTGCCCTATGCTCCCTAAGCTGAGTTTTTTAGATGTTTCAGGACACACCGTGCACTTCTCCAGAGTGGCTGTTGGCAATTTACATCCCGCCCATCAGCGTAGCCAGGCTCCCGTTTCTCCATGGCCTGTCCTGCATTTCTGGTTTTGACACTTTATTCAGCATGGCCCTTTTGACCGATGGGAAGCGAGACTTCTTTGTAGCGCTGATTTGCCTTTCCAGGTTGCTTGGTTGGCCAAAAAGGGCGTATGCGTTTTTTCCTGAATATATTCAGGAAAAAACGCATACGCCCTTTTTGGCCAAGGGCATCATTGTCGAGGTTTTGCCGCTTTTCCTGTGCTTTAAAGGCGATTCGAATCTCCCTCCTGAAATCTGTTTCCTGCAATTCTGCCTTGCTTTCAAATCCTCTTCGTTGCCTTCCCTCAATATATTTGTGGAAGAGAGTCATCATTTATAAGTCTGCAGGTTTGTGAATTGCAGTGCCCCTGAGCGCCATTTTTCAACTCGCTTTCTTGGGCGCTGGCCGCAAAAGCGCAGGATTGCTTCAGGCCCTATTCTGGTCCCAGGCGGCAGGCTGAGCCTGTGGTTAATTCTTCTTCCTGATGGGAAAATAGAGTGACCTCTGCCTCTCCCAACACCTAGAGCTAGTCTCTCATTGGTTCCCCCTCTTCCCTTTCATCCTCAGGACAAATTGCAAGCTGTACGGAACAGGAGGTTAAAGGTGCTGATTCTCCAAGGAGGGAGATTGCTAGTAAAGCGGCTGGAATGGCGAACCCGAGCACAAGGAGCTGAGAAATGAGGTGCGTTTTAGAAACCTTTCCCGATCACACGGTGTACCATCTTCTGGGTTTCTCATGCATGTTTTCGATGTAGGAAGATGCCCTTGAACCTGGAGATTTGGGACCCATGGGATGGGTACCACGCAGTATTACTTTAAAGGGTCTGCGTTTGCTCACCCAACCTCACCAAACCTCTCAGCCCCAAGAGTGTCCACCCTTATGTCTCAATCAGCTGTGGGTCTAGATATGGTCAATCCAGGTGGCATTACAGCCGCTGAAAGAATTTTGTAAGAATTTCTCTCTCTTTCACTGTCTTTGTTTCACGGGTTTTTAAAAGTAATTGATTTTTATAATGGGGTTTACCTGCTTTTCACTGCTGTGATTTTGCCGCTTTACACCCACTTGACTCACTTTCAGAGAGATATCAATGCATAGGTTTCAAGATTCTTACTAGTCAGATATATTCTTGGGCGGTGAATAGGGGGTGCTGAGTCCAATTCCTCGAGCAAGGAGTAGGGCTTGTCTATTACATATTGGGTTTATGGAACGGTATCTGAGCTAATTTGAAACCCTTGTTGTATGCATCACCCCACCTCACCTTTCCCGTTAAGCAGCCATAATGTGTTTTCTAAACGTGTGACTCTATTCTGTTTTGTAATTCAGTTCAAGGGTAGCGGTTTTTACATTCCCTGTATAAGTCATATCTTATGATAAGTGTCTTTTTCTGTGTGACTTATTTCACTTAGAATCGTCGTACCTAAATCCACTCATCATGCTGCTACTAGCCTTATGACGTTGATTTCATGGCTGAGTGATATTCCATTGTACATAAGGACCACCACTTCTTTATCCATTTTTCTCTTTCCTGGGATATTTAAGGTGTAACGAAGTGGAGATTTTTGTCAACAGAGCAGCCCTAAACTTTGGGGTGCCTGTGTCTTGCTGATTTTTAGTTTTCTCAATTTATACGCCCATGAGTGGATGTGCCCTATGCTCCCTAAGCTGAGTTTTTTAGATGTTTCAGGACACACCGTGCACTTCTCCAGAGTGGCTGTTGGCAATTTACATCCCGCCCATCAGCGTAGCCAGGCTCCCGTTTCTCCATGGCCTGTCCTGCATTTCCGGTTTTGACACTTTATTCAGCATGGCCCTTTTGACCGATGGGAAGCGAGACTTCTTTGTAGCGCTGATTTGCCTTTCCAGGTTGCTTGGTTGGCCAAAAAGGGCGTATGCGTTTTTTCCTGAATATATTCAGGAAAAAACGCATACGCCCTTTTTGGCCAAGGGCATCATTGTCGAGGTTTTGCCGCTTTTCCTGTGCTTTAAAGGCGATTCGAATCTCCCTCCTGAAATCTGTTTCCTGCAATTCTGCCTTGCTTTCAAATCCTCTTCGTTGCCTTCCCTCAATATATTTGTGGACGAGAGTCATCATTTATAAGTCTGCAGGTTTGTGAATTGCAGTGCCCCTGAGCGCCATTTTTCAACTCGCTTTCTTGGGCGCTGGCCGCAAAAGCGCAGGATTGCTTCAGGCCCTATTCTGGTCCCAGGCGGCAGGCTGAGCCTGTGGTTAATTCTTCTTCCTGTTGGGAAAATAGAGTGACCTCTGCCTATCCCAACACCTAGAGATAGTCTCTCATTGGTTCCCCCTCTTCCCTTTCATCCTCAGGACAAATTGCAAGCTGTACGGAACAGGAGGTTAAAGGTGCTGATTCTCCAAGGAGGGAGATTGCTAGTAAAGCGGCTGGAATGGCGAACCCGAGCACAAGGAGATGAGAAATGAGGTGCGTTTTAGAAACCTTTCCCGATCACACGGTGTACCATCTTCTGGGTTTCTCATGCATGTTTTCGATGTAGGAAGATGCCCTTGAACCTGGAGATTTGGGACCCATGGGATGGGTACCACGCAGTATTACTTTAAAGGGTCTGCGTTTGCTCACCCAACCTCACCAAACCTCTCAGCCCCAAGAGTGTCCACCCTTATGTCTCAATCAGCTGTGGGTCTAGATATGGTCAATCCAGGTGGCATTACAGCCGCTGAACGAATTTTGTAAGAATTTCTCTCTTTCACTGTCTTTGTTTCACGGGTTTTTAAAAGTAATTGATTTTTATAATGGGGTTTACCTGCTTTTCATTGCTGTGATTTTGCCGCTTTACACCCACTTGACTCACTTACAGAGAGATATCAATGCATAGGTTTCAAGATTCTTACTAGTCAGATATATTCTTGGGCGGTGAATTGGGGGTGTTGAGTCCAATTCATTGAGGAAGGAGTAGGGCTTGTCTATTACATATTGGGTTTATGGAACGGTATCTGAGATAATTTGAAACCCTTGTTGTATGCATCACCCCACCTCACCTTTCCCGTTAAGCAGCCATAGTGTGTTTTCTAAACGTGTGACTCTATTCTGTTTTGTAATTCAGTTCAAGGGTAGCGGTTTTTACATTCCCTCTATAAGTCATATCTTATGATAAGTGTCTTTTTCTGTGTGACTTATTTCACTTAGAATCGTCGTACCTAAATCCAATCATCATGCTGCTACTAGCCTTATGACGTTGATTTCATGGCTGAGTGATATTCCATTGTACATAAGGACCACAACTTCTTTATCCATTTTTCTCTTTCCTGGGATATTTAAGGTGTAACAAAGTGGAGATTCTTGTCAACAGAGCAGCCCTAAACTTTGGGGTGCCTGTGTCTTGCTGATTTTTAGTTTTCCCAATTTATACGCCCATGAGTGGATGTGCCCTATGCTCCCTAAGCTGAGTTTTTTAGATGTTTCAGGACACACCGTGCACTTCTCCAGAGTGGCTGTTGGCAATTTACATCCCGCCCATCAGCGTAGCCAGGCTCCCGTTTCTCCATGGCCTGTCCTGCATTTCTGGTTTTGACACTTTATTCAGCATGGCCCTTTTGACCGATGGGAAGCGAGACTTCTTTGTAGCGCTGATTTGCCTTTCCAGGTTGCTTGGTTGGCCAAAAAGGGCGTATGCGTTTTTTCCTGAATATATTCAGGAAAAAACGCATACGCCCTTTTTGGCCAAGGGCATCATTGTCGAGGTTTTGCCGCTTTTCCTGTGCTTTAAAGGCGATTCGAATCTCCCTCCTGAAATCTGTTTCCTGCAATTCTGCCTTGCTTTCAAATCCTCTTCGTTTCCTTCCATCAATATATTTGTGGTCGAGAGTCATCATTTATAAGTCTGCAGGTTTGTGAATTGCAGTGCCCCTGAGCTCCATTTTTCAACTCGCTTTCTTGGGCGCTGGCCGCAAAAGCGCAGGATTGCTTCAGGCCCTATTCTGGTCCCAGGCGGCAGGCTGAGCCTGTGGTTAATTCTTCTTCCTGATGGTTAAATAGAGTGACCTCTGCCTGTCCCAACACCTAGAGCTAGTCCCTCATTGGTTGCCCCTCTTCCCTTTCATCCTCAGGACAAATTGCAAGCTGTACGGAACAGGAGGTTAAAGGTGCTGATTCTCCAAGGAGGGAGATTGCTAGTAAAGCGGCTGGAATGGCGAACCCGAGCACAAGGAGATGAGAAATGAGGTGCGTTTTAGAAACCTTTCCCGATCACACGGTGTACCATCTTCTGGGTTTCTCATGCATGTTTTCGATGTAGGAAGATGCCCTTGAACCTGGAGATTTGGGACCCATGGGATGGGTACCACGCAGTATTACTTTAAAGGGTCTGCGTTTGCTCACCCAACCTCACCAAACCTCTCAGCCCCAAGAGTGTCCACCCTTATGTCTCAATCAGCTGTGGGTCTAGATATGGTCAATCCAGGTGGCATTACAGCCGCTGAACGAATTTTGTAAGAATTTCTCTCTCTTTCACTGTCTTTGTTTCACGGGTTTTTAAAAGTAATTGATTTTTATAATGGGGTTTACCTGCTTTTCACTGCTGTGATTTTGCCGCTTTACACCCACTTGACTCACTTACAGAGAGATATCAATGCATAGGTTTCAAGATTCTTACTAGTCAGATATATTCTTGGGCGGTGAATTGGGGGTGTTGAGTCCAATTCATTGAGGAAGGAGTAGGGCTTGTCTATTACATATTGGGTTTATGGAACGGTATCTGAGATAATTTGAAACCCTTGTTGTATGCATCACCCCACCTCACCTTTCCCGTTAAGCAGCCATAGTGTGTTTTCTAAACGTGTGACTCTATTCTGTTTTGTAATTCAGTTCAAGGGTAGCGGTTTTTACATTCCCTCTATAAGTCATATCTTATGATAAGTGTCTTTTTCTGTGTGACTTATTTCACTTAGAATCGTCGTACCTAAATCCAATCATCATGCTGCTACTAGCCTTATGACGTTGATTTCATGGCTGAGTGATATTCCATTGTACATAAGGACCACAATTTCTTTATCCATTTTTCTCTTTCCTGGGATATTTAAGGTGTAACGAAGTGGAGATTCTTGTCAACAGAGCAGCCCTAAACTTTGGGGTGCCTGTGTCTTGCTGATTTTTAGTTTTCCCAATTTATACGCCCATGAGTGGATGTGCCCTATGCTCCCTAAGCTGAGTTTTTTAGATGTTTCAGGACACACCGTACACTTCTCCAGAGTGGCTGTTGGCAATTTACATCCCGCCATTCAGCGTAGCCAGGCTCCCGTTTCTCCATGGCCTGTCCTGCATTTCTGGTTTTGACACTTTATTCAGCATGGCCCTTTTGACCGATGGGAAGCGAGACTTCTTTGTAGCGCTGATTTGCCTTTCCAGGTTGCTTGGTTGGCCAAAAAGGGCGTATGCGTTTTTTCCTGAATATATTCAGGAAAAAACGCATACGCCCTTTTTGGCCAAGGGCATCATTGTCGAGGTTTTGCCGCTTTTCCTGTGCTTTAAAGGCGATTCGAATCTCCCTCCTGAAATCTGTTTCCTGCAATTCTGCCTTGCTTTCAAATCCTCTTCGTTGCCTTCCCTCAATATATTTGTGGACGAGAGTCATCATTTATAAGTCTGCAGGTTTGTGAATTGCAGTGCCCCTGAGCTCCATTTTTCAACTCGCTTTCTTGGGCGCTGGCCGCAAAAGCGCAGGATTGCTTCAGGCCCTATTCTGGTCCCAGGCGGCAGGCTGAGCCTGTGGTTAATTCTTCTTCCTGATGGGAAAATAGAGTGACCTCTGCCTGTCCCAACACCTGGAGCTAGTCTCTCATTGTTTCCCCCTCTTCCCTTTCATCCTCAGGACAAATTGCAAGCTGTACGGAACAGGAGGTTAAAGGTGCTGATTCTCCAAGGAGGGAGATTGCTAGTAAAGCGGCTGGAATGGCGAACCCGAGCACAAGGAGATGAGAAATGAGGTGCGTTTTAGAAACCTTTCCCGATCACACGGTGTACCATCTTCTGGGTTTCTCATGCATGTTTTCGATGTAGGAAGATGCCCTTGAACCTGGAGATTTGGGACCCATGGGATGGGTACCACGCAGTATTACTTTAAAGGGTCTGCGTTTGCTCACCCAACCTCACCAAACCTCTCAGCCCCAAGAGTGTCCACCCTTATGTCTCAATCAGCTGTGGGTCTAGATATGGTCAATCCAGGTGGCATTACAGCCGCTGAACGAATTTTGTAAGAATTTCTCTCTCTTTCACTGTCTTTGTTTCACGGGTTTTTAAAAGTAATTGATTTTTATAATGGGGTTTACCTGCTTTTCACTGCTGTGATTTTGCCGCTTTACACCCACTTGACTCACTTACAGAGAGATATCAATGCATAGGTTTCAAGATTCTTACTAGTCAGATATATTCTTGGGCGGTGAATTGGGGGTGTTGAGTCCAATTCATTGAGGAAGGAGTAGGGCTTGTCTATTACATATTGGGTTTATGGAACGGTATCTGAGCTAATTTGAAACCCGTGTTGTATGCATCACCCCACCTCATCTTTCCCGTTAAGCAGCCATAGTGTGTTTTCTAAACGTGTGACTCTATTCTGTTTTGTAATTCAGTTCAAGGGTAGCGGTTTTTACATTCCCTCTATAAGTCGTATCTTATGATAAGTGCCTTTTTCTGTGTGACTTATTTCACTCAGAATCGTCGTACCTAAATCCAATCATCATGCTGCTACTAGCCTTATGACGTTGATTTCATGGCTGAGTGATATTCCATTGTACATAAGGACCACCACTTCTTTATCCATTTTTCTCTTTCCTGGGATATTTAAGGTGTAACGAAGTGGAGATTCTTGTCAACAGAGCAGCCCTAAACTTTGGGGTGCCTGTGTCTTGCTGATTTTTAGTTTTCCCAATTTATACGCCCATGAGTGGATGTGCCCTATGCTCCCTAAGCTGAGTTTTTTAGATGTTTCAGGACACACCGTGCACTTCTCCAGAGTGGCTGTTGGCAATTTACATCCCGCCCATCAGCGTAGCCAGGCTCCCGTTTCTCCATGGCCTGTCCTGCATTTCTGGTTTTGACACTTTATTCAGCATGGCCCTTTTGACCGATGGGAAGCGAGACTTCTTTGTAGCGCTGATTTGCCTTTCCAGGTTGCTTGGTTGGCCAAAAAGGGCGTATGCGTTTTTTCCTGAATATATTCAGGAAAAAACGCATACGCCCTTTTTGGCCAAGGGCATCATTGTCGAGGTTTTGCCGCTTTTCCTGTGCTTTAAAGGCGATTCGAATCTCCCTCCTGAAATCTGTTTCCTGCAATTCTGCCTTGCTTTCAAATCCTCTTCGTTGCCTTCCCTCAATATATTTGTGGACGAGAGTCATCATTTATAACTCTGCAGGTTTGTGAATTGCAGTGCCCCTGAGCTCCATTTTTCAACTCGCTTTCTAGGGCGCTGGCCGCAAAAGCGCAGGATTGCTTCAGGCCCTATTCTGGTCCCAGGCGGCAGGCTGAGCCTGTGGTTAATTCTTCTTCCTGATGGGAAAATAGAGTGACCTCTGCCTGTCCCAACACCTGGAGCTAGTCTCTCATTGGTTCCCCCTCTTCCCTTTCATCCTCAGGACAAATTGCAAGCTGTACGGAACAGGAGGTTAAAGGTGCTGATTCTCCAAGGAGGGAGATTGCTAGTAAAGCGGCTGGAATGGCGAACCCGAGCACAAGGAGATGAGAAATGAGGTGCGTTTTAGAAACCTTTCCCGATCACACAGTGTACCATCTTCTGGGTTTCTCATGCATGTTTTCGATGTAGGAAGATGCCCTTGAACCTGGAGATTTGGGACCCATGGGATGGGTACCACGCAGTATTACTTTAAAGGGTCTGCGTTTGCTCACCCAACCTCACCAAACCTCTCAGCCCCAAGAGTGTCCACCCTTATGTCTCAATCAGCTGTGGGTCTAGATATGGTCAATCCAGGTGGCATTACAGCCGCTGAACGAATTTTGTAAGAATTTCTCTCTCTTTCACTGTCTTTGTTTCACGGGTTTTTAAAAGTAATTGATTTTTATAATGGGGTTTACCTGCTTTTCACTGCTGTGATTTTGCCGCTTTACACCCACTTGACTCACTTACAGAGAGATATCAATGCATAGGTTTCAAGATTCTTAGTAGTCAGATATATTCTTGGATGGTGAATTGGGGGTGTTGAGTCCAATTCATTGAGGAAGGAGTAGGGCTTGTCTATTACATATTGGGTTTATGGAACGGTATCTGAGATAATTTGAAACCCTTGTTGTATGCATCACCCCACCTCACCTTTCCCGTTAAGCAGCCATAGTGTGTTTTCTAAACGTGTGACTCTATTCTGTTTTGTAATTCAGTTCAAGGGTAGCGGTTTTTACATTCCCTCTATAAGTCATATCTTATGATAAGTGTCTTTTTCTGTGTGACTTATTTCACTTAGAATCGTCGTACCTAAATCCACTCATCATGCTGCTACTAGCCTTATGACGTTGATTTCATGGCTGAGTGATATTCCATTGTACATAAGGACCACCACTTCTTTATCCATTTTTCTCTTTCCTGGGATATTTAAGGTGTAACGAAGTGGAGATTCTTGTCAACAGAGCAGCCCTAAACTTTGGGGTGCCTGTGTCTTGCTGATTTTTAGTTTTCTCAATTTATACGCCCATGAGTGGATGTGCCCTATGCTCCCTAAGCTGAGTTTTTTAGATGTTTCAGGACACACCGTGCACTTCTCCAGAGTGGCTGTTGGCAATTTACATCCCGCCCATCAGCGTAGCCAGGCTCCCGTTTCTCCATGGCCTGTCCTGCATTTCTGGTTTTGACACTTTATTCAGCATGGCCCTTTTGACCGATGGGAAGCGAGACTTCTTTGTAGCGCTGATTTGCCTTTCCAGGTTGCTTGGTTGGCCAAAAAGGGCGTATGCGTTTTTTCCTGAATATATTCAGGAAAAAACGCATACGCCCTTTTTGGCCAAGGGCATCATTGTCGAGGTTTTGCCGCTTTTCCTGTGCTTTAAAGGCGATTCGAATCTCCCTCCTGAAATCTGTTTCCTGCAATTCTGCCTTGCTTTCAAATCCTCTTCGTTGCCTTCCCTCAATATATTTGTGGAAGAGAGTCATCATTTATAAGTCTGCAGGTTTGTGAATTGCAGTGCCCCTGAGCGCCATTTTTCAACTCGCTTTCTTGGGCGCTGGCCGCAAAAGCGCAGGATTGCTTCAGGCCCTATTCTGGTCCCAGGCGGCAGGCTGAGCCTGTGGTTAATTCTTCTTCCTGATGGGAAAATAGAGTGACCTCTGCCTGTCCCAACACCTGGAGCTAGTCTCTCATTGGTTCCCCCTCTTCCCTTTCATCCTCAGGACAAATTGCAAGCTGTACGGAACAGGAGGTTAAAGGTGCTGATTCTCCAAGGAGGGAGATTGCTAGTAAAGCGGCTGGAATGGCGAACCCGAGCACAAGGAGATGAGAAATGAGGTGCGTTTTAGAAACCTTTCCCGATCACACGGTGTACCATCTTCTGGGTTTCTCATGCATGTTTTCGATGTAGGAAGATGCCCTTGAACCTGGAGATTTGGGACCCATGGGATGGGTACCACGCAGTATTACTTTAAAGGGTCTGCGTTTGCTCACCCAACCTCACCAAACCTCTCAGCCCCAAGAGTGTCCACCCTTATGTCTCAATCAGCTGTGGGTCTAGATATGGTCAATCCAGGTGGCATTACAGCCGCTGAACGAATTTTGTAAGAATTTCTCTCTCTTTCACTGTCTTTGTTTCACGGGTTTTTAAAAGTAATTGATTTTTATAATGGGGTTTACCTGCTTTTCACTGCTGTGATTTTGCCGCTTTACACCCACTTGACTCACTTACAGAGAGATATCAATGCATAGGTTTCAAGATTCTTACTAGTCAGATATATTCTTGGGCGGTGAATTGGGGGTGTTGAGTCCAATTCATTGAGGAAGGAGTAGTGCTTGTCTATTACATATTGGGTTTATGGAACGGTATCTGAGATAATTTGAAACCCTTGTTGTATGCATCACCCCACCTCACCTTTCCCGTTAAGCAGCCATAGTGTGTTTTCTAAACGTGTGACTCTATTCTGTTTTGTAATTCAGTTCAAGGGTAGCGGTTTTTACATTCCCTCTATAAGTCATATCTTATGATAAGTGTCTTTTTCTGTGTGACTTATTTCACTTAGAATCGTCGTACCTAAATCCAATCATCATGCTGCTACTAGCCTTATGACGTTGATTTCATGGCTGAGTGATATTCCATTGTACATAAGGACCACAATTTCTTTATCCATTTTTCTCTTTCCTGGGATATTTAAGGTGTAACGAAGTGGAGATTCTTGTCAACAGAGCAGCCCTAAACTTTGGGGTGCCTGTGTCTTGCTGATTTTTAGTTTTCCCAATTTATACGCCCATGAGTGGATGTGCCCTATGCTCCCTAAGCTGAGTTTTTTAGATGTTTCAGGACACACCGTACACTTCTCCAGAGTGGCTGTTGGCAATTTACATCCCGCCCATCAGCGTAGCCAGGCTCCCGTTTCTCCATGGCCTGTCCTGCATTTCTGGTTTTGACACTTTATTCAGCATGGCCCTTTTGACCGATGGGAAGCGAGACTTCTTTGTAGCGCTGATTTGCCTTTCCAGGTTGCTTGGTTGGCCAAAAAGGGCGTATGCGTTTTTTCCTGAATATATTCAGGAAAAAACGCATACGCCCTTTTTGGCCAAGGGCATCATTGTCGAGGTTTTGCCGCTTTTCCTGTGCTTTAAAGGCGATTCGAATCTCCCTCCTGAAATCTGTTTCCTGCAATTCTGCCTTGCTTTCAAATCCTCTTCGTTGCCTTCCCTCAATATATTTGTGGACGAGAGTCATCATTTATAAGTCTGCAGGTTTGTGAATTGCAGTGCCCCTGAGCTCCATTTTTCAACTCGCTTTCTTGGGCGCTGGCCGCAAAAGCGCAGGATTGCTTCAGGCCCTATTCTGGTCCCAGGCGGCAGGCTGAGCCTGTGGTTAATTCTTCTTCCTGATGGGAAAATAGAGTGACCTCTGCCTGTCCCAACACCTGCAGCTAGTCTCTCATTGTTTCCCCCTCTTCCCTTTCATCCTCAGGACAAATTGCAAGCTGTACGGAACAGGAGGTTAAAGGTGCTGATTCTCCAAGGAGGGAGATTGCTAGTAAAGCGGCTGGAATGGCGAACCCGAGCACAAGGAGATGAGAAATGAGGTGCGTTTTAGAAACCTTTCCCGATCACACGGTGTACCATCTTCTGGGTTTCTCATGCATGTTTTCGATGTAGGAAGATGCCCTTGAACCTGGAGATTTGGGACCCATGGGATGGGTACCACGCAGTATTACTTTAAAGGGTCTGCGTTTGCTCACCCAACCTCACCAAACCTCTCAGCCCCAAGAGTGTCCACCCTTATGTCTCAATCAGCTGTGGGTCTAGATATGGTCAATCCAGGTGGCATTACAGCCGCTGAACGAATTTTGTAAGAATTTCTCTCTCTTTCACTGTCTTTGTTTCACGGGTTTTTAAAAGTAATTGATTTTTATAATGGGGTTTACCTGCTTTTCACTGCTGTGATTTTGCCGCTTTACACCCACTTGACTCACTTACAGAGAGATATCAATGCATAGGTTTCAAGATTCTTACTAGTCAGATATATTCTTGGGCGGTGAATTGGGGGTGTTGAGTCCAATTCATTGAGGAAGGAGTAGGGCTTGTCTATTACATATTGGGTTTATGGAACGGTATCTGAGCTAATTTGAAACCCGTGTTGTATGCATCACCCCACCTCATATTTCCCGTTAAGCAGCCATAGTGTGTTTTCTAAACGTGTGACTCTATTCTGTTTTGTAATTCAGTTCAAGGGTAGCGGTTTTTACATTCCCTCTATAAGTCGTATCTTATGATAAGTGCCTTTTTCTGTGTGACTTATTTCACTCAGAATCGTCGTACCTAAATCCAATCATCATGCTGCTACTAGCCTTATGACGTTGATTTCATGGCTGAGTGATATTCCATTGTACATAAGGACCACCACTTCTTTATCCATTTTTCTCTTTCCTGGGATATTTAAGGTGTAACGAAGTGGAGATTCTTGTCAACAGAGCAGCCCTAAACTTTGGGGTGCCTGTGTCTTGCTGATTTTTAGTTTTCCCAATTTATACGCCCATGAGTGGATGTGCCCTATGCTCCCTAAGCTGAGTTTTTTAGATGTTTCAGGACACACCGTGCACTTCTCCAGAGTGGCTGTTGGCAATTTACATCCCGCCCATCAGCGTAGCCAGGCTCCCGTTTCTCCATGGCCTGTCCTGCATTTCTGGTTTTGACACTTTATTCAGCATGGCCCTTTTGACCGATGGGAAGCGAGACTTCTTTGTAGCGCTGATTTGCCTTTCCAGGTTGCTTGGTTGGCCAAAAAGGGCGTATGCGTTTTTTCCTGAATATATTCAGGAAAAAACGCATACGCCCTTTTTGGCCAAGGGCATCATTGTCGAGGTTTTGCCGCTTTTCCTGTGCTTTAAAGGCGATTCGAATCTCCCTCCTGAAATCTGTTTCCTGCAATTCTGCCTTGCTTTCAAATCCTCTTCGTTGCCTTCCCTCAATATATTTGTGGACGAGAGTCATCATTTATAACTCTGCAGGTTTGTGAATTGCAGTGCCCCTGAGCTCCATTTTTCAACTCGCTTTCTAGGGCGCTGGCCGCAAAAGCGCAGGATTGCTTAAGGCCCTATTCTGGTCCCAGGCGGCAGGCTGAGCCTGTGGTTAATTCTTCTTCCTGATGGGAAAATAGAGTGACCTCTGCCTGTCCCAACACCTGGAGCTAGTCTCTCATTGGTTCCCCCTCTTCCCTTTCATCCTCAGGACAAATTGCAAGCTGTACGGAACAGGAGGTTAAAGGTGCTGATTCTCCAAGGAGGGAGATTGCTAGTAAAGCGGCTGGAATGGCGAACCCGAGCACAAGGAGATGAGAAATGAGGTGCGTTTTAGAAACCTTTCCCGATCACACAGTGTACCATCTTCTGGGTTTCTCATGCATGTTTTCGATGTAGGAAGATGCCCTTGAACCTGGAGATTTGGGACCCATGGGATGGGTACCACGCAGTATTACTTTAAAGGGTCTGCGTTTGCTCACCCAACCTCACCAAACCTCTCAGCCCCAAGAGTGTCCACCCTTATGTCTCAATCAGCTGTGGGTCTAGATATGGTCAATCCAGGTGGCATTACAGCCGCTGAACGAATTTTGTAAGAATTTCTCTCTCTTTCACTGTCTTTGTTTCACGGGTTTTTAAAAGTAATTGATTTTTATAATGGGGTTTACCTGCTTTTCACTGCTGTGATTTTGCCGCTTTACACCCACTTGACTCACTTACAGAGAGATATCAATGCATAGGTTTCAAGATTCTTACTAGTCAGATATATTCTTGGACGGTGAATTGGGGGTGTTGAGTCCAATTCATTGAGGAAGGAGTAGGGCTTGTCTATTACATATTGGGTTTATGGAACGGTATCTGAGATAATTTGAAACCCTTGTTGTATGCATCACCCCACCTCACCTTTCCCGTTAAGCAGCCATAGTGTGTTTTCTAAACGTGTGACTCTATTCTGTTTTGTAATTCAGTTCAAGGGTAGCGGTTTTTACATTCCCTCTATAAGTCGTATCTTATGATAAGTGTCTTTTTCTGTGTGACTTATTTCACTTAGAATCGTCGTACCTAAATCCACTCATCATGCTGCTACTAGCCTTATGACGTTGATTTCATGGCTGAGTGATATTCCATTGTAGATAAGGACCACCACTTCTTTATCCATTTTTCTCTTTCCTGGGATATTTAAGGTGTAACGAAGTGGAGATTCTTGTCAACAGAGCAGCCCTAAACTTTGGGGTGCCTGTGTCTTGCTGATTTTTAGTTTTCTCAATTTATACGCCCATGAGTGGATGTGCCCTATGCTCCCTAAGCTGAGTTTTTTAGATGTTTCAGGACACACCGTGCACTTCTCCAGAGTAGCTGTTGGCAATTTACATCCCGCCCATCAGCGTAGCCAGGCTCCCGTTTCTCCATGGCCTGTCCTGCATTTCTGGTTTTGACACTTTATTCAGCATGGCCCTTTTGACCGATGGGAAGCGAGACTTCTTTGTAGCGCTGATTTGCCTTTCCAGGTTGCTTGGTTGGCCAAAAAGGGCGTATGCGTTTTTTCCTGAATATATTCAGGAAAAAACGCATACGCCCTTTTTGGCCAAGGGCATCATTGTCGAGGTTTTGCCGCTTTTCCTGTGCTTTAAAGGCGATTCGAATCTCCCTCCTGAAATCTGTTTCCTGCAATTCTGCCTTGCTTTCAAATCCTCTTCGTTGCCTTCCCGCAATATATTTGTGGAAGAGAGTCATCATTTATAAGTCTGCAGGTTTGTGAATTGCAGTGCCCCTGAGCGCCATTTTTCAACTCGCTTTCTTGGGCGCTGGCCGCAAAAGCGCAGGATTGCTTCAGGCCCTATTCTGGTCCCAGGCGGCAGGCTGAGCCTGTGGTTAATTCTTCTTCCTGATGGGAAAATAGAGTGACCTCTGCCTCTCCCAACACCTAGAGCTAGTCTCTCATTGGTTCCCCCTCTTCCCTTTCATCCTCAGGACAAATTGCAAGCTGTACGGAACAGGAGGTTAAAGGTGCTGATTCTCCAAGGAGGGAGATTGCTAGTAAAGCGGCTGGAATGGCGAACCCGAGCACAAGGAGATGAGAAATGAGGTGCGTTTTAGAAACCTTTCCCGATCACACGGTGTACCATCTTCTGGGTTTCTCATGCATGTTTTCGATGTAGGAAGATGCCCTTGAACCTGGAGATTTGGGACCCATGGGATGGGTACCACGCAGTATTACTTTAAAGGGTCTGCGTTTGCTCACCCAACCTCACCAAACCTCTCAGCCCCAAGAGTGTCCACCCTTATGTCTCAATCAGCTGTGGGTCTAGATATGGTCAATCCAGGTGGCATTACAGCCGCTGAACGAATTTTGTAAGAATTTCTCTCTCTTTCACTGTCTTTGTTTCACGGGTTTTTAAAAGTAATTGATTTTTATAATGGGGTTTACCTGCTTTTCACTGCTGTGATTTTGCCGCTTTACACCCACTTGACTCACTTTCAGAGAGATATCAATGCATAGGTTTCAAGATTCTTACTAGTCAGATATATTCTTGGGCGGTGAATAGGGGGTGCTGAGTCCAATTCCTTGAGCAAGGAGTAGGGCTTGTCTATTACATATTGGGTTTATGGAACGGTATCTGAGCTAATTTGAAACCCGTGTTGTATGCATCACCCCACCTCACCTTTCCCGTTAAGCAGCCATAGTGTGTTTTCTAAACGTGTGACTCTATTCTGTTTTGTAATTCAGTTCAAGGGTAGCGGTTTTTACATTCCCTCTATAAGTCGTATCTTATGATAAGTGCCTTTTTCTGTGTGACTTATTTCACTCAGAATCGTCGTACCTAAATCCAATCATCATGCTGCTACTAGCCTTATGACGTTGATTTCATGGCTGAGTGATATTCCATTGTACATAAGGACCACCACTTCTTTATCCATTTTTCTCTTTCCTGGGATATTTAAGGTGTAACGAAGTGGAGATTCTTGTCAACAGAGCAGCCCTAAACTTTGGGGTGCCTGTGTCTTGCTGATTTTTAGTTTTCCCAATTTATACGCCCATGAGTGGATGTGCCCTATGCTCCCTAAGCTGAGTTTTTTAGATGTTTCAGGACACACCGTGCACTTCTCCAGAGTGGCTGTTGGCAATTTACATCCCGCCCATCAGCGTAGCCAGGCTCCCGTTTCTCCATGGCCTGTCCTGCATTTCTGGTTTTGACACTTTATTCAGCATGGCCCTTTTGACCGATGGGAAGCGAGACTTCTTTGTAGCGCTGATTTGCCTTTCCAGGTTGCTTGGTTGGCCAAAAAGGGCGTATGCGTTTTTTCCTGAATATATTCAGGAAAAAACGCATACGCCCTTTTTGGCCAAGGGCATCATTGTCGAGGTTTTGCCGCTTTTCCTGTGCTTTAAAGGCGATTCGAATCTCCCTCCTGAAATCTGTTTCCTGCAATTCTGCCTTGCTTTCAAATCCTCTTCGTTGCCTTCCCTCAATATATTTGTGGACGAGAGTCATCATTTATAACTCTGCAGGTTTGTGAATTGCAGTGCCCCTGAGCTCCATTTTTCAACTCGCTTTCTAGGGCGCTGGCCGCAAAAGCGCAGGATTGCTTAAGGCCCTATTCTGGTCCCAGGCGGCAGGCTGAGCCTGTGGTTAATTCTTCTTCCTGATGGGAAAATAGAGTGACCTCTGCCTGTCCCAACACCTGGAGCTAGTCTCTCATTGGTTCCCCCTCTTCCCTTTCATCCTCAGGACAAATTGCAAGCTGTACGGAACAGGAGGTTAAAGGTGCTGATTCTCCAAGGAGGGAGATTGCTAGTAAAGCGGCTGGAATGGCGAACCCGAGCACAAGGAGATGAGAAATGAGGTGCGTTTTAGAAACCTTTCCCGATCACACAGTGTACCATCTTCTGGGTTTCTCATGCATGTTTTCGATGTAGGAAGATGCCCTTGAACCTGGAGATTTGGGACCCATGGGATGGGTACCACGCAGTATTACTTTAAAGGGTCTGCGTTTGCTCACCCAACCTCACCAAACCTCTCAGCCCCAAGAGTGTCCACCCTTATGTCTCAATCAGCTGTGGGTCTAGATATGGTCAATCCAGGTGGCATTACAGCCGCTGAACGAATTTTGTAAGAATTTCTCTCTCTTTCACTGTCTTTGTTTCACGGGTTTTTAAAAGTAATTGATTTTTATAATGGGGTTTACCTGCTTTTCACTGCTGTGATTTTGCCGCTTTACACCCACTTGACTCACTTACAGAGAGATATCAATGCATAGGTTTCAAGATTCTTACTAGTCAGATATATTCTTGGACGGTGAATTGGGGGTGTTGAGTCCAATTCATTGAGGAAGGAGTAGGGCTTGTCTATTACATATTGGGTTTATGGAACGGTATCTGAGATAATTTGAAACCCTTGTTGTATGCATCACCCCACCTCACCTTTCCCGTTAAGCAGCCATAGTGTGTTTTCTAAACGTGTGACTCTATTCTGTTTTGTAATTCAGTTCAAGGGTAGCGGTTTTTACATTCCCTCTATAAGTCGTATCTTATGATAAGTGTCTTTTTCTGTGTGACTTATTTCACTTAGAATCGTCGTACCTAAATCCACTCATCATGCTGCTACTAGCCTTATGACGTTGATTTCATGGCTGAGTGATATTCCATTGTAGATAAGGACCACCACTTCTTTATCCATTTTTCTCTTTCCTGGGATATTTAAGGTGTAACGAAGTGGAGATTCTTGTCAACAGAGCAGCCCTAAACTTTGGGGTGCCTGTGTCTTGCTGATTTTTAGTTTTCTCAATTTATACGCCCATGAGTGGATGTGCCCTATGCTCCCTAAGCTGAGTTTTTTAGATGTTTCAGGACACACCGTGCACTTCTCCAGAGTAGCTGTTGGCAATTTACATCCCGCCCATCAGCGTAGCCAGGCTCCCGTTTCTCCATGGCCTGTCCTGCATTTCTGGTTTTGACACTTTATTCAGCATGGCCCTTTTGACCGATGGGAAGCGAGACTTCTTTGTAGCGCTGATTTGCCTTTCCAGGTTGCTTGGTTGGCCAAAAAGGGCGTATGCGTTTTTTCCTGAATATATTCAGGAAAAAACGCATACGCCCTTTTTGGCCAAGGGCATCATTGTCGAGGTTTTGCCGCTTTTCCTGTGCTTTAAAGGCGATTCGAATCTCCCTCCTGAAATCTGTTTCCTGCAATTCTGCCTTGCTTTCAAATCCTCTTCGTTGCCTTCCCGCAATATATTTGTGGAAGAGAGTCATCATTTATAAGTCTGCAGGTTTGTGAATTGCAGTGCCCCTGAGCGCCATTTTTCAACTCGCTTTCTTGGGCGCTGGCCGCAAAAGCGCAGGATTGCTTCAGGCCCTATTCTGGTCCCAGGCGGCAGGCTGAGCCTGTGGTTAATTCTTCTTCCTGATGGGAAAATAGAGTGACCTCTGCCTGTCCCAACACCTAGAGCTAGTCTCTCATTGGTTCCCCCTCTTCCCTTTCATCCTCAGGACAAATTGCAAGCTGTACGGAACAGGAGGTTAAAGGTGCTGATTCTCCAAGGAGGGAGATTGCTAGTAAAGCGGCTGGAATGGCGAACCCGAGCACAAGGAGATGAGAAATGAGGTGCGTTTTAGAAACCTTTCCCGATCACACGGTGTACCATCTTCTGGGTTTCTCATGCATGTTTTCGATGTAGGAAGATGCCCTTGAACCTGGAGATTTGGGACCCATGGGATGGGTACCACGCAGTATTACTTTAAAGGGTCTGCGTTTGCTCACCCAACCTCACCAAACCTCTCAGCCCCAAGAGTGTCCACCCTTATGTCTCAATCAGCTGTGGGTCTAGATATGGTCAATCCAGGTGGCATTACAGCCGCTGAACGAATTTTGTAAGAATTTCTCTCTCTTTCACTGTCTTTGTTTCACGGGTTTTTAAAAGTAATTGATTTTTATAATGGGGTTTACCTGCTTTTCACTGCTGTGATTTTGCCGCTTTACACCCACTTGACTCACTTTCAGAGAGATATCAATGCATAGGTTTCAAGATTCTTACTAGTCAGATATATTCTTGGGCGGTGAATAGGGGGTGCTGAGTCCAATTCCTTGAGCAAGGAGTAGGGCTTGTCTATTACATATGGGGTTTATGGAACGGTATCTGAGCTAATTTGAAACCCGTGTTGTATGCATCACCCCACCTCACCTTTCCCGTTAAGCAGCCATAGTGTGTTTTCTAAACGTGTGACTCTATTCTGTTTTGTAATTCAGTTCAAGGGTAGCGGTTTTTACATTCCCTCTATAAGTCGTATCTTATGATAAGTGCCTTTTTCTGTGTGACTTATTTCACTCAGAATCGTCGTACCTAAATCCAATCATCATGCTGCTACTAGCCTTATGACGTTGATTTCATGGCTGAGTGATATTCCATTGTACATAAGGACCACCACTTCTTTATCCATTTTTCTCTTTCCTGGGATATTTAAGGTGTAACGAAGTGGAGATTCTTGTCAACAGAGCAGCCCTAAACTTTGGGGTGCCTGTGTCTTGCTGATTTTTAGTTTTCCCAATTTATACGCCCATGAGTGGATGTGCCCTATGCTCCCTAAGCTGAGTTTTTTAGATGTTTCAGGACACACCGTGCACTTCTCCAGAGTGGCTGTTGGCAATTTACATCCCGCCCATCAGCGTAGCCAGGCTCCCGTTTCTCCATGGCCTGTCCTGCATTTCTGGTTTTGACACTTTATTCAGCATGGCCCTTTTGACCGATGGGAAGCGAGACTTCTTTGTAGCGCTGATTTGCCTTTCCAGGTTGCTTGGTTGGCCAAAAAGGGCGTATGCGTTTTTTCCTGAATATATTCAGGAAAAAACGCATACGCCCTTTTTGGCCAAGGGCATCATTGTCGAGGTTTTGCCGCTTTTCCTGTGCTTTAAAGGCGATTCGAATCTCCCTCCTGAAATCTGTTTCCTGCAATTCTGCCTTGCTTTCAAATCCTCTTCGTTGCCTTCCCGCAATATATTTGTGGACGAGAGTCATCATTTATAACTCTGCAGGTTTGTGAATTGCAGTGCCCCTGAGCTCCATTTTTCAACTCGCTTTCTAGGGCGCTGGCCGCAAAAGCGCAGGATTGCTTCAGGCCCTATTCTGGTCCCAGGCGGCAGGCTGAGCCTGTGGTTAATTCTTCTTCCTGATGGGAAAATAGAGTGACCTCTGCCTGTCCCAACACCTGCAGCTAGTCTCTCATTGGTTCCCCCTCTTCCCTTTCATCCTCAGGACAAATTGCAAGCTGTACGGAACAGGAGGTTAAAGGTGCTGATTCTCCAAGGAGGGAGATTGCTAGTAAAGCGGCTGGAATGGCGAACCCGAGCACAAGGAGATGAGAAATGAGGTGCGTTTTAGAAACCTTTCCCGATCACACAGTGTACCATCTTCTGGGTTTCTCATGCATGTTTTCGATGTAGGAAGATGCCCTTGAACCTGGAGATTTGGGACCCATGGGATGGGTACCACGCAGTATTACTTTAAAGGGTCTGCGTTTGCTCACCCAACCTCACCAAACCTCTCAGCCCCAAGAGTGTCCACCCTTATGTCTCAATCAGCTGTGGGTCTAGATATGGTCAATCCAGGTGGCATTACAGCCGCTGAAAGAATTTTGTAAGAATTTCTCTCTCTTTCACTGTCTTTGTTTCACGGGTTTTTAAAAGTAATTGATTTTTATAATGGGGTTTACCTGCTTTTCACTGCTGTGATTTTGCCGCTTTACACCCACTTGACTCACTTTCAGAGAGATATCAATGCATAGGTTTCAAGATTCTTACTAGTCAGATATATTCTTGGGCGGTGAATAGGGGGTGCTGAGTCCAATTCACTGAGCAAGGAGTAGGGCTTGTCTATTACATATTGGGTTTATGGAACGGTATCTGAGCTAATTTGAAACCCTTGTTGTATGCATCACCCCACCTCACCTTTCCCGTTAAGCAGCCATAATGTGTTTTCTAAACGTGTGACTCTATTCTGTTTTGTAATTCAGTTCAAGGGTAGCGGTTTTTACATTCCCTCTATAAGTCATATCTTATGATAAGTGTCTTTTTCTGTGTGACTTATTTCACTTAGAATCGTCGTACCTAAATCTACTCATCATGCTGCTACTAGCCTTATGACGTTGATTTCATGGCTGAGTGATATTCCATTGTACATAAGGACCACCACTTCTTTATCCATTTTTCTCTTTCCTGGGATATTTAAGGTGTAACGAAGTGGAGATTTTTGTCAACAGAGCAGCCCTAAACTTTGGGGTGCCTGTGTCTTGCTGATTTTTAGTTTTCTCAATTTATACGCCCATGAGTGGATGTGCCCTATGCTCCCTAAGCTGAGTTTTTTAGATGTTTCAGGACACACCGTGCACTTCTCCAGAGTGGCTGTTGGCAATTTACATCCCGCCCATCAGCGTAGCCAGGCTCCCGTTTCTCCATGGCCTGTCCTGCATTTCCGGTTTTGACACTTTATTCAGCATGGCCCTTTTGACCGATGGGAAGCGAGACTTCTTTGTAGCGCTGATTTGCCTTTCCAGGTTGCTTGGTTGGCCAAAAAGGGCGTATGCGTTTTTTCCTGAATATATTCAGGAAAAAACGCATACGCCCTTTTTGGCCAAGGGCATCATTGTCGAGGTTTTGCCGCTTTTCCTGTGCTTTAAAGGCGATTCGAATCTCCCTCCTGAAATCTGTTTCCTGCAATTCTGCCTTGCTTTCAAATCCTCTTCGTTTCCTTCCATCAATATATTTGTGGTCGAGAGTCATCATTTATAAGTCTGCAGGTTTGTGAATTGCAGTGCCCCTGAGCTCCATTTTTCAACTCGCTTTCTTGGGCGCTGGCCGCAAAAGCGCAGGATTGCTTCAGGCCCTATTCTGGTCCCAGGCGGCAGGCTGAGCCTGTGGTTAATTCTTCTTCCTGATGGTTAAATAGAGTGACCTCTGCCTGTCCCAACACCTAGAGCTAGTCCCTCATTGGTTGCCCCTCTTCCCTTTCATCCTCAGGACAAATTGCAAGCTGTACGGAACAGGAGGTTAAAGGTGCTGATTCTCCAAGGAGGGAGATTGCTAGTAAAGCGGCTGGAATGGCGAACCCGAGCACAAGGAGATGAGAAATGAGGTGCGTTTTAGAAACCTTTCCCGATCACACGGTGTACCATCTTCTGGGTTTCTCATGCATGTTTTCGATGTAGGAAGATGCCCTTGAACCTGGAGATTTGGGACCCATGGGATGGGTACCACGCAGTATTACTTTAAAGGGTCTGCGTTTGCTCACCCAACCTCACCAAACCTCTCAGCCCCAAGAGTGTCCACCCTTATGTCTCAATCAGCTGTGGGTCTAGATATGGTCAATCCAGGTGGCATTACAGCCGCTGAACGAATTTTGTAAGAATTTCTCTCTCTTTCACTGTCTTTGTTTCACGGGTTTTTAAAAGTAATTGATTTTTATAATGGGGTTTACCTGCTTTTCACTGCTGTGATTTTGCCGCTTTACACCCACTTGACTCACTTACAGAGAGATATCAATGCATAGGTTTCAAGATTCTTACTAGTCAGATATATTCTTGGGCGGTGAATTGGGGGTGTTGAGTCCAATTCATTGAGGAAGGAGTAGGGCTTGTCTATTACATATTGGGTTTATGGAACGGTATCTGAGATAATTTGAAACCCTTGTTGTATGCATCACCCCACCTCACCTTTCCCGTTAAGCAGCCATAGTGTGTTTTCTAAACGTGTGACTCTATTCTGTTTTGTAATTCAGTTCAAGGGTAGCGGTTTTTACATTCCCTCTATAAGTCATATCTTATGATAAGTGTCTTTTTCTGTGTGACTTATTTCACTCAGAATCGTCGTACCTAAATCCAATCATCATGCTGCTACTAGCCTTATGACGTTGATTTCATGGCTGAGTGATATTCCATTGTACATAAGGACCACCACTTCTTTATCCATTTTTCTCTTTCCTGGGATATTTAAGGTGTAACGAAGTGGAGATTCTTGTCAACAGAGCAGCCCTAAACTTTGGGGTGCCTGTGTCTTGCTGATTTTTAGTTTTCCCAATTTATACGCCCATGAGTGGATGTGCCCTATGCTCCCTAAGCTGAGTTTTTTAGATGTTTCAGGACACACCGTGCACTTCTCCAGAGTGGCTGTTGGCAATTTACATCCCGCCCATCAGCGTAGCCAGGCCTCCGTTTCTCCATGGCCTGTCCTGCATTTGTGGTTTTGACACTTTATTCAGCATGGCCCTTTTGACCGATGGGAAGCGAGACTTCTTTGTAGCGCTGATTTGCCTTTCCAGGTTGCTTGGTTGGCCAAAAAGGGCGTATGCGTTTTTTCCTGAATATATTCAGGAAAAAACGCATACGCCCTTTTTGGCCAAGGGCATCATTGTCGAGGTTTTGCCGCTTTTCCTGTGCTTTAAAGGCGATTCGAATCTCCCTCCTGAAATCTGTTTCCTGCAATTCTGCCTTGCTTTCAAATCCTCTTCGTTGCCTTCCCTCAATATATTTGTGGACGAGAGTCATCATTTATAACTCTGCAGGTTTGTGAATTGCAGTGCCCCTGAGCTCCATTTTTCAACTCGCTTTCTAGGGCGCTGGCCGCAAAAGCGCAGGATTGCTTCAGGCCCTATTCTGGTCCCAGGCGGCAGGCTGAGCCTGTGGTTAATTCTTCTTCCTGATGGGAAAATAGAGTGACCTCTGCCTGTCCCAACACCTGGAGCTAGTCTCTCATTGGTTCCCCCTCTTCCCTTTCATCCTCAGGACAAATTGCAAGCTGTACGGAACAGGAGGTTAAAGGTGCTGATTCTCCAAGGAGGGAGATTGCTAGTAAAGCGGCTGGAATGGCGAACCCGAGCACAAGGAGATGAGAAATGAGGTGCGTTTTAGAAACCTTTCCCGATCACACAGTGTACCATCTTCTGGGTTTCTCATGCATGTTTTCGATGTAGGAAGATGCCCTTGAACCTGGAGATTTGGGACCCATGGGATGGGTACCACGCAGTATTACTTTAAAGGGTCTGCGTTTGCTCACCCAACCTCACCAAACCTCTCAGCCCCAAGAGTGTCCACCCTTATGTCTCAATCAGCTGTGGGTCTAGATATGGTCAATCCAGGTGGCATTACAGCCGCTGAACGAATTTTGTAAGAATTTCTCTCTCTTTCACTGTCTTTGTTTCACGGGTTTTTAAAAGTAATTGATTTTTATAATGGGGTTTACCTGCTTTTCACTGCTGTGATTTTGCCGCTTTACACCCACTTGACTCACTTTCAGAGAGATATCAATGCATAGGTTTCAAGATTCTTACTAGTCAGATATATTCTTGGGCGGTGAATTGGGGGTGTTGAGTCCAATTCATTGAGGAAGGAGTAGGGCTTGTCTATTACATATTGGGTTTATGGAACGGTATCTGAGATAATTTGAAACCCTTGTTGTATGCATCACCCCACCTCACCTTTCCCGTTAAGCAGCCATAGTGTGTTTTCTAAACGTGTGACTCTATTCTGTTTTGTAATTCAGTTCAAGGGTAGCGGTTTTTACATTCCCTCTATAAGTCGTATCTTATGATAAGTGTCTTTTTCTGTGTGACTTATTTCACTTAGAATCGTCGTACCTAAATCCACTCATCATGCTGCTACTAGCCTTATGACGTTGATTTCATGGCTGAGTGATATTCCATTGTACATAAGGACCACCACTTCTTTATCCATTTTTCTCTTTCCTGGGATATTTAAGGTGTAACGAAGTGGAGATTCTTGTCAACAGAGCAGCCCTAAACTTTGGGGTGCCTGTGTCTTGCTGATTTTTAGTTTTCTCAATTTATACGCCCATGAGTGGATGTGCCCTATGCTCCCTAAGCTGAGTTTTTTAGATGTTTCAGGACACACCGTGCACTTCTCCAGAGTGGCTGTTGGCAATTTACATACCGCCCATCAGCGTAGCCAGGCTCCCGTTTCTCCATGGCCTGTCCTGCATTTCTGGTTTTGACACTTTATTCAGCATGGCCCTTTTGACCGATGGGAAGCGAGACTTCTTTGTAGCGCTGATTTGCCTTTCCAGGTTGCTTGGTTGGCCAAAAAGGGCGTATGCGTTTTTTCCTGAATATATTCAGGAAAAAACGCATACGCCCTTTTTGGCCAAGGGCATCATTGTCGAGGTTTTGCCGCTTTTCCTGTGCTTTAAAGGCGATTCGAATCTCCCTCCTGAAATCTGTTTCCTGCAATTCTGCCTTGCTTTCAAATCCTCTTCGTTGCCTTCCCTCAATATATTTGTGGAAGAGAGTTATCATTTATAAGTCTGCAGGTTTGTGAATTGCAGTGCCCCTGAGCGCCATTTTTCAACTCGCTTTCTTGGGCGCTGGCCGCAAAAGCGCAGGATTGCTTCAGGCCCTATTCTGGTCCCAGGCGGCAGGCTGAGCCTGTGGTTAATTCTTCTTCCTGATGGGAAAATAGAGTGACCTCTGCCTCTCCCAACACCTAGAGCTAGTCTCTCATTGGTTCCCCCTCTTCCCTTTCATCCTCAGGACAAATTGCAAGCTGTACGGAACAGGAGGTTAAAGGTGCTGATTCTCCAAGGAGGGAGATTGCTAGTAAAGCGGCTGGAATGGCGAACCCGAGCACAAGGAGATGAGAAATGAGGTGCGTTTTAGAAACCTTTCCCGATCACACGGTGTACCATCTTCTGGGTTTCTCATGCATGTTTTCGATGTAGGAAGATGCCCTTGAACCTGGAGATTTGGGACCCATGGGATGGGTACCACGCAGTATTACTTTAAAGGGTCTGCGTTTGCTCACCCAACCTCACCAAACCTCTCAGCCCCAAGAGTGTCCACCCTTATGTCTCAATCAGCTGTGGGTCTAGATATGGTCAATCCAGGTGGCATTACAGCCGCTGAAAGAATTTTGTAAGAATTTCTCTCTCTTTCACTGTCTTTGTTTCACGGGTTTTTAAAAGTAATTGATTTTTATAATGGGGTTTACCTGCTTTTCACTGCTGTGATTTTGCCGCTTTACACCCACTTGACTCACTTTCAGAGAGATATCAATGCATAGGTTTCAAGATTCTTACTAGTCAGATATATTCTTGGGCGGTGAATAGGGGGTGCTGAGTCCAATTCCTTGAGCAAGGAGTAGGGCTTGTCTATTACATATTGGGTTTATGGAACGGTATCTGAGCTAATTTGAAACCCTTGTTGTATGCATCACCCCACCTCACCTTTCCCGTTAAGCAGCCATAATGTGTTTTCTAAACGTGTGACTCTATTCTGTTTTGTAATTCAGTTCAAGGGTAGCGGTTTTTACATTCCCTCTATAAGTCATATCTTATGATAAGTGTCTTTTTCTGTGTGACTTATTTCACTTAGAATCGTCGTACCTAAATCCACTCATCATGCTGCTACTAGCCTTATGACGTTGATTTCATGGCTGAGTGATATTCCATTGTACATAAGGACCACCACTTCTTTATCCATTTTTCTCTTTCCTGGGATATTTAAGGTGTAACGAAGTGGAGATTCTTGTCAACAGAGCAGCCCTAAACTTTGGGGTGCCTGTGTCTTGCTGATTTTTAGTTTTCTCAATTTATACGCCCATGAGTGGATGTGCCCTATGCTCCCTAAGCTGAGTTTTTTAGATGTTTCAGGACACACCGTGCACTTCTCCAGAGTGGCTGTTGGCAATTTACATCCCGCCCATCAGCGTAGCCAGGCTCCCGTTTCTCCATGGCCTGTCCTGCATTTCTGGTTTTGACACTTTATTCAGCATGGCCCTTTTGACCGATGGGAAGCGAGACTTCTTTGTAGCGCTGATTTGCCTTTCCAGGTTGCTTGGTTGGCCAAAAAGGGCGTATGCGTTTTTTCCTGAATATATTCAGGAAAAAACGCATACGCCCTTTTTGGCCAAGGGCATCATTGTCGAGGTTTTGCCGCTTTTCCTGTGCTTTAAAGGCGATTCGAATCTCCCTCCTGAAATCTGTTTCCTGCAATTCTGCCTTGCTTTCAAATCCTCTTCGTTGCCTTCCCTCAATATATTTGTGGACGAGAGTCATCATTTATAAGTCTGCAGGTTTGTGAATTGCAGTGCCCCTGAGCGCCATTTTTCAACTCGCTTTCTTGGGCGCTGGCCGCAAAAGCGCAGGATTGCTTCAGGCCCTATTCTGGTCCCAGGCGGCAGGCTGAGCCTGTGGTTAATTCTTCTTCTTGATGGGAAAATAGAGTGACCTCTGCCTCTCCCAACACCTAGAGCTAGTCTCTCATTGGTTCCCCCTCTTCCCTTTCATCCTCAGGACAAATTGCAAGCTGTACGGAACAGGAGGTTAAAGGTGCTGATTCTCCAAGGAGGGAGATTGCTAGTAAAGCGGCTGGAATGGCGAACCCGAGCACAAGGAGATGAGAAATGAGGTGCGTTTTAGAAACCTTTCCCGATCACACGGTGTACCATCTTCTGGGTTTCTCATGCATGTTTTCGATGTAGGAAGATGCCCTTGAACCTGGAGATTTGGGACCCATGGGATGGGTACCACGCAGTATTACTTTAAAGGGTCTGCGTTTGCTCACCCAACCTCACCAAACCTCTCAGCCCCAAGAGTGTCCACCCTTATGTCTCAATCAGCTGTGGGTCTAGATATGGTCAATCCAGGTGGCATTACAGCCGCTGAACGAATTTTGTAAGAATTTCTCTCTCTTTCACTGTCTTTGTTTCACGGGTTTTTAAAAGTAATTGATTTTTATAATGGGGTTTACCTGCTTTTCACTGCTGTGATTTTGCCGCTTTACACCCAATTGACTCACTTACAGAGAGATATCAATGCATAGGTTTCAAGATTCTTACTAGTCAGATATATTCTTGGGCGGTGAATTGGGGGTGTTGAGTCCAATTCATTGAGGAAGGAATAGGGCTTGTCTATTACATATTGGGTTTATGGAACGGTATCTGAGATAATTTGAAACCCTTGTTGTATGCATCACCCCACCTCACCTTTCCCGTTAAGCAGCCATAGTGTGTTTTCTAAATGTGTGACTCTATTCTGTTTTGTAATTCAGTTCAAGGGTAGCGGTTTGTACATTCCCTCTATAAGTGATATCTTATGATAAGTGTCTTTTTCTGTGTGACTTATTTCACTTAGAATCGTCGTATCTAAATCCAATCATCATGCTGCTACTAGCCTTATGACGTTGATTTCATGGCTGAGTGATATTCCATTGTACATAAGGACCACCACTTCTTTATCCATTTTTCTCTTTCCTGGGATATTTAAGGTGTAACGAAGTGGAGATTCTTGTCAACAGAGCAGCCCTAAACTTTGGGGTGCCTGTGTCTTGCTGATTTTTAGTTTTCCCAATTTATACGCCCATGAGTGGATGTGCCCTATGCTCCCTAAGCTGAGTTTTTTAGATGTTTCAGGACACACCGTACACTTCTCCAGAGTGGCTGTTGGCAATTTACATCCCGCCCATCAGCGTAGCCAGGCTCCCGTTTCTCCATGGCCTGTCCTGCATTTCTGGTTTTGACACTTTATTCAGCATGGCCCTTTTGACCGATGGGAAGCGAGACTTCTTTGTAGCGCTGATTTGCCTTTCCAGGTTGCTTGGTTGGCCAAAAAGGGCGTATGCGTTTTTTCCTGAATATATTCAGGAAAAAACGCATACGCTCTTTTTGGCCAAGGGCATCATTGTCGAGGTTTTGCCGCTTTTCCTGTGCTTTAAAGGCGATTCGAATCTCCCTCCTGAAATCTGTTTCCTGCAATTCTGCCTTGCTTTCAAATCCTCTTCGTTGCCTTCCCTCAATATATTTGTGGACGAGAGTCATCATTTATAACTCTGCAGGTGTGTGAATTGCAGTGCCCCTGAGCTCCATTTTTCAACTCGCTTTCTAGGGCGCTGGCCGCAAAAGCGCAGGATTGCTTCAGGCCCTATTCTGGTCCCAGGCGGCAGGCTGAGCCTGTGGTTAATTCTTCTTCCTGATGGGAAAATAGAGTGACCTCTGCCTGTCCCAACACCTGGAGCTAGTCTCTCATTGGTTCCCCCTCTTCCCTTTCATCCTCAGGACAAATTGCAAGCTGTACGGAACAGGAGGTTAAAGGTGCTGATTCTCCAAGGAGGGAGATTGCTAGTAAAGCGGCTGGAATGGCGAACCCGAGCACAAGGAGATGAGAAATGAGGTGCGTTTTAGAAACCTTTCCCGATCACACGGTGTACCATCTTCTGGGTTTCTCATGCATGTTTTCGATGTAGGAAGATGCCCTTGAACCTGGAGATTTGGGACCCATGGGATGGGTACCACGCAGTATTACTTTAAAGGGTCTGCGTTTGCTCACCCAACCTCACCAAACCTCTCAGCCCCAAGAGTGTCCACCCTTATGTCTCAATCAGCTGTGGGTCTAGATATGGTCAATCCAGGTGGCATTACAGCCGCTGAACGAATTTTGTAAGAATTTCTCTCTGTTTCACTGTCTTTGTTTCACAGGTTTTTAAAAGTAATTGATTTTTATAATGGGGTTTACCTGCTTTTCACTGCTGTGATTTTCCCGCTTTACACCCACTTGACTCACTTACAGAGAGATATCAATGCATAGGTTTCAAGATTCTTACTAGTCAGATATATTCCTGGGCGGTGAATTGGGGGTGTTGAGTCCAATTCATTGAGGAAGGAGTAGGGCTTGTCTATTACATATTGGGTTTATGGAACGGTATCTGAGATAATTTGAAACCCTTGTTGTATGCATCACCCCACCTCACCTTTCCCGTTAAGCAGCCATAGTGTGTTTTCTAAACGTGTGACTCTATTCTGTTTTGTAATTCAGTTCAAGGGTAGCGGTTTTTACATTCCCTCTATAAGTCATATCTTATGATAAGTGCCTTTTTCTGTGTGACTTATTTCACTCAGAATCGTCGTACCTAAATCCAATCATCATGCTGCTACTAGCCTTATGACGTTGATTTCATGGCTGAGTGATATTCCATTGTACATAAGGACCACCACTTCTTTATCCATTTTTCTCTTTCCTGGGATATTTAAGGTGTAACGAAGTGGAGATTCTTGTCAACAGAGCAGCCCTAAACTTTGGGGTGCCTGTGTCTTGCTGATTTTTAGTTTTCCCAATTTATACGCCCATGAGTGGATGTGCCCTATGCTCCCTAAGCTGAGTTTTTTAGATGTTTCAGGACACACCGTGCACTTCTCCAGAGTGGCTGTTGGCAATTTACATCCCGCCCATCAGCGTAGCCAGGCTCCCGTTTCTCCATGGCCTGTCCTGCATTTCTGGTTTTGACACTTTATTCAGCATGGCCCTTTTGACCGATGGGAAGCGAGACTTCTTTGTAGCGCTGATTTGCCTTTCCAGGTTGCTTGGTTGGCCAAAAAGGGCGTATGCGTTTTTTCCTGAATATATTCAGGAAAAAACGCATACGCCCTTTTTGGCCAAGGGCATCATTGTCGAGGTTTTGCCGCTTTTCCTGTGCTTTAAAGGCGATTCGAATCTCCCTCCTGAAATCTGTTTCCTGCAATTCTGCCTTGCTTTCAAATCCTCTTCGTTGCCTTCCCTCAATATATTTGTGGACGAGAGTCATCATTTATAAGTCTGCAGGTTTGTGAATTGCAGTGCCCCTGAGCGCCATTTTTCAACTCGCTTTCTTGGGCGCTGGCCGCAAAAGCGCAGGATTGCTTCAGGCCCTATTCTGGTCCCAGGCGGCAGGCTGAGCCTGTGGTTAATTCTTCTTCTTGATTGGAAAATAGAGTGACCTCTGCCTCTCCCAACACCTAGAGCTAGTCTCTCATTGGTTCCCCCTCTTCCCTTTCATCCTCAGGACAAATTGCAAGCTGTACGGAACAGGAGGTTAAAGGTGCTGATTCTCCAAGGAGGGAGATTGCTAGTAAAGCGGCTGGAATGGCGAACCCGAGCACAAGGAGATGAGAAATGAGGTGCGTTTTAGAAACCTTTCCCGATCACACGGTGTACCATCTTCTGGGTTTCTCATGCATGTTTTCGATGTAGGAAGATGCCCTTGAACCTGGAGATTTGGGACCCATGGGATGGGTACCACGCAGTATTACTTTAAAGGGTCTGCGTTTGCTCACCCAACCTCACCAAACCTCTCAGCCCCAAGAGTGTCCACCCTTATGTCTCAATCAGCTGTGGGTCTAGATATGGTCAATCCAGGTGGCATTACAGCCGCTGAACGAATTTTGTAAGAATTTCTCTCTCTTTCACTGTCTTTGTTTCACGGGTTTTTAAAAGTAATTGATTTTTATAATGGGGTTTACCTGCTTTTCACTGCTGTGATTTTGCCGCTTTACACCCAATTGACTCACTTACAGAGAGATATCAATGCATAGGTTTCAAGATTCTTACTAGTCAGATATATTCTTGGGCGGTGAATTGGGGGTGTTGAGTCCAATTCATTGAGGAAGGAGTAGGGCTTGTCTATTACATATTGGGTTTATGGAACGGTATCTGAGATAATTTGAAACCCTTGTTGTATGCATCACCCCACCTCACCTTTCCCGTTAAGCAGCCATAGTGTGTTTTCTAAATGTGTGACTCTATTCTGTTTTGTAATTCAGTTCAAGGGTAGCGGTTTGTACATTCCCTCTATAAGTGATATCTTATGATAAGTGTCTTTTTCTGTGTGACTTATTTCACTTAGAATCGTCGTACCTAAATCCAATCATCATGCTGCTACTAGCCTTATGACGTTGATTTCATGGCTGAGTGATATTCCATTGTACATAAGGACCACCACTTCTTTATCCATTTTTCTCTTTCCTGGGATATTTAAGGTGTAACGAAGTGGAGATTCTTGTCAACAGAGCAGCCCTAAACTTTGGGGTGCCTGTGTCTTGCTGATTTTTAGTTTTCCCAATTTATACGCCCATGAGTGGATGTGCCCTATGCTCCCTAAGCTGAGTTTTTTAGATGTTTCAGGACACACCGTACACTTCTCCAGAGTGGCTGTTGGCAATTTACATCCCGCCCATCAGCGTAGCCAGGCTCCCGTTTCTCCATGGCCTGTCCTGCATTTCTGGTTTTGACACTTTATTCAGCATGGCCCTTTTGACCGATGGGAAGCGAGACTTCTTTGTAGCGCTGATTTGCCTTTCCAGGTTGCTTGGTTGGCCAAAAAGGGCGTATGCGTTTTTTCCTGAATATATTCAGGAAAAAACGCATACGCCCTTTTTGGCCAAGGGCATCATTGTCGAGGTTTTGCCGCTTTTCCTGTGCTTTAAAGGCGATTCGAATCTCCCTCCTGAAATCTGTTTCCTGCAATTCTGCCTTGCTTTCAAATCCTCTTCGTTGCCTTCCCTCAATATATTTGTGGACGAGAGTCATCATTTATAACTCTGCAGGTGTGTGAATTGCAGTGCCCCTGAGCTCCATTTTTCAACTCGCTTTCTTGGGCGCTGGCCGCAAAAGCGCAGGATTGCTTCAGGCCCTATTCTGGTCCCAGGCGGCAGGCTGAGCCTGTGGTTAATTCTTCTTCCTGATGGGAAAATAGAGTGACCTCTGCCTGTCCCAACACCTGGAGCTAGTCTCTCATTGTTTCCCCCTCTTCCCTTTCATCCTCAGGACAAATTGCAAGCTGTACGGAACAGGAGGTTAAAGGTGCTGATTCTCCAAGGAGGGAGATTGCTAGTAAAGCGGCTGGAATGGCGAACCCGAGCACAAGGAGATGAGAAATGAGGTGCGTTTTAGAAACCTTTCCCGATCACACGGTGTACCATCTTCTGGGTTTCTCATGCATGTTTTCGATGTAGGAAGATGCCCTTGAACCTGGAGATTTGGGACCCATGGGATGGGTACCACGCAGTATTACTTTAAAGGGTCTGCGTTTGCTCACCCAACCTCACCAAACCTCTCAGCCCCAAGAGTGTCCACCCTTATGTCTCAATCAGCTGTGGGTCTAGATATGGTCAATCCAGGTGGCATTACAGCCGCTGAACGAATTTTGTAAGAATTTCTCTCTCTTTCACTGTCTTTGTTTCACAGGTTTTTAAAAGTAATTGATTTTTATAATGGGGTTTACCTGCTTTTCACTGCTGTGATTTTCCCGCTTTACACCCACTTGACTCACTTACAGAGAGATATCAATGCATAGGTTTCAAGATTCTTACTAGTCAGATATATTCCTGGGCGGTGAATTGGGGGTGTTGAGTCCAATTCATTGAGGAAGGAGTAGGGCTTGTCTATTACATATTGGGTTTATGGAACGGTATCTGAGATAATTTGAAACCCTTGTTGTATGCATCACCCCACCTCACCTTTCCCGTTAAGCAGCCATAGTGTGTTTTCTAAACGTGTGACTCTATTCTGTTTTGTAATTCAGTTCAAGGGTAGCGGTTTTTACATTCCCTCTATAAGTCGTATCTTATGATAAGTGCCTTTTTCTGTGTGACTTATTTCACTCAGAATCGTCGTACCTAAATCCAATCATCATGCTGCTACTAGCCTTATGACGTTGATTTCATGGCTGAGTGATATTCCATTGTACATAAGGACCACCACTTCTTTATCCATTTTTCTCTTTCCTGGGATATTTAAGGTGTAACGAAGTGGAGATTCTTGTCAACAGAGCAGCCCTAAACTTTGGGGTGCCTGTGTCTTGCTGATTTTTAGTTTTCCCAATTTATACGCCCATGAGTGGATGTGCCCTATGCTCCCTAAGCTGAGTTTTTTAGATGTTTCAGGACACACCGTGCACATCTCCAGAGTGGCTGTTGGCAATTTACATCCCGCCCATCAGCGTAGCCAGGCTCCCGTTTCTCCATGGCCTGTCCTGCATTTCTGGTTTTGACACTTTATTCAGCATGGCCCTTTTGACCGATGGGAAGCGAGACTTCTTTGTAGCGCTGATTTGCCTTTCCAGGTTGCTTGGTTGGCCAAAAAGGGCGTATGCGTTTTTTCCTGAATATATTCAGGAAAAAACGCATACGCCCTTTTTGGCCAAGGGCATCATTGTCGAGGTTTTGCCGCTTTTCCTGTGCTTTAAAGGCGATTCGAATCTCCCTCTTGAAATCTGTTTCCTGCAATTCTGCCTTGCTTTCAAATCCTCTTCGTTGCCTTCCCTCAATATATTTGTGGACGAGAGTCATCATTTATAAGTCTGCAGGTTTGTGAATTGCAGTGCCCCTGAGCTCCATTTTTCAACTCGCTTTCTTGGGCGCTGGCCGCAAAAGCGCAGGATTGCTTCAGGCCCTATTCTGGTCCCAGGCGGCAGGCTGAGCCTGTGGTTAATTCTTCTTCCTGATGGGAAAATAGAGTGACCTCTGCCTGTCCCAACACCTGGAGCTAGTCTCTCATTGGTTCCCCCTCTTCCCTTTCATCCTCAGGACAAATTGCAAGCTGTACGGAACAGGAGGTTAAAGGTGCTGATTCTCCAAGGAGGGAGATTGCTAGTAAAGCGGCTGGAATGGCGAACCCGAGCACAAGGAGATGAGAAATGAGGTGCGTTTTAGAAACCTTTCCCGATCACACGGTGTACCATCTTCTGGGTTTCTCATGCATGTTTTCGATGTAGGAAGATGCCCTTGAACCTGGAGATTTGGGACCCATGGGATGGGTACCACGCAGTATTACTTTAAAGGGTCTGCGTTTGCTCACCCAACCTCACCAAACCTCTCAGCCCCAAGAGTGTCCACCCTTATGTCTCAATCAGCTGTGGGTCTAGATATGGTCAATCCAGGTGGCATTACAGCCGCTGAACGAATTTTGTAAGAATTTCTCTCTCTTTCACTGTCTTTGTTTCACGGGTTTTTAAAAGTAATTGATTTTTATAATGGGGTTTACCTGCTTTTCACTGCTGTGATTTTGCCGCTTTACACCCACTTGACTCACTTACAGAGAGATATCAATGCATAGGTTTCAAGATTCTTACTAGTCAGATATATTCTTGGGCGGTGAATTGGGGGTGTTGAGTCCAATTCATTGAGGAAGGAGTAGGGCTTGTCTATTACATATTGGGTTTATGGAACGGTATCTGAGATAATTTGAAACCCTTGTTGTATGCATCACCCCACCTCACCTTTCCCGTTAAGCAGCCATAGTGTGTTTTCTAAACGTGTGACTCTATTCTGTTTTGTAATTCAGTTCAAGGGTAGCGGTTTTTACATTCCCTCTATAAGTCGTATCTTATGATAAGTGCCTTTTTCTGTGTGACTTATTTCACTCAGAATCGTCGTACCTAAATCCAATCATCATGCTGCTACTAGCCTTATGACGTTGATTTCATGGCTGAGTGATATTCCATTGTACATAAGGACCACCACTTCTTTATCCATTTTTCTCTTTCCTGGGATATTTAAGGTGTAACGAAGTGGAGATTCTTGTCAACAGAGCAGCCCTAAACTTTGGGGTGCCTGTGTCTTGCTGATTTTTAGTTTTCCCAATTTATACGCCCATGAGTGGATGTGCCCTATGCTCCCTAAGCTGAGTTTTTTAGATGTTTCAGGACACACCGTACACTTCTCCAGAGTGGCTGTTGGCAATTTACATCCCGCCCATCAGCGTAGCCAGGCTCCCGTTTCTCCATGGCCTGTCCTGCATTTCTGGTTTTGACACTTTATTCAGCATGGCCCTTTTGACCGATGGGAAGCGAGACTTCTTTGTAGCGCTGATTTGCCTTTCCAGGTTGCTTGGTTGGCCAAAAAGGGCGTATGCGTTTTTTCCTGAATATATTCAGGAAAAAACGCATACGCCCTTTTTGGCCAAGGGCATCATTGTCGAGGTTTTGCCGCTTTTCCTGTGCTTTAAAGGCGATTCGAATCTCCCTCCTGAAATCTGTTTCCTGCAATTCTGCCTTGCTTTCAAATCCTCTTCGTTGCCTTCCCTCAATATATTTGTGGACGAGAGTCATCATTTATAACTCTGCAGGTGTGTGAATTGCAGTGCCCCTGAGCTCCATTTTTCAACTCGCTTTCTTGGGCGCTGGCCGCAAAAGCGCAGGATTGCTTCAGGCCCTATTCTGGTCCCAGGCGGCAGGCTGAGCCTGTGGTTAATTCTTCTTCCTGATGGGAAAATAGAGTGACCTCTGCCTGTCCCAACACCTGGAGCTAGTCTCTCATTGGTTCCCCCTCTTCCCTTTCATCCTCAGGACAAATTGCAAGCTGTACGGAACAGGAGGTTAAAGGTGCTGATTCTCCAAGGAGGGAGATTGCTAGTAAAGCGGCTGGAATGGCGAACCCGAGCACAAGGAGATGAGAAATGAGGTGCGTTTTAGAAACCTTTCCCGATCACACGGTGTACCATCTTCTGGGTTTCTCATGCATGTTTTCGATGTAGGAAGATGCCCTTGAACCTGGAGATTTGGGACCCATGGGATGGGTACCACGCAGTATTACTTTAAAGGGTCTGCGTTTGCTCACCCAACCTCACCAAACCTCTCAGCCCCAAGAGTGTCCACCCTTATGTCTCAATCAGCTGTGGGTCTAGATATGGTCAATCCAGGTGGCATTACAGCCGCTGAACGAATTTTGTAAGAATTTCTCTCTCTTTCACTGTCTTTGTTTCACGGGTTTTTAAAAGTAATTGATTTTTATAATGGGGTTTACCTGCTTTTCACTGCTGTGATTTTGCCGCTTTACACCCACTTGACTCACTTACAGAGAGATATCAATGCATAGGTTTCAAGATTCTTACTAGTCAGATATATTCTTGGGCGGTGAATTGGGGGTGTTGCGTCCAATTCATTGAGGAAGGAGTAGGGCTTGTCTATTACATATTGGGTTTATGGAACGGTATCTGAGATAATTTGAAACCCTTGTTGTATGCATCACCCCACCTCACCTTTCCCGTTAAGCAGCCATAGTGTGTTTTCTAAACGTGTGACTCTATTCTGTTTTGTAATTCAGTTCAAGGGTAGCGGTTTTTACATTCCCTCTATAAGTCGTATCTTATGATAAGTGCCTTTTTCTGTGTGACTTATTTCACTCAGAATCGTCGTACCTAAATCCAATCATCATGCTGCTACTAGCCTTATGACGTTGATTTCATGGCTGAGTGATATTCCATTGTACATAAGGACCACCACTTCTTTATCCATTTTTCTCTTTCCTGGGATATTTAAGGTGTAACGAAGTGGAGATTCTTGTCAACAGAGCAGCCCTAAACTTTGGGGTGCCTGTGTCTTGCTGATTTTTAGTTTTCCCAATTTATACGCCCATGAGTGGATGTGCCCTATGCTCCCTAAGCTGAGTGTTTTAGATGTTTCAGGACACACCGTGCACTTCTCCAGAGTGGCTGTTGGCAATTTACATCCCGCCCATCAGCGTAGCCAGGCTCCCGTTTCTCCATGGCCTGTCCTGCATTTCTGGTTTTGACACTTTATTCAGCATGGCCCTTTTGACCGATGGGAAGCGAGACTTCTTTGTAGCGCTGATTTGCCTTTCCAGGTTGCTTGGTTGGCCAAAAAGGGCGTATGCGTTTTTTCCTGAATATATTCAGGAAAAAACGCATACGCCCTTTTTGGCCAAGGGCATCATTGTCGAGGTTTTGCCGCTTTTCCTGTGCTTTAAAGGCGATTCGAATCTCCCTCCTGAAATCTGTTTCCTGCAATTCTGCCTTGCTTTCAAATCCTCTTCGTTGCCTTCCCTCAATATATTTGTGGACGAGAGTCATCATTTATAACTCTGCAGGTGTGTGAATTGCAGTGCCCCTGAGCTCCATTTTTCAACTCGCTTTCTAGGGCGCTGGCCGCAAAAGCGCAGGATTGCTTCAGGCCCTATTCTGGTCCCAGGCGGCAGGCTGAGCCTGTGGTTAATTCTTCTTCCTGATGGGAAAATAGAGTGACCTCTGCCTGTCCCAACACCTGGAGCTAGTCTCTCATTGGTTCCCCCTCTTCCCTTTCATCCTCAGGACAAATTGCAAGCTGTACGGAACAGGAGGTTAAAGGTGCTGATTCTCCAAGGAGGGAGATTGCTAGTAAAGCGGCTGGAATGGCGAACCCGAGCACAAGGAGATGAGAAATGAGGTGCGTTTTAGAAACCTTTCCCGATCACACAGTGTACCATCTTCTGGGTTTCTCATGCATGTTTTCGATGTAGGAAGATGCCCTTGAACCTGGAGATTTGGGACCCATGGGATGGGTACCACGCAGTATTACTTTAAAGGGTCTGCGTTTGCTCACCCAACCTCACCAAACCTCTCAGCCCCAAGAGTGTCCACCCTTATGTCTCAATCAGCTGTGGGTCTAGATATGGTCAATCCAGGTGGCATTACAGCCGCTGAACGAATTTTGTAAGAATTTCTCTCTCTTTCACTGTCTTTGTTTCACGGGTTTTTAAAAGTAATTGATTTTTATAATGGGGTTTACCTGCTTTTCACTGCTGTGATTTTGCCGCTTTACACCCACTTGACTCACTTACAGAGAGATATCAATGCATAGGTTTCAAGATTCTTACTAGTCAGATATATTCTTGGGCGGTGAATTGGGGGTGTTGAGTCCAATTCATTGAGGAAGGAGTAGGGCTTGTCTATTACATATTGGGTTTATGGAACGGTATCTGAGATAATTTGAAACCCTTGTTGTATGCATCACCCCACCTCACCTTTCCCGTTAAGCAGCCATAGTGTGTTTTCTAAACGTGTGATTCTCTTCTGTTTTGTAATTCAGTTCAAGGGTAGCGGTTTTTACATTCCCTCTATAAGTCATATCTTATGATAAGTGTCTTTTTCTGTGTGACTTATTTCACTTAGAATCGTCGTACCTAAATCCACTCATCATGCTGCTACTAGCCTTATGACGTTGATATCATGGCTGAGTGATATTCCATTGTACATAAGGACCACCACTTCTTTATCCATTTTTCTCTTTCCTGGGATATTTAAGGTGTAACGAAGTGGAGATTCTTGTCAACAGAGCAGCCCTAAACTTTGGGGTGCCTGTGTCTTGCTGATTTTTAGTTTTCTCAATTTATACGCCCATGAGTGGATGTGCCCTATGCTCCCTAAGCTGAGTTTTTTAGATGTTTCAGGACACACCGTGCACTTCTCCAGAGTGGCTGTTGGCAATTTACATCCCGCCCATCAGCGTAGCCAGGCTCCCGTTTCTCCATGGCCTGTCCTGCATTTCTGGTTTTGACACTTTATTCAGCATGGCCCTTTTGACCGATGGGAAGCGAGACTTCTTTGTAGCGCTGATTTGCCTTTCCAGGTTGCTTGGTTGGCCAAAAAGGGCGTATGCGTTTTTTCCTGAATATATTCAGGAAAAAACGCATACGCCCTTTTTGGCCAAGGGCATCATTGTCGAGGTTTTGCCGCTTTTCCTGTGCTTTAAAGGCGATTCGAATCTCCCTCCTGAAATCTGTTTCCTGCAATTCTGCCTTGCTTTCAAATCCTCTTCGTTGCCTTCCCTCAATATATTTGTGGAAGAGAGTCATCATTTATAAGTCTGCAGGTTTGTGAATTGCAGTGCCCCTGAGCGCCATTTTTCAACTCGCTTTCTTGGGCGCTGGCCGCAAAAGCGCAGGATTGCTTCAGGCCCTATTCTGGTCCCAGGCGGCAGGCTGAGCCTGTGGTTAATTCTTCTTCCTGATGGGAAAATAGAGTGACCTCTGCCTCTCCCAACACCTAGAGCTAGTCTCTCATTGGTTCCCCCTCTTCCCTTTCATCCTCAGGACAAATTGCAAGCTGTACGGAACAGGAGGTTAAAGGTGCTGATTCTCCAAGGAGGGAGATTGCTAGTAAAGCGGCTGGAATGGCGAACCCGAGCACAAGGAGATGAGAAATGAGGTGCGTTTTAGAAACCTTTCCCGATCACACGGTGTACCATCTTCTGGGTTTCTCATGCATGTTTTCGATGTAGGAAGATGCCCTTGAACCTGGAGATTTGGGACCCATGGGATGGGTACCACGCAGTATTACTTTAAAGGGTCTGCGTTTGCTCACCCAACCTCACCAAACCTCTCAGCCCCAAGAGTGTCCACCCTTATGTCTCAATCAGCTGTGGGTCTAGATATGGTCAATCCAGGTGGCATTACAGCCGCTGAACGAATTTTGTAAGAATTTCTCTCTCTTTCACTGTCTTTGTTTCACGGGTTTTTAAAAGTAATTGATTTTTATAATGGGGTTTACCTGCTTTTCACTGCTGTGATTTTGCCGCTTTACACCCACTTGACTCACTTACAGAGAGATATCAATGCATAGGTTTCAAGATTCTTACTAGTCAGATATATTCTTGGGCGGTGAATTGGGGGTGTTGAGTCCAATTCATTGAGGAAGGAGTAGGGCTTGTCTATTACATATTGGGTTTATGGAACGGTATCTGAGATAATTTGAAACCCTTGTTGTATGCATCACCCCACCTCACCTTTCCCGTTAAGCAGCCATAGTGTGTTTTCTAAACGTGTGACTCTATTCTGTTTTGTAATTCAGTTCAAGGGTAGCGGTTTTTACATTCCCTCTATAAGTCGTATCTTATGATAAGTGCCTTTTTCTGTGTGACTTATTTCACTCAGAATCGTCGTACCTAAATCCAATCATCATGCTGCTACTAGCCTTATGACGTTGATTTCATGGCTGAGTGATATTCCATTGTACATAAGGACCACCACTTCTTTATCCATTTTTCTCTTTCCTGGGATATTTAAGGTGTAACGAAGTGGAGATTCTTGTCAACAGAGCAGCCCTAAACTTTGGGGTGCCTGTGTCTTGCTGATTTTTAGTTTTCCCAATTTATACGCCCATGAGTGGATGTGCCCTATGCTCCCTAAGCTGAGTGTTTTAGATGTTTCAGGACACACTGTGCACTTCTCCAGAGTGGCTGTTGGCAATTTACATCCCGCCCATCAGCGTAGCCAGGCTCCCGTTTCTCCATGGCCTGTCCTGCATTTTTGGTTTTGACACTTTATTCAGCATGGCCCTTTTGACCGATGGGAAGCGAGACTTCTTTGTAGCGCTGATTTGCCTTTCCAGGTTGCTTGGTTGGCCAAAAAGGGCGTATGCGTTTTTTCCTGAATATATTCAGGAAAAAACGCATACGCCCTTTTTGGCCAAGGGCATCATTGTCGAGGTTTTGCCGCTTTTCCTGTGCTTTAAAGGCGATTCGAATCTCCCTCCTGAAATCTGTTTCCTGCAATTCTGCCTTGCTTTCAAATCCTCTTCGTTGCCTTCCCTCAATATATTTGTGGACGAGAGTCATCATTTATAACTCTGCAGGTTTGTGAATTGCAGTGCCCCTGAGCTCCATTTTTCAACTCGCTTTCTAGGGCGCTGGCCGCAAAAGCGCAGGATTGCTTCAGGCCCTATTCTGGTCCCAGGCGGCAGGCTGAGCCTGTGGTTAATTCTTCTTCCTGATGGGAAAATAGAGTGACCTCTGCCTCTCCCAACACCTAGAGCTAGTCTCTCATTGGTTCCCCCTCTTCCCTTTCATCCTCAGGACAAATTGCAACCTGTACGGAACAGGAGGTTAAAGGTGCTGATTCTCCAAGGAGGGAGATTGCTAGTAAAGCGGCTGGAATGGCGAACCCGAGCACAAGGAGATGAGAAATGAGGTGCGTTTTAGAAACCTTTCCCGATCACACGGTGTACCATCTTCTGGGTTTCTCATGCATGTTTTCGATGTAGGAAGATGCCCTTGAACCTGGAGATTTGGGACCCATGGGATGGGTACCACTCAGTATTACTTTAAAGGGTCTGCATTTGCTCACCCAACCACACCAAACCTCTCAGCCCCAAGAGTGTCCACCCTTATGTCTCAATCAGCTGTGGGTCTAGATATGGTCAATCCAGGTGGCATTACAGCCGCTGAAAGAATTTTGTAAGAATTTCTCTCTCTTTCACTGTCTTTGTTTCACGGGTTTTTAAAAGTAATTGATTTTTATAATGGGGTTTACCTGCTTTTCACTGCTGTGATTTTGCCGCTTTACACCCACTTGACTCACTTTCAGAGAGATATCAATGCATAGGTTTCAAGATTCTTACTAGTCAGATATATTCTTGGGCGGTGAATAGGGGGTGCTGAGTCCAATTCCTTGAGCAAGGAGTAGGGCTTCTCTATTACATATTGGGTTTATGGAACGGTATCTGAGCTAATTTCAAACCCTTGTTGTATGCATCACCCCACCTCACCTTTCCCGTTAAGCAGCCATAATGTGTTTTCTAAACGTGTGACTCTATTCTGTTTTGTAATTCAGTTCAAGGGTAGCGGTTTTTACATTCCCTCTATAAGTCATATCTTATGATAAGTGTCTTTTTCTGTGTGACTTATTTCACTTAGAATCGTCGTACCTAAATCCACTCATCATGCTGCTACTAGCCTTATGACGTTGATTTCATGGCTGAGTGATATTCCATTGTACATAAGGACCACCACTTCTTTATCCATTTTTCTCTTTCCTGGGATATTTAAGGTGTAACGAAGTGGAGATTCTTGTCAACAGAGCAGCCCTAAACTTTGGGGTGCCTGTGTCTTGCTGATTTTTAGTTTTCTCAATTTATACGCCCATGAGTGGATGTGCCCTATGCTCCCTAAGCTGAGTTTTTTAGATGTTTCAGGACACACCGTGCACTTCTCCAGAGTGGCTCTTGGCAATTTACATCCCGCCCATCAGCGTAGCCAGGCTCCCGTTTCTCCATGGCCTGTCCTGCATTTCTGGTTTTGACACTTTATTCAGCATGGCCCTTTTGACCGATGGGAAGCGAGACTTCTTTGTAGCGCTGATTTGCCTTTCCAGGTTGCTTGGTTGGCCAAAAAGGGCGTATGCGTTTTTTCCTGAATATATTCAGGAAAAAACGCATACGCCCTTTTTGGCCAAGGGCATCATTGTCGAGGTTTTGCCGCTTTTCCTGTGCTTTAAAGGCGATTCGAATCTCCCTCCTGAAATCTGTTTCCTGCAATTCTGCCTTGCTTTCAAATCCTCTTCGTTGCCTTCCCTCAATATATTTGTGGACGAGAGTCATCATTTATAAGTCTGCAGGTTTGTGAATTGCAGTGCCCCTGAGCGCCATTTTTCAACTCGCTTTCTTGGGCGCTGGCCGCAAAAGCGCAGGATTGCTTCAGGCCCTATTCTGGTCCCAGGCGGCAGGCTGAGCCTGTGGTTAATTCTTCTTCCTGTTGGGAAAATAGAGTGACCTCTGCCTATCCCAACACCTAGAGATAGTCTCTCATTGGTTCCCCCTCTTCCCTTTCATCCTCAGGACAAATTGCAAGCTGTACGGAACAGGAGGTTAAAGGTGCTGATTCTCCAAGGAGGGAGATTGCTAGTAAAGCGGCTGGAATGGCGAACCCGAGCACAAGGAGATGAGAAATGAGGTGCGTTTTAGAAACCTTTCCCGATCACACGGTGTACCATCTTCTGGGTTTCTCATGCATGTTTTCGATGTAGGAAGATGCCCTTGAACCTGGAGATTTGGGACCCATGGGATGGGTACCACGCAGTATTACTTTAAAGGGTCTGCGTTTGCTCACCCAACCTCACCAAACCTCTCAGCCCCAAGAGTGTCCACCCTTATGTCTCAATCAGCTGTGGGTCTAGATATGGTCAATCCAGGTGGCATTACAGCCGCTGAACGAATTTTGTAAGAATTTCTCTCTCTTTCACTGTCTTTGTTTCACGGGTTTTTAAAAGTAATTGATTTTTATAATGGGGTTTACCTGCTTTTCACTGCTGTGATTTTGCCGCTTTACACCCACTTGACTCACTTACAGAGAGATATCAATGCATAGGTTTCAAGATTCTTACTAGTCAGATATATTCTTGGGCGGTGAATTGGGGGTGTTGAGTCCAATTCATTGAGGAAGGAGTAGGGCTTGTCTATTACATATTGGGTTTATGGAACGGTATCTGAGATAATTTGAAACCCTTGTTGTATGCATCACCCCACCTCACCTTTCCCGTTAAGCAGCCATAGTGTGTTTTCTAAACGTGTGACTCTATTCTGTTTTGTAATTCAGTTCAAGGGTAGCGGTTTTTACATTCCCTCTATAAGTCATATCTTATGATAAGTGTCTTTTTCTGTGTGACTTATTTCACTTAGAATCGTCGTACCTAAATCCAATCATCATGCTGCTACTAGCCTTATGACGTTGATTTCATGGCTGAGTGATATTCCATTGTACATAAGGACCACAACTTCTTTATCCATTTTTCTCTTTCCTGGGATATTTAAGGTGTAACGAAGTGGAGATTCTTGTCAACAGAGCAGCCCTAAACTTTGGGGTGCCTGTGTCTTGCTGATTTTTAGTTTTCCCAATTTATACGCCCATGAGTGGATGTGCCCTATGCTCCCTAAGCTGAGTTTTTTAGATGTTTCAGGACACACCGTGCACTTCTCCAGAGTGGCTGTTGGCAATTTACATCCCGCCCATCAGCGTAGCCAGGCTCCCGTTTCTCCATGGCCTGTCCTGCATTTCTGGTTTTGACACTTTATTCAGCATGGCCCTTTTGACCGATGGGAAGCGAGACTTCTTTGTAGCGCTGATTTGCCTTTCCAGGTTGCTTGGTTGGCCAAAAAGGGCGTATGCGTTTTTTCCTGAATATATTCAGGAAAAAACGCATACGCCCTTTTTGGCCAAGGGCATCATTGTCGAGGTTTTGCCGCTTTTCCTGTGCTTTAAAGGCGATTCGAATCTCCCTCCTGAAATCTGTTTCCTGCAATTCTGCCTTGCTTTCAAATCCTCTTCGTTTCCTTCCATCAATATATTTGTGGTCGAGAGTCATCATTTATAAGTCTGCAGGTTTGTGAATTGCAGTGCCCCTGAGCTCCATTTTTCAACTCGCTTTCTTGGGCGCTGGCCGCAAAAGCGCAGGATTGCTTCAGGCCCTATTCTGGTCCCAGGCGGCAGGCTGAGCCTGTGGTTAATTCTTCTTCCTGATGGGAAAATAGAGTGACCTCTGCCTGTCCCAACACCTAGAGCTAGTCCCTCATTGGTTCCCCCTCTTCCCTTTCATCCTCAGGACAAATTGCAAGCTGTACGGAACAGGAGGTTAAAGGTGCTGATTCTCCAAGGAGGGAGATTGCTAGTAAAGCGGCTGGAATGGCGAACCCGAGCACAAGGAGATGAGAAATGAGGTGCGTTTTAGAAACCTTTCCCGATCACACGGTGTACCATCTTCTGGGTTTCTCATGCATGTTTTCGATGTAGGAAGATGCCCTTGAACCTGGAGATTTGGGACCCATGGGATGGGTACCACGCAGTATTACTTTAAAGGGTCTGCGTTTGCTCACCCAACCTCACCAAACCTCTCAGCCCCAAGAGTGTCCACCCTTATGTCTCAATCAGCTGTGGGTCTAGATATGGTCAATCCAGGTGGCATTACAGCCGCTGAAAGAATTTTGTAAGAATTTCTCTCTCTTTCACTGTCTTTGTTTCACGGGTTTTTAAAAGTAATTGATTTTTATAATGGGGTTTACCTGCTTTTCACTGCTGTGATTTTGCCGCTTTACACCCACTTGACTCACTTACAGAGAGATATCAATGCATAGGTTTCAAGATTCTTACTAGTCAGATATATTCTTGGGCGGTGAATTGGGGGTGTTGAGTCCAATTCATTGAGGAAGGAGTAGGGCTTGTCTATTACATATTGGGTTTATGGAACGGTATCTGAGATAATTTGAAACCCTTGTTGTATGCATCACCCCACCTCACCTTTCCCGTTAAGCAGCCATAGTGTGTTTTCTAAACGTGTGACTCTATTCTGTTTTGTAATTCAGTTCAAGGGTAGCGGTTTTTACATTCCCTCTATAAGTCATATCTTATGATAAGTGTCTTTTTCTGTGTGACTTATTTCACTTAGAATCGTCGTACCTAAATCCAATCATCATGCTGCTACTAGCCTTATGACGTTGATTTCATGGCTGAGTGATATTCCATTGTACATAAGGACCACAATTTCTTTATCCATTTTTCTCTTTCCTGGGATATTTAAGGTGTAACGAAGTGGAGATTCTTGTCAACAGAGCAGCCCTAAACTTTGGGGTGCCTGTGTCTTGCTGATTTTTAGTTTTCCCAATTTATACGCCCATGAGTGGATGTGCCCTATGCTCCCTAAGCTGAGTTTTTTAGATGTTTCAGGACACACCGTACACTTCTCCAGAGTGGCTGTTGGCAATTTACATCCCGCCCATCAGCGTAGCCAGGCTCCCGTTTCTCCATGGCCTGTCCTGCATTTCTGGTTTTGACACTTTATTCAGCATGGCCCTTTTGACCGATGGGAAGCGAGACTTCTTTGTAGTGCTGATTTGCCTTTCCAGGTTGCTTGGTTGGCCAAAAAGGGCGTATGCGTTTTTTCCTGAATATATTCAGGAAAAAACGCATACGCCCTTTTTGGCCAAGGGCATCATTGTCGAGGTTTTGCCGCTTTTCCTGTGCTTTAAAGGCGATTCGAATCTCCCTCCTGAAATCTGTTTCCTGCAATTCTGCCTTGCTTTCAAATCCTCTTCGTTTCCTTCCATCAATATATTTGTGGTCGAGAGTCATCATTTATAAGTCTGCAGGTTTGTGAATTGCAGTGCCCCTGAGCTCCATTTTTCAACTCGCTTTCTTGGGCGCTGGCCGCAAAAGCGCAGGATTGCTTCAGGCCCTATTCTGGTCCCAGGCGGCAGGCTGAGCCTGTGGTTAATTCTTCTTCCTGATGGGAAAATAGAGTGACCTCTGCCTGTCCCAACACCTAGAGCTAGTCCCTCATTGGTTCCCCCTCTTCCCTTTCATCCTCAGGACAAATTGCAAGCTGTACGGAACAGGAGGTTAAAGGTGCTGATTCTCCAAGGAGGGAGATTGCTAGTAAAGCGGCTGGAATGGCGAACCCGAGCACAAGGAGATGAGAAATGAGGTGCGTTTTAGAAACCTTTCCCGATCACACGGTGTACCATCTTCTGGGTTTCTCATGCATGTTTTCGATGTAGGAAGATTCCCTTGAACCTGGAGATTTGGGACCCATGGGATGGGTACCACGCAGTATTACTTTAAAGGGTCTGCGTTTGCTCACCCAACCTCACCAAACCTCTCAGCCCCAAGAGTGTCCACCCTTATGTCTCAATCAGCTGTGGGTCTAGATATGGTCAATCCAGGTGGCATTACAGCCGCTGAACGAATTTTGTAAGAATTTCTCTCTCTTTCACTGTCTTTGTTTCACGGGTTTTTAAAAGTAATTGATTTTTATAATGGGGTTTACCTGCTTTTCACTGCTGTGATTTTGCCGCTTTACACCCAATTGACTCACTTACAGAGAGATATCAATGCATAGGTTTCAAGATTCTTACTAGTCAGATATATTCTTGGGCGGTGAATTGGGGGTGTTGAGTCCAATTCATTGAGGAAGGAATAGGGCTTGTCTATTACATATTGGGTTTATGGAACGGTATCTGAGATAATTTGAAACCCTTGTTGTATGCATCACCCCACCTCACCTTTCCCGTTAAGCAGCCATAGTGTGTTTTCTAAACGTGTGACTCTATTCTGTTTTGTAATTCAGTTCAAGGGTAGCGTTTTTTACATTTCCTCTATAAGTCATATCTTATGATAAGTGTCTTTTTCTGTGTGACTTATTTCACTTAGAATCGTCGTACCTAAATCCAATCATCATGCTGCTACTAGCCTTATGACGTTGATTTCATGGCTGAGTGATATTCCATTGTACATAAGGACCACAACTTCTTTATCCATTTTTCTCTTTCCTGGGATATTTAAGGTGTAACGAAGTGGAGATTCTTGTCAACAGAGCAGCCCTAAACTTTGGGGTGCCTGTGTCTTGCTGATTTTTAGTTTTCCCAATTTATACGCCCATGAGTGGATGTGCCCTATGCTCCCTAAGCTGAGTTTTTTAGATGTTTCAGGACACACCGTACACTTCTCCAGAGTGGCTGTTGGCAATTTACATCCCGCCCATCAGCGTAGCCAGGCTCCCGTTTCTCCATGGCCTGTCCTGCATTTCTGGTTTTGACACTTTATTCAGCATGGCCCTTTTGACCGATGGGAAGCGAGACTTCTTTGTAGCGCTGATTTGCCTTTCCAGGTTGCTTGGTTGGCCAAAAAGGGCGTATGCGTTTTTTCCTGAATATATTCAGGAAAAAACGCATACGCCCTTTTTGGCCAAGGGCATCATTGTCGAGGTTTTGCCGCTTTTCCTGTGCTTTAAAGGCGATTCGAATCTCCCTCCTGAAATCTGTTTCCTGCAATTCTGCCTTGCTTTCAAATCCTCTTCGTTGCCTTCCCTCAATATATTTGTGGACGAGAGTCATCATTTATAAGTCTGCAGGTTTGTGAATTGCAGTGCCCCTGAGCTCCATTTTTCAACTCGCTTTCTTGGGCGCTGGCCGCAAAAGCGCAGGATTGCTTCAGGCCCTATTCTGGTCCCAGGCGGCAGGCTGAGCCTGTGGTTAATTCTTCTTCCTGATGGGAAAATAGAGTGACCTCTGCCTGTCCCAACACCTGGAGCTAGTCTCTCATTGTTTCCCCCTCTTCCCTTTCATCCTCAGGACAAATTGCAAGCTGTACGGAACAGGAGGTTAAAGGTGCTGATTCTCCAAGGAGGGAGATTGCTAGTAAAGCGGCTGGAATGGCGAACCCGAGCACAAGGAGATGAGAAATGAGGTGCGTTTTAGAAACCTTTCCCGATCACACGGTGTACCATCTTCTGGGTTTCTCATGCATGTTTTCGATGTAGGAAGATGCCCTTGAACCTGGAGATTTGGGACCCATGGGATGGGTACCACGCAGTATTACTTTAAAGGGTCTGCGTTTGCTCACCCAACCTCACCAAACCTCTCAGCCCCAAGAGTGTCCACCCTTATGTCTCAATCAGCTGTGGGTCTAGATATGGTCAATCCAGGTGGCATTACAGCCGCTGAACGAATTTTGTAAGAATTTCTCTCTCTTTCACTGTCTTTGTTTCACGGGTTTTTAAAAGTAATTGATTTTTATAATGGGGTTTACCTGCTTTTCACTGCTGTGATTTTGCCGCTTTACACCCACTTGACTCACTTACAGAGAGATATCAATGCATAGGTTTCAAGATTCTTACTAGTAAGATATCTTCTTGGGCGGTGAATAGGGGGTGCTGAGTCCAATTCCTTGAGCAAGGAGTAGGGCTTGTCTATTACATATTGGTTTTATGGAACGGTATCTGAGCTAATTTGAAACCCTTGTTGTATGCATCACCCCACCTCACCTTTCCCGTTAAGCAGCCATAGTGTGTTTTCTAAACGTGTGATTCTCTTCTGTTTTGTAATTCAGTTCAAGGGTAGCGGTTTTTACATTCCCTCTATAAGTCATATCTTATGATAAGTGTCTTTTTCTGTGTGACTTATTTCACTTAGAATCGTCGTACCTAAATCCACTCATCATGCTGCTACTAGCCTTATGACGTTGATATCATGGCTGAGTGATATTCCATTGTACATAAGGACCACCACTTCTTTATCCATTTTTCTCTTTCCTGGGATATTTAAGGTGTAACGAAGTGGAGATTCTTGTCAACAGAGCAGCCCTAAACTTTGGGGTGCCTGTGTCTTGCTGATTTTTAGTTTTCTCAATTTATACGCCCATGAGTGGATGTGCCCTATGCTCCCTAAGCTGAGTTTTTTAGATGTTTCAGGACACACCGTGCACTTCTCCAGAGTGGCTGTTGGCAATTTACATCCCGCCCATCAGCGTAGCCAGGCTCCCGTTTCTCCATGGCCTGTCCTGCATTTCTGGTTTTGACACTTTATTCAGCATGGCCCTTTTGACCGATGGGAAGCGAGACATCTTTGTAGCGCTGATTTGCCTTTCCAGGTTGCTTGGTTGGCCAAAAAGGGCGTATGCGTTTTTTCCTGAATATATTCAGGAAAAAACGCATACGCCCTTTTTGGCCAAGGGCATCATTGTCGAGGTTTTGCCGCTTTTCCTGTGCTTTAAAGGCGATTCGAATCTCCCTCCTGAAATCTGTTTCCTGCAATTCTGCCTTGCTTTCAAATCCTCTTCGTTGCCTTCCCTCAATATATTTGTGGACGAGAGTCATCATTTATAAGTCTGCAGGTTTGTGAATTGCAGTGCCCCTGAGCGCCATTTTTCAACTCGCTTTCTTGGGCGCTGGCCGCAAAAGCGCAGGATTGCTTCAGGTCCTATTCTGGTCCCAGGCGGCAGGCTGAGCCTGTGGTTAATTCTTCTTCCTGATGGGAAAATAGAGTGACCTCTGCCTCTCCCAACACCTAGAGCTAGTCTCTCATTGGTTCCCCCTCTTCCCTTTCATCCTCAGGACAAATTGCAAGCTGTACGGAACAGGAGGTTAAAGGTGCTGATTCTCCAAGGAGGGAGATTCCTAGTAAAGCGGCTGGAATGGCGAACCCGAGCACAAGGAGATGAGAAATGAGGTGCGTTTTAGAAACCTTTCCCGATCACACGGTGTACCATCTTCTGGGTTTCTCATGCATGTTTTCGATGTAGGAAGATGCCCTTGAACCTGGAGATTTGGGACCCATGGGATGGGTACCACGCAGTATTACTTTAAAGGGTCTGCGTTTGCTCACCCAACCTCACCAAACCTCTCAGCCCCAAGAGTGTCCACCCTTATGTCTCAATCAGCTGTGGGTCTAGATATGGTCAATCCAGGTGGCATTACAGCCGCTGAAAGAATTTTGTAAGAATTTCTCTCTCTTTCACTGTCTTTGTTTCACGGGTTTTTAAAAGTAATTGATTTTTATAATGGGGTTTACCTGCTTTTCACTGCTGTGATTTTGCCGCTTTACACCCACTTGACTCACTTTCAGAGAGATATCAATGCATAGGTTTCAAGATTCTTACTAGTCAGATATATTCTTGGGCGGTGAATAGGGGGTGCTGAGTCCAATTCACTGAGCAAGGAGTAGGGCTTGTCTATTACATATTGGGTTTATGGAACGGTATCTGAGCTAATTTGAAACCCTTGTTGTATGCATCACCCCACCTCACCTTTCCCGTTAAGCAGCCATAATGTGTTTTCTAAACGTGTGACTCTATTCTGTTTTGTAATTAAGTTCAAGGGTAGCGGTTTTTACATTCCCTCTATAAGTCATATCTTATGATAAGTGTCTTTTTCTGTGTGACTTATTTCACATAGAATCGTCGTACCTAAATCCACTCATCATGCTACTACTAGCCTTATGACGTTGATTTCATGGCTGAGTGATATTCCATTGTACATAAGGACCACCACTTCTTTATCCATTTTTCTCTTTCCTGGGATATTTAAGGTGTAACGAAGTGGAGATTTTTGTCAACAGAGCAGCCCTAAACTTTGGGGTGCCTGTGTCTTGCTGATTTTTAGTTTTCTCAATTTATACGCCCATGAGTGGATGTGCCCTATGCTCCCTAAGCTGAGTTTTTTAGATGTTTCAGGACACACCGTGCACTTCTCCAGAGTGGCTGTTGGCAATTTACATCCCGCCCATCAGCGTAGCCAGGCTCCCGTTTCTCCATGGCCTGTCCTGCATTTCTGGTTTTGACACTTTATTCAGCATGGCCCTTTTGACCGATGGGAAGCGAGACTTCTTTGTAGCGCTGATTTGCCTTTCCAGGTTGCTTGGTTGGCCAAAAAGGGCGTATGCGTTTTTTCCTGAATATATTCAGGAAAAAACGCATACGCCCTTTTTGGCCAAGGGCATCATTGTCGAGGTTTTGCCGCTTTTCCTGTGCTTTAAAGGCGATTCGAATCTCCCTCCTGAAATCTGTTTCCTGCAATTCTGCCTTGCTTTCAAATCCTCTTCGTTGCCTTCCCTCAATATATTTGTGGACGAGAGTCATCATTTATAAGTCTGCAGGTTTGTGAATTGCAGTGCCCCTGAGCGCCATTTTTCAACTCGCTTTCTTGGGCGCTGGCCGCAAAAGCGCAGGATTGCTTCAGGCCCTATTCTGGTCCCAGGCGGCAGGCTGAGCCTGTGGTTAATTCTTCTTCCTGTTGAGAAAATAGAGTGACCTCTGCCTATCCCAACACCTAGAGATAGTCTCTCATTGGTTCCCCCTCTTCCCTTTCATCCTCAGGACAAATTGCAAGCTGTACGGAACAGGAGGTTAAAGGTGCTGATTCTCCAAGGAGGGAGATTGCTAGTAAAGCGGCTGGAATGGCGAACCCGAGCACAAGGAGATGAGAAATGAGGTGCGTTTTAGAAACCTTTCCCGATCACACGGTGTACCATCTTCTGGGTTTCTCATGCATGTTTTCGATGTAGGAAGATGCCCTTGAACCTGGAGATTTGGGACCCATGGGATGGGTACCACGCAGTATTACTTTAAAGGGTCTGCGTTTGCTCACCCAACCTCACCAAACCTCTCAGCCCCAAGAGTGTCCATCCTTATGTCTCAATCAGCTGTGGGTCTAGATATGGTCAATCCAGGTGGCATTACAGCCGCTGAAAGAATTTTGTAAGAATTTCTCTCTCTTTCACTGTCTTTGTTTCACGGGTTTTTAAAAGTAATTGATTTTTATAATGGGGTTTACCTGCTTTTCACTGCTGTGATTTTGCCGCTTTACACCCACTTGACTCACTTACAGAGAGATATCAATGCATAGGTTTCAAGATTCTTACTAGTCAGATATATTCTTGGGCGGTGAATTGGGGGTGTTGAGTCCAATTCATTGAGGAAGGAGTAGGGCTTGTCTATTACATATTGGGTTTATGGAACGGTATCTGAGATAATTTGAAACCCTTGTTGTATGCATCACCCCACCTCACCTTTCCCGTTAAGCAGCCATAGTGTGTTTTCTAAACGTGTGACTCTATTCTGTTTTGTAATTCAGTTCAAGGGTAGCGGTTTTTACATTCCCTCTATAAGTCATATCTTATGATAAGTGTCTTTTTCTGTGTGACTTATTTCACTTAGAATCGTCGTACCTAAATCCAATCATCATGCTGCTACTAGCCTTATGACGTTGATTTCATGGCTGAGTGATATTCCATTGTACATAAGGACCACAACTTCTTTATCCATTTTTCTCTTTCCTGGGATATTTAAGGTGTAACGAAGTGGAGATTCTTGTCAACAGAGCAGCCCTAAACTTTGGGGTGCCTGTGTCTTGCTGATTTTTAGTTTTCCCAATTTATACGCCCATGAGTGGATGTGCCCTATGCTCCCTAAGCTGAGTTTTTTAGATGTTTCAGGACACACCGTGCACTTCTCCAGAGTGGCTGTTGGCAATTTACATCCCGCCCATCAGCGTAGCCAGGCTCCCGTTTCTCCATGGCCTGTCCTGCATTTCTGGTTTTGACACTTTATTCAGCATGGCCCTTTTGACCGATGGGAAGCGAGACTTCTTTGTAGCGCTGATTTGCCTTTCCAGGTTGCTTGGTGGGCCAAAAAGGGCATTATTGTCGAGGTTTTGCCGCTTTTCCTGTGCTTTAAAGGCGATTCGAATCTCCCTCCTGAAATCTGTTTCCTGCAATTCTGCCTTGCTTTCAAATCCTCTTCGTTGCCTTCCCTCAATATATTCGTGGACGAGAGTCATCATTTATAAGTCTGCAGGTTTGTGAATTGCAGTGCCCCTGAGCTCCAGTTTTCAACTCGCTTTCTTGGGCGCTGGCCGCAAAAGCGCAGGATTGCTTCAGGCCCTATTCTGGTCCCAGGCGGCAGGCTGAGCCTGTGGTTAAATCTTCTTCCTGATGGGAAAATACAGTGACCTGTGCCTGTCCCAACACCTAGAGCTAGTCTCTCATTGGTTCCCCCTCTTCCCGTTCATCCTCAGGACAAATTGCAACCTGTACGGAACAGGAGGTTAAAGGTGCTGATTCTCCAAGGAGGGAGATTGCTAGTAAAGCGGCTGGAATGGCGAACCCGAGCACAAGGAGATGAGAAATGAGGTGCGTTTTAGAAACCTTTCCTGATCACACGGTGTACCATCTTCTGGGTTTCTCATGCATGTTTTTGATGTATGAAGATGCCCTTGAACCTGGAGATTTGGGACCCATGGGATGGGTACCACGCAGTATTACTTTAAAGGGTCTGCGTTTGCTCACCCAACCTCACCAAAACTCTCAGCCCCAAGAGTGTCCACCCTTATGTCTCAATCAGCTGTGGGTCTAGATATGGTCAATCCAGGTGGCATCACAGCCCCTGAACGACTTTTGTAAGAATTTCTCTCTCTTTCACTGTCTTTGTTTCACGGGTTTTTAAAAGTAATTGATTTTTATAATGGGGTTTACCTGCTTTTCACTGCTGTGTTTTTGCTGCTTTACACCCACATGACTCACTTACAGAGAGATATCAATGCATAGGTTTTAAGATTCTTACTAGTCAGATATATTCTTGGGCGGTGAATAGGGGGTGCTGAGTCAAATTCATTGAGCAAGGAGTAGGTCTTGTCTATTACATAGTGTGTTTATGGAACGGTATCTGAGATAATTTGAAACCCTTGTTTTATGCATCACCCCACCTCACCTTTCCCGTTAAGCAGCCATAGTGTGTTTTCTAAACGTTGTGACTCTATTCTGTTTTGTAATTCAGTTCAAGGGTAGCGGTTTTTACATTCCCTCTATAAGTGATATCTTATGATAAGTGTCTTTTCCTGTCTGACTTATCTCACTTAGAATCGTCGTACCTAAATCCACTCATCATGCTGCTACTAGCCTTATGACGTTGATTTCATGGCTGAGTGATATTCCATTGTACATAAGGACCAAAACTTCTTTATCCATTTTTCTCTTTCCTGGGATATTTAAGGTGTAATGAAGTGGAGGTTCTTGTCTACAGAGCAGCCCTAAAATTTGGGGTGCCTGTGTCTTGCTGATTTTTAGTTTTCCCAATTTATACGCCCATGAGTGGAAGTGCCCTATGCTCCCTAAGCTGAGTTTTTTAAATGTTTCAGGACACACCGTGCACTTCTCCACAGTGGCTGTTGGCAATTTACATCCCGCCCATCAGCGTAGCCAGGCTCCCGTTTCTCCATGGCCTGTCCTGCATTTCTGGTTTTGACACTTTATTCAGCATGGCCCTTTTGACCGATGGGAAGCGAGACTTCTTTGTAGTGCTGCTTTGCCTTTCCAGGTTGTTTTGTTGGCCAAAAAGGGCGTATGCGTTTTTTCCTGAATATATTTAGGAAAAAACGCATACGCCCTTTTTGGCCAAGGGCATCATTGTCGAGGTTTTGCCGCTTTTCCTGTGCTTTAAAGGCGATTCGAATCTCCCTCCTGAAATCTGTTTCCTGCAATTCTGCCTTGCTTTCAATTCCTCTTCGTTGCCTTCCCTCAATATATTTGTGGACGAGAGTCATCATTTATAAGTCTGCAGGTTTTTGAATTGCAGTGCCCCTGAGCTCCATTTTTCAACTCGCTTTCCTGGGGCTGGCCGCAAAAGCGCAGGATTGCTTCAGGCTCTATTCTGGTTCCAGGCGGCAGGCTGAGCCTGTGGCTAATTCTTCTTCCTGATGGGAAAATAGAGTGACCTGTGCCTGTCCCAACACCTAGAGCTAGTCTCTCATTGGTTCCCCCTCTTCCCGTTAATCCTCAGGACAAATTGCAACCTGTACGGAACAGGAGGTTATAGGTGCTGATTCTCCAAGGAGGGAGATTGCTAGTAAAGCGGCTGGAATGGCGAACCCGAGCACAAGGAGATGAGAAATGAGGTGCGTTTTAGAAACCTTTCCCGGTCACACAGTGTACAATCTTCTGGGTTTCTCATGCATGTTTTCGATGTAGGAAGATGCCCTTGAACCTGGAGATTTGGGACCCATTGGATGGGTACCACGCAGTATTACTTTAAAGGGTCTGCGTTTGCTCACCCAACCTCAACAAACCTCTCAGCCCCAAGAGTGTCCACCCTTATGTCTCAATCAGCTGTGGGTCTAGATATGGTCAATCTAGGTGGCATCACAGCCCCTGAACGAATTTTGTAAGAATTTCTCTCTCTTTCACTGTCTTTGTTTCACGGGTTTTTAAAAGTAATTGATTTTTATAATGGGGTTTACGTGCTTTTCACTGCTGTGTTTTTGCCGCTTTACACCCACTTGACTCACTTACAGAGAGATATCAATGCATAGGTTTTAAGATTCTTACTAGTCAGATATATTCTTGGGCGGTGAATAGGGGGTGTGGAGTCCAATTCATTGAGCAAGGAGTAGGCCTTGTCTATTACATATTGGGTTTATGGAACGGTATCAGAGATAATTCGAAACCCTTGTTTTTTGCATCATGCCACCTCACCTTTCCCGTTAAGCAGCCATAGTGTGTTTTCTAAACGTGTGACTCTATTCTGTTTTGTAATTCAGTTCAAGGGTAGCGGTTTTTACATTCCCTCTATAAGTGATATCTTATGATAAGTGTCTTTTTCTGTGTGACTTATTTCACTTAGAATCGTCGTTCCTAAATCCACTCATCATGCTGCTACTAGCCTTTTGATGTTGATTTCATGGCTGAGTGATATTCCATTGTACATAAGGACCACAACTTCTTTATCCATTTTTCTCTTTCCTGGGATCTATAAGGTGTAACGAAGTGGAGGTTCTTGTCAACCGATCAGCCCTAAACTTTGGGGTGCCTGTGTCTTGCTGATTTTTAGTTTTCCCAATTTATACGCCCATGAGTGGATGTGCCCTACGCTCCCTAAGCTGCATTTTTTAGATGTTTCAGGACACACCGTGCACATCTCCAGAGTGGCTCTTGGCAATTTACATCCTGCCCATCAGCGTAACCAGGCTCCCGTTTCTCCATGGCCTGTCCTGCATTTCTGGTTTCGACACTTTATTCAGCATGGCCCTTTTGACCGATGGGAAGCGAGACTTCTTTGTAGCGCTGATTTGCCTTTCCAGGTTGCTTGGTTGGCCAAAAAGGGCGTATGCGTTTTTTCCTGAATATATTCAGGAAAAAACGCATACGCCCTTTTTGGCCAAGGGCATCATTGTCGAGGTTTTGCCGCTTTTTCTGTGCTTTAAAGGCGATTCGAATCTCCCTCCTGAAATGTGTTTCCTGCAATTCTGCTTTGCTTTCAAATCCTCTTCGTTTCCTTCCATCAATATATTTGTGGACGAGAGTCATCATTTATAAGTCTGCAGGTTTGTGAATTGCAGTGCCACTGAGCGCCATTTTTCAACTCGCTTTCTTGGGCGCTGGCCGCAAAAGCGCAGGATTGCTTCAGGCCCTATTCTGGTCCCAGGCGGCAGGCTGAGCCTGTGGTTAATTCTTCTTCCTGTTGGGAAAATAGAGTGACCTCTGCCTATCCCAACACCTAGAGATAGTCTCTCATTGGTTCCCCCTCCTCCCTTTCATCCTCAGGACAAATTGCAAGCTGTACGGAACAGGAGGTTAAAGGTGCTGATTCTCCAAGGAGGGAGATTGCTAGTAAAGCGGCTGGAATGGCGAACCCGAGCACAAGGAGCTGAGAAATGAGGTGCGTTTTAGAAACCTTTCCCGATCACACGGTGTACCATCTTCTGGGTTTCTCATGCATGTTTTCGATGTAGGAAGATGCCCTTGAACCTGGAGATTTGGGACCCATGGGATGGGTACCACGCAGTATTACTTTAAAGGGTCTGCGTTTGCTCACCCAACCTCACCAAACCTCTCAGCCCCAAGAGTGTCCACCCTTATGTCTCAATCAGCTGTGGGTCTAGATATGGTCAATCCAGGTGGCATTACAGCCGCTGAAAGAATTTTGTAAGAATTTCTCTCTCTTTCACTGTCTTTGTTTCACGGGTTTTTAAAAGTAATTGATTTTTATAATGGGGTTTACCTGCTTTTCACTGCTGTGATTTTGCCGCTTTACACCCACTTGACTCACTTTCAGAGAGATATCAATGCATAGGTTTCAAGATTCTTACTAGTCAGATATCTTCTTGGGCGGTGAATAGGGGGTGCTGAGTCCAATTCCTTGAGCAAGGAGTAGGGATTGTCTATTACATATTGGTTTTATGGAACGGTATCTGAGCTAATTTGAAACCCTTGTTGTATGCATCACCCCACCTCACCTTTCCCGTTAAGCAGCCATAGTGTGTTTTCTAAACGTGTGATTCTATTCTGTTTTGTAATTCAGTTCAAGGGTAGCGGTTTTTACATTCCCTCTATAAGTCATATCTTATGATAAGTGTCTTTTTCTGTGTGACTTATTTCACTTAGAATCGTCGTACCTAAATCCACTCATCATGCTGCTACTAGCCTTATGACGTTGATTTCATGGCTGAGTGATATTCCATTGTACATAAGGACCACCACTTCTTTATCCATTTTTCTCTTTCCTGGGATATTTAAGGTGTAACGAAGTGGAGATTCTTGTCAACAGAGCAGCCCTAAACTTTGGGGTGCCTGTGTCTTGCTGATTTTTAGTTTTCTCAATTTATACGCCTATGAGTGGATGTGCCCTATGCTCCCTAAGCTGAGTTTTTTTAGATGTTTCAGGACACAACGTGCACTTCTCCAGAGTGGCTGTTGGCAATTTACATCCCGCCCATCAGCGTAGCCAGGCTCCCGTTTCTCCATGGCCTGTCCTGCATTTCTGCTTTTGACACTTTATTCAGCATGGCCCTTTTGACCGATGGGAAGCGAGACTTCTTTGTAGCGCTGATTTGCCTTTCCAGGTTGCTTGGTTGGCCAAAAAGGGCGTATGCGTTTTTTCCTGAATATATTCAGGAAAAAACGCATACGCCCTTTTTGGCCAAGGGCATCATTGTCGAGGTTTTGCCGCTTTTCCTGTGCTTTAAAGGCGATTCGAATCTCCCTCCTGAAATCTGTTTCCTGCAATTCTGCCTTGCTTTCAAATCCTCTTCGTTGCCTTCCCTCAATATATTTGTGGACGAGAGTCATCATTTATAAGTCTGCAGGTTTGTGAATTGCAGTGCCCCTGAGCGCCATTTTTCAACTCGTTTTCTTGGGCGCTGGCCGCAAAAGCGCAGGATTGCTTCAGGCCCTATTCTGGTCCCAGGCGGCAGGCTGAGCCTGTGGTTAATTCTTCTTCCTGTTGGGAAAATAGAGTGACCTCTGCCTATCCCAACACCTAGAGATAGTCTCTCATTGGTTCCCCCTCTTCCCTTTCATCCTCAGGACAAATTGCAAGCTGTACGGAACAGGAGGTTAAAGGTGCTGATTCTCCAAGGAGGGAGATTGCTAGTAAAGCGGCTGGAATGGCGAACCCGAGCACAAGGAGATGAGAAATGAGGTGCGTTTTAGAAACCTTTCCCGATCACACGGTGTACCATCTTCTGGGTTTCTCATGCATGTTTTCGATGTAGGAAGATGCCCTTGAACCTGGAGATTTGGGACCCATGGGATGGGTACCACGCAGTATTACTTTAAAGGGTCTGCGTTTGCTCACCCAACCTCACCAAACCTCTCAGCCCCAAGAGTGTCCACCCTTATGTCTCAATCAGCTGTGGGTCTAGATATGGTCAATCCAGGTGGCATTACAGCCGCTGAACGAATTTTGTAAGAATTTCTCTCTCTTTCACTGTCTTTGTTTCACGGGTTTTTAAAAGTAATTGATTTTTATAATGGGGTTTACCTGCTTTTCACTGCTGTGATTTTGCCGCTTTACACCCACTTGACTCACTTACAGAGAGATATCAATGCATAGGTTTCAAGATTCTTACTAGTCAGATATATTCTTGGGCGGTGAATTGGGGGTGTTGAGTCCAATTCATTGAGGAAGGAGTAGGGCTTGTCTATTACATATTGGGTTTATGGAACGGTATCTGAGATAATTTGAAACCCTTGTTGTATGCATCACCCCACCTCACCTTTCCCGTTAAGCAGCCATAGTGTGTTTTCTAAACGTGTGACTCTATTCTGTTTTGTAATTCAGTTCAAGGGTAGCGGTTTTTACATTCCCTCTATAAGTCATATCTTATGATAAGTGTCTTTTTCTGTGTGACTTATTTCACTTAGAATCGTCGTACCTAAATCCAATCATCATGCTGCTACTAGCCTTATGACGTTGATTTCATGGCTGAGTGATATTCCATTGTACATAAGGACCACAACTTCTTTATCCATTTTTCTCTTTCCTGGGATATTTAAGGTGTAACGAAGTGGAGATTCTTGTCAACAGAGCAGCCCTAAACTTTGGGGTGCCTGTGTCTTGCTGATTTTTAGTTTTCCCAATTTATACGCCCATGAGTGGATGTGCCCTATGCTCCCTAAGCTGAGTTTTTTAGATGTTTCAGGACACACCGTGCACTTCTCCAGAGTGGCTGTTGGCAATTTACATCCCGCCCATCAGCGTAGCCAGGCTCCCGTTTCTCCATGGCCTGTCCTGCATTTCTGGTTTTGACACTTTATTCAGCATGGCCCTTTTGACCGATGGGAAGCGAGACTTCTTTGTAGCGCTGATTTGCCTTTCCAGGTTGCTTGGTGGGCCAAAAAGGGCATTATTGTCGAGGTTTTGCCGCTTTTCCTGTGCTTTAAAGGCGATTCGAATCTCCCTCCTGAAATCTGTTTCCTGCAATTCTGCCTTGCTTTCAAATCCTCTTCGTTGCCTTCCCTCAATATATTCGTGGACGAGAGTCATCATTTATAAGTCTGCAGGTTTGTGAATTGCAGTGCCCCTGAGCTCCAGTTTTCAACTCGCTTTCTTGGGCGCTGGCCGCAAAAGCGCAGGATTGCTTCAGGCCCTATTCTGGTCCCAGGCGGCAGGCTGAGCCTGTGGTTAATTCTTCTTCCTGATGGGAAAATAGAGTGACCTGTGCCTGTCCCAACACCTAGAGCTAGTCTCTCATTGGTTCCCCCTCTTCCCGTTCATCCTCAGGACAAATTGCAACCTGTACGGAACAGGAGGTTAAAGGTGCTGATTCTCCAAGGAGGGAGATTGCTAGTAAAGCGGCTGGAATTGCGAACCCGAGCACAAGGAGATGAGAAATGAGGTGCGTTTTAGAAACCTTTCCTGATCACACGGTGTACCATCTTCTGGGTTTCTCATGCATGTTTTTGATGTAGGAAGATGCCCTTGAACCTGGAGATTTGGGACCCATGGGATGGGTACCACGCAGTATTATTTTAAAGGGTCTGCGTTTGCTCACCCAACCTCACCAAAACTCTCAGCCCCAAGAGTGTCCACCCTTATGTCTCAATCAGCTGTGGGTCTAGATATGGTCAATCCAGGTGGCATTATAGCCGCTGAACGACTTTTGTAAGAATTTCTCTCTCTTTCACTGTCTTTGTTTCACGGGTTTTTAAAAGTAATTGATTTTTATAATGGGGTTTACCTGCTTTTCACTGCTGTGTTTTTGCTGCTTTACACCCACATGACTCACTTACAGAGAGATATCAATGCATAGGTTTTAAGATTCTTACTAGTCAGATATATTCTTGGGCGGTGAATAGGGGGTGCTGAGTCAAATTCATTGAGCAAGGAGTAGGTCTTGTCTATTACATAGTGCGTTTATGGAACGGTATCTGCGATAATTTGAAACCCTTGTTTTATGCATCATGCCACCTCACCTTTCCCGTTAAGCAGCCATAGTGTGTTTTCTAAACGTGTGACTCTATTCTGTTTTGTAATTCAGTTCAAGGGTAGCGGTTTTTACATTCCCTCTATAAGTGATATCTTATGATAAGTGTCTTTTTCTGTGTCACTTATTTCACTTAGAATCGTCGTTCCTAAATCCACTCATCATGCTGCTACTAGCCTTTTGATGTTGATTTCATGGCTGAGTGATATTCCATTGTACATAAGGACCACAACTTCTTTATCCATTTTTCTCTTTCCTGCGATCTATAAGGTGTAACGAAGTGGAGGTTCTTGTCAACCGATCAGCCCTAAACTTTGGGGTGCCTGTGTCTTGCTGATTTTTAGTTTTCCCAATTTATACGCCCATGAGTGGATGTGCCCTACGCTCCCTAAGCTGCATTTTTTAGATGTTTCAGGACACACCGTGCACATCTCCAGAGTGGCTCTTGGCAATTTACATCCCGCCCATCAGCGTAACCAGGCTCCCGTTTCTCCATGGCCTGTCCTGCATTTCTGGTTTCGACACTTTATTCAGCATGGCCCTTTTGACCGATGGGAAGCGAGACTTCTTTGTAGCGCTGATTTGCCTTTCCAGGTTGCTTGGTTGGCCAAAAAGGGCGTATGCGTTTTTTCCTGAATATATTCAGGAAAAAACGCATACGCCCTTTTTGGCCAAGGGCATCATTGTCGAGGTTTTGCCGCTTTTCCTGTGCTTTAAAGGCGATTCGAATCTCCCTCCTGAAATCTGTTTCCTGCAATTCTGCCTTGCTTTCAAATCCTCTTCGTTGCCTTCCCTCAATATATTCGTGGACGAGAGTCATCATTTATAAGTCTGCAGGTTTGTGAATTGCAGTGCCCCTGAGCTCCAGTTTTCAACTCGCTTTCTTGGGCGCTGGCCGCAAAAGCGCAGGATTGCTTCAGGCCCTATTCTGGTCCCAGGCGGCAGGCTGAGCCTGTGGTTAAATCTTCTTCCTGATGGGAAAATACAGTGACCTGTGCCTGTCCCAACACCTAGAGCTAGTCTCTCATTGGTTCCCCCTCTTCCCGTTCATCCTCAGGACAAATTGCAACCTGTACGGAACAGGAGGTTAAAGGTGCTGATTCTCCAAGGAGGGAGATTGCTAGTAAAGCGGCTGGAATGGCGAACCCGAGCACAAGGAGATGAGAAATGAGGTGCGTTTTAGAAACCTTTCCTGATCACACGGTGTACCATCTTCTGGGTTTCTCATGCATGTTTTTGATGTATGAAGATGCCCTTGAACCTGGAGATTTGGGACCCATGGGATGGGTACCACGCAGTATTACTTTAAAGGGTCTGCGTTTGCTCACCCAACCTCACCAAAACTCTCAGCCCCAAGAGTGTCCACCCTTATGTCTCAATCAGCTGTGGGTCTAGATATGGTCAATCCAGGTGGCATCACAGCCCCTGAACGACTTTTGTAAGAATTTCTCTCTCTTTCACTGTCTTTGTTTCACGGGTTTTTAAAAGTAATTGATTTTTATAATGGGGTTTACCTGCTTTTCACTGCTGTGTTTTTGCCGCTTTACACCCACTTGACTCACTTACAGAGAGATATCAATGCATAGGTTTTAAGATTCTTACTAGTCAGATATATTCTTGGGCGGTGAATAGGGGGTGTTGAGTCCAATTCATTGAGGAAGGAGTAGGGCTTGTCTATTACATATTGGGTTTATGGAACGGTATCTGAGCTAATGTGAAACCCTTGTTGTATGCATCACCCCACCTCACCTTTCCCGTTAAGCAGCCATAGTGTGTTTTCTAAACGTGTGACTCTATTCTGTTTTGTAATTCAGTTCAAGGGTAGCGGTTTTTACATTCCCTCTATAAGTGATATCTTATGATAAGTGTCTTTTTCTGTGTGACTTATTTCACTTAGAATCGTCGTACCTAAATCCAATCATCATGCTGCTACTAGCCTTATGACTTTGATTTCATGGCTGAGTGATATTCCATTGTACATAAGGACCACAACTTCTTTATCCATTTTTCTCTTTCCTGGGATATTTAAGGTGTAAACAAGTGGAGATTCTTGTCAACAGAGCAGCCCTAAACTTTGGGGTGCCTGTGTCTTGCTGATTTTTAGTTTTCTCAATTTATACGCCCATGAGTGGATGTGCCCTATGCTCCCTAAGCTGAGTTTTTTAGATGTTTCAGGACACACCGTGCACTTCTCCAGAGTGGCTGTTGGCAATTTACATCCCGCCCATCAGCGTAGCCAGGCTCCCGTTTCTCCATGGCCTGTTCTGCATTTCTGGTTTTGACACTTTATTCAGCATGGCCCTTTTGACCGATGGGAAGCGAGAGTTCTTTGTAGCGCTGATTTGCCTTTCCAGGTTGCTTGGTTGGCCAAAAAGGGCGTATGCGTTTTTTCCTGAATATATTCAGGAAAAAACGCATACGCCCTTTTTGGCCAAGGGCATCATTGTCGAGGTTTTGCCGCTTTTCCTGTGCTTTAAAGGCGATTCGAATCTCCCTCCTGAAATCTGTTTCCTGCAATTCTGCCTTGCTTTCAAATCCTCTTCGTTGCCTTCCCTCAATATATTTGTGGACGAGACTCATCATTTATAAGTCTGCAGGTTTGTGAATTGCAGTGCCCCTGAGCTCCATTTATCAACTCGCTTTCTTGGGAGCTGGCCGCAAAAGCGCAGGATTGCTTCAGGCCCAATTCTGGTCCCGGGCGGCAGGCTGTGCCTGTGGTTAATTCTTCTTCCTGATGGGAAAATAGACCTGTGCCTGTCCCAACACCTAGAGCTAGTCTCTCATTGGTTCCCCCTCTTCCCGTTAATCCTCAGGACAAATTGCAACCTGTACGGAACAGGCGGTTATAGGTGCTGATTCTCCAAGGAGGGAGATTGCTAGTAAAGCGGCTGGAATGGCGAACCCGAGCACAAGGAGATGAGAAATGAGGTGCGTTTTAGAAACCTTTACCGGTCACACAGTGTACAATCTTCTGGGTTTCTCATGCATGTTTTCGATGTAGGAAGATGCCCTTGAACCTGGAGATTTGGGACCCATTGGATGGGTACCACGCAGTATTACTTTATAGGGTCTGCGTTTGCTCACCCAACCTCAACAAACCTCTCAGCCCCAAGAGTGTCCACCCTTATGTCTCAATCAGCTGTGGGTCTAGATATGGTCAATCTAGGTGGCATCACAGCCCCTGAACGAATTTTGTAAGAATTTCTCTCTCTTTCACTGTCTTTGTTTCACGGGTTTTTAAAAGTAATTGATTTTTATAATGGGGTTTACCTGCTTTTCACTGCTGTGTTTCTGCCGCTTTACACCCACTTGACTCACTTACAGAGAGATATCAATGCATAGGTTTTAAGATTCTTACTAGTCAGATATATTCTTGGGCGGTGAATAGGGGGTGTGGAGTCCAATTCATTGAGCAAGGAGTAGGCCTTGTCTATTACATATTGGGTTTATGGAACGGTATCTGCGATAATTTGAAACCCTTGTTTTATGCATCATGCCACCTCACCTTTCCCGTTAAGCAGCCATAGTGTGTTTTCTAAACGTGTGACTCTATTCTGTTTTGTAATTCAGTTCAAGGGTAGCGGTTTTTACATTCCCTCTATAAGTGATATCTTATGATAAGTGTCTTTTTCTGTGTCACTTATTTCACTTAGAATCGTCGTTCCTAAATCCACTCATCATGCTGCTACTAGCCTTTTGATGTTGATTTCATGGCTGAGTGATATTCCATTGTACATAAGGACCACAACTTCTTTATCCATTTTTCTCTTTCCTGCGATCTATAAGGTGTAACGAAGTGGAGGTTCTTGTCAACCGATCAGCCCTAAACTTTGGGGTGCCTGTGTCTTGCTGATTTTTAGTTTTCCCAATTTATACGCCCATGAGTGGATGTGCCCTACGCTCCCTAAGCTGCATTTTTTAGATGTTTCAGGACACACCGTGCACATCTCCAGAGTGGCTCTTGGCAATTTACATCCCGCCCATCAGCGTAACCAGGCTCCCGTTTCTCCATGGCCTGTCCTGCATTTCTGGTTTCGACACTTTATTCAGCATGGCCCTTTTGACCGATGGGAAGCGAGACTTCTTTGTAGCGCTGATTTGCCTTTCCAGGTTGCTTGGTTGGCCAAAAAGGGCGTATGCGTTTTTTCCTGAATATATTCAGGAAAAAACGCATACGCCCTTTTTGGCCAAGGGCATCATTGTCGAGGTTTTGCCGCTTTTCCTGTGCTTTAAAGGCGATTCGAATCTCCCTCCTGAAATCTGTTTCCTGCAATTCTGCCTTGCTTTCAAATCCTCTTCGTTGCCTTCCCTCAATATATTCGTGGACGAGAGTCATCATTTATAAGTCTGCAGGTTTGTGAATTGCAGTGCCCCTGAGCTCCAGTTTTCAACTCGCTTTCTTGGGCGCTGGCCGCAAAAGCGCAGGATTGCTTCAGGCCCTATTCTGGTCCCAGGCGGCAGGCTGAGCCTGTGGTTAAATCTTCTTCCTGATGGGAAAATACAGTGACCTGTGCCTGTCCCAACACCTAGAGCTAGTCTCTCATTGGTTCCCCCTCTTCCCGTTCATCCTCAGGACAAATTGCAACCTGTACGGAACAGGAGGTTAAAGGTGCTGATTCTCCAAGGAGGGAGATTGCTAGTAAAGCGGCTGGAATGGCGAACCCGAGCACAAGGAGATGAGAAATGAGGTGCGTTTTAGAAACCTTTCCTGATCACACGGTGTACCATCTTCTGGGTTTCTCATGCATGTTTTTGATGTATGAAGATGCCCTTGAACCTGGAGATTTGGGACCCATGGGATGGGTACCACGCAGTATTACTTTAAAGGGTCTGCGTTTGCTCACCCAACCTCACCAAAACTCTCAGCCCCAAGAGTGTCCACCCTTATGTCTCAATCAGCTGTGGGTCTAGATATGGTCAATCCAGGTGGCATCACAGCCCCTGAACGACTTTTGTAAGAATTTCTCTCTCTTTCACTGTCTTTGTTTCACGGGTTTTTAAAAGTAATTGATTTTTATAATGGGGTTTACCTGCTTTTCACTGCTGTGTTTTTGCCGCTTTACACCCACTTGACTCACTTACAGAGAGATATCAATGCATAGGTTTTAAGATTCTTACTAGTCAGATATATTCTTGGGCGGTGAATAGGGGGTGTTGAGTCCAATTCATTGAGGAAGGAGTAGGGCTTGTCTATTACATATTGGGTTTATGGAACGGTATCTGAGCTAATGTGAAACCCTTGTTGTATGCATCACCCCACCTCACCTTTCCCGTTAAGCAGCCATAGTGTGTTTTCTAAACGTGTGACTCTATTCTGTTTTGTAATTCAGTTCAAGGGTAGCGGTTTTTACATTCCCTCTATAAGTGATATCTTATGATAAGTGTCTTTTTCTGTGTGACTTATTTCACTTAGAATCGTCGTACCTAAATCCAATCATCATGCTGCTACTAGCCTTATGACTTTGATTTCATGGCTGAGTGATATTCCATTGTACATAAGGACCACAACTTCTTTATCCATTTTTCTCTTTCCTGGGATATTTAAGGTGTAAACAAGTGGAGATTCTTGTCAACAGAGCAGCCCTAAACTTTGGGGTGCCTGTGTCTTGCTGATTTTTAGTTTTCTCAATTTATACGCCCATGAGTGGATGTGCCCTATGCTCCCTAAGCTGAGTTTTTTAGATGTTTCAGGACACACCGTGCACTTCTCCAGAGTGGCTGTTGGCAATTTACATCCCGCCCATCAGCGTAGCCAGGCTCCCGTTTCTCCATGGCCTGTTCTGCATTTCTGGTTTTGACACTTTATTCAGCATGGCCCTTTTGACCGATGGGAAGCGAGAGTTCTTTGTAGCGCTGATTTGCCTTTCCAGGTTGCTTGGTTGGCCAAAAAGGGCGTATGCGTTTTTTCCTGAATATATTCAGGAAAAAACGCATACGCCCTTTTTGGCCAAGGGCATCATTGTCGAGGTTTTGCCGCTTTTCCTGTGCTTTAAAGGCGATTCGAATCTCCCTCCTGAAATCTGTTTCCTGCAATTCTGCCTTGCTTTCAAATCCTCTTCGTTGCCTTCCCTCAATATATTTGTGGACGAGACTCATCATTTATAAGTCTGCAGGTTTGTGAATTGCAGTGCCCCTGAGCTCCATTTATCAACTCGCTTTCTTGGGAGCTGGCCGCAAAAGCGCAGGATTGCTTCAGGCCCAATTCTGGTCCCGGGCGGCAGGCTGAGCCTGTGGTTAATTCTTCTTCCTGATGGGAAAATAGACCTGTGCCTGTCCCAACACCTAGAGCTAGTCTCTCATTGGTTCCCCCTCTTCCCGTTAATCCTCAGGACAAATTGCAACCTGTACGGAACAGGCGGTTATAGGTGCTGATTCTCCAAGGAGGGAGATTGCTAGTAAAGCGGCTGGAATGGCGAACCCGAGCACAAGGAGATGAGAAATGAGGTGCGTTTTAGAAACCTTTACCGGTCACACAGTGTACAATCTTCTGGGTTTCTCATGCATGTTTTCGATGTAGGAAGATGCCCTTGAACCTGGAGATTTGGGACCCATTGGATGGGTACCACGCAGTATTACTTTATAGGGTCTGCGTTTGCTCACCCAACCTCAACAAACCTCTCAGCCCCAAGAGTGTCCACCCTTATGTCTCAATCAGCTGTGGGTCTAGATATGGTCAATCTAGGTGGCATCACAGCCCCTGAACGAATTTTGTAAGAATTTCTCTCTCTTTCACTGTCTTTGTTTCACGGGTTTTTAAAAGTAATTGATTTTTATAATGGGGTTTACCTGCTTTTCACTGCTGTGTTTCTGCCGCTTTACACCCACTTGACTCACTTACAGAGAGATATCAATGCATAGGTTTTAAGATTCTTACTAGTCAGATATATTCTTGGGCGGTGAATAGGGGGTGTGGAGTCCAATTCATTGAGCAAGGAGTAGGCCTTGTCTATTACATATTGGGTTTATGGAACGGTATCAGAGATAATTCGAAACCCTTGTTTTATGCATCATGCCACCTCACCTTTCCCGTTAAGCAGCCATAGTGTGTTTTCTAAACGTGTGACTCTATTCTGTTTTGTAATTCAGTTCAAGGGTAGCGGTTTTTACATTCCCTCTATAAGTGATATCTTATGATAAGTGTCTTTTTCTGTGTGACTTATTTCACTTAGAATCGTCGTTCCTAAATCCACTCATCATGCTGCTACTAGCCTTATGATGTTGATTTCATGGCTGAGTGATATTCCATTGTACATAAGGACCACAACTTCTTTATCCATTTTTCTCTTTCCTGGGATCTGTAAGGTGTAACGAAGTGGAGGTTCTTGTCAACCGATCAGCCCTAAACTTTGGGGTGCCTGTGTCTTGCTGATTTTTAGTTTTCCCAATTTATACGCCCATGAGTGGATGTGCCCTACGCTCCCTAAGCTGCATTTTTTAGATGTTTCAGGACACACCGTGCACATCTCCAGAGTGGCTCTTGGCAATTTACATCCCGCCCATCAGCGTAACCAGGCTCCCGTTTCTCCATGGCCTGTCCTGCATTTCTGGTTTCGACACTTTATTCAGCATGGCCCTTTTGACCGATGGGAAGCGAGACTTCTTTGTAGCGCTGATTTGCCTTTCCAGGTTGCTTGGTTGGCCAAAAAGGGCGTATGCGTTTTTTCCTGAATATATTCAGGAAAAAACGCATACGCCCTTTTTGGCCAAGGGCATCATTGTCGAGGTTTTGCCGCTTTTTCTGTGCTTTAAAGGCGATTCGAATCTCCCTCCTGAAATATGTTTCCTGCAATTCTGCTTTGCTTTCAAATCCTCTTCGTTGCCTTCCCTCAATATATTTGTGGACGAGAGTCATCATTTATAAGTCTGCAGGTTTGTGAATTGCAGTGCCCCTGAGCGCCATTTTTCAACTCGCTTTCTTGGGAGCTGGCCGCAAAAGCGCAGGATTGCTTCAGGCCCTATTCTGGTCCCGGGCGGCAGGCTGAGCCTGTGGTTAATTCTTCTTCCTGATTGGAAAATAGAGTGACCTGTGCCTGTCCCAACAGCTAGAGCTAGTCTCTCATTGGTTCCCCCTCTTCCCGTTCATCCTCAGGACAAATTGCAACCTGTACGGAACAGGAGGTTAAAGGTGCTGATTCTCCAAGGAGGGAGATTGCTAGTAAAGCGGCTGGAATGGCGAACCCAAGCACAAGGAGATGAGAAATGAGGTGCGTTTTACAAACCTTTCCCGATCACACGGTGTACCATCTTCTGGGTTTCTCATGCATGTTTTCGATGTAGGAAGATGCCCTTGAACCTGGAGATTTGGGACCCATGGGATGGGTACCACGCAGTATTACTTTAAAGGGTCTGCGTTTGCTCACCCAACCTCACCAAACCTCTCAGCCCCAAGAGTGTCCACCCTTATGTCTCAATCAGCTGTGGGTCTAGATATGGTCAATCCAGGTGGCATTACAGCCGCTGAACGAATTTTGTAAGAATTTCTCTCTCTTTCACTGTCTTTGTTTCACGGGTTTTTAAAAGTAATTGATTTTTATAATGGGGTTTACCTGCTTTTCACTGCTGTGATTTTGCCGCTTTACACCCACTTGACTCACTTACAGAGAGATATCAATGCATAGGTTTCAAGATTCTTACTAGTCAGATATATTCTTGGGCGGTGATTTGGAGGTGTTGAGTCCAATTCATTGAGGAAGGAGTAGGGCTTGTCTATTACATATTGGGTTTATGGAACGGTATCTGAGATAATTTGAAACCCTTGTTGTATGCATCACCCCACCTCGCCTTTCCCATTAAGCAGCCATAGTGTGTTTTCTAAACGTGTGACTCTATTCTGTTTTGTAATTCAGTTCAAGGGTAGCGGTTTTTACATTCCCTCTATAAGTCATATCTTATGATAAGTGTCTTTTTCTGTGTGACTTATTTCACTTAGAATCTTCGTACCTAAATCCACTCATCATGCTGTTACTAGCCTTATGACGTTGATTTCATGGCTGAGTGATATTACATTGTACATAAGGACCACAACTTCTTTATCCATTTTTCTCTTTCCTGGGATATTTAAGGTGTAACCAAGTGGAGATTCTTGTCAACAGAGCAGCCCTAAACTTTGGGGTGCCTGTGTCTTGCTGATTTTTAGTTTTCCCAATTTATACGCCCATGAGTGGATGTGCCCTATGCTCCCTAAGCTCAGTTTTTTAGATGTTTCAGGACACACCGTGCACTTCTCCAGAGTGGCTGTTGGCAATTTACATCCCGCCCTTCAGCGTAGCCACGCCCCCATTTCTCCATGGCCTGTCCTGCATTTCTGGTTTTGACACTTTATTCAGCATGGCCCTTTTGACCGATGGGAAGCGAGACTTCTTTGTAGCGCTGATTTGCCTTTCCAGGTTGCTTGGTTGGCCAAAAAGGGCGTATGCGTTTTTTCCTGAATATATGCAGGAAAAAACGCATACGCCCTTTTTGGCCAAGGGCATCATTGTCGAGGTTTTGCCGCTTTTCCTGTGCTTTAAAGGCGATTCGAATCTCCCTCCTGAAATCTGTTTCCTGCAATTCTGCCTTGCTTTCAAATCCTCTTCGTTGCCTTCCCTCAATATATTTGTGGACGAGAGTCATCATTTATAAGTCTGCAGGTTTGTGAATTGCAGTGCCCCTGAGCTCCATTTTTCAACTCGCTTTCTTGGGAGCTAGCCGCAAGAGCGCAGGATTGCTTCAGGCCCTATTCTGGTCCCAGGCGGCAGGCTGAGCCTGTGGTTAATTCTTCTTCTTGAGGGGAAAATAGAGTGACCTGTGCCTGTCCCAACACCTAGAGCTAGTCTCTCATTGGTTCCCCCTCTTCCCGTTCATCCTCAGGACAAATTGCAACCTGTACGGAACAGGAGGTTAAAGGTGCTGATTCTCCAAGGAGGGAGATTGCTAGTAAAGCGGCTGTAATGGCGAACCCGAACACAAGGAGATGAGAAATGAGGTGCGTTTTAGAAACCTTTCCCGATCACACGGTGTACCATCTTCTGGGTTTCTCATGCATGTTTTCGATGTAGGAAGATGCCCTTGAACCTGGAGATTTGGGACCCATGGGATGGGTACCACGCAGTATTACTTTAAAGGGTCTGCGTTTGCTCACCCAACCTCACCAAACCTCTCAGCCCCAAGAGTGTCCACCCTTATGTCTCAATCAGCTGTGGGTCTAGATATGGTCAATCCAGGTGGCATTACAGCCGCTGAACGAATTTTGTAAGAATTTCTCTCTCTTTCACTGTCTTTGTTTCACGGGTTTTTAAAAGTAATTGATTTTTATAATGGGGTTTACCTGCTTTTCATTGCTGTGATTTTGCCGCTTTACACCCACTTGACTCACTTACAGAGAGATATCAATGCATAGGTTTCAAGATTCTTACTAGTCAGATATATTCTTGGGCGGTGAATTGGGGGTGTTGAGTCCAATTCATTGAGGAAGGAGTAGGGCTTGTCTATTACATATTGGGTTTATGGAACGGTATCTGAGATAATTTGAAACCCTTGTTGTATGCATCACCCCACCTCACCTTTCCCGTTAAGCAGCCATAGTGTGTTTTCTAAACGTGTGACTCTATTCTGTTTTGTAATTCAGTTCAAGGGTAGCGGTTTTTACATTCCCTCTATAAGTGATATCTTATGATAAGTGTCTTTTTCTGTGTGACTTATTTCACTTAGAATCGTCGTACCTAAATCCAATCATCATGCTGCTACTAGCCTTATGACGTTGATTTCATGGCTGAGTGATATTCCATTGTACATAAGGACCACAACTTCTTTATCCATTTTTCTCTTTCCTGGGATATTTAAGGTGTAACAAAGTGGAGATTCTTGTCAACAGAGCAGCCCTAAACTTTGGGGTGCCTGTGTCTTGCTGATTTTTAGTTTTCCCAATTTATACGCCCATGAGTGGATGTGCCCTATGCTCCCTAAGCTGAGTTTTTTAGATGTTTCAGGACGCACCGTACACTTCTCCAGAGTGGCTGTTGGCAATTTACATCCCGCCCATCAGCGTAGCCAGGCTCCCGTTTCTCCATGGCCTGTCCTGCATTTCTGGTTTTGACACTTTATTCAGCATGGCCCTTTTGACCGATGGGAAGCGAGACTTCTTTGTAGCGCTGATTTGCCTTTCCAGGTTGCTTGGTTGGCCAAAAAGGGCGTATGCGTTTTTTCCTGAATATATTCAGGAAAAAACGCATACGCCCTTTTTGGCCAAGGGCATCATTGTCGAGGTTTTGCCGCTTTTCCTGTGCTTTAAAGGCGATTCGAATCTCCCTCCTGAAATCTGTTTCCTGCAATTCTGCCTTGCTTTCAAATCCTCTTCGTTTCCTTCCATCAATATATTTGTGGTCGAGAGTCATCATTTATAAGTCTGCAGGTTTGTGAATTGCAGTGCCCCTGAGCTCCATTTTTCAACTCGCTTTCTTGGGCGCTGGCCGCAAAAGCGCAGGATTGCTTCAGGCCCTATTCTGGTCCCAGGCGGCAGGCTGAGCCTGTGGTTAATTCTTCTTCCTGATGGGAAAATAGAGTGACCTCTGCCTGTCCCAACACCTAGAGCTAGTCCCTCATTGGTTCCCCCTCTTCCCTTCCATCCTCAGGACAAATTGCAAGCTGTACGGAACAGGAGGTTAAAGGTGCTGATTCTCCAAGGAGGGAGATTGCTAGTAAAGCGGCTGGAATGGCGAACCCGAGCACAAGGAGATGAGAAATGTGGTGCGTTTTAGAAACCTTTCCCGATCACACGGTGTACCATCTTCTGGGTTTCTCATGCATGTTTTCGATGTAGGAAGATGCCCTTGAACCTGGAGATTTGGGACCCATGGGATGGGTACCACGCAGTATTACTTTAAAGGGTCTGCGTTTGCTCACCCAACCTCACCAAACCTCTCAGCCCCAAGAGTGTCCACCCTTATGTCTCAGTCAGCTGTGGGTCTAGATATGGTCAATCCAGGTGGCATTACAGCCGCTGAACGAATTTTGTAAGAATTTCTCTCTCTTTCACTGTCTTTGTTTCACGGGTTTTTAAAAGTAATTGATTTTTATAATGGGGTTTACCTGCTTTTCATTGCTGTGATTTTGCCGCTTTACACCCACTTGACTCACTTACAGAGAGATATCAATGCATAGGTTTCAAGATTCTTACTAGTCAGATATATTCTTGGGCGGTGAATTGGGGGTGTTGAGTCCAATTCATTGAGGAAGGAGTAGGGCTTGTCTATTACATATTGGGTTTATGGAACGGTATCTGAGATAATTTGAAACCCTTGTTGTATGCATCACCCCACCTCACCTTTCCCGTTAAGCAGCCATAGTGTGTTTTCTAAACGTGTGACTCTATTCTGTTTTGTAATTCAGTTCAAGGGTAGCGGTTTTTACATTCCCTCTATAAGTCATATATTATGATAAGTGTCTTTTTCTGTGTGACTTATTTCACTTAGAATCGTCGTACCTAAATCCAATCATCATGCTGCTACTAGCCTTATGACGTTGATTTCATGGCTGAGTGATATTCCATTGTACATAAGGACCACAACTTCTTTATCCATTTTTCTCTTTCCTGGGATATTTAAGGTGTAACAAAGTGGAGATTCTTGTCAACAGAGCAGCCCTAAACTTTGGGGTGCCTGTGTCTTGCTGATTTTTAGTTTTCCCAATTTATACGCCCATGAGTGGATGTGCCCTATGCTCCCTAAGCTGAGTTTTTTAGATGTTTCAGGACACACCGTGCACTTCTCCAGAGTGGCTGTTGGCAATTTACATCCCGCCCATCAGCGTAGCCAGGCTCCCGTTTCTCCATGGCCTGTCCTGCATTTCTGGTTTTGACACTTTATTCAGCATGGCCCTTTTGACCGATGGGAAGCGAGACTTCTTTGTAGCGCTGATTTGCCTTTCCAGGTTGCTTGGTTGGCCAAAAAGGGCGTATGCGTTTTTTCCTGAATATATGCAGGAAAAAACGCATACGCCCTTTTTGGCCAAGGGCATCATTGTCGAGGTTTTGCCGCTTTTCCTGTGCTTTAAAGGCGATTCGAATCTCCCTCCTGAAATCTGTTTCCTGCAATTCTGCCTTGCTTTCAAATCCTCTTCGTTGCCTTCCCTCAATATATTTGTGGACGAGAGTCATCATTTATAAGTCTGCAGGTTTGTGAATTGCAGTGCCCCTGAGCTCCATTTTTCAACTCGCTTTCTTGGGCGCTGGCCGCAAAAGCGCAGGATTGCTTCAGGCCCTATTCTGGTCCCAGGCGGCAGGCTGAGCCTGTGGTTAATTCTTCTTCCTGATGGGAAAATAGAGTGACCTCTGCCTGTCCCAACACCTGGAGCTAGTCTCTCATTGTTTCCCCCTCTTCCCTTTCATCCTCAGGACAAATTGCAAGCTGTACGGAACAGGAGGTTAAAGGTGCTGATTCTCCAAGGAGGGAGATTGCTAGTAAAGCGGCTGGAATGGCGAACCCGAGCACAAGGAGATGAGAAATGAGGTGCGTTTTAGAAACCTTTCCCGATCACACGGTGTACCATCTTCTGGGTTTCTCATGCATGTTTTCGATGTAGGAAGATGCCCTTGAACCTGGAGATTTGGGACCCATGGGATGGGTACCACGCAGTATTAATTTAAAGGGTCTGCGTTTGCTCACCCAACCTCACCAAACCTCTCAGCCCCAAGAGTGTCCACCCTTATGTCTCAATCAGCTGTGGGTCTAGATATGGTCAATCCAGGTGGCATTACAGCCGCTGAACGAATTTTGTAAGAATTTCTCTCTCTTTCACTGTCTTTGTTTCACGGGTTTTTAAAAGTAATTGATTTTTATAATGGGGTTTACCTGCTTTTCACTGCTGTGATTTTGCCGCTTTACACCCACTTGACTCACTTACAGAGAGATATCAATGCATAGGTTTCAAGATTCTTACTAGTCAGATATATTCTTGGGCGGTGAATTTGGGGTGTTGAGTCCAATTCATTGAGGAAGGAGTAGGGCTTGTCTATTACATATTGGGTTTATGGAACGGTATCTGAGATAATTTGAAACCCTTGTTGTATGCATCACCCCACCTCACCTTTCCCGTTAAGCAGCCATAGTGTGTTTTCTAAACGTGTGACTCTATTCTGTTTTGTAATTCAGTTCAAGGGTAGCGGTTTTTACATTCCCTCTATAAGTCGTATCTTATGATAAGTGCCTTTTTCTGTGTGACTTATTTCACTCAGAATCGTCGTACCTAAATCCAATCATCATGCTGCTACTAGCCTTATGACGTTGATTTCATGGCTGAGTGATATTCCATTGTACATAAGGACCACCACTTCTTTATCCATTTTTCTCTTTCCTGGGATATTTAAGGTGTAACCAAGTGGAGATTCTTGTCAACAGTGCAGCCCTAAACTTTGGGGTGCCTGTGTCTTGCTGATTTTTAGTTTTCCCAATTTATACGCCCATGAGTGGATGTGCCCTATGCTCCCTAAGCTCAGTTTTTTAGATGTTTCAGGACACACCGTGCACTTCTCCAGAGTGGCTGTTGGCAATTTACATCCCGCCCATCAGCGTAGCCAGGCTCCCGTTTCTCCATGGCCTGTCCTGCATTTCTGGTTTTGACACTTTATTCAGCATGGCCCTTTTGACCGATGGGAAGCGAGACTTCTTTGTAGCGCTGATTTGCCTTTCCAGGTTGCTTGGTTGGACAAAAAGGGCGTATGCGTTTTTTCCTGAATATATTCAGGAAAAAACGCATACGCCCTTTTTGGCCAAGGGCATCATTGTCGAGGTTTTGCCGCTTTTCCTGTGCTTTAAAGGCGATTCGAATCTCCCTCCTGAAATCTGTTTCCTGCAATTCTGTCTTGCTTTCAAATCCTCTTCGTTGTCTTCCCTCAATATATTTGTGGACGAGAGTCATCATTTATAAGTCTGCAGGTTTGTGAATTGCAGTGTCCCTGAGCTCCATTTTTCAACTCGCTTTCTTGGGCGCTGGCCGCAAAAGCGCAGGATTGCTTCAGGCCCTATTCTGGTCCCAGGCGGCAGGCTGAGCCTGTGGTTAATTCTTCTTCTTGAGGGGAAAATAGAGTGAACTGTGCCTGTCCCAACACCTAGAGCTAGTCTCTCATTGGTTCCCCCTCTTCCCTTTCATCCTCAGGACAAATTGCAAGCTGTACGGAACAGGAGGTTAAAGGTGCTGATTCTCCAAGGAGGGAGATTGCTAGTAAAGCGGCTGGAATGGCGAACCCGAGCACAAGGAGATGAGAAATGAGGTGCGTTTTAGAAACCTTTCCCGATCACACGGTGTACCATCTTCTGGGTTTCTCATGCATGTTTTCGATGTAGGAAGATGCCCTTGAACCTGGAGATTTGGGACCCATGGGATGGGTACCACGCAGTATTACTTTAAAGGGTCTGCGTTTGCTCACCCAACCTCACCAAACCTCTCAGCCCCAAGAGTGTCCACCCTTATGTCTCAATCAGCTGTGGGTCAAGATATGGTCAATCCAGGTGGCATCACAGCCCCTGAACGAATTTTGTAAGAATTTCTCTCTCTTTCACTGTCTTTGTTTCACGGGTTTTTAAAAGTAATTGATTTTTATAATGGGGTTTACCTGCTTTTCACTGCTGTGATTTTGCCGCTTTACACCCACTTGACTCACTTTCAGAGAGATATCAATGCATAGGTTTCAAGATTCTTACTAGTCAGATATCTTCTTGGGCGGTGAATATGGGGTGCTGAGTCCAATTCCTTGAGCAAGGAGTAGGGATTGTCTATTACATATTGGTTTTATGGAACGGTATCTGAGCTAATTTGAAACCCTTGTTGTATGCATCACCCCACCTCACCTTTCCCGTTAAGCAGCCATAGTGTGTTTTCTAAACGTGTGATTCTCTTCTGTTTTGTAATTCAGTTCAAGGGTAGCGGTTTTTACATTCCCTCTATAAGTCATATCTTATGATAAGTGTCTTTTTCTGTGTGACTTATTTCACTTAGAATCGTCGTACCTAAATCCACTCATCATGCTGCTACTAGCCTTATGACGTTGATATCATGGCTGAGTGATATTCCATTGTACATAAGGACCACCACTTCTTTATCCATTTTTCTCTTTCCTGGGATATTTAAGGTGTAACGAAGTGGAGATTCTTGTCAACAGAGCAGCCCTAAACTTTGGGGTGCCTGTGTCTTGCTGATTTTTAGTTTTCTCAATTTATACGCCCATGAGTGGATGTGCCCTATGCTCCCTAAGCTGAGTTTTTTAGATGTTTCAGGACACACCGTGCACTTCTCCAGAGTGGCTGTTGGCAATTTACATCCCGCCCATCAGCGTAGCCAGGCTCCCGTTTCTCCATGGCCTGTCCTGCATTTCTGGTTTTGACACTTTATTCAGCATGGCCCTTTTGACCGATGGGAAGCGAGACTTCTTTGTAGCGCTGATTTGCCTTTCCAGGTTGCTTGGTTGGCCAAAAAGGGCGTATGCGTTTTTTCCTGAATATATTCAGGAAAAAACGCATACGCCCTTTTTGGCCAAGGGCATCATTGTCGAGGTTTTGCCGCTTTTCCTGTGCTTTAAAGGCGATTCGAATCTCCCTCCTGAAATCTGTTTCCTGCAATTCTGCCTTGCTTTCAAATCCTCTTCGTTGCCTTCCCTCAATATATTTGTGGAAGAGAGTCATCATTTATAAGTCTGCAGGTTTGTGAATTGCAGTGCCCCTGAGCGCCATTTTTCAACTCGCTTTCTTGGGCGCTGGCCGCAAAAGCGCAGGATTGTTTCAGGCCCTACTCTGGTCCCAGGCGGCAGGCTGAGCCTGTGGTTAATTCTTCTTCCTGATGGGAAAATAGAGTGACCTCTGCCTCTCCCAACACCTAGAGCTAGTCTCTCATTGGTTCCCCCTCTTCCCTTTCATCCTCAGGACAAATTGCAACCTGTACGGAACAGGAGGTTAAAGGTGCTGATTCTCCAAGGAGGGAGATTGCTAGTAAAGCGGCTGGAATGGCGAACCCGAGCACAAGGAGATGAGAAATGAGGTGCGTTTTAGAAACCTTTCCCGATCACACGGTGTACCATCTTCTGGGTTTCTCATGCATGTTTTCGATGTAGGAAGATGCCCTTGAACCTGGAGATTTGGGACCCATGCGATGGGTACCACGCAGTATTACTTTAAAGGGTCTGCGTTTGCTCACCCAACCTCACCAAACCTCTCAGCCCCAAGAGTGTCCACCCTTATGTCTCAATCAGCTGTGGGTCTAGATATGGTCAATCCAGGTGGCATCACAGCCGCTGAAAGAATTTTGTAAGAATTTCTCTCTCTTTCACTGTCTTTGTTTCACGGGTTTTTAAAAGTAATTGATTTTTATAATGGGGTTTACCTGCTTTTCACTGCTGTGATTTTGCCGCTTTACACCCACTTGACTCACTTTCAGAGAGATATCAATGCATAGGTTTCAAGATTCTTACTAGTCAGATATCTTCTTGGGCGGTGAATAGGGGGTGCTGAGTCCAATTCCTTGAGCAAGGAGTAGGGATTGTCTATTACATATTGGTTTTATGGAACGGTATCTGAGCTAATTTGAAACCCTTGTTGTATGCATCACCCCACCTCACCTTTCCCGTTAAGCAGCCATAGTGTGTTTTCTAAACGTGTGATTCTCTTCTGTTTTGTAATTCAGTTCAAGGGTAGCGGTTTTTACATTCCCTCTATAAGTCATATCTTATGATAAGTGTCTTTTTCTGTGTGACTTATTTCACTTAGAATCGTCGTACCTAAATCCACTCATCATGCTGCTACTAGCCTTATGACGTTGATATCATGGCTGAGTGATATTCCATTGTACATAAGGACCACCACTTCTTTATCCATTTTTCTCTTTCCTGGGATATTTAAGGTGTAACGAAGTGGAGATTCTTGTCAACAGAGCAGCCCTAAACTTTGGGGTGCCTGTGTCTTGCTGATTTTTAGTTTTCTCAATTTATACGCCCATGAGTGGATGTGCCCTATGCTCCCTAAGCTGAGTTTTTTAGATGTTTCAGGACACACCGTGCACTTCTCCAGAGTGGCTGTTGGCAATTTACATCCCGCCCATCAGCGTTACCAGGCTCCCGTTTCTCCATGGCCTGTCCTGCATTTCTGGTTTTGACACTTTATTCAGCATGGCCCTTTTGACCGATGGGAAGCGAGACTTCTTTGTAGCGCTGATTTGCCTTTCCAGGTTGCTTGGTTGGCCAAAAAGGGCGTATGCGTTTTTTCCTGAATATATTCAGGAAAAAACGCATACGCCCTTTTTGGCCAAGGGCATCATTGTCGAGGTTTTGCCGCTTTTCCTGTGCTTTAAAGGCGATTCGAATCTCCCTCCTGAAATCTGTTTCCTGCAATTCTGCCTTGCTTTCAAATCCTCTTCGTTGCCTTACCTCAATATATTTGTGGAAGAGAGTCATCATTTATAACTCTGCAGGTTTGTGAATTGCAGTGCCCCTGAGCGCCATTTTTCAACTCGCTTTCTTGGGCGCTGGCCGCAAAAGCGCAGGATTGCTTCAGGCCCTATTCTGGTCCCAGGCGGCAGGCTGAGCCTGTGGTTAATTCTTCTTCCTGATGGGAAAATAGAGTGACCTCTGCCTCTCCCAACACCTGGAGCTAGTCTCTCATTGGTTCCCCCTCTTCCCTTTCATCCTCAGGACAAATTGCAAGCTGTACGGAAGAGGAGGTTAAAGGTGCTGATTCTCCAAGGAGGGAGATTGCTAGTAAAGCGGCTGGAATGGCGAACCCGAGCACAAGGAGATGAGAAATGAGGTGCGTTTTAGAAACCTTTCCCGATCACACGGTGTACCATCTTCTGGGTTTCTCATGCATGTTTTCGATGTAGGAAGATGCCCTTGAACCTGGAGATTTGGGACCCATGGGATGGGTACCACGCAGTATTACTTTAAAGAGTCTGCGTTTGCTCACCCAACCTCACCAAACCTCTCAGCCCCAAGAGTGTCCACCCTTATGTCTCAATCAGCTGTGGGTCTAGATATGGTCAATCCAGGTGGCATTACAGCCGCTGAAAGAATTTTGTAAGAATTTCTCTCTCTTTCACTGTCTTTGTTTCACGGGTTTTTAAAAGTAATTGATTTTTATAATGGGGTTTACCTGCTTTTCACTGCTGTGATTTTGCCGCTTTACACCCACTTGACTCACTTTCAGAGAGATATCAATGCATAGGTTTCAAGATTCTTACTAGTCAGATATATTCTTGGGCGGTGAATAGGGGGTGCTGAGTCCAATTCCTTGAGCAAGGAGTAGGGCTTGTCTATTACATATTGGGTTTATGGAACGGTATCTGAGCTAATTTGAAACCCTTGTTGTATGCATCACCCCACCTCACCTTTCCCGTTAAGCAGCCATAGTGTGTTTTCTAAACGTGTGACTCTATTCTGTTTTGTAATTCAGTTCAAGGGTAGCGGTTTTTACATTCCCTCTATAAGTCATATCTTATGATAAGTGTCTTTTTCTGTGTGACTTATTTCACTTAGAATCGTCGTACCTAAATCCAATCATCATGCTGCTACTAGCCTTATGACGTTGATTTCATGGCTGAGTGATATTCCATTGTACATAAGGACCACAACTTCTTTATCCATTTTTCTCTTTCCTGGGATATTTAAGGTGTAACAAAGTGGAGATTCTTGTCAACAGAGCAGCCCTAAACTTTGGGGTGCCTGTGTCTTGCTGATTTTTAGTTTTCCCAATTTATACGCCCATGAGTGGATGTGCCCTATGCTCCCTAAGCTGAGTTTTTTAGATGTTTCAGGACGCACCGTACACTTCTCCAGAGTGGCTGTTGGCAATTTACATCCCGCCCATCAGCGTAGCCAGGCTCCCGTTTCTCCATGGCCTGTCCTGCATTTCTGGTTTTGACACTTTATTCAGCATGGCCCTTTTGACCGATGGGAAGCGAGACTTCTTTGTAGCGCTGATTTGCCTTTCCAGGTTGCTTGGTTGGCCAAAAAGGGCGTATGCGTTTTTTCCTGAATATATTCAGGAAAAAACGCATACGCCCTTTTTGGCCAAGGGCATCATTGTCGAGGTTTTGCCGCTTTTCCTGTGCTTTAAAGGCGATTCGAATCTCCCTCCTGAAATCTGTTTCCTGCAATTCTGCCTTGCTTTCAAATCCTCTTCGTTTCCTTCCATCAATATATTTGTGGTCGAGAGTCATCATTTATAAGTCTGCAGGTTTGTGAATTGCAGTGCCCCTGAGCTCCATTTTTCAACTCGCTTTCTTGGGCGCTGGCCGCAAAAGCGCAGGATTGCTTCAGGCCCTATTCTGGTCCCAGGCGGCAGGCTGAGCCTGTGGTTAATTCTTCTTCCTGATGGGAAAATAGAGTGACCTCTGCCTGTCCCAACACCTAGAGCTAGTCCCTCATTGGTTCCCCCTCTTCCCTTTCATCCTCAGGACAAATTGCAAGCTGTACGGAACAGGAGGTTAAAGGTGCTGATTCTCCAAGGAGGGAGATTGCTAGTAAAGCGGCTGGAATGGCGAACCCGAGCACAAGGAGATGAGAAATGAGGTGCGTTTTAGAAACCTTTCCCGATCACACGGTGTACCATCTTCTGGGTTTCTCATGCATGTTTTCGATGTAGGAAGATGCCCTTGAACCTGGAGATTTGGGACCCATGGGATGGGTACCACGCAGTATTACTTTAAAGGGTCTGCGTTTGCTCACCCAACCTCACCAAACCTCTCAGCCCCAAGAGTGTCCACCCTTATGTCTCAATCAGCTGTGGGTCTAGATATGGTCAATCCAGGTGGCATTACAGCCGCTGAACGAATTTTGTAAGAATTTCTCTCTCTTTCACTGTCTTTGTTTCACGGGTTTTTAAAAGTAATTGATTTTTATAATGGGGTTTACCTGCTTTTCATTGCTGTGATTTTGCCGCTTTACACCCACTTGACTCACTTACAGAGAGATATCAATGCATAGGTTTCAAGATTCTTACTAGTCAGATATATTCTTGGGCGGTGAATTGGGGGTGTTGAGTCCAATTCATTGAGGAAGGAGTAGGGCTTGTCTATTACATATTGGGTTTATGGAACGGTATCTGAGATAATTTGAAACCCTTGTTGTATGCATCACCCCACCTCACCTTTCCCGTTAAGCAGCCATAGTGTGTTTTCTAAACGTGTGACTCTATTCTGTTTTGTAATTCAGTTCAAGGGTAGCGGTTTTTACATTCCCTCTATAAGTCATATCTTATGATAAGTGTCTTTTTCTGTGTGACTTATTTCACTTAGAATCGTCGTACCTAAATCCAATCATCATGCTGCTACTAGCCTTATGACGTTGATTTCATGGCTGAGTGATATTCCATTGTACATAAGGACCACAACTTCTTTATCCATTTTTCTCTTTCCTGGGATATTTAAGGTGTAACAAAGTGGAGATTCTTGTCAACAGAGCAGCCCTAAACTTTGGGGTGCCTGTGTCTTGCTGATTTTTAGTTTTCCCAATTTATACGCCCATGAGTGGATGTGCCCTATGCTCCCTAAGCTGAGTTTTTTAGATGTTTCAGGACACACCGTGCACTTCTCCAGAGTGGCTGTTGGCAATTTACATCCCGCCCATCAGCGTAGCCAGGCTCCCGTTTCTCCATGGCCTGTCCTGCATTTCTGGTTTTGACACTTTATTCAGCATGGCCCTTTTGACCGATGGGAAGCGAGACTTCTTTGTAGCGCTGATTTGCCTTTCCAGGTTGCTTGGTTGGCCAAAAAGGGCGTATGCGTTTTTTCCTGAATATATGCAGGAAAAAACGCATACGCCCTTTTTGGCCAAGGGCATCATTGTCGAGGTTTTGCCGCTTTTCCTGTGCTTTAAAGGCGATTCGAATCTCCCTCCTGAAATCTGTTTCCTGCAATTCTGCCTTGCTTTCAAATCCTCTTCGTTGCCTTCCCTCAATATATTTGTGGACGAGAGTCATCATTTATAAGTCTGCAGGTTTGTGAATTGCAGTGCCCCTGAGCTCCATTTTTCAACTCGCTTTCTTGGGCGCTGGCCGCAAAAGCGCAGGATTGCTTCAGGCCCTATTCTGGTCCCAGGCGGCAGGCTGAGCCTGTGGTTAATTCTTCTTCCTGATGGGAAAATAGAGTGACCTCTGCCTGTCCCAACACCTGGAGCTAGTCTCTCATTGTTTCCCCCTCTTCCCTTTCATCCTCAGGACAAATTGCAAGCTGTACGGAACAGGAGGTTAAAGGTGCTGATTCTCCAAGGAGGGAGATTGCTAGTAAAGCGGCTGGAATGGCGAACCCGAGCACAAGGAGATGAGAAATGAGGTGCGTTTTAGAAACCTTTCCCGATCACACGGTGTACCATCTTCTGGGTTTCTCATGCATGTTTTCGATGTAGGAAGATGCCCTTGAACCTGGAGATTTGGGACCCATGGGATGGGTACCACGCAGTATTACTTTAAAGGGTCTGCGTTTGCTCACCCAACCTCACCAAACCTCTCAGCCCCAAGAGTGTCCACCCTTATGTCTCAATCAGCTGTGGGTCTAGATATGGTCAATCCAGGTGGCATTACAGCCGCTGAACGAATTTTGTAAGAATTTCTCTCTCTTTCACTGTCTTTGTTTCACGGGTTTTTAAAAGTAATTGATTTTTATAATGGGGTTTACCTGCTTTTCACTGCTGTGATTTTGCCGCTTTACACCCACTTGACTCACTTACAGAGAGATATCAATGCATAGGTTTCAAGATTCTTACTAGTCAGATATATTCTTGGGCGGTGAATTTGGGGTGTTGAGTCCAATTCATTGAGGAAGGAGTAGGGCTTGTCTATTACATATTGGGTTTATGGAACGGTATCTGAGATAATTTGAAACCCTTGTTGTATGCATCACCCCACCTCACCTTTCCCGTTAAGCAGCCATAGTGTGTTTTCTAAACGTGTGACTCTATTCTGTTTTGTAATTCAGTTCAAGGGTAGCGGTTTTTACATTCCCTCTATAAGTCGTATCTTATGATAAGTGCCTTTTTCTGTGTGACTTATTTCACTCAGAATCGTCGTACCTAAATCCAATCATCATGCTGCTACTAGCCTTATGACGTTGATTTCATGGCTGAGTGATATTCCATTGTACATAAGGACCACCACTTCTTTATCCATTTTTCTCTTTCCTGGGATATTTAAGGTGTAACCAAGTGGAGATTCTTGTCAACAGTGCAGCCCTAAACTTTGGGGTGCCTGTGTCTTGCTGATTTTTAGTTTTCCCAATTTATACGCCCATGAGTGGATGTGCCCTATGCTCCCTAAGCTCAGTTTTTTAGATGTTTCAGGACACACCGTGCACTTCTCCAGAGTGGCTGTTGGCAATTTACATCCCGCCCATCAGCGTAGCCAGGCTCCCGTTTCTCCATGGCCTGTCCTGCATTTCTGGTTTTGACACTTTATTCAGCATGGCCCTTTTGACCGATGGGAAGCGAGACTTCTTTGTAGCGCTGATTTGCCTTTCCAGGTTGCTTGGTTGGACAAAAAGGGCGTATGCGTTTTTTCCTGAATATATTCAGGAAAAAACGCATACGCCCTTTTTGGCCAAGGGCATCATTGTCGAGGTTTTGCCGCTTTTCCTGTGCTTTAAAGGCGATTCGAATCTCCCTCCTGAAATCTGTTTCCTGCAATTCTGTCTTGCTTTCAAATCCTCTTCGTTGTCTTCCCTCAATATATTTGTGGACGAGAGTCATCATTTATAAGTCTGCAGGTTTGTGAATTGCAGTGTCCCTGAGCTCCATTTTTCAACTCGCTTTCTTGGGCGCTGGCCGCAAAAGCGCAGGATTGCTTCAGGCCCTATTCTGGTCCCAGGCGGCAGGCTGAGCCTGTGGTTAATTCTTCTTCTTGAGGGGAAAATAGAGTGAACTGTGCCTGTCCCAACACCTAGAGCTAGTCTCTCATTGGTTCCCCCTCTTCCCTTTCATCCTCAGGACAAATTGCAAGCTGTACGGAACAGGAGGTTAAAGGTGCTGATTCTCCAAGGAGGGAGATTGCTAGTAAAGCGGCTGGAATGGCGAACCCGAGCACAAGGAGATGAGAAATGAGGTGCGTTTTAGAAACCTTTCCCGATCACACGGTGTACCATCTTCTGGGTTTCTCATGCATGTTTTCGATGTAGGAAGATGCCCTTGAACCTGGAGATTTGGGACCCATGGGATGGGTACCACGCAGTATTACTTTAAAGGGTCTGCGTTTGCTCACCCAACCTCACCAAACCTCTCAGCCCCAAGAGTGTCCACCCTTATGTCTCAATCAGCTGTGGGTCAAGATATGGTCAATCCAGGTGGCATCACAGCCCCTGAACGAATTTTGTAAGAATTTCTCTCTCTTTCACTGTCTTTGTTTCACGGGTTTTTAAAAGTAATTGATTTTTATAATGGGGTTTACCTGCTTTTCACTGCTGTGATTTTGCCGCTTTACACCCACTTGACTCACTTTCAGAGAGATATCAATGCATAGGTTTCAAGATTCTTACTAGTCAGATATCTTCTTGGGCGGTGAATAGGGGGTGCTGAGTCCAATTCCTTGAGCAAGGAGTAGGGATTGTCTATTACATATTGGTTTTATGGAACGGTATCTGAGATAATTTGAAACCCTTGTTGTATGCATCACCCCACCTCACCTTTCCCGTTAAGCAGCCATAGTGTGTTTTCTAAACGTGTGATTCTCTTCTGTTTTGTAATTCAGTTCAAGGGTAGCGGTTTTTACATTCCCTCTATAAGTCATATCTTATGATAAGTGTCTTTTTCTGTGTGACTTATTTCACTTAGAATCGTCGTACCTAAATCCACTCATCATGCTGCTACTAGCCTTATGACGTTGATATCATGGCTGAGTGATATTCCATTGTACATAAGGACCACCACTTCTTTATCCATTTTTCTCTTTCCTGGGATATTTAAGGTGTAACGAAGTGGAGATTCTTGTCAACAGAGCAGCCCTAAACTTTGGGGTGCCTGTGTCTTGCTGATTTTTAGTTTTCTCAATTTATACGCCCATGAGTGGATGTGCCCTATGCTCCCTAAGCTGAGTTTTTTAGATGTTTCAGGACACACCGTGCACTTCTCCAGAGTGGCTGTTGGCAATTTACATCCCGCCCATCAGCGTAGCCAGGCTCCCGTTTCTCCATGGCCTGTCCTGCATTTCTGGTTTTGACACTTTATTCAGCATGGCCCTTTTGACCGATGGGAAGCGAGACTTCTTTGTAGCGCTGATTTGCCTTTCCAGGTTGCTTGGTTGGCCAAAAAGGGCGTATGCGTTTTTTCCTGAATATATTCAGGAAAAAACGCATACGCCCTTTTTGGCCAAGGGCATCATTGTCGAGGTTTTGCCGCTTTTCCTGTGCTTTAAAGGCGATTCGAATCTCCCTCCTGAAATCTGTTTCCTGCAATTCTGCCTTGCTTTCAAATCCTCTTCGTTGCCTTCCCTCAATATATTTGTGGAAGAGAGTCATCATTTATAAGTCTGCAGGTTTGTGAATTGCAGTGCCCCTGAGCGCCATTTTTCAACTCGCTTTCTTGGGCGCTGGCCGCAAAAGCGCAGGATTGCTTCAGGCCCTATTCTGGTCCCAGGCGGCAGGCTGAGCCTGTGGTTAATTCTTCTTCCTGATGGGAAAATAGAGTGACCTCTGCCTCTCCCAACACCTAGAGCTAGTCTCTCATTGGTTCCCCCTCTTCCCTTTCATCCTCAGGACAAATTGCAAGCTGTACGGAACAGGAGGTTAAAGGTGCTGATTCTCCAAGGAGGGAGATTGCTAGTAAAGCGGCTGGAATGGCGAACCCGAGCACAAGGAGATGAGAAATGAGGTGCGTTTTAGAAACCTTTCCCGATCACACGGTGTACCATCTTCTGGGTTTCTCATGCATGTTTTCGATGTAGGAAGATGCCCTTGAACCTGGAGATTTGGGACCCATGGGATGGGTACCACGCAGTATTACTTTAAAGGGTCTGCGTTTGCTCACCCAACCTCACCAAACCTCTCAGCCCCAAGAGTGTCCACCCTTATGTCTCAATCAGCTGTGGGTCTAGATATGGTCAATCCAGGTGGCATTACAGCCGCTGAACGAATTTTGTAAGAATTTCTCTCTCTTTCACTGTCTTTGTTTCACGGGTTTTTAAAAGTAATTGATTTTTATAATGGGGTTTACCTGCTTTTCACTGCTGTGATTTTGCCGCTTTACACCCACTTGACTCACTTACAGAGAGATATCAATGCATAGGTTTCAAGATTCTTACTAGTCAGATATATTCTTGGGCGGTGAATTGGGGGTGTTGAGTCCAATTCATTGAGGAAGGAGTAGGGCTTGTCTATTACATATTGGGTTTATGGAACGGTATCTGAGATAATTTGAAACCCTTGTTGTATGCATCACCCCACCTCACCTTTCCCGTTAAGCAGCCATAGTGTGTTTTCTAAACGTGTGACTCTATTCTGTTTTGTAATTCAGTTCAAGGGTAGCGGTTTTTACATTCCCTCTATAAGTCGTATCTTATGATAAGTGCCTTTTTCTGTGTGACTTATTTCACTCAGAATCGTCGTACCTAAATCCAATCATCATGCTGCTACTAGCCTTATGACGTTGATTTCATGGCTGAGTGATATTCCATTGTACATAAGGACCACCACTTCTTTATCCATTTTTCTCTTTCCTGGGATATTTAAGGTGTAACCAAGTGGAGATTCTTGTCAACAGTGCAGCCCTAAACTTTGGGGTGCCTGTGTCTTGCTGATTTTTAGTTTTCCCAATTTATACGCCCATGAGTGGATGTGCCCTATGCTCCCTAAGCTCAGTTTTTTAGATGTTTCAGGACACACCGTGCACTTCTCCAGAGTGGCTGTTGGCAATTTACATCCCGCCCATCAGCGTAGCCAGGCTCCCGTTTCTCCATGGCCTGTCCTGCATTTCTGGTTTTGACACTTTATTCAGCATGGCCCTTTTGACCGATGGGAAGCGAGACTTCTTTGTAGCGCTGATTTGCCTTTCCAGGTTGCTTGGTTGGACAAAAAGGGCGTATGCGTTTTTTCCTGAATATATTCAGGAAAAAACGCATACGCCCTTTTTGGCCAAGGGCATCATTGTCGAGGTTTTGCCGCTTTTCCTGTGCTTTAAAGGCGATTCGAATCTCCCTCCTGAAATCTGTTTCCTGCAATTCTGTCTTGCTTTCAAATCCTCTTCGTTGTCTTCCCTCAATATATTTGTGGACGAGAGTCATCATTTATAAGTCTGCAGGTTTGTGAATTGCAGTGTCCCTGAGCTCCATTTTTCAACTCGCTTTCTTGGGCGCTGGCCGCAAAAGCGCAGGATTGCTTCAGGCCCTATTCTGGTCCCAGGCGGCAGGCTGAGCCTGTGGTTAATTCTTCTTCTTGAGGGGAAAATAGAGTGAACTGTGCCTGTCCCAACACCTAGAGCTAGTCTCTCATTGGTTCCCCCTCTTCCCTTTCATCCTCAGGACAAATTGCAAGCTGTACGGAACAAGAGGTTAAAGGTGCTGATTCTCCAAGGAGGGAGATTGCTAGTAAAGCGGCTGGAATGGCGAACCCGAGCACAAGGAGATGAGAAATGAGGTGCGTTTTAGAAACCTTTCCCGATCACACGGTGTACCATCTTCTGGGTTTCTCATGCATGTTTTCGATGTAGGAAGATGCCCTTGAACCTGGAGATTTGGGACCCATGGGATGGGTACCACGCAGTATTACTTTAAAGGGTCTGCGTTTGCTCACCCAACCTCACCAAACCTCTCAGCCCCAAGAGTGTCCACCCTTATGTCTCAATCAGCTGTGGGTCAAGATATGGTCAATCCAGGTGGCATCACAGCCCCTGAACGAATTTTGTAAGAATTTCTCTCTCTTTCACTGTCTTTGTTTCACGGGTTTTTAAAAGTAATTGGTTTTTATAATGGGGTTTACCTGCTTTTCACTGCTGTGATTTTGCCGCTTTACACCCACTTGACTCACTTTCAGAGAGATATCAATGCATAGGTTTCAAGATTCTTACTAGTCAGATATCTTCTTGGGCGGTGAATAGGGGGTGCTGAGTCCAATTCCTTGAGCAAGGAGTAGGGATTGTCTATTACATATTGGTTTTATGGAACGGTATCTGAGATAATTTGAAACCCTTGTTGTATGCATCACCCCACCTCACCTTTCCCGTTAAGCAGCCATAGTGTGTTTTCTAAACGTGTGATTCTCTTCTGTTTTGTAATTCAGTTCAAGGGTAGCGGTTTTTACATTCCCTCTATAAGTCATATCTTATGATAAGTGTCTTTTTCTGTGTGACTTATTTCACTTAGAATCGTCGTACCTAAATCCACTCATCATGCTGCTACTAGCCTTATGACGTTGATATCATGGCTGAGTGATATTCCATTGTACATAAGGACCACCACTTCTTTATCCATTTTTCTCTTTCCTGGGATATTTAAGGTGTAACGAAGTGGAGATTCTTGTCAACAGAGCAGCCCTAAACTTTGGGGTGCCTGTGTCTTGCTGATTTTTAGTTTTCTCAATTTATACGCCCATGAGTGGATGTGCCCTATGCTCCCTAAGCTGAGTTTTTTAGATGTTTCAGGACACACCGTGCACTTCTCCAGAGTGGCTGTTGGCAATTTACATCCCGCCCATCAGCGTAGCCAGGCTCCCGTTTCTCCATGGCCTGTCCTGCATTTCTGGTTTTGACACTTTATTCAGCATGGCCCTTTTGACCGATGGGAAGCGAGACTTCTTTGTAGCGCTGATTTGCCTTTCCAGGTTGCTTGGTTGGCCAAAAAGGGCGTATGCGTTTTTTCCTGAATATATTCAGGAAAAAACGCATACGCCCTTTTTGGCCAAGGGCATCATTGTCGAGGTTTTGCCGCTTTTCCTGTGCTTTAAAGGCGATTCGAATCTCCCTCCTGAAATCTGTTTCCTGCAATTCTGCCTTGCTTTCAAATCCTCTTCGTTGCCTTCCCTCAATATATTTGTGGAAGAGAGTCATCATTTATAAGTCTGCAGGTTTGTGAATTGCAGTGCCCCTGAGCGCCATTTTTCAACTCGCTTTCTTGGGCGCTGGCCGCAAAAGCGCAGGATTGTTTCAGGCCCTATTCTGGTCCCAGGCGGCAGGCTGAGCCTGTGGTTAATTCTTCTTCCTGATGGGAAAATAGAGTGACCTCTGCCTCTCCCAACACCTAGAGCTAGTCTCTCATTGGTTCCCCCTCTTCCCTTTCATCCTCAGGACAAATTGCAAGCTGTACGGAACAGGAGGTTAAAGGTGCTGATTCTCCAAGGAGGGAGATTGCTAGTAAAGCGGCTGGAATGGCGAACCCGAGCACAAGGAGATGAGAAATGAGGTGCGTTTTAGAAACCTTTCCCGATCACACGGTGTACCATCTTCTGGGTTTCTCATGCATGTTTTCGATGTAGGAAGATGCCTTTGAACCTGGAGATTTGGGACCCATGGGATGGGTACCACGCAGTATTACTTTAAAGGGTCTGCGTTTGCTCACCCAACCTCACCAAACCTCTCAGCCCCAAGAGTGTCCACCCTTATGTCTCAATCAGCTGTGGGTCTAGATATGGTCAATCCAGGTGGCATCACAGCCGCTGAAAGAATTTTGTAAGAATTTCTCTCTCTTTCACTGTCTTTGTTTCACGGGTTTTTAAAAGTAATTGATTTTTATAATGGGGTTTACCTGCTTTTCACTGCTGTGATTTTGCCGCTTTACACCCACTTGACTCACTTTCAGAGAGATATCAATGCATAGGTTTCAAGATTCTTACTAGTCAGATATCTTCTTGGGCGGTGAATAGGGGGTGCTGAGTCCAATTCCTTGAGCAAGGAGTAGGGATTGTCTATTACATATTGGGTTTATGGAACGGTATCTGAGCTAATTTGAAACCCTTGTTGTATGCATCACCCCACCTCACCTTTCCCGTTAAGCAGCCATAATGTGTTTTCTAAACGTGTGACTATATTCTGTTTTGTAATTCAGTTCAAGGGTAGCGGTTTTTACATTCCCTCTATAAGTCATATCTTATGATAAGTGTCTTTTTCTGTGTGACTTATTTCACTTAGAATCATCGTACCTAAATCCACTCATCATGCTGCTACTAGCCTTATGACGTTGATTTCATGGCTGAGTGATATTCCATTGTACATAAGGACCACCACTTCTTTATCCATTTTTCTCTTTCCTGGGATATTTAAGGTGTAACGAAGTGGAGATTCTTGTCAACAGAGCAGCCCTAAACTTTGGGGTGCCTGTGTCTTGCTGATTTTTAGTTTTCTCAATTTATACGCCCATGAGTGGATGTGCCCTATGCTCCCTAAGCTCAGTTTTTTAGATGTTTCAGGACACACCGTGCACTTCTCCAGAGTGGCTGTTGGCAATTTACATCCCTCCCATCAGCGTAGCCAGGCTCCCGTTTCTCCATGGCCTGTCCTGCATTTCTGGTTTTGACACTTTATTCAGCATGGCCCTTTTGACCGATGGGAAGCGAGACTTCTTTGTAGCGCTGATTTGCCTTTCCAGGCTGCTTGGTTGGCCAAAAAGGGCGTATGCGTTTTTTCCTGAATATATTCAGGAAAAAACGCATACGCCCTTTTTGGCCAAGGGCATCATTGTCGAGGTTTTGCCGCTTTTCCTGTGCTTTAAAGGCGATTCGAATCTCCCTCCTGAAATCTGTTTCCTGCAATTCTGCCTTGCTTTCAAATCCTCTTCGTTGCCTTCCCTCAATATATTTGTGGACGAGAGTCATCATTTATAACTCTGCAGGTTTGTGAATTGCCGTGCCCCTGAGCTCCATTTTTCAACTCGCTTTCTAGGGCGCTGGCCGCAAAAGCGCAGGATTGCTTCAGGCCCTATTCTGGTCCCAGGCGGCAGGCTGAGCCTGTGGTTAATTCTTCTTCCTGATGGGAAAATAGAGTGACCTCTGCCTGTCCCAACACCTGGAGCTAGTCTCTCATTGGTTCCCCCTCTTCCCTTTCATCCTCAGGACAAATTGCAAGCTGTACGGAACAGGAGGTTAAAGGTGCTGATTCTCCAAGGAGGGAGATTGCTAGTAAAGCGGCTGGAATGGCGAACCCGAGCACAAGGAGATGAGAAATGAGGTGCGTTTTAGAAACCTTTCCCGATCACACGGTGTACCATCTTCTGGGTTTCTCATGCATGTTTTCGATGTAGGAAGATGCCCTTGAACCTGGAGATTTGGGACCCATGGGATGGGTACCACGCAGTATTACTTTAAAGGGTCTGCGTTTGCTCACCCAACCTCACCAAACCTCTCAGCCCCAAGAGTGTCCACCCTTATGTCTCAATCAGCTGTGGGTCTAGATATGGTCAATCCAGGTGGCATTACAGACGCTGAACGAATTTTGTAAGAATTTCTCGCTCTTTCACTGTCTTTGTTTCACGGGTTTTTAAAAGTAATTGATTTTTATAATGGGGTTTACCTGCTTTTCACTGCTGTGATTTTGCCGCTTTACACCCACTTGACTCACTTACAGAGAGATATCAATGCATAGGTTTCAAGATTCTTACTAGTCAGATATATTCTTGGACGGTGAATTGGGGGTGTTGAGTCCAATTCATTGAGGAAGGAGTAGGGCTTGTCTATTACATATTGGGTTTATGGAACGGTATCTGAGATAATTTGAAACCCTTGTTGTATGCATCACCCCACCTCACCTTTCCCGTTAAGCAGCCATAGTGTGTTTTCTAAACGTGTGACTCTATTCTGTTTTGTAATTCAGTTCAAGGGTAGCGGTTTTTACATTCCCTCTATAAGTCATATCTTATGATAAGTGTCTTTTTCTGTGTGACTTATTTCACTTAGAATCGTCGTACCTAAATCCAATCATCATGCTGCTACTAGACTTATGACGTTGATTTCATGGCTGAGTGATATTCCATTGTACATAAGGACCACAACTTCTTTATCCATTTTTCTCTTTCCTGGGATATTTAAGGTGTAACCAAGTGGAGATTCTTGTCAACAGTGCAGCCCTAAACTTTGGGGTGCCTGTGTCTTGCTGATTTTTAGTTTTCCCAATTTATACGCCCATGAGTGGATGTGCCCTATGCTCCCTAAGCTCAGTTTTTTAGATGTTTCAGGACACACCGTGCACTTCTCCAGAGTGGCTGTTGGCAATTTACATCCCGCCCATCAGCGTAGCCAGGCTCCCGTTTCTCCATGGCCTGTCCTGCATTTCTGGTTTTGACACTTTATTCAGCATGGCCCTTTTGACCGATGGGAAGCGAGACTTCTTTGTAGCGCTGATTTGCCTTTCCAGTTTGCTTGGTTGGCCAAAAAGGGCGTATGCGTTTTTTCCTGAATATATTCAGGAAAAAACGCATACGCCCTTTTTGGCCAAGGGCATCATTGTCGAGGTTTTGCCGCTTTTCCTGTGCTTTAAAGGCGATTCGAATCTCCCTCCTGAAATCTGTTTCCTGCAATTCTGCCTTGCTTTCAAATCCTCTTCGTTGCCTTCCCTCAATATATTTGTGGACGAGAGTCATCATTTATAAGTCTGAAGGTTTGTGAATTGCAGTGCCCCTGAGCGCCATTTTTCAACTCGCTTTCTTGGGCGCTGGCCGCAAAAGCGCAGGATTGCTTCAGGCCCTATTCTGGTCCCAGGCGGCAGGCTGAGCCTGTGGTTAATTCTTCTTCTTGAGGGGAAAATAGAGTGACCTGTGCCTGTCCCAACACCTAGAGCTAGTCTCTCATTGGTTCCCCCTCTTCCCTTTCATCCTCAGGACAAATTGCAAGCTGTACGGAACAGGAGGTTAAAGGTGCTGATTCTCCAAGGAGGGAGATTGCTAGTAAAGCGGCTGGAATGGCGAACCCGAGCACAAGGAGCTGAGAAATGAGGTGCGTTTTAGAAACCTTTCCCGATCACACGGTGTACCATCTTCTGGGTTTCTCATGCATGTTTTCGATGTAGGAAGATGCCCTTGAACCTGGAGATTTGGGACCCATGGGATGGGTACCACGCAGTATTACTTTAAAGGGTCTGCGTTTGCTCACCCAACCTCACCAAACCTCTCAGCCCCAAGAGTGTCCACCCTTATGTCTCAATCAGCTGTGGGTCTAGATATGGTCAATCCAGGTGGCATTACAGCCGCTGAAAGAATTTTGTAAGAATTTCTCTCTCTTTCACTGTCTTTGTTTCACGGGTTTTTAAAAGTAATTGATTTTTATAATGGGGTTTACCTGCTTTTCACTGCTGTGATTTTGCCGCTTTACACCCACTTGACTCACTTTCAGAGAGATATCAATGCATAGGTTTCAAGATTCTTACTAGTCAGATATATTCTTGGGCGGTGAATAGGGGGTGCTGAGTCCAATTCCTTGAGCAAGGAGTAGGGCTTGTCTATTACATATTGGGTTTATGGAACGGTATCTGAGCTAATTTGAAACCCTTGTTGTATGCATCACCCCACCTCACCTTTCCCGTTAAGCAGCCATAGTGTGTTTTCTAAACGTGTGATTCTCTTCTGTTTTGTAATTCAGTTCAAGGGTAGCGGTTTTTACATTCCCTCTATAAGTCATATCTTATGATAAGTGTCTTTTTCTGTGTGACTTATTTCACTTAGAATCGTCGTACCTAAATCCACTCATCATGCTGCTACTAGCCTTATGACGTTGATATCATGGCTGAGTGATATTCCATTGTACATAAGGACCACCACTTCTTTATCCATTTTTCTCTTTCCTGGGATATTTAAGGTGTAACGAAGTGGAGATTCTTGTCAACAGAGCAGCCCTAAACTTTGGGGTGCCTGTGTCTTGCTGATTTTTAGTTTTCTCAATTTATACGCCCATGAGTGGATGTGCCCTATGCTCCCTAAGCTGAGTTTTTTAGATGTTTCAGGACACACCGTGCACTTCTCCAGAGTGGCTGTTGGCAATTTACATCCCGCCCATCAGCGTAGCCAGGCTCCCGTTTCTCCATGGCCTGTCCTGCATTTCTGGTTTTGACACTTTATTCAGCATGGCCCTTTTGACCGATGGGAAGCGAGACTTCTTTGTAGCGCTGATTTGCCTTTCCAGGTTGCTTGGTTGGCCAAAAAGGGCGTATGCGTTTTTTCCTGAATATATTCAGGAAAAAACGCATACGCCCTTTTTGGCCAAGGGCATCATTGTCGAGGTTTTGCCGCTTTTCCTGTGCTTTAAAGGCGATTCGAATCTCCCTCCTGAAATCTGTTTCCTGCAATTCTGCCTTGCTTTCAAATCCTCTTCGTTGCCTTCCCTCAATATATTTGTGGAAGAGAGTCATCATTTATAAGTCTGCAGGTTTGTGAATTGCAGTGCCCCTGAGCGCCATTTTTCAACTCGCTTTCTTGGGCGCTGGCCGCAAAAGCGCAGGATTGTTTCAGGCCCTATTCTGGTCCCAGGCGGCAGGCTGAGCCTGTGGTTAATTCTTCTTCCTGATGGGAAAATAGAGTGACCTCTGCCTCTCCCAACACCTAGAGCTAGTCTCTCATTGGTTCCCCCTCTTCCCTTTCATCCTCAGGACAAATTGCAAGCTGTACGGAACAGGAGGTTAAAGGTGCTGATTCTCCAAGGAGGGAGATTGCTAGTAAAGCGGCTGGAATGGCGAACCCGAGCACAAGGAGATGAGAAATGAGGTGCGTTTTAGAAACCTTTCCCGATCACACGGTGTACCATCTTCTGGGTTTCTCATGCATGTTTTCGATGTAGGAAGATGCCTTTGAACCTGGAGATTTGGGACCCATGGGATGGGTACCACGCAGTATTACTTTAAAGGGTCTGCGTTTGCTCACCCAACCTCACCAAACCTCTCAGCCCCAAGAGTGTCCACCCTTATGTCTCAATCAGCTGTGGGTCTAGATATGGTCAATCCAGGTGGCATCACAGCCGCTGAAAGAATTTTGTAAGAATTTCTCTCTCTTTCACTGTCTTTGTTTCACGGGTTTTTAAAAGTAATTGATTTTTATAATGGGGTTTACCTGCTTTTCACTGCTGTGATTTTGCCGCTTTACACCCACTTGACTCACTTTCAGAGAGATATCAATGCATAGGTTTCAAGATTCTTACTAGTCAGATATCTTCTTGGGCGGTGAATAGGGGGTGCTGAGTCCAATTCCTTGAGCAAGGAGTAGGGATTGTCTATTACATATTGGGTTTATGGAACGGTATCTGAGCTAATTTGAAACCCTTGTTGTATGCATCACCCCACCTCACCTTTCCCGTTAAGCAGCCATAATGTGTTTTCTAAACGTGTGACTATATTCTGTTTTGTAATTCAGTTCAAGGGTAGCGGTTTTTACATTCCCTCTATAAGTCATATCTTATGATAAGTGTCTTTTTCTGTGTGACTTATTTCACTTAGAATCATCGTACCTAAATCCACTCATCATGCTGCTACTAGCCTTATGACGTTGATTTCATGGCTGAGTGATATTCCATTGTACATAAGGACCACCACTTCTTTATCCATTTTTCTCTTTCCTGGGATATTTAAGGTGTAACGAAGTGGAGATTCTTGTCAACAGAGCAGCCCTAAACTTTGGGGTGCCTGTGTCTTGCTGATTTTTAGTTTTCTCAATTTATACGCCCATGAGTGGATGTGCCCTATGCTCCCTAAGCTCAGTTTTTTAGATGTTTCAGGACACACCGTGCACTTCTCCAGAGTGGCTGTTGGCAATTTACATCCCTCCCATCAGCGTAGCCAGGCTCCCGTTTCTCCATGGCCTGTCCTGCATTTCTGGTTTTGACACTTTATTCAGCATGGCCCTTTTGACCGATGGGAAGCGAGACTTCTTTGTAGCGCTGATTTGCCTTTCCAGGCTGCTTGGTTGGCCAAAAAGGGCGTATGCGTTTTTTCCTGAATATATTCAGGAAAAAACGCATACGCCCTTTTTGGCCAAGGGCATCATTGTCGAGGTTTTGCCGCTTTTCCTGTGCTTTAAAGGCGATTCGAATCTCCCTCCTGAAATCTGTTTCCTGCAATTCTGCCTTGCTTTCAAATCCTCTTCGTTGCCTTCCCTCAATATATTTGTGGACGAGAGTCATCATTTATAACTCTGCAGGTTTGTGAATTGCCGTGCCCCTGAGCTCCATTTTTCAACTCGCTTTCTAGGGCGCTGGCCGCAAAAGCGCAGGATTGCTTCAGGCCCTATTCTGGTCCCAGGCGGCAGGCTGAGCCTGTGGTTAATTCTTCTTCCTGATGGGAAAATAGAGTGACCTCTGCCTGTCCCAACACCTGGAGCTAGTCTCTCATTGGTTCCCCCTCTTCCCTTTCATCCTCAGGACAAATTGCAAGCTGTACGGAACAGGAGGTTAAAGGTGCTGATTCTCCAAGGAGGGAGATTGCTAGTAAAGCGGCTGGAATGGCGAACCCGAGCACAAGGAGATGAGAAATGAGGTGCGTTTTAGAAACCTTTCCCGATCACACGGTGTACCATCTTCTGGGTTTCTCATGCATGTTTTCGATGTAGGAAGATGCCCTTGAACCTGGAGATTTGGGACCCATGGGATGGGTACCACGCAGTATTACTTTAAAGGGTCTGCGTTTGCTCACCCAACCTCACCAAACCTCTCAGCCCCAAGAGTGTCCACCCTTATGTCTCAATCAGCTGTGGGTCTAGATATGGTCAATCCAGGTGGCATTACAGACGCTGAACGAATTTTGTAAGAATTTCTCGCTCTTTCACTGTCTTTGTTTCACGGGTTTTTAAAAGTAATTGATTTTTATAATGGGGTTTACCTGCTTTTCACTGCTGTGATATTGCCGCTTTACACCCACTTGACTCACTTACAGAGAGATATCAATGCATAGGTTTCAAGATTCTTACTAGTCAGATATATTCTTGGACGGTGAATTGGGGGTGTTGAGTCCAATTCATTGAGGAAGGAGTAGGGCTTGTCTATTACATATTGGGTTTATGGAACGGTATCTGAGATAATTTGAAACCCTTGTTGTATGCATCACCCCACCTCACCTTTCCCGTTAAGCAGCCATAGTGTGTTTTCTAAACGTGTGACTCTATTCTGTTTTGTAATTCAGTTCAAGGGTAGCGGTTTTTACATTCCCTCTATAAGTCATATCTTATGATAAGTGTCTTTTTCTGTGTGACTTATTTCACTTAGAATCGTCGTACCTAAATCCAATCATCATGCTGCTACTAGACTTATGACGTTGATTTCATGGCTGAGTGATATTCCATTGTACATAAGGACCACAACTTCTTTATCCATTTTTCTCTTTCCTGGGATATTTAAGGTGTAACCAAGTGGAGATTCTTGTCAACAGTGCAGCCCTAAACTTTGGGGTGCCTGTGTCTTGCTGATTTTTAGTTTTCCCAATTTATACGCCCATGAGTGGATGTGCCCTATGCTCCCTAAGCTCAGTTTTTTAGATGTTTCAGGACACACCGTGCACTTCTCCAGAGTGGCTGTTGGCAATTTACATCCCGCCCATCAGCGTAGCCAGGCTCCCGTTTCTCCATGGCCTGTCCTGCATTTCTGGTTTTGACACTTTATTCAGCATGGCCCTTTTGACCGATGGGAAGCGAGACTTCTTTGTAGCGCTGATTTGCCTTTCCAGGTTGCTTGGTTGGCCAAAAAGGGCGTATGCGTTTTTTCCTGAATATATTCAGGAAAAAACGCATACGCCCTTTTTGGCCAAGGGCATCATTGTCGAGGTTTTGCCGCTTTTCCTGTGCTTTAAAGGCGATTCGAATCTCCCTCCTGAAATCTGTTTCCTGCAATTCTGCCTTGCTTTCAAATCCTCTTCGTTGCCTTCCCTCAATATATTTGTGGACGAGAGTCATCATTTATAAGTCTGAAGGTTTGTGAATTGCAGTGCCCCTGAGCGCCATTTTTCAACTCGCTTTCTTGGGCGCTGGCCGCAAAAGCGCAGGATTGCTTCAGGCCCTATTCTGGTCCCAGGCGGCAGGCTGAGCCTGTGGTTAATTCTTCTTCTTGAGGGGAAAATAGAGTGACCTGTGCCTGTCCCAACACCTAGAGCTAGTCTCTCATTGGTTCCCCCTCTTCCCTTTCATCCTCAGGACAAATTGCAAGCTGTACGGAACAGGAGGTTAAAGGTGCTGATTCTCCAAGGAGGGAGATTGCTAGTAAAGCGGCTGGAATGGCGAACCCGAGCACAAGGAGCTGAGAAATGAGGTGCGTTTTGGAAACCTTTCCCGATCACACGGTGTACCATCTTCTGGGTTTCTCATGCATGTTTTCGATGTAGGAAGATGCCCTTGAACCTGGAGATTTGGGACCCATGGGATGGGTACCACGCAGTATTACTTTAAAGGGTCTGCGTTTGCTCACCCAACCTCACCAAACCTCTCAGCCCCAAGAGTGTCCACCCTTATGTCTCAATCAGCTGTGGGTCTAGATATGGTCAATCCAGGTGGCATTACAGCCGCTGAAAGAATTTTGTAAGAATTTCTCTCTCTTTCACTGTCTTTGTTTCACGGGTTTTTAAAAGTAATTGATTTTTATAATGGGGTTTACCTGCTTTTCACTGCTGTGATTTTGCCGCTTTACACCCACTTGACTCACTTTCAGAGAGATATCAATGCATAGGTTTCAAGATTCTTACTAGTCAGATATATTCTTGGGCGGTGAATAGGGGGTGCTGAGTCCAATTCCTTGAGCAAGGAGTAGGGCTTGTCTATTACATATTGGGTTTATGGAACGGTATCTGAGCTAATTTGAAACCCTTGTTGTATGCATCACCCCACCTCACCTTTCCCGTTAAGCAGCCATAATGTGTTTTCTAAACGTGTGACTATATTCTGTTTTGTAATTCAGTTCAAGGGTAGCGGTTTTTACATTCCCTCTATAAGTCATATCTTATGATAAGTGTCTTTTTCTGTGTGACTTATTTCACTTAGAATCATCGTACCTAAATCCACTCATCATGCTGCTACTAGCCTTATGACGTTGATTTCATGGCTGAGTGATATTCCATTGTACATAAGGACCACCACTTCTTTATCCATTTTTCTCTTTCCTGGGATATTTAAGGTGTAACGAAGTGGAGATTCTTGTCAACAGAGCAGCCCTAAACTTTGGGGTGCCTGTGTCTTGCTGATTTTTAGTTTTCTCAATTTATACGCCCATGAGTGGATGTGCCCTATGCTCCCTAAGCTGAGTTTTTTAGATGTTTCAGGACACACCGTGCACTTCTCCAGAGTGGCTGTTGGCAATTTACATCCCGCCCATCAGCGTAGCCAGGCTCCCGTTTCTCCATGGCCTGTCCTGCATTTCTGGTTTTGACACTTTATTCAGCATGGCCCTTTTGACCGATGGGAAGCGAGACTTCTTTGTAGCGCTGATTTGCCTTTCCAGGTTGCTTGGTTGGCCAAAAAGGGCGTATGCGTTTTTTCCTGAATATATTCAGGAAAAAACGCCTACGCCCTTTTTGGCCAAGGGCATCATTGTCGAGGTTTTGCCGCTTTTCCTGTGCTTTAAAGGCGATTCGAATCTCCCTCCTGAAATCTGTTTCCTGCAATTCTGCCTTGCTTTCAAATCCTCTTCGTTGCCTTCCCTCAATATATTTGTGGACGAGAGTCATCATTTATAACTCTGCAGGTTTGTGAATTGCCGTGCCCCTGAGCTCCATTTTTCAACTCGCTTTCTAGGGCGCTGGCCGCAAAAGCGCAGGATTGCTTCAGGCCCTATTCTGGTCCCAGGCGGCAGGCTGAGCCTGTGGTTAATTCTTCTTCCTGATGGGAAAATAGAGTGACCTCTGCCTGTCCCAACACCTGGAGCTAGTCTCTCATTGGTTCCCCCTCTTCCCTTTCATCCTCAGGACAAATTGCAAGCTGTACGGAACAGGAGGTTAAAGGTGCTGATTCTCCAAGGAGGGAGATTGCTAGTAAAGCGGCTGGAATGGCGAACCCGAGCACAAGGAGATGAGAAATGAGGTGCGTTTTAGAAACCTTTCCCGATCACACGGTGTACCATCTTCTGGGTTTCTCATGCATGTTTTCGATGTAGGAAGATGCCCTTGAACCTGGAGATTTGGGACCCATGGGATGGGTACCACGCAGTATTACTTTAAAGGGTCTGCGTTTGCTCACCCAACCTCACCAAACCTCTCAGCCCCAAGAGTGTCCACCCTTATGTCTCAATCAGCTGTGGGTCTAGATATGGTCAATCCAGGTGGCATTACAGACGCTGAACGAATTTTGTAAGAATTTCTCGCTCTTTCACTGTCTTTGTTTCACGGGTTTTTAAAAGTAATTGATTTTTATAATGGGGTTTACCTGCTTTTCACTGCTGTGATATTGCCGCTTTACACCCACTTGACTCACTTACAGAGAGATATCAATGCATAGGTTTCAAGATTCTTACTAGTCAGATATATTCTTGGACGGTGAATTGGGGGTGTTGAGTCCAATTCATTGAGGAAGGAGTAGGGCTTGTCTATTACATATTGGGTTTATGGAACGGTATCTGAGATAATTTGAAACCCTTGTTGTATGCATCACCCCACCTCACCTTTCCCGTTAAGCAGCCATAGTGTGTTTTCTAAACGTGTGACTCTATTCTGTTTTGTAATTCAGTTCAAGGGTAGCGGTTTTTACATTCCCTCTATAAGTCATATCTTATGATAAGTGTCTTTTTCTGTGTGACTTATTTCACTTAGAATCGTCGTACCTAAATCCAATCATCATGCTGCTACTAGACTTATGACGTTGATTTCATGGCTGAGTGATATTCCATTGTACATAAGGACCACAACTTCTTTATCCATTTTTCTCTTTCCTGGGATATTTAAGGTGTAACCAAGTGGAGATTCTTGTCAACAGTGCAGCCCTAAACTTTGGGGTGCCTGTGTCTTGCTGATTTTTAGTTTTCCCAATTTATACGCCCATGAGTGGATGTGCCCTATGCTCCCTAAGCTCAGTTTTTTAGATGTTTCAGGACACACCGTGCACTTCTCCAGAGTGGCTGTTGGCAATTTACATCCCGCCCATCAGCGTAGCCAGGCTCCCGTTTCTCCATGGCCTGTCCTGCATTTCTGGTTTTGACACTTTATTCAGCATGGCCCTTTTGACCGATGGGAAGCGAGACTTCTTTGTAGCGCTGATTTGCCTTTCCAGGTTGCTTGGTTGGCCAAAAAGGGCGTATGCGTTTTTTCCTGAATATATTCAGGAAAAAACGCATACGCCCTTTTTGGCCAAGGGCATCATTGTCGAGGTTTTGCCGCTTTTCCTGTGCTTTAAAGGCGATTCGAATCTCCCTCCTGAAATCTGTTTCCTGCAATTCTGCCTTGCTTTCAAATCCTCTTCGTTGCCTTCCCTCAATATATTTGTGGACGAGAGTCATCATTTATAAGTCTGAAGGTTTGTGAATTGCAGTGCCCCTGAGCGCCATTTTTCAACTCGCTTTCTTGGGCGCTGGCCGCAAAAGCGCAGGATTGCTTCAGGCCCTATTCTGGTCCCAGGCGGCAGGCTGAGCCTGTGGTTAATTCTTCTTCTTGAGGGGAAAATAGAGTGACCTGTGCCTGTCCCAACACCTAGAGCTAGTCTCTCATTGGTTCCCCCTCTTCCCTTTCATCCTCAGGACAAATTGCAAGCTGTACGGAACAGGAGGTTAAAGGTGCTGATTCTCCAAGGAGGGAGATTGCTAGTAAAGCGGCTGGAATGGCGAACCCGAGCACAAGGAGCTGAGAAATGAGGTGCGTTTTGGAAACCTTTCCCGATCACACGGTGTACCATCTTCTGGGTTTCTCATGCATGTTTTCGATGTAGGAAGATGCCCTTGAACCTGGAGATTTGGGACCCATGGGATGGGTACCACGCAGTATTACTTTAAAGGGTCTGCGTTTGCTCACCCAACCTCACCAAACCTCTCAGCCCCAAGAGTGTCCACCCTTATGTCTCAATCAGCTGTGGGTCTAGATATGGTCAATCCAGGTGGCATTACAGCCGCTGAAAGAATTTTGTAAGAATTTCTCTCTCTTTCACTGTCTTTGTTTCACGGGTTTTTAAAAGTAATTGATTTTTATAATGGGGTTTACCTGCTTTTCACTGCTGTGATTTTGCCGCTTTACACCCACTTGACTCACTTTCAGAGAGATATCAATGCATAGGTTTCAAGATTCTTACTAGTCAGATATATTCTTGGGCGGTGAATAGGGGGTGCTGAGTCCAATTCCTTGAGCAAGGAGTAGGGCTTGTCTATTACATATTGGGTTTATGGAACGGTATCTGAGCTAATTTGAAACCCTTGTTGTATGCATCACCCCACCTCACCTTTCCCGTTAAGCAGCCATAATGTGTTTTCTAAACGTGTGACTATATTCTGTTTTGTAATTCAGTTCAAGGGTAGCGGTTTTTACATTCCCTCTATAAGTCATATCTTATGATAAGTGTCTTTTTCTGTGTGACTTATTTCACTTAGAATCATCGTACCTAAATCCACTCATCATGCTGCTACTAGCCTTATGACGTTGATTTCATGGCTGAGTGATATTCCATTGTACATAAGGACCACCACTTCTTTATCCATTTTTCTCTTTCCTGGGATATTTAAGGTGTAACGAAGTGGAGATTCTTGTCAACAGAGCAGCCCTAAACTTTGGGGTGCCTGTGTCTTGCTGATTTTTAGTTTTCTCAATTTATACGCCCATGAGTGGATGTGCCCTATGCTCCCTAAGCTGAGTTTTTTAGATGTTTCAGGACACACCGTGCACTTCTCCAGAGTGGCTGTTGGCAATTTACATCCCGCCCATCAGCGTAGCCAGGCTCCCGTTTCTCCATGGCCTGTCCTGCATTTCTGGTTTTGACACTTTATTCAGCATGGCCCTTTTGACCGATGGGAAGCGAGACTTCTTTGTAGCGCTGATTTGCCTTTCCAGGTTGCTTGGTTGGCCAAAAAGGGCGTATGCGTTTTTTCCTGAATATATTCAGGAAAAAACGCCTACGCCCTTTTTGGCCAAGGGCATCATTGTCGAGGTTTTGCCGCTTTTCCTGTGCTTTAAAGGCGATTCGAATCTCCCTCCTGAAATCTGTTTCCTGCAATTCTGCCTTGCTTTCAAATCCTCTTCGTTGCCTTCCCTCAATATATTTGTGGACGAGAGTCATCATTTATAAGTCTGCAGGTTTGTGAATTGCAGTGCCCCTGAGCGCCATTTTTCAACTCGCTTTCTTGGGCGCTGGCCGCAAAAGCGCAGGATTGCTTCAGGCCCTATTCTGGTCCCAGGCGGCAGGCTGAGCCTGTGGTTAATTCTTCTTCCTGATGGGAAAATAGAGTGACCTCTGCCTCTCCCAACACCTAGAGCTAGTCTCTCATTGGTTCCCCCTCTTCCCTTTCATCCTCAGGACAAATTGCAAGCTGTACGGAACAGGAGGTTAAAGGTGCTGATTCTCCAAGGAGGGAGATTGCTAGTAAAGCGGCTGGAATGGCGAACCCGAGCACAAGGAGATGAGAAATGAGGTGCGTTTTAGAAACCTTTCCCGATCACACGGTGTACCATCTTCTGGGTTTCTCATGCATGTTTTCGATGTAGGAAGATGCCCTTGAACCTGGAGATTTGGGACCCATGGGATGGGTACCACGCAGTATTACTTTAAAGGGTCTGCGTTTGCTCACCCAACCTCACCAAACCTCTCAGCCCCAAGAGTGTCCACCCTTATGTCTCAATCAGCTGTGGGTCTAGATATGGTCAATCCAGGTGGCATTACAGCCGCTGAAAGAATTTTGTAAGAATTTCTCTCTCTTTCACTGTCTTTGTTTCACGGGTTTTTAAAAGTAATTGATTTTTATAATGGGGTTTACCTGCTTTTCACTGCTGTGATTTTGCCGCTTTACACCCACTTGACTCACTTTCAGAGAGATATCAATGCATAGGTTTCAAGATTCTTACTAGTCAGATATATTCTTGGGCGGTGAATAGGGGGTGCTGAGTCCAATTCACTGAGCAAGGAGTAGGGCTTGTCTATTACATATTGGGTTTATGGAACGGTATCTGAGCTAATTTGAAACCCTTGTTGTATGCATCACCCCACCTCACCTTTCCCGTTAAGCAGCCATAATGTGTTTTCTAAACGTGTGACTCTATTCTGTTTTGTAATTCAGTTCAAGGGTAGCGGTTTTTACATTCCCTCTATAAGTCATATCTTATGATAAGTGTCTTTTTCTGTGTGACTTATTTCACTTAGAATCGTCGTACCTAAATCCACTCATCATGCTGCTACTAGCCTTATGACGTTGATTTCATGGCTGAGTGATATTCCATTGTACATAAGGACCACCACTTCTTTATCCATTTTTCTCTTTCCTGGGATATTTAAGGTGTAACGAAGTGGAGATTTTTGTCAACAGAGCAGCCCTAAACTTTGGGGTGCCTGTGTCTTGCTGATTTTTAGTTTTCTCAATTTATACGCCCATGAGTGGATGTGCCCTATGCTCCCTAAGCTGAGTTTTTTAGATGTTTCAGGACACACCGTGCACTTCTCCAGAGTGGCTGTTGGCAATTTACATCCCGCCCATCAGCGTAGCCAGGCTCCCGTTTCTCCATGGCCTGTCCTGCATTTCTGGTTTTGACACTTTATTCAGCATGGCCCTTTTGACCGATGGGAAGCGAGACTTCTTTGTAGCGCTGATTTGCCTTTCCAGGTTGCTTGGTTGGCCAAAAAGGGCGTATGCGTTTTTTCCTGAATATATTCAGGAAAAAACGCATACGCCCTTTTTGGCCAAGGGCATCATTGTCGAGGTTTTGCCGCTTTTCCTGTGCTTTAAAGGCGATTCGAATCTCCCTCCTGAAATCTGTTTCCTGCAATTCTGCCTTGCTTTCAAATCCTCTTCGTTGCCTTCCCTCAATATATTTGTGGACGAGAGTCATCATTTATAAGTCTGCAGGTTTGTGAATTGCAGTGCCCCTGAGCGCCATTTTTCAACTCGCTTTCTTGGGCGCTGGCCGCAAAAGCGCAGGATTGCTTCAGGCCCTATTCTGGTCCCAGGCGGCAGGCTGAGCCTGTGGTTAATTCTTCTTCCTGTTGGGAAAATAGAGTGACCTCTGCCTATCCCAACACCTAGAGATAGTCTCTCATTGGTTCCCCCTCTTCCCTTTCATCCTCAGGACAAATTGCAAGCTGTACGGAACAGGAGGTTAAAGGTGCTGATTCTCCAAGGAGGGAGATTGCTAGTAAAGCGGCTGGAATGGCGAACCCGAGCACAAGGAGATGAGAAATGAAGTGCGTTTTAGAAACCTTTCCCGATCACACGGTGTACCATCTTCTGGGTTTCTCATGCATGTTTTCGATGTAGGAAGATGCCCTTGAACCTGGAGATTTGGGACCCATGGGATGGGTACCACGCAGTATTACTTTAAAGGGTCTGCGTTTGCTCACCCAACCTCACCAAACCTCTCAGCCCCAAGAGTGTCCACCCTTATGTCTCAATCAGCTGTGGGTCTAGATATGGTCAATCCAGGTGGCATTACAGCCCCTGAACGAATTTTGTAAGAATTTCTCTCTCTTTCACTGTCTTTGTTTCACGGGTTTTTAAAAGTAATTGATTTTTATAATGGGGTTTACCTGCTTTTCACTGCTGTGATTTTGCCGCTTTACACCCACTTGACTCACTTACAGAGAGATATCAATGCATAGGTTTCAAGATTCTTACTAGTCAGATATATTCTTGGGCGGTGAATTGGGGGTGTTGAGTCCAATTCATTGAGGAAGGAGTAGGGCTTGTCTATTACATATTGGGTTTATGGAACGGTATCTGAGATAATTTGAAACCCTTGTTGTATGCATCACCCCACCTCACCTTTCCCGTTAAGCAGCCATAGTGTGTTTTCTAAACGTGTGACTCTATTCTGTTTTGTAATTCAGTTCAAGGGTAGCGGTTTTTACATTCCCTCTATAAGTCATATCTTATGATAAGTGTCTTTTTCTGTGTGACTTATTTCACTTAGAATCGTCGTACCTAAATCCACTCATCATGCTGCTACTAGCCTTATGACGTTGATTTCATGGCTGAGTGATATTCCATTGTACATAAGGACCACCACTTCTTTATCCATTTTTCTCTTTCCTGGGATATTTAAGGTGTAACGAAGTGGAGATTCTTGTCAACAGAGCAGCCCTAAACTTTGGGGTGCCTGTGTCTTGCTGATATTTAGTTTTCCCAATTTATACGCCCATGAGTGGATGTGCCCTATGCTCCCTAAGCTCAGTTTTTTAGATGTTTCAGGACACACCGTGCACTTCTCCAGAGTGGCTGTTGGCAATTTACATCCCGCCCATCAGCGTAGCCAGGCTCCCGTTTCTCCATGGCCTGTCCTGCATTTCTGGTTTTGACACTTTATTCAGCATAGCCCTTTTGACCGATGGGAAGCGAGACTTCTTTGTAGCGCTGATTTGCCTTTCCAGGTTGCTTGGTTGGCCAAAAAGGGCGTATGCGTTTTTTCCTGAATATATTCAGGAATAAACGCATATGCCCTTTTTGGCCAAGGGCATCATTGTCGAGGTTTTGCCGCTTTTCCTGTGCTTTAAAGGCGATTCGAATCTCCCTCCTGAAATCTGTTTCCTGCAATTCTGCCTTGCTTTCAAATCCTCTTCGTTGCCTTCCCTCAATATATTTGTGGACGAGAGTCATCATTTATAAGTCTGCAGGTTTGTGAATTGCAGTGCCCCTGAGCGCCATTTTTCAACTCGCTTTCTTGGGCGCTGGCCGCAAAAGCGCAGGATTGCTTCAGGCCCTATTCTGGTCCCAGGCGGCAGGCTGAGCCTGTGGTTAATTCTTCTTCCTGATGGGAAAATAGAGTGACCTCTGCCTCTCCCAACACCTAGAGCTAGTCTCTCATTGGTTCCCCCTCTTCCCTTTCATCCTCAGGACAAATTGCAAGCTGTACGGAACAGGAGGTTAAAGGTGCTGATTCTCCAAGGAGGGAGATTGCTAGTAAAGCGGCTGGAATGGCGAACCCGAGCACAAGGAGCTGAGAAATGAGGTGCGTTTTAGAAACCTTTCCCGATCACACGGTGTACCATCTTCTGGGTTTCTCATGCATGTTTTCGATGTAGGAAGATGCCCTTGAACCTGGAGATTTGGGACCCATGGGATGGGTACCACGCAGTATTACTTTAAAGGGTCTGCGTTTGCTCACCCAACCTCACCAAACCTCTCAGCCCCAAGAGTGTCCACCCTTATGTCTCAATCAGCTGTGGGTCTAGATATGGTCAATCCAGGTGGCATTACAGCCGCTGAAAGAATTTTGTAAGAATTTCTCTCTCTTTCACTGTCTTTGTTTCACGGGTTTTTAAAAGTAATTGATTTTTATAATGGGGTTTACCTGCTTTTCACTGCTGTGATTTTGCCGCTTTACACCCACTTGACTCACTTTCAGAGAGATATCAATGCATAGGTTTCAAGATTCTTACTAGTCAGATATATTCTTGGGCGGTGAATAGGGGGTGCTGAGTCCAATTCCTTGAGCAAGGAGTAGGGCTTGTCTATTACATATTGGGTTTATGGAACGGTATCTGAGCTAATTTGAAACCCTTGTTGTATGCATCACCCCACCTCACCTTTCCCGTTAAGCAGCCATAATGTGTTTTCTAAACGTGTGACTATATTCTGTTTTGTAATTCAGTTCAAGGGTAGCGGTTTTTACATTCCCTCTATAAGTCATATCTTATGATAAGTGTCTTTTTCTGTGTGACTTATTTCACTTAGAATCATCGTACCTAAATCCACTCATCATGCTGCTACTAGCCTTATGACGTTGATTTCATGGCTGAGTGATATTCCATTGTACATAAGGACCACCACTTCTTTATCCATTTTTCTCTTTCCTGGGATATTTAAGGTGTAACGAAGTGGAGATTCTTGTCAACAGAGCAACCCTAAACTTTGGGGTGCCTGTGTCTTGCTGATTTTTAGTTTTCTCAATTTATACGCCCATGAGTGGATGTGCCCTATGCTCCCTAAGCTGAGTTTTTTAGATGTTTCAGGACACACCGTGCACTTCTCCAGAGTGGCTGTTGGCAATTTACATCCCGCCCATCAGCGTAGCCAGGCTCCCGTTTCTCCATGGCCTGTCCTGCATTTCTGGTTTTGACACTTTATTCAGCATGGCCCTTTTGACCGATGGGAAGCGAGACTTCTTTGTAGCGCTGATTTGCCTTTCCAGGTTGCTTGGTTGGCCAAAAAGGGCGTATGCGTTTTTTCCTGAATATATTCAGGAAAAAACGCCTACGCCCTTTTTGGCCAAGGGCATCATTGTCGAGGTTTTGCCGCTTTTCCTGTGCTTTAAAGGCGATTCGAATCTCCCTCCTGAAATCTGTTTCCTGCAATTCTGCCTTGCTTTCAAATCCTCTTCGTTGCCTTCCCTCAATATATTTGTGGACGAGAGTCATCATTTATAAGTCTGCAGGTTTGTGAATTGCAGTGCCCCTGAGCGCCATTTTTCAACTCGCTTTCTTGGGCGCTGGCCGCAAAAGCGCAGGATTGCTTCAGGCCCTATTCTGGTCCCAGGCGGCAGGCTGAGCCTGTGGTTAATTCTTCTTCCTGATGGGAAAATAGAGTGACCTCTGCCTCTCCCAACACCTAGAGCTAGTCTCTCATTGGTTCCCCCTCTTCCCTTTCATCCTCAGGACAAATTGCAAGCTGTACGGAACAGGAGGTTAAAGGTGCTGATTCTCCAAGGAGGGAGATTGCTAGTAAAGCGGCTGGAATGGCGAACCCGAGCACAAGGAGATGAGAAATGAGGTGCGTTTTAGAAACCTTTCCCGATCACACGGTGTACCATCTTCTGGGTTTCTCATGCATGTTTTCGATGTAGGAAGATGCCCTTGAACCTGGAGATTTGGGACCCATGGGATGGGTACCACGCAGTATTACTTTAAAGGGTCTGCGTTTGCTCACCCAACCTCACCAAACCTCTCAGCCCCAAGAGTGTCCACCCTTATGTCTCAATCAGCTGTGGGTCTAGATATGGTCAATCCAGGTGGCATTACAGCCGCTGAAAGAATTTTGTAAGAATTTCTCTCTCTTTCACTGTCTTTGTTTCACGGGTTTTTAAAAGTAATTGATTTTTATAATGGGGTTTACCTGCTTTTCACTGCTGTGATTTTGCCGCTTTACACCCACTTGACTCACTTTCAGAGAGATATCAATGCATAGGTTTCAAGATTCTTACTAGTCAGATATATTCTTGGGCGGTGAATAGGGGGTGCTGAGTCCAATTCACTGAGCAAGGAGTAGGGCTTGTCTATTACATATTGGGTTTATGGAACGGTATCTGAGCTAATTTGAAACCCTTGTTGTATGCATCACCCCACCTCACCTTTCCCGTTAAGCAGCCATAATGTGTTTTCTAAACGTGTGACTCTATTCTGTTTTGTAATTCAGTTCAAGGGTAGCGGTTTTTACATTCCCTCTATAAGTCATATCTTATGATAAGTGTCTTTTTCTGTGTGACTTATTTCACTTAGAATCGTCGTACCTAAATCCACTCATCATGCTGCTACTAGCCTTATGACGTTGATTTCATGGCTGAGTGATATTCCATTGTACATAAGGACCACCACTTCTTTATCCATTTTTCTCTTTCCTGGGATATTTAAGGTGTAACGAAGTGCAGATTTTTGTCAACAGAGCAGCCCTAAACTTTGGGGTGCCTGTGTCTTGCTGATTTTTAGTTTTCTCAATTTATACGCCCATGAGTGGATGTGCCCTATGCTCCCTAAGCTGAGTTTTTTAGATGTTTCAGGACACACCGTGCACTTCTCCAGAGTGGCTGTTGGCAATTTACATCCCGCCCATCAGCGTAGCCAGGCTCCCGTTTCTCCATGGCCTGTCCTGCATTTCTGGTTTTGACACTTTATTCAGCATGGCCCTTTTGACCGATGGGAAGCGAGACTTCTTTGTAGCGCTGATTTGCCTTTCCAGGTTGCTTGGTTGGCCAAAAAGGGCGTATGCGTTTTTTCCTGAATATATTCAGGAAAAAACGCATACGCCCTTTTTGGCCAAGGGCATCATTGTCGAGGTTTTGCCGCTTTTCCTGTGCTTTAAAGGCGATTCGAATCTCCCTCCTGAAATCTGTTTCCTGCAATTCTGCCTTGCTTTCAAATCCTCTTCGTTGCCTTCCCTCAATATATTTGTGGACGAGAGTCATCATTTATAAGTCTGCAGGTTTGTGAATTGCAGTGCCCCTGAGCGCCATTTTTCAACTCGCTTTCTTGGGCGCTGGCCGCAAAAGCGCAGGATTGCTTCAGGCCCTATTCTGGTCCCAGGCGGCAGGCTGAGCCTGTGGTTAATTCTTCTTCCTGTTGGGAAAATAGAGTGACCTCTGCCTATCCCAACACCTAGAGATAGTCTCTCATTGGTTCCCCCTCTTCCCTTTCATCCTCAGGACAAATTGCAAGCTGTACGGAACAGGAGGTTAAAGGTGCTGATTCTCCAAGGAGGGAGATTGCTAGTAAAGCGGCTGGAATGGCGAACCCGAGCACAAGGAGATGAGAAATGAAGTGCGTTTTAGAAACCTTTCCCGATCACACGGTGTACCATCTTCTGGGTTTCTCATGCATGTTTTCGATGTAGGAAGATGCCCTTGAACCTGGAGATTTGGGACCCATGGGATGGGTACCACGCAGTATTACTTTAAAGGGTCTGCGTTTGCTCACCCAACCTCACCAAACCTCTCAGCCCCAAGAGTGTCCACCCTTATGTCTCAATCAGCTGTGGGTCTAGATATGGTCAATCCAGGTGGCATTACAGCCCCTGAACGAATTTTGTAAGAATTTCTCTCTCTTTCACTGTCTTTGTTTCACGGGTTTTTAAAAGTAATTGATTTTTATAATGGGGTTTACCTGCTTTTCACTGCTGTGATTTTGCCGCTTTACACCCACTTGACTCACTTACAGAGAGATATCAATGCATAGGTTTCAAGATTCTTACTAGTCAGATATATTCTTGGGCGGTGAATTGGGGGTGTTGAGTCCAATTCATTGAGGAAGGAGTAGGGCTTGTCTATTACATATTGGGTTTATGGAACGGTATCTGAGATAATTTGAAACCCTTGTTGTATGCATCACCCCACCTCACCTTTCCCGTTAAGCAGCCATAGTGTGTTTTCTAAACGTGTGACTCTATTCTGTTTTGTAATTCAGTTCAAGGGTAGCGGTTTTTACATTCCCTCTATAAGTCATATCTTATGATAAGTGTCTTTTTCTGTGTGACTTATTTCACTTAGAATCGTCGTACCTAAATCCACTCATCATGCTGCTACTAGCCTTATGACGTTGATTTCATGGCTGAGTGATATTCCATTGTACATAAGGACCACCACTTCTTTATCCATTTTTCTCTTTCCTGGGATATTTAAGGTGTAACGAAGTGGAGATTCTTGTCAACAGAGCAGCCCTAAACTTTGGGGTGCCTGTGTCTTGCTGATATTTAGTTTTCCCAATTTATACGCCCATGAGTGGATGTGCCCTATGCTCCCTAAGCTCAGTTTTTTAGATGTTTCAGGACACACCGTGCACTTCTCCAGAGTGGCTGTTGGCAATTTACATCCCGCCCATCAGCGTAGCCAGGCTCCCGTTTCTCCATGGCCTGTCCTGCATTTCTGGTTTTGACACTTTATTCAGCATAGCCCTTTTGACCGATGGGAAGCGAGACTTCTTTGTAGCGCTGATTTGCCTTTCCAGGTTGCTTGGTTGGCCAAAAAGGGCGTATGCGTTTTTTCCTGAATATATTCAGGAAAAAACGCATACGCCCTTTTTGGCCAAGGGCATCATTGTCGAGGTTTTGCCGCTTTTCCTGTGCTTTAAAGGCGATTCGAATCTCCCTCCTGAAATCTGTTTCCTGCAATTCTGCCTTGCTTTCAAATCCTCTTCGTTGCCTTCCCTCAATATATTTGTGGACGAGAGTCATCATTTATAAGTCTGCAGGTTTGTGAATTGCAGTGCCCCTGAGCGCCATTTTTCAACTCGCTTTCTTGGGCGCTGGCCGCAAAAGCGCAGGATTGCTTCAGGCCCTATTCTGGTCCCAGGCGGCAGGCTGAGCCTGTGGTTAATTCTTCTTCCTGATGGGAAAATAGAGTGACCTCTGCCTCTCCCAACACCTAGAGCTAGTCTCTCATTGGTTCCCCCTCTTCCCTTTCATCCTCAGGACAAATTGCAAGCTGTACGGAACAGGAGGTTAAAGGTGCTGATTCTCCAAGGAGGGAGATTGCTAGTAAAGCGGCTGGAATGGCGAACCCGAGCACAAGGAGCTGAGAAATGAGGTGCGTTTTAGAAACCTTTCCCGATCACACGGTGTACCATCTTCTGGGTTTCTCATGCATGTTTTCGATGTAGGAAGATGCCCTTGAACCTGGAGATTTGGGACCCATGGGATGGGTACCACGCAGTATTATTTTAAAGGGTCTGCGTTTGCTCACCCAACCTCACCAAACCTCTCAGCCCCAAGAGTGTCCACCCTTATGTCTCAATCAGCTGTGGGTCTAGATATGGTCAATCCAGGTGGCATTACAGCCGCTGAAAGAATTTTGTAAGAATTTCTCTCTCTTTCACTGTCTTTGTTTCACGGGTTTTTAAAAGTAATTGATTTTTATAATGGGGTTTACCTGCTTTTCACTGCTGTGATTTTGCCGCTTTACACCCACTTGACTCACTTTCAGAGAGATATCAATGCATAGGTTTCAAGATTCTTACTAGTCAGATATATTCTTGGGCGGTGAATAGGGGGTGCTGAGTCCAATTCCTTGAGCAAATAGTAGGGCTTGTCTATTACATATTGGGTTTATGGAACGGTATCTGAGCTAATTTGAAACCCTTGTTGTATGCATCACCCCACCTCACCTTTCCCGTTAAGCAGCCATAATGTGTTTTCTAAACGTGTGACTCTATTCTGTTTTGTAATTCAGTTCAAGGGTAGCGGTTTTTACATTCCCTCTATAAGTCATATCTTATGATAAGTGTCTTTTTCTGTGTGACTTATTTCACTTAGAATCGTCGTACCTAAATCCACTCATCATGCTGCTACTAGCCTTATGACGTTGATTTCATGGCTGAGTGATATTCCATTGTACATAAGGACCACCACTTCTTTATCCATTTTTCTCTTTCCTGGGATATTTAAGGTGTAACGAAGTGGAGATTCTTGTCAACAGAGCAGCCCTAAACTTTGGGGTGCCTGTGTCTTGCTGATTTTTAGTTTTCTCAATTTATACGCCCATGAGTGGATGTGCCCTATGCTCCCTAAGCTGAGTTTTTTAGATGTTTCAGGACACACCGTGCACTTCTCCAGAGTGGCTCTTGGCAATTTACATCCCGCCCATCAGCGTAGCCAGGCTCCCGTTTCTCCATGGCCTGTCCTGCATTTCTGGTTTTGACACTTTATTCAGCATGGCCCTTTTGACCGATGGGAAGCGAGACTTCTTTGTAGCGCTGATTTGCCTTTCCAGGTTGCTTGGTTGGCCAAAAAGGGCGTATGCGTTTTTTCCTGAATATATTCAGGAAAAAACGCATACGCCCTTTTTGGCCAAGGGCATCATTGTCGAGGTTTTGCCGCTTTTCCTGTGCTTTAAAGGCGATTCGAATCTCCCTCCTGAAATCTGTTTCCTGCAATTCTGCCTTGCTTTCAAATCCTCTTCGTTGCCTTCCCTCAATATATTTGTGGACGAGAGTCATCATTTATAAGTCTGCAGGTTTGTGAATTGCAGTGCCCCTGAGCTCCATTTTTCAACTCGCTTTCTTGGGCGCTGGCCGCAAAAGCGCAGGATTGCTTCAGGCCCTATTCTGGTCCCAGGCGGCAGGCTGAGCCTGTGGTTAATTCTTCTTCCTGATGGGAAAATAGAGTGACCTCTGCCTGTCCCAACACCTGGAGCTAGTCTCTCATTGGTTCCCCCTCTTCCCTTTCATCCTCAGGACAAATTGCAAGCTGTACGGAACAGGAGGTTAAAGGTGCTGATTCTCCAAGGAGGGAGATTGCTAGTAAAGCGGCTGGAATGGCGAACCCGAGCACAAGGAGCTGAGAAATGAGGTGCGTTTTAGAAACCTTTCCCGATCACACGGTGTACCATCTTCTGGGTTTCTCATGCATGTTTTCGATGTAGGAAGATGCCCTTGAACCTGGAGATTTGGGACCCATGGGATGGGTACCACGCAGTATTACTTTAAAGGGTCTGCGTTTGCTCACCCAACCTCACCAAACCTCTCAGCCCCAAGAGTGTCCACCCTTATGTCTCAATCAGCTGTGGGTCTAGATATGGTCAATCCAGGTGGCATTACAGCCGCTGAACGAATTTTGTAAGAATTTCTCTCTCTTTCACTGTCTTTGTTTCACGGGTTTTTAAAAGTAATTGATTTTTATAATGGGGTTTACCTGCTTTTCATTGCTGTGATTTTGCCGCTTTACACCCACTTGACTCACTTACAGAGAGATATCAATGCATAGGTTTCAAGATTCTTACTAGTCAGATATATTCTTGGGCGGTGAATTGGGGGTGTTGAGTCCAATTCATTGAGGAAGGAGTAGGGCTTGTCTATTACATATTGGGTTTATGGAACGGTATCTGAGATAATTTGAAACCCTTGTTGTATGCATCACCCCACCTCACCTTTCCCGTTAAGCAGCCATAGTGTGTTTTCTAAACGTGTGACTCTATTCTGTTTTGTAATTCAGTTCAAGGGTAGCGGTTTTTACATTCCCTCTATAAGTCATATCTTATGATAAGTGTCTTTTTCTGTGTGACTTATTTCACTTAGAATCGTCGTACCTAAATCCAATCATCATGCTGCTACTAGCCTTATGACGTTGATTTCATGGCTGAGTGATATTCCATTGTACATAAGGACCACCACTTCTTTATCCATTTTTCTCTTTCCTGGGATATTTAAGGTGTAACGAAGGGGAGATTCTTGTCAACAGAGCAGCCCTAAACTTTGGGGTGCCTGTGTCTTGCTGATTTTTAGTTTTCCCAATTTATACGCCCATGAGTGGATGTGCCCTATGCTCCCTAAGCTCAGTTTTTTAGATGTTTCAGGACACACCGTGCACTTCTCCAGAGTGGCTCTTGGCAATTTACATCCCGCCCATCAGCGTAGCCAGGCTCCCGTTTCTCCATGGCCTGTCCTGCATTTCTGGTTTTGACACTTTATTCAGCATGGCCCTTTTGACCGATGGGAAGCGAGACTTCTTTGTAGCGCTGATTTGCCTTTCCAGGTTGCTTGGTTGGCCAAAAAGGGCGTATGCGTTTTTTCCTGAATATATTCAGGAAAAAACGCATACGCCCTTTTTGGCCAAGGGCATCATTGTCGAGGTTTTGCCGCTTTTCCTGTGCTTTAAAGGCGATTCGAATCTCCCTCCTGAAATCTGTTTCCTGCAATTCTGCCTTGCTTTCAAATCCTCTTCGTTGCCTTCCCTCAATATATTTGTGGACGAGAGTCATCATTTATAAGTCTGCAGGTTTGTGAATTGCAGTGCCCCTGAGCTCCATTTTTCAACTCGCTTTCTTGGGCGCTGGCCGCAAAAGCGCAGGATTGCTTCAGGCCCTATTCTGGTCCCAGGCGGCAGGCTGAGCCTGTGGTTAATTCTTCTTCCTGATGGGAAAATAGAGTGACCTCTGCCTGTCCCAACACCTGGAGCTAGTCTCTCATTGGTTCCCCCTCTTCCCTTTCATCCTCAGGACAAATTGCAAGCTGTACGGAACAGGAGGTTAAAGGTGCTGATTCTCCAAGGAGGGAGATTGCTAGTAAAGCGGCTGGAATGGCGAACCCGAGCACAAGGAGCTGAGAAATGAGGTGCGTTTTAGAAACCTTTCCCGATCACACGGTGTACCATCTTCTGGGTTTCTCATGCATGTTTTCGATGTAGGAAGATGCCCTTGAACCTGGAGATTTGGGACCCATGGGATGGGTACCACGCAGTATTACTTTAAAGGGTCTGCGTTTGCTCACCCAACCTCACCAAACCTCTCAGCCCCAAGAGTGTCCACCCTTATGTCTCAATCAGCTGTGGGTCTAGATATGGTCAATCCAGGTGGCATTACAGCCGCTGAACGAATTTTGTAAGAATTTCTCTCTCTTTCACTGTCTTTGTTTCACGGGTTTTTAAAAGTAATTGATTTTTATAATGGGGTTTACCTGCTTTTCATTGCTGTGATTTTGCCGCTTTACACCCACTTGACTCACTTACAGAGAGATATCAATGCATAGGTTTCAAGATTCTTACTAGTCAGATATATTCTTGGGCGGTGAATTGGGGGTGTTGAGTCCAATTCATTGAGGAAGGAGTAGGGCTTGTCTATTACATATTGGGTTTATGGAACGGTATCTGAGATAATTTGAAACCCTTGTTGTATGCATCACCCCACCTCACCTTTCCCGTTAAGCAGCCATAGTGTGTTTTCTAAACGTGTGACTCTATTCTGTTTTGTAATTCAGTTCAAGGGTAGCGGTTTTTACATTCCCTCTATAAGTCATATCTTATGATAAGTGTCTTTTTCTGTGTGACTTATTTCACTTAGAATCGTCGTACCTAAATCCAATCATCATGCTGCTACTAGCCTTATGACGTTGATTTCATGGCTGAGTGATATTCCATTGTACATAAGGACCACCACTTCTTTATCCATTTTTCTCTTTCCTGGGATATTTAAGGTGTAACGAAGGGGAGATTCTTGTCAACAGAGCAGCCCTAAACTTTGGGGTGCCTGTGTCTTGCTGATTTTTAGTTTTCCCAATTTATACGCCCATGAGTGGATGTGCCCTATGCTCCCTAAGCTCAGTTTTTTAGATGTTTCAGGACACACCGTGCACTTCTCCAGAGTGGCTCTTGGCAATTTACATCCCGCCCATCAGCGTAGCCAGGCTCCCGTTTCTCCATGGCCTGTCCTGCATTTCTGGTTTTGACACTTTATTCAGCATGGCCCTTTTGACCGATGGGAAGCGAGACTTCTTTGTAGCGCTGATTTGCCTTTCCAGGTTGCTTGGTTGGCCAAAAAGGGCGTATGCGTTTTTTCCTGAATATATTCAGGAAAAAACGCCTACGCCCTTTTTGGCCAAGGGCATCATTGTCGAGGTTTTGCCGCTTTTCCTGTGCTTTAAAGGCGATTCGAATCTCCCTCCTGAAATCTGTTTCCTGCAATTCTGCCTTGCTTTCAAATCCTCTTCGTTGCCTTCCCTCAATATATTTGTGGACGAGAGTCATCATTTATAAGTCTGCAGGTTGGTGAATTGCAGTGCCCCTGAGCGCCATTTTTCAACTCGCTTTCTTGGGCGCTGGCCGCAAAAGCGCAGGATTGCTTCAGGCCCTATTCTGGTCCCAGGCGGCAGGCTGAGCCTGTGGTTAATTCTTCTTCCTGATGGGAAAATAGAGTGACCTCTGCCTCTCCCAACACCTAGAGCTAGTCTCTCATTGGTTCCCCCTCTTCCCTTTCATCCTCAGGACAAATTGCAAGCTGTACGGAACAGGAGGTTAAAGGTGCTGATTCTCCAAGGAGGGAGATTGCTAGTAAAGCGGCTGGAATGGCGAACCCGAGCACAAGGAGATGAGAAATGAGGTGCGTTTTAGAAACCTTTCCCGATCACACGGTGTACCATCTTCTGGGTTTCTCATGCATGTTTTCGATGTAGGAAGATGCCCTTGAACCTGGAGATTTGGGACCCATGGGATGGGTACCACGCAGTATTACTTTAAAGGGTCTGCGTTTGCTCACCCAACCTCACCAAACCTCTCAGCCCCAAGAGTGTCCACCCTTATGTCTCAATCAGCTGTGGGTCTAGATATGGTCAATCCAGGTGGCATTACAGCCGCTGAAAGAATTTTGTAAGAATTTCTCTCTCTTTCACTGTCTTTGTTTCACGGGTTTTTAAAAGTAATTGATTTTTATAATGGGGTTTACCTGCTTTTCACTGCTGTGATTTTGCCGCTTTACACCCACTTGACTCACTTTCAGAGAGATATCAATGCATAGGTTTCAAGATTCTTACTAGTCAGATATATTCTTGGGCGGTGAATAGGGGGTGCTGAGTCCAATTCACTGAGCAAGGAGTAGGGCTTGTCTATTACATATTGGGTTTATGGAACGGTATCTGAGCTAATTTGAAACCCTTGTTGTATGCATCACCCCACCTCACCTTTCCCGTTAAGCAGCCATAATGTGTTTTCTAAACGTGTGACTCTATTCTGTTTTGTAATTCAGTTCAAGGGTAGCGGTTTTTACATTCCCTCTATAAGTCATATCTTATGATAAGTGTCTTTTTCTGTGTGACTTATTTCACTTAGAATCGTCGTACCTAAATCCACTCATCATGCTGCTACTAGCCTTATGACGTTGATTTCATGGCTGAGTGATATTCCATTGTACATAAGGACCACCACTTCTTTATCCATTTTTCTCTTTCCTGGGATATTTAAGGTGTAACGAAGTGCAGATTTTTGTCAACAGAGCAGCCCTAAACTTTGGGGTGCCTGTGTCTTGCTGATTTTTAGTTTTCTCAATTTATACGCCCATGAGTGGATGTGCCCTATGCTCCCTAAGCTGAGTTTTTTAGATGTTTCAGGACACACCGTGCACTTCTCCAGAGTGGCTGTTGGCAATTTACATCCCGCCCATCAGCGTAGCCAGGCTCCCGTTTCTCCATGGCCTGTCCTGCATTTCTGGTTTTGACACTTTATTCAGCATGGCCCTTTTGACCGATGGGAAGCGAGACTTCTTTGTAGCGCTGATTTGCCTTTCCAGGTTGCTTGGTTGGCCAAAAAGGGCGTATGCGTTTTTTCCTGAATATATTCAGGAAAAAACGCATACGCCCTTTTTGGCCAAGGGCATCATTGTCGAGGTTTTGCCGCTTTTCCTGTGCTTTAAAGGCGATTCGAATCTCCCTCCTGAAATCTGTTTCCTGCAATTCTGCCTTGCTTTCAAATCCTCTTCGTTGCCTTCCCTCAATATATTTGTGGACGAGAGTCATCATTTATAAGTCTGCAGGTTTGTGAATTGCAGTGCCCCTGAGCGCCATTTTTCAACTCGCTTTCTTGGGCGCTGGCCGCAAAAGCGCAGGATTGCTTCAGGCCCTATTCTGGTCCCAGGCGGCAGGCTGAGCCTGTGGTTAATTCTTCTTCCTGATGGGAAAATAGAGTGACCTCTGCCTCTCCCAACACCTAGAGCTAGTCTCTCATTGGTTCCCCCTCTTCCCTTTCATCCTCAGGACAAATTGCAAGCTGTACGGAACAGGAGGTTAAAGGTGCTGATTCTCCAAGGAGGGAGATTGCTAGTAAAGCGGCTGGAATGGCGAACCCGAGCACAAGGAGATGAGAAATGAGGTGCGTTTTAGAAACCTTTCCCGATCACACGGTGTACCATCTTCTGGGTTTCTCATGCATGTTTTCGATGTAGGAAGATGCCCTTGAACCTGGAGATTTGGGCCCCATGGGATGGGTACCACGCAGTATTATTTTAAAGGGTCTGCGTTTGCTCACCCAACCTCACCAAACCTCTCAGCCCCAAGAGTGTCCACCCTTATGTCTCAATCAGCTGTGGGTCTAGATATGGTCAATCCAGGTGGCATTACAGCCGCTGAAAGAATTTTGTAAGAATTTCTCTCTCTTTCACTGTCTTTGTTTCACGGGTTTTTAAAAGTAATTGATTTTTATAATGGGGTTTACCTGCTTTTCACTGCTGTGATTTTGCCGCTTTACACCCACTTGACTCACTTTCAGAGAGATATCAATGCATAGGTTTCAAGATTCTTACTAGTCAGATATATTCTTGGGCGGTGAATAGGGGGTGCTGAGTCCAATTCCTTGAGCAAATAGTAGGGCTTGTCTATTACATATTGGGTTTATGGAACGGTATCTGAGCTAATTTGAAACCCTTGTTGTATGCATCACCCCACCTCACCTTTCCCGTTAAGCAGCCATAATGTGTTTTCTAAACGTGTGACTCTATTCTGTTTTGTAATTCAGTTCAAGGGTAGCGGTTTTTACATTCCCTCTATAAGTCATATCTTATGATAAGTGTCTTTTTCTGTGTGACTTATTTCACTTAGAATCGTCGTACCTAAATCCACTCATCATGCTGCTACTAGCCTTATGACGTTGATTTCATGGCTGAGTGATATTCCATTGTACATAAGGACCACCACTTCTTTATCCATTTTTCTCTTTCCTGGGATATTTAAGGTGTAACGAAGTGGAGATTCTTGTCAACAGAGCAGCCCTAAACTTTGGGGTGCCTGTGTCTTGCTGATTTTTAGTTTTCTCAATTTATACGCCCATGAGTGGATGTGCCCTATGCTCCCTAAGCTGAGTTTTTTAGATGTTTCAGGACACACCGTGCACTTCTCCAGAGTGGCTCTTGGCAATTTACATCCCGCCCATCAGCGTAGCCAGGCTCCCGTTTCTCCATGGCCTGTCCTGCATTTCTGGTTTTGACACTTTATTCAGCATGGCCCTTTTGACCGATGGGAAGCGAGACTTCTTTGTAGCGCTGATTTGCCTTTCCAGGTTGCTTGGTTGGCCAAAAAGGGCGTATGCGTTTTTTCCTGAATATATTCAGGAAAAAACGCATACGCCCTTTTTGGCCAAGGGCATCATTGTCGAGGTTTTGCCGCTTTTCCTGTGCTTTAAAGGCGATTCGAATCTCCCTCCTGAAATCTGTTTCCTGCAATTCTGCCTTGCTTTCAAATCCTCTTCGTTGCCTTCCCTCAATATATTTGTGGACGAGAGTCATCATTTATAAGTCTGCAGGTTTGTGAATTGCAGTGCCCCTGAGCTCCATTTTTCAACTCGCTTTCTTGGGCGCTGGCCGCAAAAGCGCAGGATTGCTTCAGGCCCTATTCTGGTCCCAGGCGGCAGGCTGAGCCTGTGGTTAATTCTTCTTCCTGATGGGAAAATAGAGTGACCTCTGCCTGTCCCAACACCTGGAGCTAGTCTCTCATTGGTTCCCCCTCTTCCCTTTCATCCTCAGGACAAATTGCAAGCTGTACGGAACAGGAGGTTAAAGGTGCTGATTCTCCAAGGAGGGAGATTGCTAGTAAAGCGGCTGGAATGGCGAACCCGAGCACAAGGAGCTGAGAAATGAGGTGCGTTTTAGAAACCTTTCCCGATCACACGGTGTACCATCTTCTGGGTTTCTCATGCATGTTTTCGATGTAGGAAGATGCCCTTGAACCTGGAGATTTGGGACCCATGGGATGGGTACCACGCAGTATTACTTTAAAGGGTCTGCGTTTGCTCACCCAACCTCACCAAACCTCTCAGCCCCAAGAGTGTCCACCCTTATGTCTCAATCAGCTGTGGGTCTAGATATGGTCAATCCAGGTGTTATTACAGCCGCTGAAAGAATTTTGTAAGAATTTCTCTCTCTTTCACTGTCTTTGTTTCACGGGTTTTTAAAAGTAATTGATTTTTATAATGGGGTTTACCTGCTTTTCACTGCTGTGATTTTGCCGCTTTACACCCACTTGACTCACTTACAGAGAGATATCAATGCATAGGTTTCAAGATTCTTACTAGTCAGATATATTCTTGGGCGGTGAATTGGGGGTGTTGAGTCCAATTCATTGAGGAAGGAGTAGGGCTTGTCTATTACATATTGGGTTTATGGAACGGTATCTGAGATAATTTGAAACCCTTGTTGTATGCATCACCCCACCTCACCTTTCCCGTTAAGCAGCCATAGTGTGTTTTCTAAACGTGTGACTCTATTCTGTTTTGTAATTCAGTTCAAGGGTAGCGGTTTTTACATTCCCTCTATAAGTCATATCTTATGATAAGTGTCTTTTTCTGTGTGACTTATTTCACTTAGAATCGTCGTACCTAAATCCACTCATCATGCTGCTACTAGCCTTATGACGTTGATTTCATGGCTGAGTGATATTCCATTGTACATAAGGACCACCACTTCTTTATCCATTTTTCTCTTTCCTGGGATATTTAAGGTGTAACGAAGTGGAGATTCTTGTCAACAGAGCAGCCCTAAACTTTGGGGTGCCTGTGTCTTGCTGATATTTAGTTTTCCCAATTTATACGCCCATGAGTGGATGTGCCCTATGCTCCCTAAGCTCAGTTTTTTAGATGTTTCAGGACACACCGTGCACTTCTCCAGAGTGGCTGTTGGCAATTTACATCCCGCCCATCAGCGTAGCCAGGCTCCCGTTTCTCCATGGCCTGTCCTGCATTTCTGGTTTTGACACTTTATTCAGCATAGCCCTTTTGACCGATGGGAAGCGAGACTTCTTTGTAGCGCTGATTTGCCTTTCCAGGTTGCTTGGTTGGCCAAAAAGGGCGTATGCGTTTTTTCCTGAATATATTCAGGAAAAAACGCATACGCCCTTTTTGGCCAAGGGCATCATTGTCGAGGTTTTGCCGCTTTTCCTGTGCTTTAAAGGCGATTCGAATCTCCCTCCTGAAATCTGTTTCCTGCAATTCTGCCTTGCTTTCAAATCCTCTTCGTTGCCTTCCCTCAATATATTTGTGGACGAGAGTCATCATTTATAAGTCTGCAGGTTTGTGAATTGCAGTGCCCCTGAGCGCCATTTTTCAACTCGCTTTCTTGGGCGCTGGCCGCAAAAGCGCAGGATTGCTTCAGGCCCTATTCTGGTCCCAGGCGGCAGGCTGAGCCTGTGGTTAATTCTTCTTCCTGATGGGAAAATAGAGTGACCTCTGCCTCTCCCAACACCTAGAGCTAGTCTCTCATTGGTTCCCCCTCTTCCCTTTCATCCTCAGGACAAATTGCAAGCTGTACGGAACAGGAGGTTAAAGGTGCTGATTCTCCAAGGAGGGAGATTGCTAGTAAAGCGGCTGGAATGGCGAACCCGAGCACAAGGAGATGAGAAATGAGGTGCGTTTTAGAAACCTTTCCCGATCACACGGTGTACCATCTTCTGGGTTTCTCATGCATGTTTTCGATGTAGGAAGATGCCCTTGAACCTGGAGATTTGGGCCCCATGGGATGGGTACCACGCAGTATTATTTTAAAGGGTCTGCGTTTGCTCACCCAACCTCACCAAACCTCTCAGCCCCAAGAGTGTCCACCCTTATGTCTCAATCAGCTGTGGGTCTAGATATGGTCAATCCAGGTGGCATTACAGCCGCTGAAAGAATTTTGTAAGAATTTCTCTCTCTTTCACTGTCTTTGTTTCACGGGTTTTTAAAAGTAATTGATTTTTATAATGGGGTTTACCTGCTTTTCACTGCTGTGATTTTGCCGCTTTACACCCACTTGACTCACTTTCAGAGAGATATCAATGCATAGGTTTCAAGATTCTTACTAGTCAGATATATTCTTGGGCGGTGAATAGGGGGTGCTGAGTCCAATTCCTTGAGCAAATAGTAGGGCTTGTCTATTACATATTGGGTTTATGGAACGGTATCTGAGCTAATTTGAAACCCTTGTTGTATGCATCACCCCACCTCACCTTTCCCGTTAAGCAGCCATAATGTGTTTTCTAAACGTGTGACTCTATTCTGTTTTGTAATTCAGTTCAAGGGTAGCGGTTTTTACATTCCCTCTATAAGTCATATCTTATGATAAGTGTCTTTTTCTGTGTGACTTATTTCACTTAGAATCGTCGTACCTAAATCCACTCATCATGCTGCTACTAGCCTTATGACGTTGATTTCATGGCTGAGTGATATTCCATTGTACAGAAGGACCACCACTTCTTTATCCATTTTTCTCTTTCCTGGGATATTTAAGGTGTAACGAAGTGGAGATTCTTGTCAACAGAGCAGCCCTAAACTTTGGGGTGCCTGTGTCTTGCTGATTTTTAGTTTTCTCAATTTATACGCCCATGAGTGGATGTGCCCTATGCTCCCTAAGCTGAGTTTTTTAGATGTTTCAGGACACACCGTGCACTTCTCCAGAGTGGCTCTTGGCAATTTACATCCCGCCCATCAGCGTAGCCAGGCTCCCGTTTCTCCATGGCCTGTCCTGCATTTCTGGTTTTGACACTTTATTCAGCATGGCCCTTTTGACCGATGGGAAGCGAGACTTCTTTGTAGCGCTGATTTGCCTTTCCAGGTTGCTTGGTTGGCCAAAAAGGGCGTATGCGTTTTTTCCTGAATATATTCAGGAAAAAACGCATACGCCCTTTTTGGCCAAGGGCATCATTGTCGAGGTTTTGCCGCTTTTCCTGTGCTTTAAAGGCGATTCGAATCTCCCTCCTGAAATCTGTTTCCTGCAATTCTGCCTTGCTTTCAAATCCTCTTCGTTGCCTTCCCTCAATATATTTGTGGACGAGAGTCATCATTTATAAGTCTGCAGGTTTGTGAATTGCAGTGCCCCTGAGCTCCATTTTTCAACTCGCTTTCTTGGGCGCTGGCCGCAAAAGCGCAGGATTGCTTCAGGCCCTATTCTGGTCCCAGGCGGCAGGCTGAGCCTGTGGTTAATTCTTCTTCCTGATGGGAAAATAGAGTGACCTCTGCCTGTCCCAACACCTGGAGCTAGTCTCTCATTGGTTCCCCCTCTTCCCTTTCATCCTCAGGACAAATTGCAAGCTGTACGGAACAGGAGGTTAAAGGTGCTGATTCTCCAAGGAGGGAGATTGCTAGTAAAGCGGCTGGAATGGCGAACCCGAGCACAAGGAGCTGAGAAATGAGGTGCGTTTTAGAAACCTTTCCCGATCACACGGTGTACCATCTTCTGGGTTTCTCATGCATGTTTTCGATGTAGGAAGATGCCCTTGAACCTGGAGATTTGGGACCCATGGGATGGGTACCACGCAGTATTACTTTAAAGGGTCTGCGTTTGCTCACCCAACCTCACCAAACCTCTCAGCCCCAAGAGTGTCCACCCTTATGTCTCAATCAGCTGTGGGTCTAGATATGGTCAATCCAGGTGGCATTACAGCCGCTGAACGAATTTTGTAAGAATTTCTCTCTCTTTCACTGTCTTTGTTTCACGGGTTTTTAAAAGTAATTGATTTTTATAATGGGGTTTACCTGCTTTTCATTGCTGTGATTTTGCCGCTTTACACCCACTTGACTCACTTACAGAGAGATATCAATGCATAGGTTTCAAGATTCTTACTAGTCAGATATATTCTTGGGCGGTGAATTGGGGGTGTTGAGTCCAATTCATTGAGGAAGGAGTAGGGCTTGTCTATTACATATTGGGTTTATGGAACGGTATCTGAGATAATTTGAAACCCTTGTTGTATGCATCACCCCACCTCACCTTTCCCGTTAAGCAGCCATAGTGTGTTTTCTAAACGTGTGACTCTATTCTGTTTTGTAATTCAGTTCAAGGGTAGCGGTTTTTACATTCCCTCTATAAGTCATATCTTATGATAAGTGTCTTTTTCTGTGTGACTTATTTCACTTAGAATCGTCGTACCTAAATCCAATCATCATGCTGCTACTAGCCTTATGACGTTGATTTCATGGCTGAGTGATATTCCATTGTACATAAGGACCACCACTTCTTTATCCATTTTTCTCTTTCCTGGGATATTTAAGGTGTAACGAAGGGGAGATTCTTGTCAACAGAGCAGCCCTAAACTTTGGGGTGCCTGTGTCTTGCTGATTTTTAGTTTTCCCAATTTATACACCCATGAGTGGATGTGCCCTATGCTCCCTAAGCTCAGTTTTTTAGATGTTTCAGGACACACCGTGCACTTCTCCAGAGTGGCTCTTGGCAATTTACATCCCGCCCATCAGCGTAGCCAGGCTCCCGTTTCTCCATGGCCTGTCCTGCATTTCTGGTTTTGACACTTTATTCAGCATGGCCCTTTTGACCGATGGGAAGCGAGACTTCTTTGTAGCGCTGATTTGCCTTTCCAGGTTGCTTGGTTTGCCAAAAAGGGCGTATGCGTTTTTTCCTGAATATATTCAGGAAAAAACGCATACGCCCTTTTTGGCCAAGGGCATCATTGTCGAGGTTTTGCCGCTTTTCCTGTGCTTTAAAGGCGATTCGAATCTCCCTCCTGAAATCTGTTTCCTGCAATTCTGCCTTGCTTTCAAATCCTCTTCGTTGCCTTCCCTCAATATATTTGTGGACGAGAGTCATCATTTATAAGTCTGCAGGTTTGTGAATTGCAGTGCCCCTGAGCTCCATTTTTCAACTCGCTTTCTTGGGCGCTGGCCGCAAAAGCGCAGGATTGCTTCAGGCCCTATTCTGGTCCCAGGCGGCAGGCTGAGCCTGTGGTTAATTCTTCTTCCTGATGGGAAAATAGAGTGACCTCTGCCTGTCCCAACACCTGGAGCTAGTCTCTCATTGGTTCCCCCTCTTCCCTTTCATCCTCAGGACAAATTGCAAGCTGTACGGAACAGGAGGTTAAAGGTGCTGATTCTCCAAGGAGGGAGATTGCTAGTAAAGCGGCTGGAATGGCGAACCCGAGCACAAGGAGCTGAGAAATGAGGTGCGTTTTAGAAACCTTTCCCGATCACACGGTGTACCATCTTCTGGGTTTCTCATGCATGTTTTCGATGTAGGAAGATGCCCTTGAACCTGGAGATTTGGGACCCATGGGATGGGTACCACGCAGTATTACTTTAAAGGGTCTGCGTTTGCTCACCCAACCTCACCAAACCTCTCAGCCCCAAGAGTGTCCACCCTTATGTCTCAATCAGCTGTGGGTCTAGATATGGTCAATCCAGGTGGCATTACAGCCGCTGAACGAATTTTGTAAGAATTTCTCTCTCTTTCACTGTCTTTGTTTCACGGGTTTTTAAAAGTAATTGATTTTTATAATGGGGTTTACCTGCTTTTCATTGCTGTGATTTTGCCGCTTTACACCCACTTGACTCACTTACAGAGAGATATCAATGCATAGGTTTCAATATTCTTACTAGTCAGATATATTCTTGGGCGGTGAATTGGGGGTGTTGAGTCCAATTCATTGAGGAAGGAGTAGGGCTTGTCTATTACATATTGGGTTTATGGAACGGTATCTGAGATAATTTGAAACCCTTGTTGTATGCATCACCCCACCTCACCTTTCCCGTTAAGCAGCCATAGTGTGTTTTCTAAACGTGTGACTCTATTCTGTTTTGTAATTCAGTTCAAGGGTAGCGGTTTTTACATTCCCTCTATAAGTCATATCTTATGATAAGTGTCTTTTTCTGTGTGACTTATTTCACTTAGAATCGTCGTACCTAAATCCAATCATCATGCTGCTACTAGCCTTATGACGTTGATTTCATGGCTGAGTGATATTCCATTGTACATAAGGACCACAACTTCTTTATCCATTTTTCTCTTTCCTGGGATATTTAAGGTTTAACGAAGGGGAGATTCTTGTCAACAGAGCAGCCCTAAACTTTGGGGTGCCTGTGTCTTGCTGATTTTTAGTTTTCCCAATTTATACGCCCATGAGTGGATGTGCCCTATGCTCCCTAAGCTCAGTTTTTTAGATGTTTCAGGACACACCGTGCACTTCTCCAGAGTGGCTGTTGGCAATTTACATCCCGCCCATCAGCGTAGCCAGGCTCCCGTTTCTCCATGGCCTGTCCTGCATTTCTGGTTTTGACACTTTATTCAGCATGGCCCTTTTGACCGATGGGAAGCGAGACTTCTTTGTAGCGCTGATTTGCCTTTCCAGGTTGCTTGGTTGGCCAAAAAGGGCGTATGCGTTTTTTCCTGAATATATTCAGGAAAAAACGCATACGCCCTTTTTGGCCAAGGGCATCATTGTCGAGGTTTTGCCGCTTTTCCTGTGCTTTAAAGGCGATTCGAATCTCCCTCCTGAAATCTGTTTCCTGCAATTCTGCCTTGCTTTCAAATCCTCTTCGTTGCCTTCCCTCAATATATTTGTGGACGAGAGTCATCATTTATAAGTCTGCAGGTTTGTGAATTGCAGTGCCCCTGAGCTCCATTTTTCAACTCGCTTTCTTGGGCGCTGGCCGCAAAAGCGCAGGATTGCTTCAGGCCCTATTCTGGTCCCAGGCGGCAGGCTGAGCCTGTGGTTAATTCTTCTTCCTGATGGGAAAATAGAGTGACCTCTGCCTGTCCCAACACCTGGAGCTAGTCTCTCATTGGTTCCCCCTCTTCCCTTTCATCCTCAGGACAAATTGCAAGCTGTACGGAACAGGAGGTTAAAGGTGCTGATTCTCCAAGGAGGGAGATTGCTAGTAAAGCGGCTGGAATGGCGAACCCGAGCACAAGGAGCTGAGAAATGAGGTGCGTTTTAGAAACCTTTCCCGATCACACGGTGTACCATCTTCTGGGTTTCTCATGCATGTTTTCGATGTAGGAAGATGCCCTTGAACCTGGAGATTTGGGACCCATGGGATGGGTACCACGCAGTATTACTTTAAAGGGTCTGCGTTTGCTCACCCAACCTCACCAAACCTCTCAGCCCCAAGAGTGTCCACCCTTATGTCTCAATCAGCTGTGGGTCTAGATATGGTCAATCCAGGTGGCATTACAGCCGCTGAACGAATTTTGTAAGAATTTCTCTCTCTTTCACTGTCTTTGTTTCACGGGTTTTTAAAAGTAATTGATTTTTATAATGGGGTTTACCTGCTTTTCATTGCTGTGATTTTGCCGCTTTACACCCACTTGACTCACTTACAGAGAGATATCAATGCATAGGTTTCAAGATTCTTACTAGTCAGATATATTCTTGGGCGGTGAATTGGGGGTGTTGAGTCCAATTCATTGAGGAAGGAGTAGGGCTTGTCTATTACATATTGGGTTTATGGAACGGTATCTGAGATAATTTGAAACCCTTGTTGTATGCATCACCCCACCTCACCTTTCCCGTTAAGCAGCCATAGTGTGTTTTCTAAACGTGTGACTCTATTCTGTTTTGTAATTCAGTTCAAGGGTAGCGGTTTTTACATTCCCTCTATAAGTCATATCTTATGATAAGTGTCTTTTTCTGTGTGACTTATTTCACTTAGAATCGTCGTACCTAAATCCAATCATCATGCTGCTACTAGCCTTATGACGTTGATTTCATGGCTGAGTGATATTCCATTGTACATAAGGACCACAACTTCTTTATCCATTTTTCTCTTTCCTGGGATATTTAAGGTTTAACGAAGGGGAGATTCTTGTCAACAGAGCAGCCCTAAACTTTGGGGTGCCTGTGTCTTGCTGATTTTTAGTTTTCCCAATTTATACGCCCATGAGTGGATGTGCCCTATGCTCCCTAAGCTCAGTTTTTTAGATGTTTCAGGACACACCGTGCACTTCTCCAGAGTGGCTGTTGGCAATTTACATCCCGCCCATCAGCGTAGCCAGGCTCCCGTTTCTCCATGGCCTGTCCTGCATTTCTGGTTTTGACACTTTATTCAGCATGGCCCTTTTGACCGATGGGAAGCGAGACTTCTTTGTAGCGCTGATTTGCCTTTCCAGGTTGCTTGGTTGGCCAAAAAGGGCGTATGCGTTTTTTCCTGAATATATTCAGGAAAAAACGCATACGCCCTTTTTGGCCAAGGGCATCATTGTCGAGGTTTTGCCGCTTTTCCTGTGCTTTAAAGGCGATTCGAATCTCCCTCCTGAAATCTGTTTCCTGCAATTCTGCCTTGCTTTCAAATCCTCTTCGTTGCCTTCCCTCAATATATTTGTGGACGAGAGTCATCATTTATAAGTCTGCAGGTTTGTGAATTGCAGTGCCCCTGAGCTCCATTTTTCAACTCGCTTTCTTGGGCGCTGGCCGCAAAAGCGCAGGATTGCTTCAGGCCCTATTCTGGTCCCAGGCGGCAGGCTGAGCCTGTGGTTAATTCTTCTTCCTGATGGGAAAATAGAGTGACCTCTGCCTGTCCCAACACCTGGAGCTAGTCTCTCATTGGTTCCCCCTCTTCCCTTTCATCCTCAGGACAAATTGCAAGCTGTACGGAACAGGAGGTTAAAGGTGCTGATTCTCCAAGGAGGGAGATTGCTAGTAAAGCGGCTGGAATGGCGAACCCGAGCACAAGGAGCTGAGAAATGAGGTGCGTTTTAGAAACCTTTCCCGATCACACGGTGTACCATCTTCTGGGTTTCTCATGCATGTTTTCGATGTAGGAAGATGCCCTTGAACCTGGAGATTTGGGACCCATGGGATGGGTACCACGCAGTATTACTTTAAAGGGTCTGCGTTTGCTCACCCAACCTCACCAAACCTCTCAGCCCCAAGAGTGTCCACCCTTATGTCTCAATCAGCTGTGGGTCTAGATATGGTCAATCCAGGTGGCATTACAGCCGCTGAACGAATTTTGTAAGAATTTCTCTCTCTTTCACTGTCTTTGTTTCACGGGTTTTTAAAAGTAATTGATTTTTATAATGGGGTTTACCTGCTTTTCATTGCTGTGATTTTGCCGCTTTACACCCACTTGACTCACTTACAGAGAGATATCAATGCATAGGTTTCAAGATTCTTACTAGTCAGATATATTCTTGGGCGGTGAATTGGGGGTGTTGAGTCCAATTCATTGAGGAAGGAGTAGGGCTTGTCTATTACATATTGGGTTTATGGAACGGTATCTGAGATAATTTGAAACCCTTGTTGTATGCATCACCCCACCTCACCTTTCCCGTTAAGCAGCCATAGTGTGTTTTCTAAACGTGTGACTCTATTCTGTTTTGTAATTCAGTTCAAGGGTAGCGGTTTTTACATTCCCTCTATAAGTCATATCTTATGATAAGTGTCTTTTTCTGTGTGACTTATTTCACTTAGAATCGTCGTACCTAAATCCAATCATCATGCTGCTACTAGCCTTATGACGTTGATTTCATGGCTGAGTGATATTCCATTGTACATAAGGACCACAACTTCTTTATCCATTTTTCTCTTTCCTGGGATATTTAAGGTTTAACGAAGGGGAGATTCTTGTCAACAGAGCAGCCCTAAACTTTGGGGTGCCTGTGTCTTGCTGATTTTTAGTTTTCCCAATTTATACGCCCATGAGTGGATGTGCCCTATGCTCCCTAAGCTCAGTTTTTTAGATGTTTCAGGACACACCGTGCACTTCTCCAGAGTGGCTGTTGGCAATTTACATCCCGCCCATCAGCGTAGCCAGGCTCCCGTTTCTCCATGGCCTGTCCTGCATTTCTGGTTTTGACACTTTATTCAGCATGGCCCTTTTGACCGATGGGAAGCGAGACTTCTTTGTAGCGCTGATTTGCCTTTCCAGGTTGCTTGGTTGGCCAAAAAGGGCGTATGCGTTTTTTCCTGAATATATTCAGGAAAAAACGCATACGCCCTTTTTGGCCAAGGGCATCATTGTCGAGGTTTTGCCGCTTTTCCTGTGCTTTAAAGGCGATTCGAATCTCCCTCCTGAAATCTGTTTCCTGCAATTCTGCCTTGCTTTCAAATCCTCTTCGTTGCCTTCCCTCAATATATTTGTGGACGAGAGTCATCATTTATAAGTCTGCAGGTTTGTGAATTGCAGTGCCCCTGAGCTCCATTTTTCAACTCGCTTTCTTGGGCGCTGGCCGCAAAAGCGCAGGATTGCTTCAGGCCCTATTCTGGTCCCAGGCGGCAGGCTGAGCCTGTGGTTAATTCTTCTTCCTGATGGGAAAATAGAGTGACCTCTGCCTGTCCCAACACCTGGAGCTAGTCTCTCATTGGTTCCCCCTCTTCCCTTTCATCCTCAGGACAAATTGCAAGCTGTACGGAACAGGAGGTTAAAGGTGCTGATTCTCCAAGGAGGGAGATTGCTAGTAAAGCGGCTGGAATGGCGAACCCGAGCACAAGGAGCTGAGAAATGAGGTGCGTTTTAGAAACCTTTCCCGATCACACGGTGTACCATCTTCTGGGTTTCTCATGCATGTTTTCGATGTAGGAAGATGCCCTTGAACCTGGAGATTTGGGACCCATGGGATGGGTACCACGCAGTATTACTTTAAAGGGTCTGCGTTTGCTCACCCAACCTCACCAAACCTCTCAGCCCCAAGAGTGTCCACCCTTATGTCTCAATCAGCTGTGGGTCTAGATATGGTCAATCCAGGTGGCATTACAGCCGCTGAACGAATTTTGTAAGAATTTCTCTCTCTTTCACTGTCTTTGTTTCACGGGTTTTTAAAAGTAATTGATTTTTATAATGGGGTTTACCTGCTTTTCATTGCTGTGATTTTGCCGCTTTACACCCACTTGACTCACTTACAGAGAGATATCAATGCATAGGTTTCAAGATTCTTACTAGTCAGATATATTCTTGGGCGGTGAATTGGGGGTGTTGAGTCCAATTCATTGAGGAAGGAGTAGGGCTTGTCTATTACATATTGGGTTTATGGAACGGTATCTGAGATAATTTGAAACCCTTGTTGTATGCATCACCCCACCTCACCTTTCCCGTTAAGCAGCCATAGTGTGTTTTCTAAACGTGTGACTCTATTCTGTTTTGTAATTCAGTTCAAGGGTAGCGGTTTTTACATTCCCTCTATAAGTCATATCTTATGATAAGTGTCTTTTTCTGTGTGACTTATTTCACTTAGAATCGTCGTACCTAAATCCAATCATCATGCTGCTACTAGCCTTATGACGTTGATTTCATGGCTGAGTGATATTCCATTGTACATAAGGACCACAACTTCTTTATCCATTTTTCTCTTTCCTGGGATATTTAAGGTGTAACGAAGTGGAGATTCTTGTCAACAGAGCAGCCCTAAACTTTGGGGTGCCTGTGTCTTGCTGATTTTTAGTTTTCCCAATTTATACGCCCATGAGTGGATGTGCCCTATGCTCCCTAAGCTCAGTTTTTTAGATGTTTCAGGACACACCGTGCACTTCTCCAGAGTGGCTGTTGGCAATTTACATCCCGCCCATCAGCGTAGCCAGGCTCCCGTTTCTCCATGGCCTGTCCTGCATTTCTGGTTTTGACACTTTATTCAGCATGGCCCTTTTGACCGATGGGAAGCGAGACTTCTTTGTAGCGCTGATTTGCCTTTCCAGGTTGCTTGGTTGGCCAAAAAGGGCGTATGCGTTTTTTCCTGAATATATTCAGGAAAAAACGCATACGCCCTTTTTGGCCAAGGGCATCATTGTCGAGGTTTTGCCGCTTTTCCTGTGCTTTAAAGGCGATTCGAATCTCCCTCCTGAAATCTGTTTCCTGCAATTCTGCCTTGCTTTCAAATCCTCTTCGTTTCCTTCCATCAATATATTTGTGGTCGAGAGTCATCATTTATAAGTCTGCAGGTTTGTGAATTGCAGTGCCCCTGAGCTCCATTGTTCAACTCGCTTTCTTGGGCGCTGGCCGCAAAAGCGCAGGATTGCTTCAGGCCCTATTCTGGTCCCAGGCGGCAGGCTGAGCCTGTGGTTAATTCTTCTTCCTGATGGGAAAATAGAGTGACCTCTGCCTGTCCCAACACCTAGAGCTAGTCCCGCATTGGTTCCCCCTCTTCCCTTTCATCCTCAGGACAAATTGCAAGCTGTACGGAACAGGAGGTTAAAGGTGCTGATTCTCCAAGGAGGGAGATTGCTAGTAAAGCGGCTGGAATGGCGAACCCGAGCACAAGGAGCTGAGAAATGAGGTGCGTTTTAGAAACCTTTCCCGATCACACGGTGTACCATCTTCTGGGTTTCTCATGCATGTTTTCGATGTAGGAAGATGCCCTTGAACCTGGAGATTTGGGACCCATGGGATGGGTACCACGCAGTATTACTTTAAAGGGTCTGCGTTTGCTCACCCAACCTCACCAAACCTCTCAGCCCCAAGAGTGTCCACCCTTATGTCTCAATCAGCTGTGGGTCTAGATATGGTCAATCCAGGTGGCATTACAGCCGCTGAACGAATTTTGTAAGAATTTCTCTCTCTTTCACTGTCTTTGTTTCACGGGTTTTTAAAAGTAATTGATTTTTATAATGGGGTTTACCTGCTTTTCATTGCTGTGATTTTGCCGCTTTACACCCACTTGACTCACTTACAGAGAGATATCAATGCATAGGTTTCAAGATTCTTACTAGTCAGATATATTCTTGGGCGGTGAATTGGGGGTGTTGAGTCCAATTCATTGAGGAAGGAGTAGGGCTTGTCTATTACATATTGGGTTTATGGAACGGTATCTGAGATAATTTGAAACCCTTGTTGTATGCATCACCCCACATCACCTTTCCCGTTAAGCAGCCATAGTGTGTTTTCTAAACGTGTGACTCTATTCTGTTTTGTAATTCAGTTCAAGGGTAGCGGTTTTTACATTCCCTCTATAAGTCATATCTTATGATAAGTGTCTTTTTCTGTGTGACTTATTTCACTTAGAATCGTCGTACCTAAATCCAATCATCATGCTGCTACTAGCCTTATGACGTTGATTTCATGGCTGAGTGATATTCCATTGTACATAAGGACCACAACTTCTTTATCCATTTTTCTCTTTCCTGGGATATTTAAGGTGTAACGAAGTGGAGATTCTTGTCAACAGAGCAGCCCTAAACTTTGGGGTGCCTGTGTCTTGCTGATTTTTAGTTTTCCCAATTTATACGCCCATGAGTGGATGTGCCCTATGCTCCCTAAGCTCAGTTTTTTAGATGTTTCAGGACACACCGTGCACTTCTCCAGAGTGGCTGTTGGCAATTTACATCCCGCCCATCAGCGTAGCCAGGCTTCCGTTTCTCCAATGCCTGTCTTGCATTTCTGGTTTTGATACTTTATTCAGCATGGCCCTTTTGACCGATGGGAAGCGAGACTTCTTTGTAGCGCTGATTTGCCTTTCCAGGTTGCTTGGTTGGCCAAAAAGGGCGTATGCGTTTTTTCCTGAATATATTCAGGAAAAAACGCATACGCCCTTTTTGGCCAAGGGCATCATTGTCGAGGTTTTGCCGCTTTTCCTGTGCTTTAAAGGCGATTCGAATCTCCCTCCTGTAATCTGTTTCCTGCAATTCTGCCTTGCTTTCAAATCCTCTTCGTTGCCTTCCATCAATATATTTGTGGACGAGAGTCATCATTTATAAGTCTGCAGGTTTGTGAATTGCAGTGCCCCTGAGCTCCATTTTTCAACTCGCTTTCTTGGGAGCTGGCCGCAAGAGCGCAGGATTGCTTCAGGCCCTATTCTGGTCCCAGGCGGCAGGCTGAGCCTGTGGTTAATTCTTCTTCTTGAGGGGAAAATAGAGTGACCTGTGCCTGTCCCAACACCTAGAGCTAGTCTCTCATTGGTTCCCCCTCTTCCCGTTCATCCTCAGGACAAATTGCCACCTGTAAGGAACAGGAGGTTAAAGGTGCTGATTCTCCAAGGAGGGAGAATGCTAGTAAAGCGGCTGGAATGGCGAACCCAAGCACAAGGAGATGAGAAATGAGGTGCGTTTTAGAAACCTTTCCCGATCACACGGTGTACCATATTCTGGGTTTCTCATGAATGTCTTCGATGTAGGAAGATGCCCTTGAACCTGGAGATTTGGGACCCATGGGATGGGTACCACGCAGTATTACTTTATAGGGTCTGCGTTTGCTCACCCAACCTCACCAAACCTCTCAGCCCCAAGAGTGTCCACCCTTATGTCTCAATCAGCTGTGGGTCTAGATATGGTCAATCCAGGTGGCATCACAGCCCCTGAACGAATTTTGTAAGAATTTCTCTCTCTTTCACTGTCTTTGTTTCACGGGTTTTTAAAAGTAATTGATTTTTATAATGGGGTTTACCTGCTTTTCACTGCTGTGATTTTGCCGCTTTACACCCACTTGACTCACTTACAGAGAGATATCAATGCATAGGTTTCAAGATTCTTACTAGTCAGATATATTCTTGGGCGGTGAATAGGGGGTGTTGAGTCCAATTCTTTGAGGAAGGTGTAGGGCTTGTCTATTACATATTGGCTTTATGGAACGGTATCTGAGCTAATTTGAAACCCTTGTTGTATGCATCACCCCACCTCACCTTTCCCATTAAGCAGCCATAGTGTGTTTTCTAAACGTGTGACTCTATTCTGTTTTGTAATTCAGTTCAAGGGTAGCGGTTTTTACATTCCCTCTATAAGTCATATCGTATGATAAGTGTCTTTTTCTGTGTGACTTATTTCACTTAGAATCTTCGTACCTAAATCCACTCATCATGCTGCTACTAGCCTTATGACGTTGATTTCATGGCTGAGTGATATTCCATTCAACATAAGGACCACAACTTCTTTATCCATTTCTCTCTTTCCTGGGATATTTAAGGTGTATCGAAGTGGAGATTCTTGTCAACAGAGCAGCCCTAAACTTTGGGGTGCCTGTGTCTTGCTGATTTTTAGTTTTCCCAATTTATACGCCCATGAGTGGAGGTGCCCTATGCTCCCTAAGCTGAGTTTTTTAGATGTTTCAGGACACACCGTGCACTTCTCCAGAGTGGCTGTTGGCAATTTACATCCCGCCCATCAGCGTAGCCAGGCTTCCGTTTCTCCAATGCCTGTCTTGCATTTCTGGTTTTGATACTTTATTCAGCATGGCCCTTTTGACCGATGGGAAGCGAGACTTCTTTGTAGCGCTGATTTGCCTTTCCAGGTTGCTTGGTTGGCTAAAAAGGGCGTATGCGTTTTTTCCTGAATCTATTCAGGAAAAAACGCATACGCCCTTTTTGGCCAAGGGCATCATTGTCGAGGTTTTGCCGCTTTTCCTGTGCTTTAAAGGCGATTCGAATCTCCCTCCTGAAATCTGTTTCCTGCAATTCTGCCTTGCTTTCAAATCCTCTTCGTTGCCTTCCATCAATATATTTGTGGACGAGAGTCATCATTTATAAGTCTGCAGGTTTGTGAATTGCAGTGCCCCTGAGCTCCATTTTTCAACTCGCTTTCTTGGGCGCTGGCCGCAAGAGCACAGGATTGCTTCAGGCCCTATTCTGGTCCCAGGCGGCAGGCTGAGCCTGTGGTTAATTCTTCTTCTTGAGGGGAAAATAGAGTGACCTGTGCCTGTCCCAACACCTAGAGCTAGTCTCTCATTGGTTCCCCCTCTTCCCGTTCATCCTCAGGACAAATTGCAACCTGTACGGAACAGGAGGTTAAAGGTGCTGATTCTCCAAGGAGGGAGATTGCTAGTAAAGCGGCTGAAATGGCGAACCCGAGCACAAGGAGATGAGAAATGAGGTGCGTTTTAGAAACCTTTCCCGATCACACGGTGTACCATCTTCTGGGTTTCTCATGCATATTTTCGATGTAGGAAGATGCCCTTGAACCTGGAGATTTGGGACCCATGGGATGGGTACCACGCAGTATTACTTTAAAGGGTCTGCGTTTGCTCACCCAACCTCACCAAACCTCTCAGCGCCAAGAGTGTCCACCCTTATGTCTCAATCAGCTGTGGGTCTAGATATGGTCAATAAAGGTGGCATTACAGCCGCTGAACGAATTTTGTAAGAATTTCTCTCTCTTTCACTGTCTTTGTTTCACGGGTTTTTAAAAGTAATTGATTTTTATAATGGGGTTTACCTGCTTTTCACTGCTGTGATTTTGCCGCTTTACACCCACTTGACTCACTTACAGAGAGATATCAATGCATAGGTTTCAAGATTCTTACTAGTCAGATATATTCTTGGGCGGTGAATTGGGGGTGTTGAGTCCAATTCATTGAGGAAGGAGTAGGGCTTGTCTATTACATATAGGGTTTATGGAACGGTATCTGAGATAATTTGAAACCCTTGTTGTATGCATCACCCCACCTCACCTTTCCCGTTAAGCAGCCATAGTGTGTTTTCTAAACGTGTGACTCTATTCTGTTTTGTAATTCAGTTCAAGGGTAGCGGTTTTTACATTCCCTCTATAAGTCATATCTTATGATAAGTGTCTTTTTCTGTGTGACTTATTTCACTTAGAATCGTCGTACCTAAATCCACTCATCATGCTGCTACTAGCCTTATGACGTTGATTTCCTGGCTGAGTGATATTCCATTGTACATAAGGACCACAACTTCTTTATCCATTTTTCTCTTTCCTGGGATATTTAAGGTGTAACGAAGTGGAGATTCTTGTCAACAGAGCAGCCCTAAACTTTGGGGTGCCTGTGTCTTGCTGATTTTTAGTTTTCCCAATTCATACGCCCATGAGTGGATGTGCCCTATGCTCCCTAACCTCAGTTTTTTAGATGTTTCAGGACACACCGTGCACTTCTCCAGAGTGGCTGTTGGCAATTTACATCCCACCCATCAGCGTAGCCAGGCTCCCGTTTCTCCATGGCCTGTCCTGCATTTCTGGTTTTGACACTTTATTCAGCATGGCCCTTTTGACCGATGGGAAGCGAGACTTCTTTGTAGCGCTGATTTGCCTTTCCAGGTTGCTTGGTTGGCCAAAAAGGGCGTATGCGTTTTTTCCTGAATATATTCAGGAAAAAACGCATACGCCCTTTTTGGCCAAGGGCATCATTGTCGAGGTTTTGCCGCTTTTCCTGTGCTTTAAAGGCGATTCGAATCTCCCTCCTGAAATCTGTTTCCTGCAATTCTGCCTTGCTTTCAAATCCTCTTCGTTGCCTTCCCTCAATATATTTGTGGACGAGAGTCATCATTTATAAGTCTGCAGGTTTGTGAATTGCAGTGCCCCTGAGCTCCATTTTTCAACTCGCTTTCTTGGGCGCTGGCCGCAAAAGCGCAGGATTGCCTCAGGCCCTATTCTGGTCCCAGGCGGCAGGCTGAGCCTGTGGTTAATTCTTCTTCCTGATGGGAAAATAGAGTGACCTCTGCCTGTCCCAACACCTAGAGCTAGTCTCTCATTGGTTCCCCCTCTTCCCTTTCATCCTCAGGACAAATTGCAAGCTGTACGGAACAGGAGGTTAAAGGTGCTGATTCTCCAAGGAGGGAGATTGCTAGTAAAGCGGCTGGAATGGCGAACCCGAGCACAAGGAGAAGAGAAATGAGGTGCGTTTTAGAAACCTTTCCCGATCACACGGTGTACCATCTTCTGGGTTTCTCATGCATGTTTTCGATGTAGGAAGATGCCCTTGAACCTGGAGATTTGGGACCCATGGGATGGGTACCACGCAGTATTACTTTAAAGGGTCTGCGTTTGCTCAACCAACCTCACCAAACCTCTCAGCCCCAAGAGTGTCCACCCTTATGTCTCAATCAGCTGTGGGTCTAGATATGGTCAATCCAGGTGGCATTACAGCCGCTGAACGAATTTTGTAAGAATTTCTCTCTCTTTCACTGTCTTTGTTTCACGGGTTTTTAAAAGTAATTGATTTTTATAATGGGGTTTACCTGCTTTTCACTGCTGTGATTTTGCCGCTTTACACCCACTTGACTCACTTACAGAGAGATATCAATGCCTAGGTTTCAAGATTCTTACTAGTCAGATATATTCTTGGGCGGTGAATTGGGGGTGTTGAGTCCAATTCATTGAGGAAGGAGTAGGGCTTGTCTATTACATATTGGGTTTATGGAACGGTATCTGAGATAATTTGAAACGCTTGTTGTATGCATCAACCCACCTCACCTTTCCCGTTAAGCAGCCATAGTGTGTTTTCTAAACGTGTGACTCTATTCTGTTTTGTAATTCCGTTCAAGGGTAGCGGTTTTTACATTCCCTCTATAAGTCATATCTTATGATAAGTGTCTTTTTCTGTGTGACTTATTTCACTTAGAATCGTCGTACCTAAATCCAATCATCATGCTGCTACTAGCCTTATGACGTTGATTTCATGGCTGAGTGATATTCCATTGTACATAAGGACCACAACTTCTTTATCCATTTCTCTCTTTCCTGGGATATTTAAGGTGTAACGAAGTGGAGATTCTTGTCAACAAAGCAGCCCTAAACTTTGGGGTGCCTGTGTCTTGCTGATTTTTAGTTTTCCCAATTTATACGCCCATGAGTGGAGGTGCCCTATGCTCCCTAACCTCAGTTTTTTAGATGTTTCAGGACACACCGTGCACTTCTCCAGAGTGGCTGTTGGCAATTTACATCCCGCCCATCAGCGTAGCCAGGCTCCCGTTTCTCCATGGCCTGTCTTGCATTTCTGGTTTTGACACTTTATTCAGCATGGCCCTTTTGACCGATGGGAAGCGAGACTTCTTTGTAGCGCTGATTTGCCTTTCCAGGTTGCTTGGTTGGCCAAAAAGGGCGTATGCGTTTTTTCCTGAATATATTCAGGAAAAAACGCATACGCCCTTTTTGGCCAAGGGCATCATTGTCGAGGTTTTGCCGCTTTTCCTGTGCTTTAAAGGCGATTCGAATCTCCCTCCTGAAATCTGTTTCCTGCAATTCTGCCTTGCTTTCAAATCCTCTTCGTTGCCTTCCATCAATATATTTGTGGACGAGAGTCATCATTTATAAGTCTGCAGGTTTGTGAATTGCAGTGCCCCTGAGCTCCATTTTTCAACTCGCTTTCTTGGGAGCTGGCCGCAAGAGCGCAGGATTGCTTCAGGCCCTATTCTGGTCCCAGGCGGCAGGCTGAGCCTGTGGTTAATTCTTCTTCTTGAGGGGAAAATAGAGTGACCTGTGCCTGTCCCAACACCTAGAGCTAGTCTCTCATTGGTTCCCCCTCTTCCCGTTCATCCTCAGGACAAATTGCAACCTGTACGGAACAGGACGTGAAAGGTGCTGATTCTCCAAGGAGGGAGATTGCTAGTAAAGCGGCTGGAATGGCGAACCCGAGCACAAGGAGATGAGAAATAAGGTGCGTTTTAGAAACCTTTCCCGATCACACGGTGTACCATCTTCTGGGTTTCTCATGAATGTTTTCGATGTAGGAAGATGCCCTTGAACCTGGAGATTTGGGACCCATGGGATGGGTACCACGCAGTATTACTTTATAGGGTCTGCGTTTGCTCACCCAACCTCACCAAACCTCTCAGCCCCTAGAGTGTCCACCCTTATGTCTCAATCAGCTGTGGGTCTAGATATGGTCAATCCAGGTGGCATCACAGCCCCTGAACGAATTTTGTAAGAATTTCTCTCTCTTTCACTGTCTTTGTTTCACGGGTTTTTAAAAGTAATTGATTTTTATAATGGGGTTTACCTGCTTTTCACTGCTGTGATTTTGCCGCTTTACACCCACTTGACTCACTTACAGAGAGATATCAATGCATAGGTTTCAAGATTTTTACTAGTCAGATATATTCTTGGGCGGTGAATAGGGGGTGTTGAGTCCAATTCATTGAGGAAGGAGTAGGGCTTGTCTATTACATATTGGGTTTATGGAACGGTATCTGAGCTAATTTGAAACCCTTGTTGTATGCATCACCCCACCTCACCTTTCCCGTTAAGCAGCCATAGTGTGTTTTCTAAACGTGTGACTCTATTCTGTTTTGTAATTCCGTTCAAGGGTAGCGGTTTTTACATTCCCTCTATAAGTCATATCTTATGATAAGTGTCTTTTTCTGTGTGACTTATTTCACTTAGAATCGTCGTACCTAAATCCAATCATCATGCTGCTACTAGTCTTATGACGTTGATTTCATGGCTGAATGATATTCCATTGTACATAAGGACCACAACTTCTTTATCCATTTCTCTCTTTCCTGGGATATTTAAGGTGTATCGAAGTGGAGATTCTTGTCAACAGAGCAGCCCTAAACTTTGGGGTGCCTGTGTCTTGCTGATTTTTAGTTTTCCCAATTTATACGCCCATGAGTGGAGGTGCCCTATGCTCCTTAAGCTGAGTTTTTTAGATGTTTCAGGACACACCGTGCACTTCTCCAGAGTGGCTGTTGGCAATTTACATCCCGCCCATCAGCGTAGCCAGGCTCCCGTTTCTCCATGGCCTGTCTTGCATTTCTGGTTTTGACACTTTATTCAGCATGGCCCTTTTGACCGATGGGAAGCGAGACTTCTTTGTAGTGCTGATTTGCCTTTCCAGGTTGCTTGGTTGGCCAAAAAGGGCGTATGCGTTTTTTCCTGAATATATTCAGGAAAAAACGCATACGCCCTTTTTGGCCAAGGGCATCATTGTCGAGGTTTTGCCGCTTTTCCTGTGCTTTAAAGGCGATTCGAATCTCCCTCCTGAAATCTGTTTCCTGCAATTCTGCCTTGCTTTCAAATCCTCTTCGTTGCCTTCCATCAATATATTTGTGGACGAGAGTCATCATTTATAAGTCTGCAGGTTTGTGAATTGCAGTGCCCCTGAGCTCCATTTTTCAACTCGCTTTCTTGGGAGCTGGCCGCAAGAGCGCAGGATTGCTTCAGGCCCTATTCTGGTCCCAGGCGGCAGGCTGAGCCTGTGGTTAATTCTTCTTCTTGAGGGGAAAATAGAGTGACCTGTGCCTGTCCCAACACCTAGAGCTAGTCTCTCATTGGTTCCCCCTCTTCCCGTTCATCCTCAGGACAAATTGCAACCTGTAAGGAACAGGAGGTTAAAGGTGCTGATTCTCCAAGGAGGGAGAATGCTAGTAAAGCGGCTGGAATGGCGAACCCAAGCACAAGGAGATGAGAAATGAGGTGCGTTTTAGAAACCTTTCCCGATCACACGGTGTACCATCTTCTGGGTTTCTCATGAATGTCTTCGATGTAGGAAGATGCCCTTGAACCTGGAGATTTGGGACCCATGGGATGGGTACCACGCAGTATTACTTTATAGGGTCTGCGTTTGCTCACCCAACCTCACCAAACCTCTCAGCCCCAAGAGTGTCCACCCTTATGTCTCAATCAGCTGTGGGTCTAGATATGGTCAATCCAGGTGGCATCACAGCCCCTGAACGAATTTTGTAAGAATTTCTCTCTCTTTCACTGTCTTTGTTTCACGGGTTTTTAAAAGTAATTGATTTTTATAATGGGGTTTACCTGCTTTTCACTGCTGTGATTTTGCCGCTTTACACCCACTTGACTCCATTACAGAGAGATATCAATGCATAGGTTTCAAGATTCTTACTAGTCAGATATATTCTTGGGCGGTGAATAGGGGGTGTTGAGTCCAATTCTTTGAGGAAGGAGTAGGGCTTGTCTATTACATATTGGGTTTATGGAACGGTATCTGAGCTAATTTGAAACCCTTGTTGTATGCATCACCCCACCTCACCTTTCCCATTAAGCAGCCATAGTGTGTTTTCTAAACGTGTGACTCTATTCTGTTTTGTAATTCAGTTCAAGGGTAGCGGTTTTTACATTCCCTCTATAAGTCATATCTTATGATAAGTGTCTTTTTCTGTGTGACTTATTTCACTTAGAATCTTTGTACCTAAATCCACTCATCATGCTGCTACTAGCCTTATGACGTTGATTTCATGGCTGAGTGATATTCCATTGTACATAAGGACCACAACTTCTTTATCCATTTTTCTCTTTCCTGGGATATTTAAGGTGTAACGAAGTGGAGATTCTTGTCAACAGAGCAGCCCTAAACTTTGGGGTGCCTGTGTCTTGCTGATTTTTAGTTTTCCCAATTTATACGCCCATGAGTGGATGTGACCTATGCTCCCTAAGCTCAGTTTTTTAGATGTTTCAGGACACACCGTGCACTTCTCCAGAGTGGCTGTTGGCAATTTACATCCCGCCCATCAGCGTAGCCAGGCTGCCGTTTCTCCATGGCCTGTCCTGCATTTCTGGTTTTGACACTTTATTCAGCATGGCCCTTTTGACCGATGGGAAGCGAGACTTCTTTGTAGCGCTGATTTGCCTTTCCAGGTTGCTTGGTTGGCCAAAAAGGGCGTATGCGTTTTTTCCTGAATATATTCAGGAAAAAACGCATACGCCCTTTTTGGCCAAGGGCATAATTCGAGGTTTTGCCGCTTTTCCTGTGCTTTAAAGGCGATTCGAATCTCCCTCCTGAAATCTGTTTCCTGCAATTCTGCCTTGCTTTCAAATCCTCTTCGTTGCCTTCCCTCAATATATTTGTGGACGAGAGTCATCATTTATAAGTCTGCAGGTTTGTGAATTGCAGTGCCCCTGAGCTCCATTTTTCAACTCGCTTTCTTGGGCGCTGGCCGCAAAAGCGCAGGATTGCTTCAGGCCCTATTCTGGTCCCAGGCGGCAGGCTGAGCCTGTGGTTAATTCTTCTTCCTGATGGGAAAATAGAGTGACCTCTGCCTGTCCCAACACCTAGAGCTAGTGCCTCATTGGTTCCCCCTCTTCCCTTTCATCCTCAGGACAAATTGCAAGCTTTACGGAACAGGAGGTTAAAGGTGCTGATTCTCCAAGGAGGGAGATTGCTAGTAAAGCGGCTGGAATGGCGAACCCGAGCACAAGGAGATGAGAAATGAGGTGCGTTTTAGAAACCTTTCCTGATCACACGGTGTACCATCTTCTGGGTTTCTCATGCATGTTTTCGATGTAGGAAGATGCCCTTGAACCTGGAGATTTGGGACCCATGGGATGGGTACCACGCAGTATTACTTTAAAGGGTCTGCGTTTGCTCACCCAACCTCACCAAACCTCTCAGCCCCAAGAGTGTCCACCCTTATGTCTCAATCAGCTGTGGGTCTAGATATGGTCAATCCAGGTGGCATTACAGCCGCTGAAGGAATTTTGTAAGAATTTCTCTCTCTTTCACTGTCTTTGTTTCACGGGTTTTTAAAAGTAATTGATTTTTATAATGGGGTTTACCTGCTTTTCACTGCTGTGATTTTGCCGCTTTACACCCACTTGACTCACTTACAGAGAGATATCAATGCATAGGTTTCAAGATTCTTACTAGTCAGATATATTCTTGGGCGGTGAATTGGGGGTGTTGAGTCCAATTCTTTGAGGAAGGAGTAGGGCTTGTCTATTACATATTGGGTTTATGGAACGGTATCTGAGATAATTTGAAACCCCTGTTGTATGCATCACCCCACCTCACCTTTCCCGTTAAGCAGCCATAGTGTGTTTTCTAAACGTGTGACTCTATTCTGTTTTGTAATTCAGTTCAAGGGTAGCGGTTTTTACATTCCCTCTATAAGTCATATCTTATGATAAGTGTCTTTTTCTGTGTGACTTATTTCACTTAGAATCTTCGTACCTAAATCCACTCATCATGCTGCTACTAGCCTTATGACGTTGATTTCATGGCTGAGTGATATTCCATTGTACATAAGGACCACAACTGCTTTATCCATTTTTCTCTTTCCTGGGATATTTAAGTTGTAACGAAGTGGAGATTCTTGTCAACAGAGCAGCCCTAAACTTTTGGGTGCCTGTGTCTTGCTGATTTTTAGTTTTCCCAATTTATACGCCCATGAGTGGATGTGCCCTATGCTCCCTAAGCTGAGTTTTTTAGATGTTTCAGGACACACCGTGCACTTCTCCAGAGTGGCTGTTGGCAATTTACATCCCGCCCATCAGCGTAGCCAGGCTCCCATTTCTCCATGGCCTGTCCTGCATTTCTGGTTTTGACACTTTATTCAGCATGGCCCTCTTGACCGATGGGAAGCGAGACTTCTTTGTAGCGCTGATTTGCCTTTCCAGGTTGCTTGGTTGGCCAAAAAGGGCGTATGCGTTTTTTCCTGAATCTATTCAGGAAAAAACGCATACGCCCTTTTTGGCCAAGGGCATCATTGTCGAGGTTTTGCCGCTTTTCCTGTGCTTTAAAGGCGATTCGAATCTCCCTCCTGAAATCTGTTTCCTGCAATTCTGCCTTGCTTTCAAATCCTCTTCGTTGCCTTCCATCAATATATTTGTGGACGAGAGTCATCATTTATAAGTCTGCAGGTTTGTGAATTGCAGTGCCCCTGAGCTCCATTTTTCAACTCGCTTTCTTGGGCGCTGGCCGCAAGAGCGCAGGATTGCTTCAGGCCCTATTCTGGTCCCAGGCGGCAGGCTGAGCCTGTGGTTAATTCTTCTTCTTGAGGGGAAAATAGAGTGACCTGTGCCTGTCCCAACACCTAGAGCTAGTCTCTCATTGGTTCCCCCTCTTCCCGTTCATCCTCAGGACAAATTGCAACCTGTACGGAACAGGAGGTTAAAGGTGCTGATTCTCCAAGGAGGGAGATTGCTAGTAAAGCGGCTGAAATGGCGAACCCGAGCACAAGGAGATGAGAAATGAGGTGCGTTTTAGAAACCTTTCCCGATCACACGGTGTACCATCTTCTGGGTTTCTCATGCATATTTTCGATGTAGGAAGATGCCCTTGAACCTGGAGATTTGGGACCCATGGGATGGGTACCACGCAGTATTACTTTAAAGGGTCTGCGTTTGCTCACCCAACCTCACCAAACCTCTCAGCGCCAAGAGTGTCCACCCTTATGTCTCAATCAGCTGTGGGTCTAGATATGGTCAATAAAGGTGGCATTACAGCCGCTGAACGAATTTTGTAAGAATTTCTCTCTCTTTCACTGTCTTTGTTTCACGGGTTTTTAAAAGTAATTGATTTTTATAATGGGGTTTACCTGCTTTTCACTGCTGTGATTTTGCCGCTTTACACCCACTTGACTCACTTACAGAGAGATATCAATGCATAGGTTTCAAGATTCTTACTAGTCAGATATATTCTTGGGCGGTGAATTGGGGGTGTTGAGTCCAATTCATTGAGGAAGGAGTAGGGCTTGTCTATTACATATAGGGTTTATGGAACGGTATCTGAGATAATTTGAAACCCTTGTTGTATGCATCACCCCACCTCACCTTTCCCGTTAAGCAGCCATAGTGTGTTTTCTAAACGTGTGACTCTATTCTGTTTTGTAATTCAGTTCAAGGGTAGCGGTTTTTACATTCCCTCTATAAGTCATATCTTATGATAAGTGTCTTTTTCTGTGTGACTTATTTCACTTAGAATCGTCGTACCTAAATCCACTCATCATGCTGCTACTAGCCTTATGACGTTGATTTCATGGCTGAGTGATATTCCATTGTACATAAGGACCACAACTTCTTTATCCATTTTTCTCTTTCCTGGGATATTTAAGGTGTAACGAAGTGGAGATTCTTGTCAACAGAGCAGCCCTAAACTTTGGGGTGCCTGTGTCTTGCTGATTTTTAGTTTTCCCAATTCATACGCCCATGAGTGGATGTGCCCTATGCTCCCTAACCTCAGTTTTTTAGATGTTTCAGGACACACCGTGCACTTCTCCAGAGTGGCTGTTGGCAATTTACATCCCACCCATCAGCGTAGCCAGGCTCCCGTTTCTCCATGGCCTGTCCTGCATTTCTGGTTTTGACACTTTATTCAGCATGGCCCTTTTGACCGATGGGAAGCGAGACTTCTTTGTAGCGCTGATTTGCCTTTCCAGGTTGCTTGGTTGGCCAAAAAGGGCGTATGCGTTTTTTCCTGAATATATTCAGGAAAAAACGCATACGCCCTTTTTGGCCAAGGGCATCATTGTCGAGGTTTTGCCGCTTTTCCTGTGCTTTAAAGGCGATTCGAATCTCCCTCCTGAAATCTGTTTCCTGCAATTCTGCCTTGCTTTCAAATCCTCTTCGTTGCCTTCCCTCAATATATTTGTGGACGAGAGTCATCATTTATAAGTCTGCAGGTTTGTGAATTGCAGTGCCCCTGAGCTCCATTTTTCAACTCGCTTTCTTGGGCGCTGGCCGCAAAAGCGCAGGATTGCCTCAGGCCCTATTCTGGTCCCAGGCGGCAGGCTGAGCCTGTGGTTAATTCTTCTTCCTGATGGGAAAATAGAGTGACCTCTGCCTGTCCCAACACCTAGAGCTAGTCTCTCATTGGTTCCCCCTCTTCCCTTTCATCCTCAGGACAAATTGCAAGCTGTACGGAACAGGAGGTTAAAGGTGCTGATTCTCCAAGGAGGGAGATTGCTAGTAAAGCGGCTGGAATGGCGAACCCGAGCACAAGGAGAAGAGAAATGAGGTGCGTTTTAGAAACCTTTCCCGATCACACGGTGTACCATCTTCTGGGTTTCTCATGCATGTTTTCGATGTAGGAAGATGCCCTTGAACCTGGAGATTTGGGACCCATGGGATGGGTACCACACAGTATTACTTTATAGGGTCTGCGTTTGCTCACCCAACCTCACCAAACCTCTCAGCCCCAAGAGTGTCCACCCTTATGTCTCAATCAGCTGTGGGTCTAGATATGGTCAATCCAGGTGGCATCACAGCCCCTGAACGAATTTTGTAAGAATTTCTCTCTCTTTCACTGTCTTTGTTTCACGGGTTTTTAAAAGTAATTGATTTTTATAATGGGGTTTACCTGCTTTTCACTGCTGTGATTTTGCCGCTTTACACCCACTTGACTCACTTACAGAGAGATATCAATGCATAGGTTTCAAGATTTTTACTAGTCAGATATATTCTTGGGCGGTGAATAGGGGGTGTTGAGTCCAATTCATTGAGGAAGGAGTAGGGCTTGTCTATTACATATTGGGTTTATGGAACGGTATCTGAGCTAATTTGAAACCCTTGTTGTATGCATCACCCCACCTCACCTTTCCCGTTAAGCAGCCATAGTGTGTTTTCTAAACGTGTGACTCTATTCTGTTTTGTAATTCCGTTCAAGGGTAGCGGTTTTTACATTCCCTCTATAAGTCATATCTTATGATAAGTGTCTTTTTCTGTGTGACTTATTTCACTTAGAATCGTCGTACCTAAATCCAATCATCATGCTGCTACTAGTCTTATGACGTTGATTTCATGGCTGAATGATATTCCATTGTACATAAGGACCACAACTTCTTTATCCATTTCTCTCTTTCCTGGGATATTTAAGGTGTATCGAAGTGGAGATTCTTGTCAACAGAGCAGCCCTAAACTTTGGGGTGCCTGTGTCTTGCTGATTTTTAGTTTTCCCAATTTATACGCCCATGAGTGGAGGTGCCCTATGCTCCCTAAGCTGAGTTTTTTAGATGTTTCAGGACACACCGTGCACTTCTCCAGAGTGGCTGTTGGCAATTTACATCCCGCCCATCAGCGTAGCCAGGCTCCCGTTTCTCCATGGCCTGTCTTGCATTTCTGGTTTTGACACTTTATTCAGCATGGCCCTTTTGACCGATGGGAAGCGAGACTTCTTTGTAGTGCTGATTTGCCTTTCCAGGTTGCTTGGTTGGCCAAAAAGGGCGTATGCGTTTTTTCCTGAATATATTCAGGAAAAAATGCATACGCCCTTTTTGGCCAAGGGCATCATTGTCGAGGTTTTGCCGCTTTTCCTGTGCTTTAAAGGCGATTCGAATCTCCCTCCTGAAATCTGTTTCCTGCAATTCTGCCTTGCTTTCAAATCCTCTTCGTTGCCTTCCATCAATATATTTGTGGACGAGAGTCATCATTTATAAGTCTGCAGGTTTGTGAATTGCAGTGCCCCTGAGCTCCATTTTTCAACTCGCTTTCTTGGGAGCTGGCCGCAAGAGCGCAGGATTGCTTCAGGCCCTATTCTGGTCCCAGGCGGCAGGCTGAGCCTGTGGTTAATTCTTCTTCTTGAGGGGAAAATAGAGTGACCTGTGCCTGTCCCAACACCTAGAGCTAGTCTCTCATTGGTTCCCCCTCTTCCCGTTCATCCTCAGGACAAATTGCAACCTGTACGGAACAGGAGGTTAAAGGTGCTGATTCTCCAAGGAGGGAGATTGCTAGTAAAGCGGCTGGAATGGCGAACCCGAGCACAAGGAGATGAGAAATAAGGTGCGTTTTAGAAACCTTTCCCGATCACACGGTGTACCATCTTCTGGGTTTCTCATGAATGTTTTCGATGTAGGAAGATGCCCTTGAACCTGGAGATTTGGGACCCATGGGATGGGTACCACGCAGTATTACTTTATAGGGTCTGCGTTTGCTCACCCAACCTCACCAAACATCTCAGCCCCTAGAGTGTCCACCCTTATGTCTCAATCAGCTGTGGGTCTAGATATGGTCAATCCAGGTGGCATCACAGCCCCTGAACGAATTTTGTAAGAATTTCTCTCTCTTTCACTGTCTTTGTTTCACGGGTTTTTAAAAGTAATTGATTTTTATAATGGGGTTTACCTGCTTTTCACTGCTGTGATTTTGCCGTTTTACACCCACTTGACCCACTTACAGAGAGATATCAATGCATAGGTTTCAAGATTCTTACTAGTCAGATATATTCTTGGGCGGTGAATTGGGGGTGTTGAGTCCAATTCATTGAGGAAGGAGTAGGGCTTGTCTATTACATATTGGGTTTCTGGAACGGTATCTGAGATAATTTGAAACCCTTGTTGTATGCATCACCCCACCTCACCTTTCCCGTTAAGCAGCCATAGTGTGTTTTCTAAACGTGTGACTCTATTCTGTTTTGTAATTCAGTTCAAGGGTAGCGGTTTTTACATTCCCTCTATAAGTCATATCTTATGATAAGTGTCTTTTTCTGTGTGACTTATTTCACTTAGAATCGTCGTACCTAAATCCAATCATCATGCTGCTACTAGCCTTATGACGTTGATTTCATGGCTGAGTGATAGTCTATTGTACATAAGGACCACAACTTCTTTATCCATTTCTCTCTTTCCTGGGATATTTAAGGTGTAACGAAGTGGAGATTCTTGTCAACAGAGCAGCCCTAAACTTTGGGGTGCCTGTGTCTTGCTGATTTTTAGTTTTCCCAATTTATACGCCCATGAGTGGAGGTGCCCTATGCTCCCTAAGCTCAGTTTTTTAGATGTTTCAGGACACACCGTGCACTTCTCCAGAGTGGCTGTTGGCAATTTACATCCCGCCCATCAGCGTAGCCAGGCTCCCGTTTCTCCAATGCCTGTCTTGCATTTCTGGTTTTGATACTTTATTCAGCATGGCCCTTTTGACCGATGGGAAGCGAGACTTCTTTGTAGCACTGATTTGCCTTTCCAGGTTGCTTGGTTGGCTAAAAAGGGCGTATGCGTTTTTTCCTGAATATATTCAGGAAAAAACGCATACGCCCTTTTTGGCCAAGGGCATCATTGTCGAGGTTTTGCCGCTTTTCCTGTGCTTTAAAGGCGATTCGAATCTCCCTCCTGTAATCTGTTTCCTGCAATTCTGCCTTGCTTTCAAATCCTCTTCGTTGCCTTCCATCAATATATTTGTGGACGAGAGTCATCATTTATAAGTCTGCAGGTTTGTGAATTGCAGTGCCCCTGAGCTCCATTTTTCAACTCGCTTTCTTGGGAGCTGGCCGCAAGAGCGCAGGATTGCTTCAGGCCCTATTCTGGTCCCAGGCGGCAGGCTGAGCCTGTGGTTAATTCTTCTTCTTGAGGGGAAAATAGAGTGACCTGTGCCTGTCCCAACACCTAGAGCTAGTCCCTCATTGGTTCCCCCTCTTCCCTTTCATCCTCAGGACAAATTGCAAGCTGTACGGAACAGGAGGTTAAAGGTGCTGATTCTCCAAGGAGGGAGATTGCTAGTAAAGCGGCTGGAATGGCGAACCCGAGCACAAGGAGATGAGAAATGAGGTGCGTTTTAGAAACCTTTCCCGATCACACGGTGTACCATCTTCTGGGTTTCTCATGAATGTCTTCGATGTAGGAAGATGCCCTTGAACCTGGAGATTTGGGACCCATGGGATGGGTACCACGCAGTATTACTTTATAGGGTCTGCGTTTGCTCACCCAACCTCACCAAACCTCTCAGCCCCAAGAGTGTCCACCCTTATGTCTCAATCAGCTGTGGGTCTATATATGGTCAATCCAGGTGGCATCACAGCCCCTGAACGAATTTTGTAAGAATTTCTCTCTCTTTCACTGTCTTTGTTTCACGGGTTTTTAAAAGTAATTGATTTTTATAATGGGGTTTACCTGCTTTTCACTGCTGTGATTTTGCCGCTTTACACCCACTTGACTCCATTACAGAGAGATATCAATGCATAGGTTTCAAGATTCTTACTAGTCAGATATATTCTTGGGCGGTGAATAGGGGGTGTTGAGTCCAATTCTTTGAGGAAGGAGTAGGGCTTGTCTATTACATATTGGGTTTATGGAACGGTATCTGAGCTAATTTGAAACCCTTGTTGTATGCATCACCCCACCTCACCTTTCCCATTAAGCAGCCATAGTGTGTTTTCTAAACGTGTGACTCTATTCTGTTTTGTAATTCAGTTCAAGGGTAGCGGTTTTTACATTCCCTCTATAAGTCATATCTTATGATAAGTGTCTTTTTCTGTGTGACTTATTTCACTTAGAATCTTTGTACCTAAATCCACTCATCATGCTGCTACTAGCCTTATGACGTTGATTTCATGGCTGAGTGATATTCCATTGTACATAAGGACCACAACTTCTTTATCCATTTTTCTCTTTCCTGGGATATTTAAGGTGTAACGAAGTGGAGATTCTTGTCAACAGAGCAGCCCTAAACTTTGGGGTGCCTGTGTCTTGCTGATTTTTAGTTTTCCCAATTTATACGCCCATGAGTGGATGTGACCTATGCTCCCTAAGCTCAGTTTTTTAGATGTTTCAGGACACACCGTGCACTTCTCCAGAGTGGCTGTTGGCAATTTACATCCCGCCCATCAGCGTAGCCAGGCTGCCGTTTCTCCATGGCCTGTCCTGCATTTCTGGTTTTGACACTTTATTCAGCATGGCCCTTTTGACCGATGGGAAGCGAGACTTCTTTGTAGCGCTGATTTGCCTTTCCAGGTTGCTTGGTTGGCCAAAAAGGGCGTATGCGTTTTTTCCTGAATATATTCAGGAAAAAACGCATACGCCCTTTTTGGCCAAGGGCATAATTCGAGGTTTCGCCGCTTTTCCTGTGCTTTAAAGGCGATTCGAATCTCCCTCCTGAAATCTGTTTCCTGCAATTCTGCCTTGCTTTCAAATCCTCTTCGTTGCCTTCCCTCAATATATTTGTGGACGAGAGTCATCATTTATAAGTCTGCAGGTTTGTGAATTGCAGTGCCCCTGAGCTCCATTTTTCAACTCGCTTTCTTGGGCGCTGGCCGCAAAAGCGCAGGATTGCTTCAGGCCCTATTCTGGTCCCAGGCGGCAGGCTGAGCCTGTGGTTAATTCTTCTTCCTGATGGGAAAATAGAGTGACCTCTGCCTGTCCCAACACCTAGAGCTAGTCTCTCATTGGTTCCCCCTCTTCCCTTTCATCCTCAGGACAAATTGCAAGCTGTACGGAACAGGAGGTTAAAGGTGCTGATTCTCCAAGGAGGGAGATTGCTAGTAAAGCGGCTGGAATGGCGAACCCGAGCACAAGGAGATGAGAAATGAGGTGCGTTTTAGAAACCTTTCCCGATCACACGGTGTACCATCTTCTGGGTTTCTCATGCATGTTTTCGATGTAGGAAGATGCCCTTGAACCTGGAGATTTGGGACCCATGGGATGGGTACCACGCAGTATTACTTTATAGGGTCTGCGTTTGCTCACCCAACCTCACCAAACCTCTCAGCCCCAAGAGTGTCCACCCTTATGTCTCAATCAGCTGTGGGTCTAGATATGGTCAATCCAGGTGGCATCACAGCCCCTGAACGAATTTTGTAAGAATTTCTCTCTCTTTCACTGTCTTTGTTTCACGGGTTTTTAAAAGTAATTGATTTTTATAATGGGGTTTACCTGCTTTTCACTGCTGTGATTTTGCCGCTTTACACCCACTTGACTCACTTACAGAGAGATATCAATGCATAGGTTTCAAGATTCTTACTAGTCAGATATATTCTTGGGCGGTGAATAGGGGGTGTTGAGTCCAATTCTTTGAGGAAGGAGTAGGGCTTGTCTATTACATATTGGGTTTATGGAACGGTATCTGAGCTAATTTGAAACCCCTGTTGTATGCATCACCCCACCTCACCTTTCCCATTAAGCAGCCATAGTGTGTTTTCTAAACGTGTGACTCTATTCTGTTTTGTAATTCAGTTCAAGGGTAGCGGTTTTTACATTCCCTCTATAAGTCATATCTTATGATAAGTGTCTTTTTCTGTGTGACTTATTTCACTTAGAATCTTCGTACCTAAATCCACTCATCATGCTGCTACTAGCCTTATGACGTTGATTTCATGGCTGAGTGATATTCCATTGTACATAAGGACCACAACTGCTTTATCCATTTTTCTCTTTCCTGGGATATTTAAGTTGTAACGAAGTGGAGATTCTTGTCAACAGAGCAGCCCTAAACTTTTGGGTGCCTGTGTCTTGCTGATTTTTAGTTTTCCCAATTTATACGCCCATGAGTGGATGTGCCCTATGCTCCCTAAGCTGAGTTTTTTAGATGTTTCAGGACACACCGTGCACTTCTCCAGAGTGGCTGTTGGCAATTTACATCCCGCCCATCAGCGTAGCCAGGCTCCCATTTCTCCATGGCCTGTCCTGCATTTCTGGTTTTGACACTTTATTCAGCATGGCCCTCTTGACCGATGGGAAGCGAGACTTCTTTGTAGCGCTGATTTGCCTTTCCAGGTTGCTTGGTTGGCCAAAAAGGGCGTATGCGTTTTTTCCTGAATCTATTCAGGAAAAAACGCATACGCCCTTTTTGGCCAAGGGCATCATTGTCGAGGTTTTGCCGCTTTTCCTGTGCTTTAAAGGCGATTCGAATCTCCCTCCTGAAATCTGTTTCCTGCAATTCTGCCTTGCTTTCAAATCCTCTTCGTTGCCTTCCATCAATATATTTGTGGACGAGAGTCATCATTTATAAGTCTGCAGGTTTGTGAATTGCAGTGCCCCTGAGCTCCATTTTTCAACTCGCTTTCTTGGGCGCTGGCCGCAAGAGCGCAGGATTGCTTCAGGCCCTATTCTGGTCCCAGGCGGCAGGCTGAGCCTGTGGTTAATTCTTCTTCTTGAGGGGAAAATAGAGTGACCTGTGCCTGTCCCAACACCTAGAGCTAGTCTCTCATTGGTTCCCCCTCTTCCCGTTCATCCTCAGGACAAATTGCAACCTGTACGGAACAGGAGGTTAAAGGTGCTGATTCTCCAAGGAGGGAGATTGCTAGTAAAGCGGCTGAAATGGCGAACCCGAGCACAAGGAGATGAGAAATGAGGTGCGTTTTAGAAACCTTTCCCGATCACACGGTGTACCATCTTCTGGGTTTCTCATGCATATTTTCGATGTAGGAAGATGCCCTTGAACCTGGAGATTTGGGACCCATGGGATGGGTACCACGCAGTATTACTTTAAAGGGTCTGCGTTTGCTCACCCAACCTCACCAAACCTCTCAGCGCCAAGAGTGTCCACCCTTATGTCTCAATCAGCTGTGGGTCTAGATATGGTCAATAAAGGTGGCATTACAGCCGCTGAACGAATTTTGTAAGAATTTCTCTCTCTTTCACTGTCTTTGTTTCACGGGTTTTTAAAAGTAATTGATTTTTATAATGGGGTTTACCTGCTTTTCACTGCTGTGATTTTGCCGCTTTACACCCACTTGACTCACTTACAGAGAGATATCAATGCATAGGTTTCAAGATTCTTACTAGTCAGATATATTCTTGGGCGGTGAATTGGGGGTGTTGAGTCCAATTCATTGAGGAAGGAGTAGGGCTTGTCTATTACATATTGGGTTTATGGAACGGTATCTGAGATAATTTGAAACCCTTGTTGTATGCATCACCCCACCTCACCTTTCCCGTTAAGCAGCCATAGTGTGTTTTCTAAACGTGTGACTCTATTCTGTTTTGTAATTCAGTTCAAGGGTAGCGGTTTTTACATTCCCTCTATAAGTCATATCTTATGATAAGTGTCTTTTTCTGTGTGACTTATTTCACTTAGAATCGTCGTACCTAAATCCACTCATCATGCTGCTACTAGCCTTATGACGTTGATTTCATGGCTGAGTGATATTCCATTGTACATAAGGACCACAACTTCTTTATCCATTTTTCTCTTTCCTGGGATATTTAAGGTGTAACGAAGTGGAGATTCTTGTCAACAGAGCAGCCCTAAACTTTGGGGTGCCTGTGTCTTGCTGATTTTTAGTTTTCCCAATTTATACGCCCATGAGTGGATGTGCCCTATGCTCCCTAAGCTCAGTTTTTTAGATGTTTCAGGACACACCGTGCACTTCTCCAGAGTGGCTGTTGGCAATTTACATCCCGCGCATCAGCGTAGCCAGGCTCCCGTTTCTCCATGGCCTGTCCTGCATTTCTGGTTTTGACACTTTATTCAGCATGGCCCTTTTGACCGATGGGAAGCGAGACTTCTTTGTAGCGCTGATTTGCCTTTCCAGGTTGCTTGGTTGGCCAAAAAGGGCGTATGCGTTTTTTCCTCAATATATTCAGGAAAAAACGCATACGCCCTTTTTGGCCAAGGGCATCATTGTCGAGGTTTCACCGCTTTTCCTGTGCTTTAAAGGCGATTCGAATCTCCCTCCTGAAATCTGTTTCCTGCAATTCTGCCTTGCTTTCAAATCCTCTTCGTTGCCTTCCCTCAATATATTTGTGGACGAGAGTCATAATTTATAAGTCTGCAGGTTTGTGAATTGCAGTGCCCCTGAGCTCCATTTTTCAACTCGCTTTCTTGGGCGCTGGCCGCAAAAGCGCAGGATTGCTTCAGGCCCTATTCTGGTCCCAGGCGGCAGGCTGAGCCTGTGGTTAATTCTTCTTCCTGATGGGAAAATAGAGTGACCTGTGCCTGTCCCAACACCTAGAGCTAGTCTCTCATTGGTTCCCCCTCTTCCCGTTCATCCTCAGGACTAATTGCAACCTGTACAGAACAGGAGGTTAAAGGTGCTGATTCTCCAAGGAGGGAGATTGCTAGTAAAGCGGCTGGAATGGCGAACCCGAGCACAAGGAGATGAGAAATGAGGTGCGTTTTAGAAACCTTTCCCGATCACACGGTGTACCATCTTCTGGGTTTCTCATGCATGTATTCGATGTAGGAAGATGCCCTTGAACCTGGAGATTTGGGACCCATGGGATGGGTACCACGCAGTATTACTTTAAAGGGTCTGCGTTTGCTCACCCAACCTCACCAAACCTCTCAGCGCCAAGAGTGTCCACCCTTATGTCTCAATCAGCTGTGGGTCTAGATATGGTCAATCCAGGTGGCATTACAGCCGCTGAACGAATTTTGTAAGAATTTCTCTCTCTTTCACTGTCTTTGTTTCACGGGTTTTTAAAAGTAATTGATTTTTATAATGGGGTTTACCTGCTTTTCACTGCTGTGATTTTGCCGCTTTACACCCACTTGACTCACTTACAGAGAGATATCAATGCATAGGTTTCAAGATTCTTACTAGTCAGATATATTCTTGGGCGGTGAATAGGGGGTGTTGAGTCCAATTCATTGAGGAAGGAGTAGGGCTTGTCTATTACATATTGGGTTTATGGAACGGTATCTGAGCTAATTTGAAACCTTTGCTGTATGCATCAAACCACCTCACCTTTCCCGTTAAGCAGCCATAGTGTGTTTTCTAAACGTGTGACTCTATTCTGTTTTGTAATTCAGTTCAAGGGTAGCGGTTTTTACATTCCCTCTATAAGTCATATCTTATGATAAGTGTCTTTTTCTGTGTGACTTATTTCACTTAGAATCGTCGTACCTAAATCCACTCATCATGCTGCTACTTGCCTTATGACGTTGATTTCATGGCTGAGTGATATTCCATTGTACATAAGGACCACAACTTCTTTATCCATTTTTCTCTTTCCTGGGATATTTAAGGTGTAACGAAGTGGAGATTCTTGTCAACAGAGCAGCCCTAAACTTTGGGGTGCCTGTGTCTTGCTGATTTTTATTTTTCCCAATTTATACGCCCATGAGTGGATGTGCCCTATGCTCCCTAAGCTCAGTTTTTTAGATGTTTCAGGACACACCGTGCACTTCTCCAGAGTGGCTGTTGGCAATTTACATCCCGCCCATCAGCGTAGCCAGGCTCCCGTTTCTCCATGGCCTGTCCTGCATTTCTGGTTTTGACACTTTATTCAGCATGGCCCTTTTGACCGATGGGAAGCGAGACTTCTTTGTAGCGCTGATTTGCCTTTCTAGGTTGCTTGGTTGGCCAAAAAGGGCGTATGCGTTTTTTCCTGAATATATTCAGGAAAAAACGCATACGCCCTTTTTGGCCAAGGGCATCATTGTCGAGGTTTCGCCGCTTTTCCTGTGCTTTAAAGGTGATTCGAATCTCCCTCCTGAAATCTGTTTCCTGCAATTCTGCCTTGCTTTCAAATCCTCTTCGTTGCCTTCCCTCAATATATTTGTGGACGAGAGTCATAATTTATAAGTCTGCAGGTTTGTGAATTGCAGTGCCCCTGAGCTCCATTTTTCAACTCGCTTTCTTGGGCACTGGCCGCAAAAGCGCAGGATTGCCTCAGGCCCTATTCTGGTCCCAGGCGGCAGGCTGAGCCTGTGGTTAATTCTTCTTCCTGATGGGAAAATAGAGTGACCTCTGCCTGTCCCAACACCTGGAGCTAGTCTCTCATTGGTTCCCCCTCTTCCCTTTCATCCTCAGGACAAATTGCAAGCTGTACGGAACAGGAGGTTAAAGGTGCTGATTCTCCAAGGAGGGAGATTGCTAGTAAAGCGGCTGGAATGGCGAACCCGAGCACAAGGAGATGAGAAATGAGGTGCGTTTTAGAAACCTTTCCCGATCACACGGTGTACCATCTTCTGGGTTTCTCATGCATGTTTTCGATGTAGGAAGATGCCCTTGAACCTGGAGATTTGGGACCCATGGGATGGGTACCACGCAGTATTACTTTAAAGGGTCTGCGTTTGCTCACCCAACCTCACCAAACCTCTCAGCGCCAAGAGTGTCCACCCTTATGTCTCAATCAGCTGTGGGTCTAGATATGGTCAATCCAGGTGGCATTACAGCCGCTGAACGAATTTTGTAAGAATTTCTCTCTCTTTCACTGTCTTTGTTTCACGGGTTTTTAAAAGTAATTGATTTTTATAATGGGGTTTACCTGCTTTTCACTGCTGTGATTTTGCCGCTTTACACCCACTTGACTCACTTACAGAGAGATATCAATGCATAGGTTTCAAGATTCTTACTAGTCAGATATATTCTTGGGCGGTGAATTGGGTGTGTTGAGTCCAATTCATTGAGGAAGGAGTAGGGCTTGTCTATTACATATTGGGTTTATGGAACGGTATCTGAGCTAATTTGAAACCCTTGTTGTATGCATCACCCCACCTCACCTTTCCCGTTAAGCAGCCATAGTGTGTTTTCTAAACGTGTGACTCTCTTCTGTTTTGTAATTCAGTTCAAGGGTAGCGGTTTTTACATTCCCTCTATAAGTCATATCTTATGATAAGTGTCTTTTTCTGTGTGACTTATTTCACTTAGAATCGTCGTACCTAAATCCACTCATCATGCTGCTACTAGCCTTATGACGTTGATTTCATGGCTGAGTGATATTCCATTGTACATAAGGACCACAACTTCTTTATCCATTTTTCTCTTTCCTGGGATATTTAAGGTGTAACGAAGTGGAGATTCTTGTCAACAGAGCAGCCCTAAACTTTGGGGTGCCTGTGTCTTGCTGATTTTTAGTTTTCCCAATTTATACGCCCATGAGTGGATGTGCCCTATGCTCCCTAAGCTGAGTTTTTTAGATGTTTCAGGACACACCGTGCACTTCTCCAGAGTGGCTGTTGGCAATTTACATCCCGCCCATCAGCGTAGCCAGGCTCCCGTTTCTCCATGGCCTGTCCTGCATTTCTGGTTTTGACACTTTATTCAGCATGGCCCTTTTGACCGATGGGAAGCGAGACTTCTTTGTAGCGCTGATTTGCCTTTCCAGGTTGCTTGGTCGGCCAAAAAGGGCGTATGCGTTTTTTCCTGAATATATTCAGGAAAAAACGCATACGCCCTTTTTGGCCAAGGGCATCATTGTCGAGGTTTTGCCGCTTTTCCTGTGCTTTAAACGCGATTCGAATCTCCCTCCTGAAATCTGTTTCCTGCAATTCTGCCTTGCTTTCAAATCCTCTTCGTTGCCTTCCATCAATATATTTGTGGACGAGAGTCATCATTTATAAGTCTGCAGGTTTGTGAATTGCAGTGCCCCTCAGCTCCATTTTTCAACTCGCTTTCTTGGGAGCTGGCCGCAAAAGCGCAGGATTGCTTCAGGCCCTATTCTGGTCCCAGGCGGCAGGCTGAGCCTGTGGTTAATTCTTCTTCTTGAGGGGAAAATAGAGTGACCTGTGCCTGTCCCAACACCTGGAGCTAGTCTCTCATTGGTTCCCCCTCTTCCCGTTCATCCTCAGGACTAATTGCAACCTGTACGGAACAGGAGGTTAAAGGTGCTGATTCTCCAAGGAGGGAGATTGCTAGTAAAGCGGCTGGAATGGCGAACCCAAGCACAAGGAGATGAGAAATGAGGTGCGTTTTAGAAACCTTTCCCGATCACACGGTGTACCATCTTCTGGGTTTCTCATGAATGTTTTCGATGTAGGAAGATGCCCTTGAACCTGGAGATTTGGGACCCATGGAATGGGTACCACGCAGTATTACTTTATAGGGTCTGCGTTTGCTCACCCAACCTCACCAAACCTCTCAGCCCCAAGAGTGTCCACCCTTATGTCTCAATCAGCTGTGGGTCTAGATATGGTCAATCCAGGTGGCATCACAGCCCCTTAACGAATTTTGTAAGAATTTCTCTCTCTTTCACTGTCTTTGTTTCACGGGTTTTTAAAAGTAATTGATTTTTATAATGGGGTTTACCTGCTTTTCACTGCTGTGATTTTGCCGCTTTACACCCACTTGACTCACTTACAGAGAGATATCAATGCATAGGTTTCAAGATTCTTACTAGTCAGATATATTCTTGGGCGGTGAATTGGGGGTGTTGAGTCCAATTCATTGAGGAAGGAGTAGGGCTTGTCTATTACATATTGGGTTTATGGAACGGTATCTGAGCTAATTTGAAACCCTTGTTGTATGCATCACCCCACCTCACCTTTCCCGTTAAGCAGCCATAGTGTGTTTTCTAAACGTGTGACTCTATTCTGTTTTGTAATTCCGTTCAAGGGTAGCGGTTTTTACATTCCCTCTATAAGTCATATCTTATGATAAGTGTCTTTTTCTGTGTGACTTATTTCACTTAGAATCGTCGTACCTAAATCCAATCATCATGCTGCTACTAGCCTTATGACGTTGATTTCATGGCTGAATGATATTCCATTGTACATAAGGACCACAACTTCTTTATCCATTTCTCTCTTTCCTGGGATATTTAAGGTGTATCGAAGTGGAGATTCTTGTCAACAGAGCAGCCCTAAACTTTGGGGTGCCTGTGTCTTGCTGATTTTTAGTTTTCCCAATTTATACGCCCATGAGTGGAGGTGCCCTATGCTCCCTAAGCTGAGTTTTTTAGATGTTTCAGGACACACCGTGCACTTCTCCAGAGTGGCTGTTGGCAATTTACATCCCGCCCATCAGCGTAGCCAGGCTCCCGTTTCTCCATGGCCTGTCTTGCATTTCTGGTTTTGACACTTTATTCAGCATGGCCCTTTTGACCGATGGGAAGCGAGACTTTTTTGTAGCGCTGATTTGCCTTTCCAGGTTGCTTGGTTGGCCAAAAAGGGCGTATGCGTTTTTTCCTGAATATATTCAGGAAAAAACGCATACGCCCTTTTTGGCCAAGGGCATCATTGTCGAGGATTTGCCGCTTTTCCTGTGCTTTAAAGGCGATTTGAATCTCCCTCCTGAAATCTGTTTCCTGCAATTCTGCCTTGCTTTCAAATCCTCTTCGTTGCCTTCCATCAATATATTTGTGGACGAGAGTCATCATTTATAAGTCTGCAGGTTTGTGAATTGCAGTGCCCCTGAGCTCCATTTTTGAACTCGCTTTCTTGGGAGCTGGCCGCAAGAGCGCAGGATTGCTTCAGGCCCTATTCTGGTCCCAGGCGGCAGGCTGAGCCTGTGGTTAATTCTTCTTCTTGAGGGGAAAATAGAGTGACCTCTGCCTGTCCCAACACCTAGAGCTAGTCTCTCATTGGTTCCCCCTCTTCCCGTTCATCCTCAGGACAAATTGCAACCTGTACGGAACAGGAGGTTAAAGGTGCTGATTCTCCAAGGAGGGAGATTGCTAGTAAAGCGGCTGGAATGGCGAACCCGAGCACAAGGAGATGAGAAATGAGGTGCGTTTTAGAAACCTTTCCCGATCACACGGTGTACCATCTTCTGGGTTTCTCATGCATGTTTTCGATGTAGGAAGATGCCCTTGAACCTGGAGATTTGGGACCCATGGGATGGGTACCACGCAGTATTACTTTAAAGGGTCTGCGTTTGCTCACCCAACCTCACCAAACCTCTCAGCCCCAAGAGTGTCCACCCTTATGTCTCAATCAGCTGTGGGTCTAGATATGGTCAATCCACGTGGCATTACAGCCGCTGAACGAATTTTGTAAGAATTTCTCTCTCTTTCACTGTCTTTGTTTCACGGGTTTTTAAAAGTAATTGATTTTTATAATGGGGTTTACCTGCTTTTCACTGCTGTGATTTTGCCGCTTTACACACACTTGACTCACTTACAGAGAGATATGAATGCATAGGTTTCAAGATTCTTACTAGTCAGATATATTCTTGGGCGGTGAATTGGGGGTGTTGAGTCCAATTCATTGAGGAAGGAGTAGGGCTTGTCTATTACATATTGGGTTTATGGAACGGTATCTGAGCTAATTTGAAACCCTTGTTGTATGCATCACCCCACCTCACCTTTCCCGTTAAGCAGCCATAGTGTGTTTTCTAAACGTGTGACTCTATTCTGTTTTGTAATTCCGTTCAAGGGTAGCGGTTTTTACATTCCCTCTATAAGTCATATCTTATGATAAGTGTCTTTTTCTGTGTGACTTATTTCACTTAGAATCTTCGTACCTAAATCCACTCATCATGCTGCTACTAGCCTTATGACGTTGATTTCATGGCTGAGTGATATTCCATTGTACATAAGGACCACAACTTCTTTATCCATTTTTCTCTTTCCTGGGATATTTAAGGTGTAACGAAGTGGAGATTCTTGTCAACAGAGCAGCCCTAAACTTTGGGGTGCCTGTGTCTTGCTGATTTTTAGTTTTCCCAATTTATACGCCCATGAGTGGAGGTGCCCTATGCTCCCTAAGCTGAGTTTTTTAGATGTTTCAGGACACACCGTGCACTTCTCCAGAGTGGCTGTTGGCAATTTACATCCCGCCCATCAGCGTAGCCAGGCTCCCGTTTCTCCATGGCCTGTCTTGCATTTCTGGTTTTGACACTTTATTCAGCATGGCCCTTTTGACCGATGGGAAGCGAGACTTTTTTGTAGCGCTGATTTGCCTTTCCAGGTTGCTTGGTTGGCCAAAAAGGGCGTATGCGTTTTTTCCTGAATATATTCAGGAAAAAACGCATACGCCCTTTTTGGCCAAGGGCATCATTGTCGAGGATTTGCCGCTTTTCCTGTGCTTTAAAGGCGATTTGAATCTCCCTCCTGAAATCTGTTTCCTGCAATTCTGCCTTGCTTTCAAATCCTCTTCGTTGCCTTCCATCAATATATTTGTGGACGAGAGTCATCATTTATAAGTCTGCAGGTTTGTGAATTGCAGTGCCCCTGAGCTCCATTTTTGAACTCGCTTTCTTGGGAGCTGGCCGCAAGAGCGCAGGATTGCTTCAGGCCCTATTCTGGTCCCAGGCGGCAGGCTGAGCCTGTGGTTAATTCTTCTTCTTGAGGGGAAAATAGAGTGACCTCTGCCTGTCCCAACACCTAGAGCTAGTCTCTCATTGGTTCCCCCTCTTCCCGTTCATCCTCAGGACAAATTGCAACCTGTACGGAACAGGAGGTTAAAGGTGCTGATTCTCCAAGGAGGGAGATTGCTAGTAAAGCGGCTGGAATGGCGAACCCGAGCACAAGGAGATGAGAAATGAGGTGCGTTTTAGAAACCTTTCCCGATCACACGGTGTACCATCTTCTGGGTTTCTCATGCATGTTTTCGATGTAGGAAGATGCCCTTGAACCTGGAGATTTGGGACCCATGGGATGGGTACCACGCAGTATTACTTTAAAGGGTCTGCGTTTGCTCACCCAACCTCACCAAACCTCTCAGCCCCAAGAGTGTCCACCCTTATGTCTCAATCAGCTGTGGGTCTAGATATGGTCAATCCACGTGGCATTACAGCCGCTGAACGAATTTTGTAAGAATTTCTCTCTCTTTCACTGTCTTTGTTTCACGGGTTTTTAAAAGTAATTGATTTTTATAATGGGGTTTACCTGCTTTTCACTGCTGTGATTTTGCCGCTTTACACACACTTGACTCACTTACAGAGAGATATGAATGCATAGGTTTCAAGATTCTTACTAGTCAGATATATTCTTGGGCGGTGAATTGGGGGTGTTGAGTCCAATTCATTGAGGAAGGAGTAGGGCTTGTCTATTACATATTGGGTTTATGGAACGGTATCTGAGCTAATTTGAAACCCTTGTTGTATGCATCACCCCACCTCACCTTTCCCGTTAAGCAGCCATAGTGTGTTTTCTAAACGTGTGACTCTATTCTGTTTTGTAATTCCGTTCAAGGGTAGCGGTTTTTACATTCCCTCTATAAGTCATATCTTATGATAAGTGTCTTTTTCTGTGTGACTTATTTCACTTAGAATCTTCGTACCTAAATCCACTCATCATGCTGCTACTAGCCTTATGACGTTGATTTCATGGCTGAGTGATATTCCATTGTACATAAGGACCACAACTTCTTTATCCATTTTTCTCTTTCCTGGGATATTTAAGGTGTAACGAAGTGGAGATTCTTGTCAACAGAGCAGCCCTAAACTTTGGGGTGCCTGTGTCTTGCTGATTTTTAGTTTTCCCAATTTATACGCCCATGAGTGGAGGTGCCCTATGCTCCCTAAGCTGAGTTTTTTAGATGTTTCAGGACACACCGTGCACTTCTCCAGAGTGGCTGTTGGCAATTTACATCCCGCCCATCAGCGTAGCCAGGCTCCCGTTTCTCCATGGCCTGTCTTGCATTTCTGGTTTTGACACTTTATTCAGCATGGCCCTTTTGACCGATGGGAAGCGAGACTTTTTTGTAGCGCTGATTTGCCTTTCCAGGTTGCTTGGTTGGCCAAAAAGGGCGTATGCGTTTTTTCCTGAATATATTCAGGAAAAAACGCATACGCCCTTTTTGGCCAAGGGCATCATTGTCGAGGTTTTGCCGCTTTTCCTGTGCTTTAAAGGCGATTTGAATCTCCCTCCTGAAATCTGTTTCCTGCAATTCTGCCTTGCTTTCAAATCCTCTTCGTTGCCTTCCATCAATATATTTGTGGACGAGAGTCATCATTTATAAGTCTGCAGGTTTGTGAATTGCAGTGCCCCTGAGCTCCATTTTTCAACTCGCTTTCTTGGGAGCTGGCCGCAAGAGCGCAGGATTGCTTCAGGCCCTATTCTGGTCCCAGGCGGCAGGCTGAGCCTGTGGTTAATTCTTCTTCTTGAGGGGAAAATAGAGTGACCTCTGCCTGTCCCAACACCTAGAGCTAGTCTCTCATTGGTTCCCCCTCTTCCCGTTCATCCTCAGGACAAATTGCAACCTGTACGGAACAGGAGGTTAAAGGTGCTGATTCTCCAAGGAGGGAGATTGCTAGTAAAGCGGCTGGAATGGCGAACCCGAGCACAAGGAGATGAGAAATGAGGTGCGTTTTAGAAACCTTTCCCGATCACACGGTGTACCATCTTCTGGGTTTCTCATGCATGTTTTCGATGTAGGAAGATGCCCTTGAACCTGGAGATTTGGGACCCATGGGATGGGTACCACGCAGTATTACTTTAAAGGGTCTGCGTTTGCTCACCCAACCTCACCAAACCTCTCAGCCCCAAGAGTGTCCACCCTTATGTCTCAATCAGCTGTGGGTCTAGATATGGTCAATCCACGTGGCATTACAGCCGCTGAACGAATTTTGTAAGAATTTCTCTCTCTTTCACTGTCTTTGTTTCACGGGTTTTTAAAAGTAATTGATTTTTATAATGGGGTTTACCTGCTTTTCACTGCTGTGATTTTGCCGCTTTACACACACTTGACTCACTTACAGAGAGATATGAATGCATAGGTTTCAAGATTCTTACTAGTCAGATATATTCTTGGGCGGTGAATTGGGGGTGTTGAGTCCAATTCATTGAGGAAGGAGTAGGGCTTGTCTATTACATATTGGGTTTATGGAACGGTATCTGAGCTAATTTGAAACCCTTGTTGTATGCATCACCCCACCTCACCTTTCCCGTTAAGCAGCCATAGTGTGTTTTCTAAACGTGTGACTCTATTCTGTTTTGTAATTCCGTTCAAGGGTAGCGGTTTTTACATTCCCTCTATAAGTCATATCTTATGATAAGTGTCTTTTTCTGTGTGACTTATTTCACTTAGAATCGTCGTACCTAAATCCAATCATCATGCTGCTACTAGCCTTATGACGTTGATTTCATGGCTGAATGATATTCCATTGTACATAAGGACCACAACTTCTTTATCCATTTCTCTCTTTCCTGGGATATTTAAGGTGTATCGAAGTGGAGATTCTTGTCAACAGAGCAGCCCTAAACTTTGGGGTGCCTGTGTCTTGCTGATTTTTAGTTTTCCCAATTTATACGCCCATGAGTGGAGGTGCCCTATGCTCCCTAAGCTGAGTTTTTTAGATGTTTCAGGACACACCGTGCACTTCTCCAGAGTGGCTGTTGGCAATTTACATCCCGCCCATCAGCGTAGCCAGGCTCCCGTTTCTCCATGGCCTGTCTTGCATTTCTGGTTTTGACACTTTATTCAGCATGGCCCTTTTGACCGATGGGAAGCGAGACTTTTTTGTAGCGCTGATTTGCCTTTCCAGGTTGCTTGGTTGGCCAAAAAGGGCGTATGCGTTTTTTCCTGAATATATTCAGGAAAAAACGCATACGCCCTTTTTGGCCAAGGGCATCATTGTCGAGGTTTTGCCGCTTTTCCTGTGCTTTAAAGGCGATTTGAATCTCCCTCCTGAAATCTGTTTCCTGCAATTCTGCCTTGCTTTCAAATCCTCTTCGTTGCCTTCCATCAATATATTTGTGGACGAGAGTCATCATTTATAAGTCTGCAGGTTTGTGAATTGCAGTGCCCCTGAGCTCCATTTTTCAACTCGCTTTCTTGGGAGCTGGCCGCAAGAGCGCAGGATTGCTTCAGGCCCTATTCTGGTCCCAGGCGGCAGGCTGAGCCTGTGGTTAATTCTTCTTCTTGAGGGGAAAATAGAGTGACCTCTGCCTGTCCCAACACCTAGAGCTAGTCTCTCATTGGTTCCCCCTCTTCCCGTTCATCCTCAGGACAAATTGCAACCTGTACGGAACAGGAGGTTAAAGGTGCTGATTCTCCAAGGAGGGAGATTGCTAGTAAAGCGGCTGGAATGGCGAACCCGAGCACAAGGAGATGAGAAATGAGGTGCGTTTTAGAAACCTTTCCCGATCACACGGTGTACCATCTTCTGGGTTTCTCATGCATGTTTTCGATGTAGGAAGATGCCCTTGAACCTGGAGATTTGGGACCCATGGGATGGGTACCACGCAGTATTACTTTAAAGGGTCTGCGTTTGCTCACCCAACCTCACCAAACCTCTCAGCGCCAAGAGTGTCCACCCTTATGTCTCAATCAGCTGTGGGTCTAGATATGGTCAATCCAGGTGGCATTACAGCCGCTGAACGAATTTTGTAAGAATTTCTCTCTCTTTCACTGTCTTTGTTTCACGGGTTTTTAAAAGTAATTGATTTTTATAATGGGGTTTACCTGCTTTTCACTGCTGTGATTTTGCCGCTTTACACCCACTTGACTCACTTACAGAGAGATATCAATGCATAGGTTTCAAGATTCTTACTAGTCAGATATATTCTTGGGCGGTGAATTGGGGGTGTTGAGTCCAATTCATTGAGGAAGGAGTAGGGCTTGTATATTACATATTGGCTTTATGGAACGGTATCTGAGATAATTTGAAACCCTTGTTGTATGCATCACCCCACCTCACCTTTCCCGTTAAGCAGCCATAGTGTGTTTTCTAAACGTGTGACTCTATTCTGTTTTGTAATTCAGTTCAAGGGTAGCGGTTTTTACATTCCTTCTATAAGTCATATCTTATGATAAGTGTCTTTTTCTGTGTCACTTATTTCACTTAGAATCGTCGTACCTAAATCCAATCATCATGCTGCTACTAGCCTTATGACGTTGATTTCATGGCTGAGTGATAGTCTATTGTACATAAGGACCACAACTTCTTTATCCATTTCTCTCTTTCCTGGGATATTTAAGGTGTAACGAAGTGGAGATTCTTGTCAACAGAGCAGCCCTAAACTTTGGGGTGCCTGTGTCTTGCTGATTTTTAGTTTTCCCAATTTATACGCCCATGAGTGGAGGTGCCCTATGCTCCCTAAGCTCAGTTTTTTAGATGTTTCAGGACACACCGTGCACTTCTCCAGAGTGGCTCTTGGCAATTTACATCCCGCCCATCAGCGTAGCCAGGCTTCCGTTTCTCCAATGCCTGTCTTGCATTTCTGGTTTTGATACTTTATTCAGCATGGCCCTTTTGACCGATGGGAAGCGAGACTTCTTTGTAGCGCTGATTTGCCTTTCCAGGTTGCTTGGTTGGCTAAAAAGGGCGTATGCGTTTTTTCCTGAATATATTCAGGAAAAAACGCATACGCCCTTTTTGGCCAAGGGCATCATTGTCGAGGTTTTGCCGCTTTTCCTGTGCTTTAAAGGCGATTCGAATCTCCCTCCTGTAATCTGTTTCCTGCAATTCTGCCTTGCTTTCAAATCCTCTTCGTTGCCTTCCATCAATATATTTGTGGACGAGAGTCATCATTTATAAGTCTGCAGGTTTGTGAATTGCAGTGCCCCTGAGCTCCATTTTTCAACTCGCTTTCTTGGGAGCTGGCCGCAAGAGCGCAGGATTGCTTCAGGCCCTATTCTGGTCCCAGGCGGCAGGCTGAGCCTGTGGTTAATTCTTCTTCTTGAGGGGAAAATAGAGTGACCTGTGCCTGTCCCAACACCTAGAGCTAGTCTCTCATTGGTTCCCCCTCTTCCCGTTCATCCTCAGGACAAATTGCCACCTGTAAGGAACAGGAGGTTAAAGGTGCTGATTCTCCAAGGAGGGAGAATGCTAGTAAAGCGGCTGGAATGGCGAACCCAAGCACAAGGAGATGAGAAATGAGGTGCGTTTTAGAAACCTTTCCCGATCACACGGTGTACCATATTCTGGGTTTCTCATGAATGTCTTCGATGTAGGAAGATGCCCTTGAACCTGGAGATTTGGGACCCATGGGATGGGTACCACGCAGTATTACTTTATAGGGTCTGCGTTTGCTCACCCAACCTCACCAAACCTCTCAGCCCCAAGAGTGTCCACCCTTATGTCTCAATCAGCTGTGGGTCTAGATATGGTCAATCCAGGTGGCATCACAGCCCCTGAACGAATTTTGTAAGAATTTCTCTCTCTTTCACTGTCTTTGTTTCACGGGTTTTTAAAAGTAATTGATTTTTATAATGGGGTTTACCTGCTTTTCACTGCTGTGATTTTGCCGCTTTACACCCACTTGACTCACTTACAGAGAGATATCAATGCATAGGTTTCAAGATTTTTACTAGTCAGATATATTCTTTTGCGGTGAATAGGGGGTGTTGAGTCCAATTCATTGAGGAAGGAGTAGGGCTTGTCTATTACATATTGGGTTTATGGAACGGTATCTGAGCTAATTTGAAACCCTTGTTGTATGCATCACCCCACCTCACCTTTCCCGTTAAGCAGCAATAGTGTGTTTTCTAAACGTGTGACTCTATTCTGTTTTGTAATTCCGTTCAAGGGTAGCGGTTTTTACATTCCCTCTATAAGTCATATCTTATGATAAGTGTCTTTTTCTGTGTGACTTATTTCACTTAGAATCGTCGTACCTAAATCCAATCATCATGCTGCTACTAGCCTTATGACGTTGATTTCATGGCTGAATGATATTCCATTGTACATAAGGACCACAACTTCTTTATCCATTTCTCTCTTTCCTGGGATATTTAAGGTGTATCGAAGTGGAGATTCTTGTCAACTGAGCAGCCCTAAACTTTGGGGTGCCTGTGTCTTGCTGATTTTTAGTTTTCCCAATTTATACGCCCATGAGTGGAGGTGCCCTATGCTCCCTAAGCTGAGTTTTTTAGATGTTTCAGGACACACCGTGCACTTCTCCAGAGTGGCTGTTGGCAATTTACATCCCGCCCATCAGCGTAGCCAGGCTCCCGTTTCTCCATGGCCTGTCTTGCATTTCTGGTTTTGACACTTTATTCAGCATGGCCCTTTTGACCGATGGGAAGCGAGACTTTTTTGTAGCGCTGATTTGCCTTTCCAGGTTGCTTGGTTGGCCAAAAAGGGCGTATGCGTTTTTTCCTGAATATATTCAGGAAAAAACGCATACGCCCTTTTTGGCCAAGGGCATCATTGTCGAGGTTTTGCCGCTTTTCCTGTGCTTTAAAGGCGATTTGAATCTCCCTCCTGAAATCTGTTTCCTGCAATTCTGCCTTGCTTTCAAATCCTCTTCGTTGCCTTCCATCAATATATTTGTGGACGAGAGTCATCATTTATAAGTCTGCAGGTTTGTGAATTGCAGTGCCCCTGAGCTCCATTTTTCAACTCGCTTTCTTGGGAGCTGGCCGCAAGAGCGCAGGATTGCTTCAGGCCCTATTCTGGTCCCAGGCGGCAGGCTGAGCCTGTGGTTAATTCTTCTTCTTGAGGGGAAAATAGAGTGACCTCTGCCTGTCCCAACACCTAGAGCTAGTCTCTCATTGGTTCCCCCTCTTCCCGTTCATCCTCAGGACAAATTGCAACCTGTACGGAACAGGAGGTTAAAGGTGCTGATTCTCCAAGGAGGGAGATTGCTAGTAAAGCGGCTGGAATGGCGAACCCGAGCACAAGGAGATGAGAAATTAGGTGCGTTTTAGAAACCTTTCCCGATCACACGGTGTACCATCTTCTGGGTTTCTCATGCATGTTTTCGATGTAGGAAGATGCCCTTGAACCTGGAGATTTGGGACCCATGGGATGGGTACCACGCAGTATTACTTTAAAGGGTCTGCGTTTGCTCACCCAACCTCACCAAACCTCTCAGCGCCAAGAGTGTCCACCCTTATGTCTCAATCAGCTGTGGGTCTAGATATGGTCAATCCAGGTGGCATTACAGCCGCTGAACGAATTTTGTAAGAATTTCTCTCTCTTTCACTGTCTTTGTTTCACGGGTTTTTAAAAGTAATTGATTTTTATAATGGGGTTTACCTGCTTTTCACTGCTGTGATTTTGCCGCTTTACACCCACTTGACTCACTTACAGAGAGATATCAATGCATAGGTTTCAAGATTCTTACTAGTCAGATATATTCTTGGGCGGTGAATTGGGGGTGTTGAGTCCAATTCATTGAGGAAGGAGTAGGGCTTGTATATTACATATTGGGTTTATGGAACGGTATCTGAGATAATTTGAAACCCTTGTTGTATGCATCACCCCACCTCACCTTTCCCGTTAAGCAGCCATAGTGTGTTTTCTAAACGTGTGACTCTATTCTGTTTTGTAATTCAGTTCAAGGGTAGCGGTTTTTACATTCCTTCTATAAGTCATATCTTATGATAAGTGTCTTTTTCTGTGTCACTTATTTCACTTAGAATCGTCGTACCTAAATCCAATCATCATGCTGCTACTAGCCTTATGACGTTGATTTCATGGCTGAGTGATAGTCTATTGTACATAAGGACCACAACTTCTTTATCCATTTCTCTCTTTCCTGGGATATTTAAGGTGTAACGAAGTGGAGATTCTTGTCAACAGAGCAGCCCTAAACTTTGGGGTGCCTGTGTCTTGCTGATTTTTAGTTTTCCCAATTTATACGCCCATGAGTGGAGGTGCCCTATGCTCCCTAAGCTCAGTTTTTTAGATGTTTCAGGACACACCGTGCACTTCTCCAGAGTGGCTCTTGGCAATTTACATCCCGCCCATCAGCGTAGCCAGGCTTCCGTTTCTCCAATGCCTGTCTTGCATTTCTGGTTTTGATACTTTATTCAGCATGGCCCTTTTGACCGATGGGAAGCGAGACTTCTTTGTAGCGCTGATTTGCCTTTCCAGGTTGCTTGGTTGGCTAAAAAGGGCGTATGCGTTTTTTCCTGAATATATTCAGGAAAAAACGCATACGCCCTTTTTGGCCAAGGGCATCATTGTCGAGGTTTTGCCGCTTTTCCTGTGCTTTAAAGGCGATTCGAATCTCCCTCCTGTAATCTGTTTCCTGCAATTCTGCCTTGCTTTCAAATCCTCTTCGTTGCCTTCCATCAATATATTTGTGGACGAGAGTCATCATTTATAAGTCTGCAGGTTTGTGAATTGCAGTGCCCCTGAGCTCCATTTTTCAACTCGCTTTCTTGGGAGCTGGCCGCAAGAGCGCAGGATTGCTTCAGGCCCTATTCTGGTCCCAGGCGGCAGGCTGAGCCTGTGGTTAATTCTTCTTCTTGAGGGGAAAATAGAGTGACCTGTGCCTGTCCCAACACCTAGAGCTAGTCTCTCATTGGTTCCCCCTCTTCCCGTTCATCCTCAGGACAAATTGCCACCTGTAAGGAACAGGAGGTTAAAGGTGCTGATTCTCCAAGGAGGGAGAATGCTAGTAAAGCGGCTGGAATGGCGAACCCAAGCACAAGGAGATGAGAAATGAGGTGCGTTTTAGAAACCTTTCCCGATCACACGGTGTACCATATTCTGGGTTTCTCATGAATGTCTTCGATGTAGGAAGATGCCCTTGAACCTGGAGATTTGGGACCCATGGGATGGGTACCACGCAGTATTACTTTATAGGGTCTGCGTTTGCTCACCCAACCTCACCAAACCTCTCAGCCCCAAGAGTGTCCACCCTTATGTCTCAATCAGCTGTGGGTCTAGATATGGTCAATCCAGGTGGCATCACAGCCCCTGAACGAATTTTGTAAGAATTTCTCTCTCTTTCACTGTCTTTGTTTCACGGGTTTTTAAAAGTAATTGATTTTTATAATGGGGTTTACCTGCTTTTCACTGCTGTGATTTTGCCGCTTTACACCCACTTGACTCACTTACAGAGAGATATCAATGCATAGGTTTCAAGATTTTTACTAGTCAGATATATTCTTTTGCGGTGAATAGGGGGTGTTGAGTCCAATTCATTGAGGAAGGAGTAGGGCTTGTCTATTACATATTGGGTTTATGGAACGGTATCTGAGCTAATTTGAAACCCTTGTTGTATGCATCACCCCACCTCACCTTTCCCGTTAAGCAGCAATAGTGTGTTTTCTAAACGTGTGACTCTATTCTGTTTTGTAATTCCGTTCAAGGGTAGCGGTTTTTACATTCCCTCTATAAGTCATATCTTATGATAAGTGTCTTTTTCTGTGTGACTTATTTCACTTAGAATCGTCGTACCTAAATCCAATCATCATGCTGCTACTAGCCTTATGACGTTGATTTCATGGCTGAATGATATTCCATTGTACATAAGGACCACAACTTCTTTATCCATTTCTCTCTTTCCTGGGATATTTAAGGTGTATCGAAGTGGAGATTCTTGTCAACTGAGCAGCCCTAAACTTTGGGGTGCCTGTGTCTTGCTGATTTTTAGTTTTCCCAATTTATACGCCCATGAGTGGAGGTGCCCTATGCTCCCTAAGCTGAGTTTTTTAGATGTTTCAGGACACACCGTGCACTTCTCCAGAGTGGCTGTTGGCAATTTACATCCCGCCCATCAGCGTAGCCAGGCTCCCGTTTCTCCATGGCCTGTCTTGCATTTCTGGTTTTGACACTTTATTCAGCATGGCCCTTTTGACCGATGGGAAGCGAGACTTTTTTGTAGCGCTGATTTGCCTTTCCAGGTTGCTTGGTTGGCCAAAAAGGGCGTATGCGTTTTTTCCTGAATATATTCAGGAAAAAACGCATACGCCCTTTTTGGCCAAGGGCATCATTGTCGAGGTTTTGCCGCTTTTCCTGTGCTTTAAAGGCGATTTGAATCTCCCTCCTGAAATCTGTTTCCTGCAATTCTGCCTTGCTTTCAAATCCTCTTCGTTGCCTTCCATCAATATATTTGTGGACGAGAGTCATCATTTATAAGTCTGCAGGTTTGTGAATTGCAGTGCCCCTGAGCTCCATTTTTCAACTCGCTTTCTTGGGAGCTGGCCGCAAGAGCGCAGGATTGCTTCAGGCCCTATTCTGGTCCCAGGCGGCAGGCTGAGCCTGTGGTTAATTCTTCTTCTTGAGGGGAAAATAGAGTGACCTCTGCCTGTCCCAACACCTAGAGCTAGTCTCTCATTGGTTCCCCCTCTTCCCGTTCATCCTCAGGACAAATTGCAACCTGTACGGAACAGGAGGTTAAAGGTGCTGATTCTCCAAGGAGGGAGATTGCTAGTAAAGCGGCTGGAATGGCGAACCCGAGCACAAGGAGATGAGAAATGAGGTGCGTTTTAGAAACCTTTCCCGATCACACGGTGTACCATCTTCTGGGTTTCTCATGCATGTTTTCGATGTAGGAAGATGCCCTTGAACCTGGAGATTTGGGACCCATGGGATGGGTACCACGCAGTATTACTTTAAAGGGTCTGCGTTTGCTCACCCAACCTCACCAAACCTCTCAGCGCCAAGAGTGTCCACCCTTATGTCTCAATCAGCTGTGGGTCTAGATATGGTCAATCCAGGTGGCATTACAGCCGCTGAACGAATTTTGTAAGAATTTCTCTCTCTTTCACTGTCTTTGTTTCACGGGTTTTTAAAAGTAATTGATTTTTATAATGGGGTTTACCTGCTTTTCACTGCTGTGATTTTGCCGCTTTACACCCACTTGACTCACTTACAGAGAGATATCAATGCATAGGTTTCAAGATTCTTACTAGTCAGATATATTCTTGGGCGGTGAATTGGGGGTGTTGAGTCCAATTCATTGAGGAAGGAGTAGGGCTTGTATATTACATATTGGGTTTATGGAACGGTATCTGAGATAATTTGAAACCCTTGTTGTATGCATCACCCCACCTCACCTTTCCCGTTAAGCAGCCATAGTGTGTTTTCTAAACGTGTGACTCTATTCTGTTTTGTAATTCAGTTCAAGGGTAGCGGTTTTTACATTCCTTCTATAAGTCATATCTTATGATAAGTGTCTTTTTCTGTGTCACTTATTTCACTTAGAATCGTCGTACCTAAATCCAATCATCATGCTGCTACTAGCCTTATGACGTTGATTTCATGGCTGAGTGATAGTCTATTGTACATAAGGACCACAACTTCTTTATCCATTTCTCTCTTTCCTGGGATATTTAAGGTGTAACGAAGTGGAGATTCTTGTCAACAGAGCAGCCCTAAACTTTGGGGTGCCTGTGTCTTGCTGATTTTTAGTTTTCCCAATTTATACGCCCATGAGTGGAGGTGCCCTATGCTCCCTAAGCTCAGTTTTTTAGATGTTTCAGGACACACCGTGCACTTCTCCAGAGTGGCTCTTGGCAATTTACATCCCGCCCATCAGCGTAGCCAGGCTTCCGTTTCTCCAATGCCTGTCTTGCATTTCTGGTTTTGATACTTTATTCAGCATGGCCCTTTTGACCGATGGGAAGCGAGACTTCTTTGTAGCGCTGATTTGCCTTTCCAGGTTGCTTGGTTGGCTAAAAAGGGCGTATGCGTTTTTTCCTGAATATATTCAGGAAAAAACGCATACGCCCTTTTTGGCCAAGGGCATCATTGTCGAGGTTTTGCCGCTTTTCCTGTGCTTTAAAGGCGATTCGAATCTCCCTCCTGTAATCTGTTTCCTGCAATTCTGCCTTGCTTTCAAATCCTCTTCGTTGCCTTCCATCAATATATTTGTGGACGAGAGTCATCATTTATAAGTCTGCAGGTTTGTGAATTGCAGTGCCCCTGAGCTCCATTTTTCAACTCGCTTTCTTGGGAGCTGGCCGCAAGAGCGCAGGATTGCTTCAGGCCCTATTCTGGTCCCAGGCGGCAGGCTGAGCCTGTGGTTAATTCTTCTTCTTGAGGGGAAAATAGAGTGACCTGTGCCTGTCCCAACACCTAGAGCTAGTCTCTCATTGGTTCCCCCTCTTCCCGTTCATCCTCAGGACAAATTGCCACCTGTAAGGAACAGGAGGTTAAAGGTGCTGATTCTCCAAGGAGGGAGAATGCTAGTAAAGCGGCTGGAATGGCGAACCCAAGCACAAGGAGATGAGAAATGAGGTGCGTTTTAGAAACCTTTCCCGATCACACGGTGTACCATATTCTGGGTTTCTCATGAATGTCTTCGATGTAGGAAGATGCCCTTGAACCTGGAGATTTGGGACCCATGGGATGGGTACCACGCAGTATTACTTTATAGGGTCTGCGTTTGCTCACCCAACCTCACCAAACCTCTCAGCCCCAAGAGTGTCCACCCTTATGTCTCAATCAGCTGTGGGTCTAGATATGGTCAATCCAGGTGGCATCACAGCCCCTGAACGAATTTTGTAAGAATTTCTCTCTCTTTCACTGTCTTTGTTTCACGGGTTTTTAAAAGTAATTGATTTTTATAATGGGGTTTACCTGCTTTTCACTGCTGTGATTTTGCCGCTTTACACCCACTTGACTCACTTACAGAGAGATATCAATGCATAGGTTTCAAGATTCTTACTAGTCAGATATATTCTTGGGCGGTGAATAGGGGGTGTTGAGTCCAATTCTTTGAGGAAGGTGTAGGGCTTGTCTATTACATATTGGCTTTATGGAACGGTATCTGAGCTAATTTGAAACCCTTGTTGTATGCATCACCCCACCTCACCTTTCCCATTAAGCAGCCATAGTGTGTTTTCTAAACGTGTGACTCTATTCTGTTTTGTAATTCAGTTCAAGGGTAGCGGTTTTTACATTCCCTCTATAAGTCATATCGTATGATAAGTGTCTTTTTCTGTGTGACTTATTTCACTTAGAATCTTCGTACCTAAAGCCACTCATCATGCTGCTACTAGCCTTATGACGTTGATTTCATGGCTGAGTGATATTCCATTCAACATAAGGACCACAACTTCTTTATCCATTTCTCTCTTTCCTGGGATATTTAAGGTGTATCGAAGTGGAGATTCTTGTCAACAGAGCAGCCCTAAACTTTGGGGTGCCTGTGTCTTGCTGATTTTTAGTTTTCCCAATTTATACGCCCATGAGTGGAGGTGCCCTATGCTCCCTAAGCTGAGTTTTTTAGATGTTTCAGGACACACCGTGCACTTCTCCAGAGTGGCTGTTGGCAATTTACATCCCGCCCATCAGCGTAGCCAGGCTCCCGTTTCTCCATGGCCTGTCTTGCATTTCTGGTTTTGACACTTTATTCAGCATGGCCCTTTTGACCGATGGGAAGCGAGACTTTTTTGTAGCGCTGATTTGCCTTTCCAGGTTGCTTGGTTGGCCAAAAAGGGCGTATGCGTTTTTTCCTGAATATATTCAGGAAAAAACGCATACGCCCTTTTTGGCCAAGGGCATCATTGTCGAGGTTTTGCCGCTTTTCCTGTGCTTTAAAGGCGATTTGAATCTCCCTCCTGAAATCTGTTTCCTGCAATTCTGCCTTGCTTTCAAATCCTCTTCGTTGCCTTCCATCAATATATTTGTGGACGAGAGTCATCATTTATAAGTCTGCAGGTTTGTGAATTGCAGTGCCCCTGAGCTCCATTTTTGAACTCGCTTTCTTGGGAGCTGGCCGCAAGAGCGCAGGATTGCTTCAGGCCCTATTCTGGTCCCAGGCGGCAGGCTGAGCCTGTGGTTAATTCTTCTTCTTGAGGGGAAAATAGAGTGACCTCTGCCTGTCCCAACACCTAGAGCTAGTCTCTCATTGGTTCCCCCTCTTCCCGTTCATCCTCAGGACAAATTGCAACCTGTACGGAACAGGAGGTTAAAGGTGCTGATTCTCCAAGGAGGGAGATTGCTAGTAAAGCGGCTGGAATGGCGAACCCGAGCACAAGGAGATGAGAAATGAGGTGCGTTTTAGAAACCTTTCCCGATCACACGGTGTACCATCTTCTGGGTTTCTCATGCATGTTTTCGATGTAAGAAGATGCCCTTGAACCTGGAGATTTGGGACCCATGGGATGGGTACCACGCAGTATTACTTTAAAGGGTCTGCGTTTGCTCACCCAACCTCACCAAACCTCTCAGCGCCAAGAGTGTCCACCCTTATGTCTCAATCAGCTGTGGGTCTAGATATGGTCAATCCAGGTGGCATTACAGCCGCTGAACGAATTTTGTAAGAATTTCTCTCTCTTTCACTGTCTTTGTTTCACGGGTTTTTAAAAGTAATTGATTTTTATAATGGGGTTTACCTGCTTTTCACTGCTGTGATTTTGCCGCTTTACACCCACTTGACTCACTTACAGAGAGATATCAATGCATAGGTTTCAAGATTCTTACTAGTCAGATATATTCTTGGGCGGTGAATTGGGGGTGTTGACTCCAATTCATTGAGGAAGGAGTAGGGCTTGTCTATTACATATTGGGTTTATGGAACGGTATCTGAGATAATTTGAAACCCTTGTTGTATGCATCACCCCACCTCACCTTTCCCGTTAAGCAGCCATAGTGTGTTTTCTAAACGTGTGACTCTATTCTGTTTTGTAATTCAGTTCAAGGGTAGCGGTTTTTACATTCCTTCTATAAGTCATATCTTATGATAAGTGTCTTTTTCTGTGTGACTTATTTCACTTAGAATCGTCGTACCTAAATCCAATCATCATGCTGCTACTAGCCTTATGACGTTGATTTCATGGCTGAGTGATAGTCTATTGTACATAAGGACCACAACTTCTTTATCCATTTCTCTCTTTCCTGGGATATTTAAGGTGTAACGAAGTGGAGATTCTTGTCAACAGAGCAGCCCTAAACTTTGGGGTGCCTGTGTCTTGCTGATTTTTAGTTTTCCCAATTTATACGCCCATGAGTGGAGGTGCCCTATGCTCCCTAAGCTCAGTTTTTTAGATGTTTCAGGACACACCGTGCACTTCTCCAGAGTGGCTGTTGGCAATTTACATCCCGCCCATCAGCGTAGCCAGGCTTCCGTTTCTCCAATGCCTGTCTTGCATTTCTGGTTTTGATACTTTATTCAGCATGGCCCTTTTGACCGATGGGAAGCGAGACTTCTTTGTAGCGCTGATTTGCCTTTCCAGGTTGCTTGGTTGGCTAAAAAGGGCGTATGCGTTTTTTCCTGAATATATTCAGGAAAAAACGCATACGCCCTTTTTGGCCAAGGGCATCATTGTCGAGGTTTTGCCGCTTTTCCTGTGCTTTAAAGGCGATTCGAATCTCCCTCCTGTAATCTGTTTCCTGCAATTCTGCCTTGCTTTCAAATCCTCTTCGTTGCCTTCCATCAATATATTTGTGGACGAGAGTCATCATTTATAAGTCTGCAGGTTTGTGAATTGCAGTGCCCCTGAGCTCCATTTTTCAACTCGCTTTCTTGGGAGCTGGCCGCAAGAGCGCAGGATTGCTTCAGGCCCTATTCTGGTCCCAGGCGGCAGGCTGAGCCTGTGGTTAATTCTTCTTCTTGAGGGGAAAATAGAGTGACCTGTGCCTGTCCCAACACCTAGAGCTAGTCTCTCATTGGTTCCCCCTCTTCCCGTTCATCCTCAGGACAAATTGCCACCTGTAAGGAACAGGAGGTTAAAGGTGCTGATTCTCCAAGGAGGGAGAATGCTACTAAAGCGGCTGGAATGGCGAACCCAAGCACAAGGAGATGAGAAATGAGGTGCGTTTTAGAAACCTTTCCCGATCACACGGTGTACCATATTCTGGGTTTCTCATGAATGTCTTCGATGTAGGAAGATGCCCTTGAACCTGGAGATTTGGGACCCATGGGATGGGTACCACGCAGTATTACTTTATAGGGTCTGCGTTTGCTCACCCAACCTCACCAAACCTCTCAGCCCCAAGAGTGTCCACCCTTATGTCTCAATCAGCTGTGGGTCTAGATATGGTCAATCCAGGTGGCATCACAGCCCCTGAACGAATTTTGTAAGAATTTCTCTCTCTTTCACTGTCTTTGTTTCACGGGTTTTTAAAAGTAATTGATTTTTATAATGGGGTTTACCTGCTTTTCACTGCTGTGATTTTGCCGCTTTACACCCACTTGACTCACTTACAGAGAGATATCAATGCATAGGTTTCAAGATTCTTACTAGTCAGATATATTCTTGGGCGGTGAATAGGGGGTGTTGAGTCCAATTCTTTGAGGAAGGAGTAGGGCTTGTCTATTACATATTGGCTTTATGGAACGGTATCTGAGCTAATTTGAAACCCTTGTTGTATGCATCACCCCACCTCGCCTTTCCCATTAAGCAGCCATAGTGTGTTTTCTAAACGTGTGACTCTATTCTGTTTTGTAATTCAGTTCAAGGGTAGCGGTTTTTACATTCCCTCTATAAGTCATATCTTATGATAAGTTTCTTTTTCTGTGTGACTTATTTCACTTAGAATCTTCGTACCTAAATCCACTCATCATGCTGCTACTAGCCTTATGACGTTGATTTCATGGCTGAGTGATATTCCATTCTACATAAGGACCACAACTTCTTTATCCATTTTTCTCTTTCCTGGGATATTTAAGGTGTAACGAAGTGGAGATTCTTGTCAACAGAGCAGCCGTAAACTTTGGGGTGCCTGTGTCTTGCTGATTTTTAGTTTTCCCAATTTATACGCCCATGAGTGGATGTGCCCTATGCTCCCTAAGCTGAGTTTTTTAGATGTTTCAGGACACACCGTGCACTTCTCCAGAGTGGCTGTTGGCAATTTACATCCCGCCCATCAGCGTAGCCAGGCTCCCATTTCTCCATGGCCTGTCCTGCATTTCTGGTTTTGACACTTTCTTCAGCATGGCCCTCTTGACCGATGGGAAGCGAGACTTCTTTGTAGCGCTGATTTGCCTTTCCAGGTTGCTTGGTTGGCCAAAAAGGGCGTATGCGTTTTTTCCTGAATCTATTCAGGAAAAAACGCATACGCCCTTTTTGGCCAAGGGCATCATTGTCGAGGTTTTGCCGCTTTTCCTGTGCTTTAAAGGCGATTCGAATCTCCCTCCTGAAATCTGTTTCCTGCAATTCTGCCTTGCTTTCAAATCCTCTTCGTTGCCTTCCATCAATATATTTGTGGACGAGAGTCATCATTTATAAGTCTGCAGGTTTGTGAATTGCAGTGCCCCTGAGCTCCATTTTTCAACTCGCTTTCTTGGGCGCTGGCCGCAAGAGCGCTGGATTGCTTCAGGCCCTATTCTGGTCCCAGGAGGCAGGCTGAGCCTGTGGTTAATTCTTCTTCTTGAGGGGAAAATAGAGTGACCTGTGCCTGTCCCAACACCTAGAGCTAGTCTCTCATTGGTTCCCCCTCTTCCCGTTCATCCTCAGGACAAATTGCAACCTGTACGGAACAGGAGGTTAAAGGTGCTGATTCTCCAAGGAGGGAGATTGCTAGTAAAGCGGCTGGAATGGCGAACCCGAGCACAAGGAGATGAGAAATGAGGTGCGTTTTAGAAACCTTTCCCGATCACACGGTGTACCATCTTCTGGGTTTCTCATGAATGTTTTCGATGTAGGAAGATGCCCTTGAACCTGGAGATTTGGGACCCATGGGATGGGTACCACGCAGTATTACTTTATATGGTCTGCGTTTGCTCACCCAACCTCACCAAACCTCTCAGCCCCAAGAGTGTCCACCCTTATGTCTCAATCAGCTGTGGGTCTACATATGGTCAATCCAGGTGGCATCACAGTCCCTGAACGAATTTTGTAAGAATTTCTCTCTCTTTCACTGTCTTTGTTTCACGGGTTTTTAAAAGTAATTGATTTTTATAATGGGGTTTACCTGCTTTTCACTGCTGTGATTTTGCCGCTTTACACCCACTTGACTCACTTACAGAGAGATATCAATGCATAGGTTTCAAGATTCTTACTAGTCAAATATATTCTTGGGCGGTGAATAGGGGGTGTTGAGTCCAATTCATTGAGGAAGGAGTAGGGCTTGTCTATTACATATTGGGTTTATGGAACGGTATCTGAGCTAATTTGAAACCCTTGCTGTATGCATCACCCCACCTCACCTTTCCCGTTAAGCAGCCATAGTGTGTTTTCTAAACGTGTGACTCTATTCTTTTTTGTAATTCCGTTCAAGGGTAGCGGTTTTTACATTCCCTCTATAAGTCATATCTTATGATAAGTGTCTTTTTCTGTGTGACTTATTTCACTTAGAATCGTCGAACCTAAATCCAATCATCATGCTGCTACTAGCCTTATGACGTTGATTTCATGGCTGAGTGATATTCCATTGTACATAAGGACCACAACTTCTTTATCCATTTCTCTCTTTCCTGGGATATTTAAGGTGTATCGAAGTGGAGATTCTTGCCAACAGAGCAGCCCTAAACTTTGGGGTGCCTGTGTCTTGCTGATTTTTAGTTTTCCCAATTTATACGCCCATGAGTGGAGGTGCCCTATGCTCCCTAAGCTGAGTTTTTTAGATGTTTCAGGACACACCGTGCACTTCTCCAGAGTGGCTGTTGGCAATTTACATCCCGCCCATCAGCGTAGCCAGGCTCCCGTTTCTCCATGGCCTGTCTTGCATTTCTGGTTTTGACACTTTATTCAGCATGGCCCTTTTGACCGATGGGAAGCGAGACTTCTTTGTAGCGCTGATTTGCCTTTCCAGGTTGCTTGGTTGGCCAAAAAGGGCGTATGCGTTTTTTCCTGAATATATTCAGGAAAAAACGCATACGCCCTTTTTGGCCAAGGGCATCATTGTCGAGGTTTTGCCGCTTTTCCTGTGCTTTAAAGGCGATTTGAATCTCCCTCCTGAAATCTGTTTCCTGCAATTCTGCCTTGCTTTCAAATCCTCTTCGTTGCCTTCCATCAATATATTTGTGGACGAGAGTCATCATTTATAAGTCTGCAGGTTTGTGAATTGCAGTGCCCCTGAGCTCCATTTTTCAACTCGCTTTCTTGGGAGCTGGCCGCAAGAGCGCAGGATTGCTTCAGGCCCTATTCTGGTCCCAGGCGGCAGGCTGAGCCTGTGGTTAATTCTTCTTCTTGAGGGGAAAATAGAGTGACCTCTGCCTGTCCCAACACCTAGAGCTAGTCTCTCATTGGTTCCCCCTCTTCCCGTTCATCCTCAGGACAAATTGCAACCTGTACGGAACAGGAGGTTAAAGGTGCTGATTCTCCAAGGAGGGAGATTGCTAGTAAAGCGGCTGAAATGGCGAACCCGAGCACAAGGAGATGAGAAATGAGGTGCGTTTTAGAAACCTTTCCCGATCACACGGTGTACCATCTTCTGGGTTTCTCATGCATATTTTCGATGTAGGAAGATGCCCTTGAACCTGGAGATTTGGGACCCATGGGATGGGTACCACGCAGTATTACTTTAAAGGGTCTGCGTTTGCTCACCCAACCTCACCAAACCTCTCAGCGCCAAGAGTGTCCACCCTTATGTCTCAATCAGCTGTGGGTCTAGATATGGTCAATCCAGGTGGCATTACAGCCGCTGAACGAATTTTGTAAGAATTTCTCTCTCTTTCACTGTCTTTGTTTCACGGGTTTTTAAAAGTAATTGATTTTTATAATGGGGTTTACCTGCTTTTCACTGCTGTGATTTTGCCGCTTTACACCCACTTGACTCACTTACAGAGAGATATCAATGCATAGGTTTCAAGATTCTTACTAGTCAGATATATTCTTGGGCGGTGAATTGGGGGTGTTGAGTCCAATTCATTGAGGAAGGAGTAGGGCTTGTCTATTACATATTGGGTTTATGGAATGGTATCTGAGATAATTTGAAACCCTTGTTGTATGCATCACCCCACCTCACCTTTCCCGTTACGCAGCCATAGTGTGTTTTCTAAACGTGTGACTCTATTCTGTTTTGTAATTCAGTTCAAGGGTAGCGGTTTTTACATTCCCTCTATAAGTCATATCTTATGATAAGTGTCTTTTTCTGTGTGACTTATTTCACTTAGAATCGTCGTACCTAAATCCACTCATCATGCTGCTACTAGCCTTATGACGTTGATTTCATGGCTGAGTGATATTCCATTGTACATAAGGACCACAACTTCTTTATCCATTTTTCTCTTTCCTGGGATATTTAAGGTGTAACGAAGTGGAGATTCTTGTCAACAGAGCAGCCCTAAACTTTGGGGTGCCTGTGTCTTGCTGATTTTTAGTTTTCCCAATTTATACGTCCATGAGTGGATGTGCCCTATGCTCCCTAAGCTCAGTTTTTTAGATGTTTCAGGACACACCGTGCACTTCTCCAGAGTGGCTGTTGGCAATTTACATCCCGCCCATCAGCGTAGCCAGGCTCCCGTTTCTCCATGGCCTGTCCTGCATTTCTGGTTTTGACACTTTATTCAGCATGGCCCTTTTGACCGATGGGAAGCGAGACTTCTTTGTAGCGCTGATTTGCCTTTCCAGGTTGCTTGGTTGGCCAAAAAGGGCGTATGCGTTTTTTCCTGAATATATTCAGGAAAAAACGCATACGCCCTTTTTGGCCAAGGGCATCATTGTCGAGGTTTCGCCGCTTTTCCTGTGCTTTAAAGGCGATTCGAATCTCCCTTCTGAAATCTGTTTCCTGCAATTCTGCCTTGCTTTCAAATCCTCTTCGTTGCCTTCCATCAATATATTTGTGGACGAGAGTCATCATTTATAAGTCTGCAGGTTTGTGAATTGCAGTGCCCCTGAGCTCCATTTTTCAACTCGCTTTCTTGGGCGCTGGCCGCAAGAGCGCTGGATTGCTTCAGGCCCTATTCTGGTCCCAGGAGGCAGGCTGAGCCTGTGGTTAATTCTTCTTCTTGAGGGGAAAATAGAGTGACCTGTGCCTGTCCCAACACCTAGAGCTAGTCTCTCATTGGTTCCCCCTCTTCCCGTTCATCCTCAGGACAAATTGCAACCTGTACGGAACAGGAGGTTAAAGGTGCTGATTCTCCAAGGAGGGAGATTGCTAGTAAAGCGGCTGGAATGGCGAACCCGAGCACAAGGAGATGAGAAATGAGGTGCGTTTTAGAAACCTTTCCCGATCACACGGTGTACCATCTTCTGGGTTTCTCATGAATGTTTTCGATGTAGGAAGATGCCCTTGAACCTGGAGATTTGGGACCCATGGGATGGGTACCACGCAGTATTACTTTATATGGTCTGCGTTTGCTCACCCAACCTCACCAAACCTCTCAGCCCCAAGAGTGTCCACCCTCATGTCTCAATCAGCTGTGGGTCTACATATGGTCAATCCAGGTGGCATCACAGTCCCTGAACGAATTTTGTAAGAATTTCTCTCTCTTTCACTGTCTTTGTTTCACGGGTTTTTAAAAGTAATTGATTTTTATAATGGGGTTTACCTGCTTTTCACTGCTGTGATTTTGCCGCTTTACACCCACTTGACTCACTTACAGAGAGATATCAATGCATAGGTTTCAAGATTCTTACTAGTCAAATATATTCTTGGGCGGTGAATAGGGGGTGTTGAGTCCAATTCATTGAGGAAGGAGTAGGGCTTGTCTATTACATATTGGGTTTATGGAACGGTATCTGAGCTAATTTGAAACCCTTGCTGTATGCATCACCCCACCTCACCTTTCCCGTTAAGCAGCCATAGTGTGTTTTCTAAACGTGTGACTCTATTCTTTTTTGTAATTCCGTTCAAGGGTAGCGGTTTTTACATTCCCTCTATAAGTCATATCTTATGATAAGTGTCTTTTTCTGTGTGACTTATTTCACTTAGAATCGTCGAACCTAAATCCAATCATCATGCTGCTACTAGCCTTATGACGTTGATTTCATGGCTGAGTGATATTCCATTGTACATAAGGACCACAACTTCTTTATCCATTTCTCTCTTTCCTGGGATATTTAAGGTGTATCGAAGTGGAGATTCTTGCCAACAGAGCAGCCCTAAACTTTGGGGTGCCTGTGTCTTGCTGATTTTTAGTTTTCCCAATTTATACGCCCATGAGTAGAGGTGCCCTATGCTCCCTAAGCTGAGTTTTTTAGATGTTTCAGGACACACCGTGCACTTCTCCAGAGTGGCTGTTGGCAATTTACATCCCGCCCATCAGCGTAGCCAGGCTCCCGTTTCTCCATGGCCTGTCTTGCATTTCTGGTTTTGACACTTTATTCAGCATGGCCCTTTTGACCGATGGGAAGCGAGACTTCTTTGTAGCGCTGATTTGCCTTTCCAGGTTGCTTGGTTGGCCAAAAAGGGCGTATGCGTTTTTTCCTGAATATATTCAGGAAAAAACGCATACGCCCTTTTTGGCCAAGGGCATCATTGTCGAGGTTTTGCCGCTTTTCCTGTGCTTTAAATGCGATTTGAATCTCCCTCCTGAAATCTGTTTCCTGCAATTCTGCCTTGCTTTCAAATCCTCTTCGTTGCCTTCCATCAATATATTTGTGGACGAGAGTCATCATTTATAAGTCTGCAGGTTTGTGAATTGCAGTGCCCCTGAGCTCCATTTTTCAACTCGCTTTCTTGGGAGCTGGCCGCAAGAGCGCAGGATTGCTTCAGGCCCTATTCTGGTCCCAGGCGGCAGGCTGAGCCTGTGGTTAATTCTTCTTCTTGAGGGGAAAATAGAGTGACCTCTGCCTGTCCCAACACCTAGAGCTAGTCTCTCATTGGTTCCCCCTCTTCCCGTTCATCCTCAGGACAAATTGCAACCTGTACGGAACAGGAGGTTAAAGGTGCTGATTCTCCAAGGAGGGAGATTGCTAGTAAAGCGGCTGAAATGGCGAACCCGAGCACAAGGAGATGAGAAATGAGGTGCGTTTTAGAAACCTTTCCCGATCACACGGTGTACCATCTTCTGGGTTTCTCATGAATGTTTTCGATGTAGGAAGATGCCCTTGAACCTGGAGATTTGGGACCCATGGAATGGGTACCACGCAGTATTACTTTATAGGGTCTGCGTTTGCTCACCCAACCTCACCAAACCTCTCAGCCCCAAGAGTGTCCACCCTTATGTCTCAATCAGCTGTGGGTCTAGATATGGTCAATCCAGGTGGCATCACAGCCCCTGAACGAATTTTGTAAGAATTTCTCTCTCTTTCACTGGCTTTGTTTCACGGGTTTTTAAAAGTAATTGATTTTTATAATGGGGTTTACCTGCTTTTCACTGCTGTGATTTTGCCGCTTTACACCCACTTGACTCACTTACAGAGAGATATCAATGCATAGGTTTCAAGATTCTTACTAGTCAGATATATTCTTGGTCGGTGAATAGGGGGTGTGGAGTCCAATTCATTGAGGAAGGAGTAGGGCTTGTGTATTACATATTGGGTTTATGGAACGGTATCTGAGCTAATTTGAAACCCTTGCTGTATGCATCACCCCACCTCACCTTTCCCATTAAGCAGCCATAGTGTGTTTTCTAAACGTGTGACTCTATCCTGTTTTGTAATTCAGTTCAAGGGTAGCGGTTTTTACATTCCCTCTATAAGTGATATCTTATGATAAGTGTCTTTTTCTGTGTGACTTATTTCACTTAGAATCTTCGTACCTAAATCCACTCATCATGCTGCTACTAGCCTTATGACGTTGATTTCATGGCTGAGTGATATTCCATTGTACATAAGGACCACAACTTCTTTATCCATTTTTCTCTTTCCTGGGATATTTAAGGTGTAACGAAGTGGAGATTCTTGTCAACAGAGCAGCCCTAAACTTTGGGGTGCCTGTGTCTTGCTGATTTTTAGTTTTCCCAATTTATACGCCCATGAGTGGATGTGCCCTATGCTCCCTAAGCTCAGTTTTTTAGATGTTTCAGGACACACCGTGCACTTCTCCAGAGTGGCTGTTGGCAATTTACATCCCGCCCATCAGCGTAGCCAGGCTCCCGTTTCTCCATGGCCTGTCCTGCATTTCTGGTTTTGACACTTTATTCAACATGGCCCTTTTGACCGATGGGAAGCGAGACTTCTTTGTAGCGCTGATTTGCCTTTCCAGGTTGCTTGGTTGGCCAAAAAGGGCGTATGCGTTTTTTCCTGAATATATTCAGGAAAAAACGCATACGCCCTTTTTGGCCAAGGGCATAATTGTCGAGGTTTCGCCGCTTTTCCTGTGCTTTAAAGGCGATTCGAATCTCCCTCCTGAAATCTGTTTCCTGCAATTCTGCCTTGCTTTCAAATCCTCTTCGTTGCCTTCCCTCAATATATTTGTGGACGAGAGTCATCATTTATAAGTCTGCAGGTTTGTGAATTGCAGTGCCCCTGAGCTCCATTTTTCAACTCGCTTTCTTGGGCGCTGGCCGCAAAAGCGCAGGAATGCTTCAGGCCCTATTCTGGTCCCAGGCGGCAGGCTGAGCCTGTGGTTAATTCTTCTTCCTGATGGGAAAATAGAGTGACCTCTGCCTGTCCCAACACCTAGAGCTAGTCTCTCATTGGTTCCCCCTCTTCCCTTTCATCCTCAGGACAAATTGCAAGCTGTACGGAACAGGAGGTTAAAGGTGCTGATTCTCCAAGGAGGGAGATTGCTAGTAAAGCGGCTGGAATGGCGAACCCGAGCACAAGGAGATGAGAAATGAGGTGCGTTTTAGAAACCTTTCCCGATCACACGGTGTACCATCTTCTGGGTTTCTCATGCATGTATTCGATGTAGGAAGATGCCCTTGAACCTGGAGATTTGGGACCCATGGGATGGGTACCACGCAGTATTACTTTAAAGGGTCTGCGTTTGCTCACCCAACCTCACCAAACCTCTCAGCGTCAAGAGTGTCCACCCTTATGTCTCAATCAGCTGTGGGTCTAGATATGGTCAATCCAGGTGGCATTACAGCCGCTGAACGAATTTTGTAAGAATTTCTCTCTCTTTCACTGTCTTTGTTTCACGGGTTTTTAAAAGTAATTGATTTTTATAATGGGGTTTACCTGCTTTTCACTGCTGTGATTTTGCCGCTTTACACCCACTTGACTCACTTACAGAGAGATATCAATGCATAGGTTTCAAGATTCTTACTAGTCAGATATATTCTTGGGCGGTGAATAGGGGGTGTTGAGTCCAATTCATTGAGGAAGGAGTAGGGCTTGTCTATTACATATTGGGTTTATGGAACGGTATCTGAGCTAATTTGAAACCCTTGCTGTATGCATCACCCCACCTCACCTTTCCCGTTAAGCAGCCATAGTGTGTTTTCTAAACGTGTGACTCTATTCTGTTTTGTAATTCAGTTCAAGGGTAGCGGTTTTTACATTCCCTCTATAAGTCATATCTTATGATAAGTGTCTTTTTCTGTGTGACTTATTTCACTTAGAATCGTCGTACCTAAATCCACTCATCATGCTGCTACTTGCCTTATGACGTTGATTTCATGGCTGAGTGATATTCCATTGTACATAAGGACCACAACTTCTTTATCCATTTTTCTCTTTCCTGGGATATTTAAGGTGTAACGAAGTGGAGATTCTTGTCAACAGAGCAGCCCTAAACTTTGGGGTGCCTGTGTCTTGCTGATTTTTAGTTTTCCAAATTTATACGCCCATGAGTGGATGTGCCCTATGCTCCCTAAGCTCAGTTTTTTAGATGTTTCAGGACACACCGTGCACTTCTCCAGAGTGGCTGTTGGCAATTTACATCCCGCCCATCAGCGTAGCCAGGCTCCCGTTTCTCCATGGCCTGTCCTGCATTTCTGGTTTTGACACTTTATTCAGCATGGCCCTTTTGACCGATGGGAAGCGAGACTTCTTTGTAGCGCTGATTTGCCTTTCTAGGTTGCTTGGTTGGCCAAAAAGGGCGTATGCGTTTTTTCCTGAATATATTCAGGAAAAAACGCATACGCCCTTTTTGGCCAAGGGCATCGTTGTCGAGGTTTCGCCGCTTTTCCTGTGCTTTAAAGGTGATTCGAATCTCCCTCCTGAAATCTGTTTCCTGCAATTCTGCCTTGCTTTCAAATCCTCTTCGTTGCCTTCCCTCAATATATTTGTGGACGAGAGTCATAATTTATAAGTCTGCAGGTTTGTGAATTGCAGTGCCCCTGAGCTCCATTTTTCAACTCGCTTTCTTGGGCACTGGCCGCAAAAGCGCAAGATTGCCTCAGGCCCTATTCTGGTCCCAGGCGGCAGGCTGAGCCTGTGGTTAATTCTTCTTCCTGATGGGAAAATAGAGTTACCTCTGCCTGTCCCAACACCTAGAGCTAGTCTCTCATTGGTTCCCCCTCTTCCCTTTCATCCTCAGGACAAATTGCAAGCTGTACGGAACAGGGGGTTAAAGGTGTTGATTCTCCAAGGAGGGAGATTGCTAGTAAAGCGGCTGGAATGGCGAACCCGAGCACAAGGAGATGAGAAATGAGGTGCGTTTTAGAAACCTTTCCCGATCACACGGTGTACCATCTTCTGGGTTTCTCATGCATGTTTTCGATGTAGGAAGATGCCCTTGAACCTGGAGATTTGGGACCCATGGGATGGGTACCACGCAGTATTACTTTAAAGGGTCTGCGTTTGCTCACCCAACCTCACCAAACCTCTCAGCGCCAAGAGTGTCCACCCTTATGTCTCAATCAGCTGTGGGTCTAGATATGGTCAATCCAGGTGGCATTACAGCCGCTGAACGAATTTTGTAAGAATTTCTCTCTCTTTCACTGTCTTTGTTTCACGGGTTTTTAAAAGTAATTGATTTTTATAATGGGGTTTACCTGCTTTTCACTGCTGTGATTTTGCCGCTTTACACCCACTTGACTCACTTACAGAGAGATATCAATGCATAGGTTTCAAGATTCTTACTAGTCAGATATATTCTTGGGCGGTGAATTGGGGGTGTTGAGTCCAATTCATTGAGGAAGGAGTAGGGCTTGTCTATTACATATTGGGTTTATGGAACGGTATCTGAGATAATTTGAAACCCTTGTTGTATGCATCACCCCACCTCACCTTTCCCGTTAAGCAGCCATAGTGTGTTTTCTAAACGTGTGACTCTATTCTGTTTTGTAATTCAGTTCAAGGGTAGCGGTTTTTACATTCCCTCTATAAGTCATATCTTATGATAAGTGTCTTTTTCTGTGTGACTTATTTCACTTAGAATCGTCGTACCTAAATCCAATCATCATGCTGCTACTAGCCTTATGACGTTGATTTCATGGCTGAGTGATATTCCATTGTACATAAGGACCACAACTTCTTTATCCATTTTTCTCTTTCCTGGGATATTTAAGGTGTAACGAAGTGGAGATTCTTGTCAACAGAGCAGCCCTAAACTTTGGGGTGCCTGTGTCTTGCTGATTTTTAGTTTTCCCAATTTATACGCCCATGAGTGGATGTGCCCTATACTCCCTAAGCTGAGTTTTTTAGATGTTTCAGGACACACCGTGCACTTCTCCAGAGTGGCTGTTGGCAATTTACATCCCGCCCATCAGCGTAGCCAGGCTCCCGTTTCTCCATGGCCTGTCCTGCATTTCTGGTTTTGACAGTTTATTCAGCATAGCCCTTTTGACCGATGGGAAGCGAGACTTCTTTGTAGCGCTGATTTGCCTTTCCAGGTTGCTTGGTTGGCCAAAAAGGGCGTATGCGTTTTTTCCTGAATATATTCAGGAAAAAACGCATACGCCCTTTTTGGCCAAGGGCATCATTGTCGAGGTTTTGCCGCTTTTCCTGTGCTTTAAAGGCGATTCGAATCTCCCTCCTGAAATCTGTTTCCTGCAATTCTGCCTTGCTTTCAAATCCTCTTCGTTGCCTTTCATCAATATATTTGTGGACGAGAGTCATCATTTATAAGTCTGCAGGTTTGTGAATTGCAGTGCCCCTGAGCTCCATTTTTCAACTCGCTTTCTTGGGAGCTGGCCGCAAAAGCGCAGGATTGCTTCAGGCCCTATTCTGGTCCCAGGCGGCAGGCTGAGCCTGTGGTTAATTCTTCTTCTTGAGGGGAAAATAGAGTGACCTGTGCCTGTCCCAACACCTAGAGCTAGTCTCTCATTGGTTCCCCCTCTTCCCGTTCATCCTCAGGACTAATTGCAACATGTACGGAACAGGAGGTTAAAGGTGCTGATTCTCCAAGGAGGGAGATTGCTAGTATAGCGGCTGGAATGGCGAACCCAAGCACAAGGAGATGAGAAATGAGGTGCGTTTTAGAAACCTTTCCCGATCACACGGTGTACCATCTTCTGGGTTTCTCATGAATGTTTTCGATGTAGGAAGATGCCCTTGAACCTGGAGATTTGGGACCCATGGAATGGGTACCACGCAGTATTACTTTATAGGGTCTGCGTTTGCTCACCCAACCTCACCAAACCTCTCAGCCCCAAGAGGTTCCACCCTTATGTCTCAATCAGCTGTGGGTCTAGATATGGTCAATCCAGGTGGCATCACAGCCCCTGAACGAATTTTGTAAGAATTTCTCTCTCTTTCACTGTCTTTGTTTCACGGGTTTTTAAAAGTAATTGATTTTTATAATGGGGTTTACCTGATTTTCACTGCTGTGATTTTGCCGCTTTACACCCACTTGACTCACTTACAGAGAGATATCAATGCATAGGTTTCAAGATTCTTACTAGTCAGATATATTCTTGGGCGGTGAATTGGGGGTGTTGAGTCCAATTCATTGAGGAAGGAGTAGGGCTTGTCTATTACATATTGGGTTTATGGAACGGTATCTGAGATAATTTGAAACCCTTGTTGTATGCATCACCCCACCTCACCTTTCCCGTTAAGCAGCCATAGTGTGTTTTCTAAACGTGTGACTCTATTCTGTTTTGTAATTCAGTTCAAGGGTAGCGGTTTTTACATTCCCTCTATAAGTCATATCTTATGATAAGTGTCTTTTTCTGTGTGACTTATTTCACTTAGAATCGTCGTACCTAAATCCACTCATCATGCTGCTACTAGCCTTATGACGTTGATTTCATGGCTGAGTGATATTCCATTGTACATAAGGACCACAACTTCTTTATCCATTTTTCTCTTTCCTGGGATATTTAAGGTGTAGCGAAGTGGAGATTCTTGTCAACAGAGCAGCCCTAAACTTTGGGGTGCCTGTGTCTTGCTGATTTTTAGTTTTCCCAATTTATACGCCCATGAGTGGATGTGCCCTATGCTCCCTAAGCTCAGTTTTTTAGATGTTTCAGGACACACCGTGCACTTCTCCAGAGTGGCTGTTGGCAATTTACATCCCGCCCATCAGCGTAGCCAGGCTCCCGTTTCTCCATGGCCTGTCCTGCATTTCTGGTTTTGACACTTTATTCAGCATGGCCCTTTTGACCGATGGGAAGCGAGACTTCTTTGTAGCGCTGATTTGCCTTTCCAGGTTGCTTGGTTGGCCAAAAAGGGCGTATGCATTTTTTCCTGAATATATTCAGGAAAAAACGCATACGCCCTTTTTGGCCAAGGGCATCATTGTCGAGGTTTTGCCGCTTTTCCTGTGCTTTAAAGGCGATTCGAATCTCCCTCCTGAAATCTGTTTCCTGCAATTCTGCCTTGCTTTCAAATCCTCTTCGTTGCCTTCCATCAATATATTTGTGGACGAGAGTCATCATTTATAAGTCTGCAGGTTTGTGAATTGCAGTGCCCCTGAGCTCCATTTTTCAACTCGCTTTCTTGGGAGCTGGCCGCAAAAGCGCAGGATTGCTTCAGGCCCTATTCTGGTCCCAGGCGGCAGGCTGAGCCTGTGGTTAATTCTTCTTCTTGAGGGGAAAATAGAGTGACCTGTGCCTGTCCCAACACCTGGAGCTAGTCTCTCATTGGTTCCCCCTCTTCCCGTTCATCCTCAGGACTAATTGCAACCTGTACGGAACAGGAGGTTAAAGGTGCTGATTCTCCAAGGAGGGAGATTGCTAGTAAAGCGGCTGGAATGGCGAACCCAAGCACAAGGAGATGAGAAATGAGGTGCGTTTTAGAAACCTTTCCCGATCACACGGTGTACCATCTTCTGGGTTTCTCATGAATGTTTTCGATGTAGGAAGATGCCCTTGAACCTGGAGATTTGGGACCCATGGAATGGGTACCACGCATTATTACTTTATAGGGTCTGCGTTTGCTCACCCAACCTCACCAAACCTCTCAGCCCCAAGAGTGTCCACCCTTATGTCTCAATCAGCTGTGGGTCTAGATATGGTCAATCCAGGTGGCATCACAGCCCCTTAACGAATTTTGTAAGAATTTCTCTCTCTTTCACTGTCTTTGTTTCACGGGTTTTTAAAAGTAATTGATTTTTATAATGGGGTTTACCTGCTTTTCACTGCTGTGATTTTGCCGCTTTACACCCACTTGACTCACTTACAGAGAGATATCAATGCATAGGTTTCAAGATTCTTACTAGTCAGATATATTCTTGGGCGGTGAATTGGGGGTGTTGAGTCCAATTCATTGAGGAAGGAGTAGGGCTTGTCTATTACATATTGGGTTTATGGAACGGTATCTGAGATAATTTGAAACCCTTGTTGTATGCATCACCCCACCTCACCTTTCCCGTTAAGCAGCCATAGTGTGTTTTCTAAACGTGTGACTCTATTCTGTTTTGTAATTCAGTTCAAGGGTAGCGGTTTTTACATTCCCTCTATAAGTCATATCTTATGATAAGTGTCTTTTTCTGTGTGACTTATTTCAGTTAGAATCGTCGTACCTAAATCCACTCATCATGCTGCTACTAGCCTTATGACGTTGATTTCATGGCTGAGTGATATTCCATTGTACATAAGGACCACAACTTCTTTATCCATTTTTCTCTTTCCTGGGATATTTAAGGTGTAACGAAGTGGAGGTTCTTGTCAACAGAGCAGCCCTAAACTTTGGGGTGCCTGTGTCTTGCTGATTTTTAGTTTTCCCAATTTATACGCCCATGAGTGGATGTTCCCTATGCTCCCTAAGCTGAGTTTTGTAGACGTTTCAGGACACACCGTGCACTTCTCCAGAGTGGCTGTTGGCAATTTACATCCCGCCCATCAGCGTAGCCAGGCTCCCGTTTCTCCATGGCCTGTCCTGCATTTCTGGATTTGACACTTTATTCAGCATGGCCCTTTTGACCGATGGGAAGCGAGACTTCTTTGTAGCGCTTATTTGCCTTTCCAGGTTGCTTGGTTGGCCAAAAAGGGCGTATGCGTTTTTTCCTGAATATATTCAGGAAAAAACGCATACGCCCTTTTTGGCCAAGGACATCATTGTCGAGGTTTCGCCGCTTTTCCTGTGCTTTAAAGGCGATTCGAATCTCCCTCCTGAAATCTGTTTCCTGCAATTCTGCCTTGCTTTCAAATCCTCTTCGTTTCTTTCCATCAATATATTTGTGGACGAGCGTCATCATTTATAAGTCTGCAGGTTTGTGAATTGCAGTGCCCCTGAGCTCCATTTTTCAACTCGCTTTCTTGGGAGCTGGCCGCAAAGGCGCAGGATTGCTTCAGGCCCTATTCTGGTCCCGGGCGGCAGGCTGAGCCTGTGGTTAATTCTTCTTCCTGATGGGAAAATAGAGTGACCTGTGCCTGTCCCAACACCTCGAGCTAGTCTCTCATTGGTTCCCCCTCTTCCCGCTCATCCTCAGGACAAATTGCAACCTGTACGGAACAGAAGGTTAAAGGTGCTGATTCTCCAAGGAGGGAGATTGCTAGTAAAGCGGCTGGAATGGCAAACCCGAGCACAAGGAGATGAGAAATGTGGTGCGTTTTAGAAACCTTTCCCGATCACACGGTGTACCATCTTCTGGGTTTCTCATGCATGTTTTCGATGTAGGAAGATGCCCTTGAACCTGGAGATTCGGGACCCATGGGATGGGTACCACGCAGTATTACTTTAATGGGTCTGCGTTTGCTCACCCAACCTCACCAAACCTCTCAGCCCCAAGAGTGTCCACCCTTATGTCTCAATCAGCTGTGGGTCTAGATATGGTCAATCCAGGTGGCATCACAGCCCCTGAACGACTTTTGTAAGAATTTCTCTCTCTTTCACTGTCTTTGTTTCACGGGTTTTTAAAAGTAATTGATTTTTATAATGGGGTTTACCTGCTTTTCACTGCTGTGATTTTGCCGCTTTACACCCACTTGACTCCATTACAGAGAGATATCAATGCATAGGTTTTAAGATTCTTACTAGTCAGATATATTCTTGGGCTGTGAATAGGGGGTGCTGAGTCCAATTCCTTGAGCAAGGAGTAGGTCTTATCTATTACATATTGGGTTTATGGAACGGTATCTGAGATAATTTGAAACCCTTGTTTTATGCATCACACCACCTCACCTTTCCCGTTAAGCAGCCATAGTGTGTTTTCGAAACGTGTGACTCTATTCTGTTTTGTAATTCAGTTCAAGGGTAGCGGTTTTTACATTCCCTCTATAAGTGATATCTTATGATAAGTGTCTTTTTCTGTGTGACTTATTTCACTTAGAATCGTCGTACCTAAATCCACTCATCATGCTGCTACTAGCCTTATGACGTTGATTTCATGGCTGAGTGATATTCCATTGTACATAAGGACCACAACTTCTTTATCCATTTTTCTCTTTCCTGGGATATTTAAGGTGTAACAAAGTGGAGGTTCTTGTCAACAGAGCAGCCCTAAATTTTGAGGTGCCTGTGTCTTGCTGATTTTTAGTTTTCCCAATTTATACGCCCATGAGTGGATGTGCCCCATGCTCCCTAAGCTGAGTTTTGTAGATGTTTCAGGACACACCGTGCACTTCTCCAGAGTGGCTGTTGGCAATTTTCATCCCGCCCATCAGCGTAGCCAGGCTCCCGTTTCTCCATGGCCTGTCCTGCATTTCTGGTTTTGACACTTTATTCAGCATGGCCCTTTTGACCGATGGGAAGCGAGACTTCTTTGTAGCGCTGATTTGCCTTTCCAGGTTGCTTGGTTGGCCAAAAAGGGCGTATGCGTTTTTTCCTGAATATATTCAGGAAAAAACGCATACGCCCTTTTTGGCCAAGGGCATCATTGTCGAGGTTTTGCCGCTTTTCCTGTGCTTTAAAGGCGATTCGAATCTCCCTCCTGAAATCTGTTTCCTGCAATTCTGCCTTGCTTTCAAATCCTCTTCGTTGCCTTCCCTCAATATATTCGTGGACGAGAGTCATCATTTATAAGTCTGCAGGTTTGTGAATTGCAGTGCCCCTGGGCTCCATTTTTCAACTCGCTTTCTTGGGAGCTGGCCGCAAAAGAGCAGGAGTGCTTCAGGCCCTATTCTGGTCCCGGGCGGCAGGCTGAGCCTGTGGTTAATTCTTCTTCCTGATGGGAAAATAGAGTGACCTGTGCCTGTCCCAACACCTAGAGCTAGTCTCTCATTGGTTCCCCCTCTTCCCGTTCATCCTCAGGACAATTTGCAACCTGTACAGAACAGGAGGTTAAAGGTGCTGATTCTCCAAGCAGGGAGATTGCTAGTAAAGCGGCTGGAATGGCGAACCCGAGCACAAGGAGATGAAAAATGAGGTGCGTTTTAGAAACCTTTCCCGATCACACGGTGTACCATCTTCTGGGTTTCTCATGCATGTTTTCGATGTAGGAAGATGCCCTTGAACCTGGAGATTTGGGACCCATGGGATGGGTACCACGCAGTATTACTTTAAAGGGTCTGCGTTTGCTCACCCAACCTCACCAAACCTCTCAGCGCCAAGAGTGTCCACCCTTATGTCTCAATCAGCTGTGGGTCTAGATATGGTCAATCCAGGTAGCATCACAGCCCCTGATCGAATTTTGTAAGAATTTCTCTCTCTTTCACTGTCTTTGTTTCACGGGTTTTTAAAAGTAATTGATTTTTATAATGGGGTTTACCTGCTTTTCACTGCTGTGATTTTGCCGCTTTACACCCACTTGACTCACTTACAGAGAGATATCAATGCATAGGTTTTAAGATTCTTACTAGTCAGATATATTCGTGGGCGGTGAATAGGGGGTGTTGAGTCCAATTCATTGAGCAACGAGTAGGTCTTGTCTATTACATATTGGGTTTATGGAACGGTATCTCAGATAATTTGAAACCCTTGTGTTATGCATCACCCCACCTCACCTTTCCCGTTAAGCAGACATAGTGTGTTTTCTAAACTTGTGACTCTATTTTGTTTTGTAATTCAGTTCAAGGGTAGCGGTGTTTACATTCCCTCTATAAGTGATATCTTATGATAAGTGTCTTTTTCTGTGTGACTTATTTCACTTAGAATCGTCGTACCTAAATCCACTCATCATGCTGCTACTAGCCTTATGACGTTGATTTCATGGCTGAGTGATATTCCATTGTACATAAGGACCACAACTTCTTTATCCATTTTTCTCTTTCCTGGGATATTTAAGGTGTAACCAAGTGGAGGTTCTTGTCAACAGAGCAGCCCTAAACTTTGGGGTGCCTCTGTCTTGCTGATTTTTAGTTTTCCCAATTTATACGCCCATGAGTGGATGTGCCCTATGCTCCCTAAGCTCAGTTTTTTAGATGTTTCAGGACACACCGTGCACTTCTCCAGAGTGGCTGTTGGCAATTTACATCCCGCCCATCAGCGTAGCCAGGCTCCCGTTTCTCCATGGCCTGTCCTGCATTTCTGGTTTTGACACTTTATTCAGCATGGCCCTTTTGACCGATGGGAAGCGAGACTTCTTTGTAGCGCTGATTTGCCTTTCCAGGTTGCTTGGTTGGCCAAAAAGGGCGTATGCGTTTTTTCCTGAATATATTCAGGAAAAAACGCATACGCCCTTTTTGGCCAAGGGCATCATTGTCGAGGTTTTGCCGCTTTTCCTGTGCTTTAAAGGCGATTCGAATCTCCCTCCTGAAATCTGTTTCCTGCAATTCTGCCTTGCTTTCAAATCCTCTTCGTTGCCTTCCCTCAATATATTCGTGGACGAGAGTCATCATTTATAATTCTGCAGGTTTGTGAATTGCAGTGCCCCTGAGCTCCATTTTTCAACTCACTTTCTTGGGAGCTGGCCGCAAAAGCGCAGGATTGCTTCAGGCCCTATTGTGGTCCCGGGCGGCAGGCTGAGCCTGTGGTTAATTCTTCTTCCTGATGGGAAAATAGAGTGACCTGTGCCTGTCCCAACACCTAGAGCTAGTCTCTCATTGGATCCCACTCTTCCCGTTCATCCTCAGGACAAATTGCAACCTGTACGGAACAGGAGGTTAAAGGTGCTGATTCTCCAAGGAGGGAGATTGCTAGTAAAGCGGCTGGAATGGCGAACCCGAGCACAAGGAGCTGAGAAATGAGGTGCGTTTTAGAAACCTTTCCCGATCACACGGTGTACCATCTTCTGGTTTTCTCATGCATGTTTTCGATGTAGGAAGATGCCCTTGAACCTGGAGATTTGGGACCCATGGGATGGGTACCACGCAGTATTACTTTAAAGGGTCTGCGTTTGCTCACCCAACCTCACCAAACCTCTCAGCCCCAAGAATGTCCACCCTTATGTCTCAATCAGCTGTGGGTCTAGATATGGTCAATCCAGGTGGCATCACAGCCCCTGAACGACTTTTGTAAGAATTTCTCTCTCTTTCACTGTCTTTGTTTCACGGGTTTTTAAAAGTAATTAATTTTTATAATGGGGTTTACCTGCTTTTCACTGCTGTGATTTTGCCGCTTTACACCCACTTGACTCCATTACAGAGAGATATCAATGCATAGGTTTTAAGATTCTTACTAGTCAGATATATTCTTGGGCTGTGAATATGGGGTGCTGAGTCCAATTCCTTGAGCAAGGAGTAGGTCTTATCTATTACATATTGGGTTTATGGAACGGTATCTGAGATAATTTGAAACCCTTGTTTTATGCATCACCCCACCTCACCTTTCCCGTTAAGCAGCCAGAGTGTGTTTTCTAAACGTGTGACTCTATTCTGTTTTGTAATTCAGTTCAAGGGTAGCGGTTTTTACATTCCCTCTATAAGTGATATCTTATGATAAGTGTCTTTTTCTGTGTGACTTATTTCACTTAGAATCGTCGTACCTAAATCCACTCATCATGCTGCTACTAGCCTTATGACGTTGATTTCATGGCTGAGTGATATTCCATTGTACATAAGGACCACAACTTCTTTATCCATTTTTCTCTCTCCTGGCATATTTAAGGTGTAACTAAGTGGAGGTTCTTGTCAACAGAGCAGCCCTAAACTTTGGGGTGCCTGTGTCTTGCTGATTTTTAGTTTTCCCAATTTATACGCCCATGAGTGGAAGTGCCCTATGGTCCCTAAGCTGAGTATTTTAGATGTTTCAGGACACACCGTGCACTTCTCCAGAGTGGCTGTTGGCAATTTACATCCTGCCCATCAGCGTAGCCAGGCTCCCGTTTCTCCATGGCCTGTCCTGAATTTCTGGTTTTGACACTTTATTCAGCATGGCCCTTTGGACCGATGGGAAGCGAGACTTCTTTGTAGCGCTGATTTGCCTTTCCAGGTTGCTTGGTTGGCCAAAAAAGGCGTATGCGTTTTTTCCTGAATATATTCAGGAAAAAACGCATACGCCCTTTTTGGCCAAAGGCATCATTGTCGAGGTTTTGCCGCTTTTCCTGTGCTTTAAAGGCGTTTCGAATCTCCCTCCTGAAATCTGTTTCCTGCAATTCTGCCTTGCTTTCAAATCCTCTTCGTTGCCTTCCCTCAATATATTCGTGGACGAGAGTCATCATTTATAAGTCTGCAGGTTTGTGAATTGCAGTGCCCCTGGGCTCCATTTTTCAACTCGCTTTCTTGGGAGCTGGCCGCAAAAGCGCAGGATTGCTTCAGGCCCTATTCTGGTCCCGGGTGGCAGGCTGAGCCTGTGGTTAATTCTTCTTCCTCATGGGAAAATAGAGTGACCTGTGCCTGTCCCAACACCTAGAGCTAGTCTCTCATTGGTTCCCCCTCTTCCCGTTCATCCTCAGGACAAATTGCAACCTGTACGGAAAAGGAGGTTAAAGGTGCTGATTCTCCAAGGAGGGAGATTGCTAGTAAAGCGGCTGGAATGGCGAACCCGAGCACAAGGAGATGAGAAATGAGGTGCGTTTTAGAAACCTTTCCCGATCACACGGTGTACCATCTTCTGGGTTTCTCATGAATGTTTTCGATGTAGGAAGATGCCCTTGAACCTGGAGATTTGGGACCCATGGGATGGGTACCACGCAGTATTACTTTAAAGGGTCTGCGTTTGCTCACCCAACCTCACCAAACCTCTCAGCGCCAAGAGTGTCCACCCTTATGTCTCAATCAGCTGTGGGTCTAGATATGGTCAATCCAGGTGGCATTACAGCCGCTGAACGAATTTTGTAAGAATTTCTCTCTCTTTCACTGTCTTTGTTTCACGGGTTTTTAAAAGTAATTGATTTTTATAATGGGGTTTACCTGCTTTTCACTGCTGTTATTTTGCCGATTTACTCCCACTTGACTCACTTACAAAGAGATATCAATGCATAGGTTTCAAGATTCTTACTAGTCAGATATATTCTTGGGCGGTGAATTGGGGGTGTTGAGTCCAATTCTTTGAGGAAGGAGTAGGGCTTGTCTATTACATATTGGGTTTATGGAACGGTATCTGAGATAATTTGAAACCCTTGTTGTATGCATCACCCCACCTCACCTTTCCCGTTAAGCAGCCATAGTGTGTTTTCTAAACGTGTGACTCTATTCTGTTTTGTAATTCAGTTCAAGGGTAGCGGTTTTTACATTCCCTCTATAAGTCATATCTTATGATAAGTGTCTTTTTCTGTGTGACTTATTTCACTTAGAATCGTCGTACCTAAATCCACTCATCATGCTGCTACTAGCCTTATGACGTTGATTTCATGGCTGAGTGATATTCCATTGTACATAAGGACCACAACTTCTTTATCCATTTTTCTCTTTCCTGGGATATTTAAGGTGTAACGAAGTGGAGATTCTTGTCAACAGAGCAGCCCTAAACTTTGGGGTGCCTGTGTCTTGCTGATTTTTAGTTTTCCCAATTTATACGCCCATGAGTGGATGTGCCCTATGCTCCCTAAGCTCAGTTTTTTAGATGTTTCAGGACACACCGTGCACTTCTCCAGAGTGGCTGTTGGCAATTTACATCCCGCCCATCAGCGTAGCCAGGCTCCCGTTTCTCCATGGCCTGTCCTGCATTTCTGGTTTTGACACTTTATTCAGCATGGCCCTTTTGACCGATGGGAAGCGAGACTTCTTTGTAGCGCTGATTTGCCTTTCCAGGTTGCTTGGTTGGCCAAAAAGGGCGTATGCGTTTTTTCCTGAATATATTCAGGAAAAAACGCATACGCCCTTTTTGGCCAAGGGCATCATTGTCGAGGTTTCGCCGCTTTTCCTGTGCTTTAAAGGCGATTCGAATCTCCCTCCTGAAATCTGTTTCCTGCAATTCTGCCTTGCTTTCAAATCCTCTTCGTTGCCTTCCCTCAATATATTTGTGGACGAGAGTCATCATTTATAAGTCTGCAGGTTTGTGAATTGCAGTGCCCCTGACCTCCATTTTTCAACTCGCTTTCTTGGGCGCTGGCCGCAAAAGCGCAGGATTGCTTCAGGCCCTATTCTGGTCCCAGGCGGCAGGCTGAGCCTGTGGTTAATTCTTCTTCCTGATGGGAAAATAGAGTGACCTGTGCCTGTCCCAACACCTAGAGCTAGTGTCTCATTGGTTCCCCCTCTTCCCGTTCATCCTCAGGACTAATTGCAACCTGTACGGAACAGGAGGTTAAAGGTGCTGATTCTCCAAGGAGGGAGATTGCTAGTAAAGCGGCTGGAATGGCGAACCCAAGCACAAGGAGATGAGAAATGAGGTGCGTTTTAGAAACCTTTCCCGATCACACGGTGTACCATCTTCTGGGTTTCTCATGAATGTTTTCGATGTAGGAAGATGCCCTTGAACCTGGAGATTTGGGACCCATGGAATGGGTACCACGCAGTATTACTTTATAGGGTCTGCGTTTGCTCACCCAACCTCACCAAACCTCTCAGCCCCAAGAGTGTCCACCCTTATGTCTCAATCAGCTGTGGGTCTAGATATGGTCAATCCAGGTGGCATCACAGCCCCTGAACGAATTTTGTAAGAATTTCTCTCTCTTTCACTGTCTTTGTTTCACGGGTTTTTAAAAGTAATTGATTTTTATAATGGGGTTTACCTGCTTTTCACTGCTGTGATTTTGCCGCTTTACACCCACTTGACTCACTTACAGAGAGATATCAATGCATAGGTTTCAAGATTCTTACTAGTCAGATATATTCTTGGTCGGTGAATAGGGGGTGTGGAGTCCAATTCATTGAGGAAGGAGTAGGGCTTGTCTATTACATATTGGGTTTATGGAACGGTATCTGAGCTAATTTGAAACCCTTGCTGTATGCATCACCCCACCTCACCTTTCCCGTTAAGCAGCCATAGTGTGTTTTCTAAACGTGTGACTCTATCCTGTTTTGTAATTCAGTTCAAGGGTAGCGGTTTTGACATTCCCTCTATAAGTCATATCTTATGATAAGTGTCTTTTTCTGTGTGACTTATTTCACTTAGAATCGTCGTACCTAAATCCACTCATCATGCTGCTACTAGCCTTATGACGTTGATTTCATGGCTGAGTGATATTCCATTGTACATAAGGACCACAACTTCTTTATCCATTTTTCTCTTTCCTGGGATATTTAAGGTGTAACGAAGTGGAGATTCTTGTCAACAGAGCAGCCCTAAACTTTGGGGTGCCTGTGTCTTGCTGATTTTTAGTTTTCCCAATTTATACGCCCATGAGTGGATGTGCCCTATGCTCCCTAAGCTCAGTTTTTTAGATGTTTCAGGACACACCGTGCACTTCTCCAGAGTGGCTGTTGGCAATTTACATCCCGCCCATCAGCGTAGCCAGGCTCCCGTTTCTCCATGGCCTGTCCTGCATTTCTGGTTTTGACACTTTATTCAACATGGCCCTTTTGACCGATGGGAAGCGAGACTTCTTTGTAGCGCTGATTTGCCTTTCCAGGTTGCTTGGTTGGCCAAAAAGGGCGTATGCGTTTTTTCCTGAATATATTCAGGAAAAAACGCATACGCCCTTTTTGGCCAAGGGCATAATTGTCGAGGTTTCGCCGCTTTTCCTGTGCTTTAAAGGCGATTCGAATCTCCCTCCTGAAATCTGTTTCCTGCAATTCTGCCTTGCTTTCAAATCCTCTTCGTTGCCTTCCCTCAATATATTTGTGGACGAGAGTCATCATTTATAAGTCTGCAGGTTTGTGAATTGCAGTGCCCCTGAGCTCCATTTTTCAACTCGCTTTCTTGGGCGCTGGCCGCAAAAGCGCAGGAATGCTTCAGGCCCTATTCTGGTCCCAGGCGGCAGGCTGAGCCTGTGGTTAATTCTTCTTCCTGATGGGAAAATAGAGTGACCTCTGCCTGTCCCAACACCTAGAGCTAGTCTCTCATTGGTTCCCCCTCTTCCCTTTCATCCTCAGGACAAATTGCAAGCTGTACGGAACAGGAGGTTAAAGGTGCTGATTCTCCAAGGAGGGAGATTGCTAGTAAAGCGGCTGGAATGGCGAACCCGAGCACAAGGAGATGAGAAATGAGGTGCGTTTTAGAAACCTTTCCCGATCACACGGTGTACCATCTTCTGGGTTTCTCATGCATGTATTCGATGTAGGAAGATGCCCTTGAACCTGGAGATTTGGGACCCATGGGATGGGTACCACGCAGTATTACTTTAAAGGGTCTGCGTTTGCTCACCCAACCTCACCAAACCTCTCAGCGCCAAGAGTGTCCACCCTTATGTCTCAATCAGCTGTGGGTCTAGATATGGTCAATCCAGGTGGCATTACAGCCGCTGAACGAATTTTGTAAGAATTTCTCTCTCTTTCACTGTCTTTGTTTCACGGGTTTTTAAAAGTAATTGATTTTTATAATGGGGTTTACCTGCTTTTCACTGCTGTGATTTTGCCGCTTTACACCCACTTGACTCACTTACAGAGAGATATCAATCCATAGGTTTCAAGATTCTTACTAGTCAGATATATTCTTGGGCGGTGAATAGGGGGTGTTGAGTCCAATTCATTGAGGAAGGAGTAGGGCTTGTCTATTACATATTGGGTTTATGGAACGGTATCTGAGCTAATTTGAAACCCTTGCTGTATGCATCACCCCACCTCACCTTTCCCGTTAAGCAGCCATAGTGTGTTTTCTAAACGTGTGACTCTATTCTGTTTTGTAATTCAGTTCAAGGGTAGCGGTTTTTACATTCCCTCTATAAGTCATATCTTATGATAAGTGTCTTTTTCTGTGTGACTTATTTCACTTAGAATCGTCGTACCTAAATCCACTCATCATGCTGCTACTAGCCTTATGACGTTGATTTCATGGCTGAGTGATATTCCATTGTACATAAGGACCACAACTTCTTTATCCATTTTTCTCTTTCCTGGGATATTTAAGGTGTAACGAAGTGGAGATTCTTGTCAACAGAGCAGCCCTAAACTTTGGGGTGCCTGTGTCTTGCTGATTTTTAGTTTTCCCAATTTATACGCCCATGAGTGGATGTGCCCTATGCTCCCTAAGCTCAGTTTTTTAGATGTTTCAGGACACACCGTGCACTTCTCCAGAGTGGCTGTTGGCAATTTACATCCCGCCCATCAGCGTAGCCAGGCTCCCGTTTCTCCATGGCCTGTCCTGCATTTCTGGTTTTGACACTTTATTCAGCATGGCCCTTTTGACCGATGGGAAGCGAGACTTCTTTGTAGCGCTGATTTGCCTTTCTAGGTTGCTTGGTTGGCCAAAAAGGGCGTATGCGTTTTTTCCTGAATATATTCAGGAAAAAACGCATACGCCCTTTTTGGCCAAGGGCATCATTGTCGAGGTTTCGCCGCTTTTCCTGTGCTTTAAAGGTGATTCGAATCTCCCTCCTGAAATCTGTTTCCTGCAATTCTGCCTTGCTTTCAAATCCTCTTCGTTGCCTTCCCTCAATATATTTGTGGACGAGAGTCATAATTTATAAGTCTGCAGGTTTGTGAATTGCAGTGCCCCTGAGCTCCATTTTTCAACTCGCTTTCTTGGGCACTGGCCGCAAAAGCGCAGAATTGCCTCAGGCCCTATTCTGGTCCCAGGCGGCAGGCTGAGCCTGTGGTTAATTCTTCTTCCTGATGGGAAAATAGAGTTACCTCTGCCTGTCCCAACACCTAGAGCTAGTCTCTCATTGGTTCCCCCTCTTCCCTTTCATCCTCAGGACAAATTGCAAGCTGTACGGAACAGGGGGTTAAAGGTGCTGATTCTCCAAGGAGGGAGATTGCTAGTAAAGCGGCTGGAATGGCGAACCCGAGCACAAGGAGATGAGAAATGAGGTGCGTTTTAGAAACCTTTCCCGATCACACGGTGTACCATCTTCTGGGTTTCTCATGAATGTTTTCGATGTAGGAAGATGCCCTTGAACCTGGAGATTTGGGACCCATGGAATGGGTACCACGCAGTATTACTTTATAGGGTCTGCGTTTGCTCACCCAACCTCACCAAACCTCTCAGCCCCAAGAGTGTCCACCCTTATGTCTCAATCAGCTGTGGGTCTAGATATGGTCAATCCAGGTGGCATCACAGCCCCTGAACGAATTTTGTAAGAATTTCTCTCTCTTTCACTGTCTTTGTTTCACGGGTTTTTAAAAGTAATTGATTTTTATAATGGGGTTTACCTGCTTTTCACTGCTGTGATTTTGCCGCTTTACACCCACTTGACTCACTTACAGAGAGATATCAATGCATAGGTTTCAAGATTCTTACTAGTCAGATATATTCTTGGTCAGTGAATAGGGGGTGTGGAGTCCAATTCATTGAGGAAGGAGTAGGGCTTGTCTATTACATATTGGGTTTATGGAACGGTATCTGAGCTAATTTGAAACCCTTGCTGTATGCATCACCCCACCTCACCTTTCCCGTTAAGCAGCCATAGTGTGTTTTCTAAACGTGTGACTCTATCCTGTTTTGTAATTCAGTTCAAGGGTAGCGGTTTTGACATTCCCTCTATAAGTCATATCTTATGATAAGTGTCTTTTTCTGTGTGACTTATTTCACTTAGAATCGTCGTACCTAAATCCACTCATCATGCTGCTACTAGCCTTATGACGTTGATTTCATGGCTGAGTGATATTCCATTGTACATAAGGACCACAACTTCTTTATCCATTTTTCTCTTTCCTGGGATATTTAAGGTGTAACGAAGTGGAGATTCTTGTCAACAGAGCAGCCCTAAACTTTGGGGTGCCTGTGTCTTGCTGATTTTTAGTTTTCCCAATTTATACGCCCATGAGTGGATGTGCCCTATGCTCCCTAAGCTCAGTTTTTTAGATGTTTCAGGACACACCGTGCACTTCTCCAGAGTGGCTGTTGGCAATTTACATCCCGCCCATCAGCGTAGCCAGGCTCCCGTTTCTCCATGGCCTGTCCTGCATTTCTGGTTTTGACACTTTATTCAACATGGCCCTTTTGACCGATGGGAAGCGAGACTTCTTTGTAGCGCTGATTTGCCTTTCCAGGTTGCTTGGTTGGCCAAAAAGGGCGTATGCGTTTTTTCCTGAATATATTCAGGAAAAAACGCATACGCCCTTTTTGGCCAAGGGCATAATTGTCGAGGTTTCGCCGCTTTTCCTGTGCTTTAAAGGCGATTCGAATCTCCCTCCTGAAATCTGTTTCCTGCAATTCTGCCTTGCTTTCAAATCCTCTTCGTTGCCTTCCCTCAATATATTTGTGGACGAGAGTCATCATTTATAAGTCTGCAGGTTTGTGAATTGCAGTGCCCCTGAGCTCCATTTTTCAACTCGCTTTCTTGGGCGCTGGCCGCAAAAGCGCAGGAATGCTTCAGGCCCTATTCTGGTCCCAGGCGGCAGGCTGAGCCTGTGGTTAATTCTTCTTCCTGATGGGAAAATAGAGTGACCTCTGCCTGTCCCAACACCTAGAGCTAGTCTCTCATTGGTTCCCCCTCTTCCCTTTCATCCTCAGGACAAATTGCAAGCTGTACGGAACAGGAGGTTAAAGGTGCTGATTCTCCAAGGAGGGAGATTGCTAGTAAAGCGGCTGGAATGGCGAACCCGAGCACAAGGAGATGAGAAATGAGGTGCGTTTTAGAAACCTTTCCCGATCACACGGTGTACCATCTTCTGGGTTTCTCATGCATGTATTCGATGTAGGAAGATGCCCTTGAACCTGGAGATTTGGGACCCATGGGATGGGTACCACGCAGTATTACTTTAAAGGGTCTGCGTTTGCTCACCCAACCTCACCAAACCTCTCAGCGCCAAGAGTGTCCACCCTTATGTCTCAATCAGCTGTGGGTCTAGATATGGTCAATCCAGGTGGCATTACAGCCGCTGAACGAATTTTGTAAGAATTTCTCTCTCTTTCACTGTCTTTGTTTCACGGGTTTTTAAAAGTAATTGATTTTTATAATGGGGTTTACCTGCTTTTCACTGCTGTGATTTTGCCGCTTTACACCCACTTGACTCACTTACAGAGAGATATCAATCCATAGGTTTCAAGATTCTTACTAGTCAGATATATTCTTGGGCGGTGAATAGGGGGTGTTGAGTCCAATTCATTGAGGAAGGAGTAGGGCTTGTCTATTACATATTGGGTTTATGGAACGGTATCTGAGCTAATTTGAAACCCTTGCTGTATGCATCACCCCACCTCACCTTTCCCGTTAAGCAGCCATAGTGTGTTTTCTAAACGTGTGACTCTATTCTGTTTTGTAATTCAGTTCAAGGGTAGCGGTTTTTACATTCCCTCTATAAGTCATATCTTATGATAAGTGTCTTTTTCTGTGTGACTTATTTCACTTAGAATCGTCGTACCTAAATCCACTCATCATGCTGCTACTTGCCTTATGACGTTGATTTCATGGCTGAGTGATATTCCATTGTACATAAGGACCACAACTTCTTTATCCATTTTTCTCTTTCCTGGGATATTTAAGGTGTAACGAAGTGGAGATTCTTGTCAACAGAGCAGCCCTAAACTTTGGGGTGCCTGTGTCTTGCTGATTTTTAGTTTTCCCAATTTATACGCCCATGAGTGGATGTGCCCTATGCTCCCTAAGCTCAGTTTTTTAGATGTTTCAGGACACACCGTGCACTTCTCCAGAGTGGCTGTTGGCAATTTACATCCCGCCCATCAGCGTAGCCAGGCTCCCGTTTCTCCATGGCCTGTCCTGCATTTCTGGTTTTGACACTTTATTCAGCATGGCCCTTTTGACCGATGGGAAGCGAGACTTCTTTGTAGCGCTGATTTGCCTTTCTAGGTTGCTTGGTTGGCCAAAAAGGGCGTATGCGTTTTTTCCTGAATATATTCAGGAAAAAACGCATACGCCCTTTTTGGCCAAGGGCATCATTGTCGAGGTTTCGCCGCTTTTCCTGTGCTTTAAAGGTGATTCGAATCTCCCTCCTGAAATCTGTTTCCTGCAATTCTGCCTTGCTTTCAAATCCTCTTCGTTGCCTTCCCTCAATATATTTGTGGACGAGAGTCATCATTTATAAGTCTGCAGGTTTGTGAATTGCAGTGCCCCTGAGCTCCATTTTTCAACTCGCTTTCTTGGGCGCTGGCCGCAAAAGCGCAGGATTGCCTCAGGCCCTATTCTGGTCCCAGGCGGCAGGCTGAGCCTGTGGTTAATTCTTCTTCTTGAGGGGAAAATAGAGTGACCTGTGCCTGTCCCAACACCTAGAGCTAGTCTCTCATTGGTTCCCCCTCTTCCCGTTCATCCTCAGGACTAATTGCAACATGTACGGAACAGGAGGTTAAAGGTGCTGATTCTCCAAGGAGGGAGATTGCTAGTAAAGCGGCTGGAATGGCGAACCCAAGCACAAGGAGATGAGAAATGAGGTGCGTTTTAGAAACCTTTCCCGATCACACGGTGTACCATCTTCTGGGTTTCTCATGAATGTTTTCGATGTAGGAAGATGCCCTTGAACCTGGAGATTTGGGACCCATGGAATGGGTACCACGCAGTATTACTTTATAGGGTCTGCGTTTGCTCACCCAACCTCACCAAACCTCTCAGCCCCAAGAGTGTCCACCCTTATGTCTCAATCAGCTGTGGGTCTAGATATGGTCAATCCAGGTGGCATCACAGCCCCTGAACGAATTTTGTAAGAATTTCTCTCTCTTTCACTGTCTTTGTTTCACGGGTTTTTAAAAGTAATTGATTTTTATAATGGGGTTTACCTGCTTTTCACTGCTGTGATTTTGCCGCTTTACACCCACTTGACTCACTTACAGAGAGATATCAATGCATAGGTTTCAAGATTCTTACTAGTCAGATATATTCTTGGGCGGTGAATTGGGGGTGTTGAGTCCAATTCATTGAGGAAGGAGTAGGGCTTGTCTATTACATATTGGGTTTATGGAACGGTATCTGAGATAATTTGAAACCCTTGTTGTATGCATCACCCCACCTCACCTTTCCCGTTAAGCAGCCATAGTGTGTTTTCTAAACGTGTGACTCTATTCTGTTTTGTAATTCAGTTCAAGGGTAGCGGTTTTTACATTCCCTCTATAAGTCATATCTTATGATAAGTGTCTTTTTCTGTGTGACTTATTTCACTTAGAATCGTCGTACCTAAATCCAATCATCATGCTGCTACTAGCCTTATGACGTTGATTTCATGGCTGAGTGATATTCCATTGTACATAAGGACCACAACTTCTTTATCCATTTTTCTCTTTCCTGGGATATTTAAGGTGTAACGAAGTGGAGATTCTTGTCAACAGAGCAGCCCTAAACTTTGGGGTGCCTGTGTCTTGCTGGTTTTTAGTTTTCCCAATTTATACGCCCATGAGTGGATGTGCCCTATGCTCCCTAAGCTGAGTTTTTTAGATGTTTCAGGACACACCGTGCACTTCTCCAGAGTGGCTGTTGGCAATTTACATCCCGCCCATCAGCGTAGCCAGTCTCCCGTTTCTCCATGGCCTGTCCTGCATTTCTGGTTTTGACACTTTATTCAGCATGGCCCTTTTGACCGATGGGAAGCGAGACTTCTTTGTAGCGCTGATTTGCCTTTCCAGGTTGCTTGGTTGGCCAAAAAGGGCGTATGCGTTTTTTCCTGAATATATTCAGGAAAAAACGCATACGCCCTTTTTGGCCAAGGGCATCATTGTCGAGGTTTTGCCGCTTTTCCTGTGCTTTAAAGGCGATTCGAATCTCCCTCCTGAAATCTGTTTCCTGCAATTCTGCCTTGCTTTCAAATCCTCTTCGTTGCCTTCCATCAATATATTTGTGGACGAGAGTCATCATTTATAAGTCTGCAGGTTTGTGAATTGCAGTGCCCCTGAGCTCCATTTTTCAACTCGCTTTCTTGGGAGCTGGCCGCAAAAGCGCAGGATTGCTTCAGGCCCTATTCTGGTCCCAGGCGGCAGGCTGAGCCTGTGGTTAATTCTTCTTCTTGAGGGGAAAATAGAGTGACCTGTGCCTGTCCCAACACCTAGAGCTAGTCTCTCATTGGTTCCCCCTCTTCCCGTTCATCCTCAGGACTAATTGCAACATGTACGGAACAGGAGGTTAAAGGTGCTGATTCTCCAAGGAGGGAGATTGCTAGTAAAGCGGCTGGAATGGCGAACCCAAGCACAAGGAGATGAGAAATGAGGTGCGTTTTAGAAACCTTTCCCGATCACACGGTGTACCATCTTCTGGGTTTCTCATGAATGTTTTCGATGTAGGAAGATGCCCTTGAACCTGGAGATTTGGGACCCATGGAATGGGTACCACGCAGTATTACTTTATAGGGTCTGCGTTTGCTCACCCAACCTCACCAAACCTCTCAGCCCCAAGAGTGTCCACCCTTATGTCTCAATCAGCTGTGGGTCTAGATATGGTCAATCCAGGTGGCATCACAGCCCCTGAACGAATTTTGTAAGAATTTCTCTCTCTTTCACTGTCTTTGTTTCACGGGTTTTTAAAAGTAATTGATTTTTATAATGGGGTTTACCTGCTTTTCACTGCTGTGATTTTGCCGCTTTACACCCACTTGACTCACTTACAGAGAGATATCAATGCATAGGTTTCAAGATTCTTACTAGTCAGATATATTCTTGGTCGGTGAATAGGGGGTGTGGAGTCCAATTCATTGAGGAAGGAGTAGGGCTTGTCTATTACATATTGGGTTTATGGAACGGTATCTGAGCTAATTTGAAACCCTTGCTGTATGCATCACCCCACCTCACCTTTCCCGTTAAGCAGCCATAGTGTGTTTTCTAAACGTGTGACTCTATCCTGTTTTGTAATTCAGTTCAAGGGTAGCGGTTTTGACATTCCCTCTATAAGTCATATCTTATGATAAGTGTCTTTTTCTGTGTGACTTATTTCACTTAGAATCGTCGTACCTAAATCCACTCATCATGCTGCTACTAGCCTTATGACGTTGATTTCATGGCTGAGTGATATTCCATTGTACATAAGGACCACAACTTCTTTATCCATTTTTCTCTTTCCTGGGATATTTAAGGTGTAACGAAGTGGAGATTCTTGTCAACAGAGCAGCCCTAAACTTTGGGGTGCCTGTGTCTTGCTGATTTTTAGTTTTCCCAATTTATACGCCCATGAGTGGATGTGCCCTATGCTCCCTAAGCTCAGTTTTTTAGATGTTTCAGGACACACCGTGCACTTCTCCAGAGTGGCTGTTGGCAATTTACATCCCGCCCATCAGCGTAGCCAGGCTCCCGTTTCTCCATGGCCTGTCCTGCATTTCTGGTTTTGACACTTTATTCAACATGGCCCTTTTGACCGATGGGAAGCGAGACTTCTTTGTAGCGCTGATTTGCCTTTCCAGGTTGCTTGGTTGGCCAAAAAGGGCGTATGCGTTTTTTCCTGAATATATTCAGGAAAAAACGCATACGCCCTTTTTGGCCAAGGGCATAATTGTCGAGGTTTCGCCGCTTTTCCTGTGCTTTAAAGGCGATTCGAATCTCCCTCCTGAAATCTGTTTCCTGCAATTCTGCCTTGCTTTCAAATCCTCTTCGTTGCCTTCCCTCAATATATTTGTGGACGAGAGTCATCATTTATAAGTCTGCAGGTTTGTGAATTGCAGTGCCCCTGAGCTCCATTTTTCAACTCGCTTTCTTGGGCGCTGGCCGCAAAAGCGCAGGAATGCTTCAGGCCCTATTCTGGTCCCAGGCGGCAGGCTGAGCCTGTGGTTAATTCTTCTTCCTGATGGGAAAATAGAGTGACCTCTGCCTGTCCCAACACCTAGAGCTAGTCTCTCATTGGTTCCCCCTCTTCCCTTTCATCCTCAGGACAAATTGCAAGCTGTACGGAACAGGAGGTTAAAGGTGCTGATTCTCCAAGGAGGGAGATTGCTAGTAAAGCGGCTGGAATGGCGAACCCGAGCACAAGGAGATGAGAAATGAGGTGCGTTTTAGAAACCTTTCCCGATCACACGGTGTACCATCTTCTGGGTTTCTCATGCATGTATTCGATGTAGGAAGATGCCCTTGAACCTGGAGATTTGGGACCCATGGGATGGGTACCACGCAGTATTACTTTAAAGGGTCTGCGTTTGCTCACCCAACCTCACCAAACCTCTCAGCGCCAAGAGTGTCCACCCTTATGTCTCAATCAGCTGTGGGTCTAGATATGGTCAATCCAGGTGGCATTACAGCCGCTGAACGAATTTTGTAAGAATTTCTCTCTCTTTCACTGTCTTTGTTTCACGGGTTTTTAAAAGTAATTGATTTTTATAATGGGGTTTACCTGCTTTTCACTGCTGTGATTTTGCCGCTTTACACCCACTTGACTCACTTACAGAGAGATATCAATCCATAGGTTTCAAGATTCTTACTAGTCAGATATATTCTTGGGCGGTGAATAGGGGGTGTTGAGTCCAATTCATTGAGGAAGGAGTAGGGCTTGTCTATTACATATTGGGTTTATGGAACGGTATCTGAGCTAATTTGAAACCCTTGCTGTATGCATCACCCCACCTCACCTTTCCCGTTAAGCAGCCATAGTGTGTTTTCTAAACGTGTGACTCTATTCTGTTTTGTAATTCAGTTCAAGGGTAGCGGTTTTTACATTCCCTCTATAAGTCATATCTTATGATAAGTGTCTTTTTCTGTGTGACTTATTTCACTTAGAATCGTCGTACCTAAATCCACTCATCATGCTGCTACTAGCCTTATGACGTTGATTTCATGGCTGAGTGATATTCCATTGTACATAAGGACCACAACTTCTTTATCCATTTTTCTCTTTCCTGGGATATTTAAGGTGTAACGAAGTGGAGATTCTTGTCAACAGAGCAGCCCTAAACTTTGGGGTGCCTGTGTCTTGCTGATTTTTAGTTTTCCCAATTTATACGCCCATGAGTGGATGTGCCCTATGCTCCCTAAGCTCAGTTTTTTAGATGTTTCAGGACACACCGTGCACTTCTCCAGAGTGGCTGTTGGCAATTTACATCCCGCCCATCAGCGTAGCCAGGCTCCCGTTTCTCCATGGCCTGTCCTGCATTTCTGGTTTTGACACTTTATTCAGCATGGCCCTTTTGACCGATGGGAAGCGAGACTTCTTTGTAGCGCTGATTTGCCTTTCTAGGTTGCTTGGTTGGCCAAAAAGGGCGTATGCGTTTTTTCCTGAATATATTCAGGAAAAAACGCATACGCCCTTTTTGGCCAAGGGCATCATTGTCGAGGTTTCGCCGCTTTTCCTGTGCTTTAAAGGTGATTCGAATCTCCCTCCTGAAATCTGTTTCCTGCAATTCTGCCTTGCTTTCAAATCCTCTTCGTTGCCTTCCCTCAATATATTTGTGGACGAGAGTCATAATTTATAAGTCTGCAGGTTTGTGAATTGCAGTGCCCCTGAGCTCCATTTTTCAACTCGCTTTCTTGGGCACTGGCCGCAAAAGCGCAGGATTGCCTCAGGCCCTATTCTGGTCCCAGGCGGCAGGCTGAGCCTGTGGTTAATTCTTCTTCCTGATGGGAAAATAGAGTTACCTCTGCCTGTCCCAACACCTAGAGCTAGTCTCTCATTGGTTCCCCCTCTTCCCTTTCATCCTCAGGACAAATTGCAAGCTGTACGGAACAGGGGGTTAAAGGTGCTGATTCTCCAAGGAGGGAGATTGCTAGTAAAGCGGCTGGAATGGCGAACCCGAGCACAAGGAGATGAGAAATGAGGTGCGTTTTAGAAACCTTTCCCGATCACACGGTGTACCATCTTCTGGGTTTCTCATGAATGTTTTCGATGTAGGAAGATGCCCTTGAACCTGGAGATTTGGGACCCATGGAATGGGTACCACGCAGTATTACTTTATAGGGTCTGCGTTTGCTCACCCAACCTCACCAAACCTCTCAGCCCCAAGAGTGTCCACCCTTATGTCTCAATCAGCTGTGGGTCTAGATATGGTCAATCCAGGTGGCATCACAGCCCCTGAACGAATTTTGTAAGAATTTCTCTCTCTTTCACTGTCTTTGTTTCACGGGTTTTTAAAAGTAATTGATTTTTATAATGGGGTTTACCTGCTTTTCACTGCTGTGATTTTGCCGCTTTACACCCACTTGACTCACTTACAGAGAGATATCAATGCATAGGTTTCAAGATTCTTACTAGTCAGATATATTCTTGGTCGGTGAATAGGGGGTGTGGAGTCCAATTCATTGAGGAAGGAGTAGGGCTTGTCTATTACATATTGGGTTTATGGAACGGTATCTGAGCTAATTTGAAACCCTTGCTGTATGCATCACCCCACCTCACCTTTCCCGTTAAGCAGCCATAGTGTGTTTTCTAAACGTGTGACTCTATCCTGTTTTGTAATTCAGTTCAAGGGTAGCGGTTTTGACATTCCCTCTATAAGTCATATCTTATGATAAGTGTCTTTTTCTGTGTGACTTATTTCACTTAGAATCGTCGTACCTAAATCCACTCATCATGCTGCTACTAGCCTTATGACGTTGATTTCATGGCTGAGTGATATTCCATTGTACATAAGGACCACAACTTCTTTATCCATTTTTCTCTTTCCTGGGATATTTAAGGTGTAACGAAGTGGAGATTCTTGTCAACAGAGCAGCCCTAAACTTTGGGGTGCCTGTGTCTTGCTGATTTTTAGTTTTCCCAATTTATACGCCCATGAGTGGATGTGCCCTATGCTCCCTAAGCTCAGTTTTTTAGATGTTTCAGGACACACCGTGCACTTCTCCAGAGTGGCTGTTGGCAATTTACATCCCGCCCATCAGCGTAGCCAGGCTCCCGTTTCTCCATGGCCTGTCCTGCATTTCTGGTTTTGACACTTTATTCAACATGGCCCTTTTGACCGATGGGAAGCGAGACTTCTTTGTAGCGCTGATTTGCCTTTCCAGGTTGCTTGGTTGGCCAAAAAGGGCGTATGCGTTTTTTCCTGAATATATTCAGGAAAAAACGCATACGCCCTTTTTGGCCAAGGGCATAATTGTCGAGGTTTCGCCGCTTTTCCTGTGCTTTAAAGGCGATTCGAATCTCCCTCCTGAAATCTGTTTCCTGCAATTCTGCCTTGCTTTCAAATCCTCTTCGTTGCCTTCCCTCAATATATTTGTGGACGAGAGTCATCATTTATAAGTCTGCAGGTTTGTGAATTGCAGTGCCCCTGAGCTCCATTTTTCAACTCGCTTTCTTGGGCGCTGGCCGCAAAAGCGCAGGAATGCTTCAGGCCCTATTCTGGTCCCAGGCGGCAGGCTGAGCCTGTGGTTAATTCTTCTTCCTGATGGGAAAATAGAGTGACCTCTGCCTGTCCCAACACCTAGAGCTAGTCTCTCATTGGTTCCCCCTCTTCCCTTTCATCCTCAGGACAAATTGCAAGCTGTACGGAACAGGAGGTTAAAGGTGCTGATTCTCCAAGGAGGGAGATTGCTAGTAAAGCGGCTGGAATGGCGAACCCGAGCACAAGGAGATGAGAAATGAGGTGCGTTTTAGAAACCTTTCCCGATCACACGGTGTACCATCTTCTGGGTTTCTCATGCATGTATTCGATGTAGGAAGATGCCCTTGAACCTGGAGATTTGGGACCCATGGGATGGGTACCACGCAGTATTACTTTAAAGGGTCTGCGTTTGCTCACCCAACCTCACCAAACCTCTCAGCGCCAAGAGTGTCCACCCTTATGTCTCAATCAGCTGTGGGTCTAGATATGGTCAATCCAGGTGGCATTACAGCCGCTGAACGAATTTTGTAAGAATTTCTCTCTCTTTCACTGTCTTTGTTTCACGGGTTTTTAAAAGTAATTGATTTTTATAATGGGGTTTACCTGCTTTTCACTGCTGTGATTTTGCCGCTTTACACCCACTTGACTCACTTACAGAGAGATATCAATCCATAGGTTTCAAGATTCTTACTAGTCAGATATATTCTTGGGCGGTGAATAGGGGGTGTTGAGTCCAATTCATTGAGGAAGGAGTAGGGCTTGTCTATTACATATTGGGTTTATGGAACGGTATCTGAGCTAATTTGAAACCCTTGCTGTATGCATCACCCCACCTCACCTTTCCCGTTAAGCAGCCATAGTGTGTTTTCTAAACGTGTGACTCTATTCTGTTTTGTAATTCAGTTCAAGGGTAGCGGTTTTTACATTCCCTCTATAAGTCATATCTTATGATAAGTGTCTTTTTCTGTGTGACTTATTTCACTTAGAATCGTCGTACCTAAATCCACTCATCATGCTGCTACTTGCCTTATGACGTTGATTTCATGGCTGAGTGATATTCCATTGTACATAAGGACCACAACTTCTTTATCCATTTTTCTCTTTCCTGGGATATTTAAGGTGTAACGAAGTGGAGATTCTTGTCAACAGAGCAGCCCTAAACTTTGGGGTGCCTGTGTCTTGCTGATTTTTAGTTTTCCCAATTTATACGCCCATGAGTGGATGTGCCCTATGCTCCCTAAGCTCAGTTTTTTAGATGTTTCAGGACACACCGTGCACTTCTCCAGAGTGGCTGTTGGCAATTTACATCCCGCCCATCAGCGTAGCCAGGCTCCCGTTTCTCCATGGCCTGTCCTGCATTTCTGGTTTTGACACTTTATTCAGCATGGCCCTTTTGACCGATGGGAAGCGAGACTTCTTTGTAGCGCTGATTTGCCTTTCTAGGTTGCTTGGTTGGCCAAAAAGGGCGTATGCGTTTTTTCCTGAATATATTCAGGAAAAAACGCATACGCCCTTTTTGGCCAAGGGCATCATTGTCGAGGTTTCGCCGCTTTTCCTGTGCTTTAAAGGTGATTCGAATCTCCCTCCTGAAATCTGTTTCCTGCAATTCTGCCTTGCTTTCAAATCCTCTTCGTTGCCTTCCCTCAATATATTTGTGGACGAGAGTCATAATTTATAAGTCTGCAGGTTTGTGAATTGCAGTGCCCCTGAGCTCCATTTTTCAACTCGCTTTCTTGGGCACTGGCCGCAAAAGCGCAGGATTGCCTCAGGCCCTATTCTGGTCCCAGGCGGCAGGCTGAGCCTGTGGTTAATTCTTCTTCCTGATGGGAAAATAGAGTTACCTCTGCCTGTCCCAACACCTAGAGCTAGTCTCTCATTGGTTCCCCCTCTTCCCTTTCATCCTCAGGACAAATTGCAAGCTGTACGGAACAGGGGGTTAAAGGTGCTGATTCTCCAAGGAGGGAGATTGCTAGTAAAGCGGCTGGAATGGCGAACCCGAGCACAAGGAGATGAGAAATGAGGTGCGTTTTAGAAACCTTTCCCGATCACACGGTGTACCATCTTCTGGGTTTCTCATGCATGTTTTCGATGTAGGAAGATGCCCTTGAACCTGGAGATTTGGGACCCATGGGATGGGTACCACGCAGTATTACTTTAAAGGGTCTGCGTTTGCTCACCCAACCTCACCAAACCTCTCAGCGCCAAGAGTGTCCACCCTTATGTCTCAATCAGCTGTGGGTCTAGATATGGTCAATCCAGGTGGCATTACAGCCGCTGAACGAATTTTGTAAGAATTTCTCTCTCTTTCACTGTCTTTGTTTCACGGGTTTTTAAAAGTAATTGATTTTTATAATGGGGTTTACCTGCTTTTCACTGCTGTGATTTTGCCGCTTTACACCCACTTGACTCACTTACAGAGAGATATCAATGCATAGGTTTCAAGATTCTTACTAGTCAGATATATTCTTGGGCGGTGAATTGGGGGTGTTGAGTCCAATTCATTGAGGAAGGAGTAGGGCTTGTCTATTACATATTGGGTTTATGGAACGGTATCTGAGATAATTTGAAACCCTTGTTGTATGCATCACCCCACCTCACCTTTCCCGTTAAGCAGCCATAGTGTGTTTTCTAAACGTGTGACTCTATTCTGTTTTGTAATTCAGTTCAAGGGTAGCGGTTTTTACATTCCCTCTATAAGTCATATCTTATGATAAGTGTCTTTTTCTGTGTGACTTATTTCACTTAGAATCGTCGTACCTAAATCCAATCATCATGCTGCTACTAGCCTTATGACGTTGATTTCATGGCTGAGTGATATTCCATTGTACATAAGGACCACAACTTCTTTATCCATTTTTCTCTTTCCTGGGATATTTAAGGTGTAACGAAGTGGAGATTCTTGTCAACAGAGCAGCCCTAAACTTTGGGGTGCCTGTGTCTTGCTGGTTTTTAGTTTTCCCAATTTATACGCCCATGAGTGGATGTGCCCTATGCTCCCTAAGCTGAGTTTTTTAGATGTTTCAGGACACACCGTGCACTTCTCCAGAGTGGCTGTTGGCAATTTACATCCCGCCCATCAGCGTAGCCAGTCTCCCGTTTCTCCATGGCCTGTCCTGCATTTCTGGTTTTGACACTTTATTCAGCATGGCCCTTTTGACCGATGGGAAGCGAGACTTCTTTGTAGCGCTGATTTGCCTTTCCAGGTTGCTTGGTTGGCCAAAAAGGGCGTATGCGTTTTTTCCTGAATATATTCAGGAAAAAACGCATACGCCCTTTTTGGCCAAGGGCATCATTGTCGAGGTTTTGCCGCTTTTCCTGTGCTTTAAAGGCGATTCGAATCTCCCTCCTGAAATCTGTTTCCTGCAATTCTGCCTTGCTTTCAAATCCTCTTCGTTGCCTTCCATCAATATATTTGTGGACGAGAGTCATCATTTATAAGTCTGCAGGTTTGTGAATTGCAGTGCCCCTGAGCTCCATTTTTCAACTCGCTTTCTTGGGAGCTGGCCGCAAAAGCGCAGGATTGCTTCAGGCCCTATTCTGGTCCCAGGCGGCAGGCTGAGCCTGTGGTTAATTCTTCTTCTTGAGGGGAAAATAGAGTGACCTGTGCCTGTCCCAACACCTAGAGCTAGTCTCTCATTGGTTCCCCCTCTTCCCGTTCATCCTCAGGACTAATTGCAACATGTACGGAACAGGAGGTTAAAGGTGCTGATTCTCCAAGGAGGGAGATTGCTAGTAAAGCGGCTGGAATGGCGAACCCAAGCACAAGGAGATGAGAAATGAGGTGCGTTTTAGAAACCTTTCCCGATCACACGGTGTACCATCTTCTGGGTTTCTCATGAATGTTTTCGATGTAGGAAGATGCCCTTGAACCTGGAGATTTGGGACCCATGGAATGGGTACCACGCAGTATTACTTTATAGGGTCTGCGTTTGCTCACCCAACCTCACCAAACCTCTCAGCCCCAAGAGGTTCCACCCTTATGTCTCAATCAGCTGTGGGTCTAGATATGGTCAATCCAGGTGGCATCACAGCCCCTGAACGAATTTTGTAAGAATTTCTCTCTCTTTCACTGTCTTTGTTTCACGGGTTTTTAAAAGTAATTGATTTTTATAATGGGGTTTACCTGCTTTTCACTGCTGTGATTTTGCCGCTTTACACCCACTTGACTCACTTACAGAGAGATATCAATGCATAGGTTTCAAGATTCTTACTAGTCAGATATATTCTTGGGCGGTGAATTGGGGGTGTTGAGTCCAATTCATTGAGGAAGGAGTAGGGCTTGTCTATTACATATTGGGTTTATGGAACGGTATCTGAGATAATTTGAAACCCTTGTTGTATGCATCACCCCACCTCACCTTTCCCGTTAAGCAGCCATAGTGTGTTTTCTAAACGTGTGACTCTATTCTGTTTTGTAATTCAGTTCAAGGGTAGCGGTTTTTACATTCCCTCTATAAGTCATATCTTATGATAAGTGTCTTTTTCTGTGTGACTTATTTCACTTAGAATCGTCGTACCTAAATCCACTCATCATGCTGCTACTAGCCTTATGACGTTGATTTCATGGCTGAGTGATATTCCATTGTACATAAGGACCACAACTTCTTTATCCATTTTTCTCTTTCCTGGGATATTTAAGGTGTAACGAAGTGGAGATTCTTGTCAACAGAGCAGCCCTAAACTTTGGGGTGCCTGTGTCTTGCTGATTTTTAGTTTTCCCAATTTATACGCCCATGAGTGGATGTGCCCTATGCTCCCTAAGCTCAGTTTTTTAGATGTTTCAGGACACACCGTGCACTTCTCCAGAGTGGCTGTTGGCAATTTACATCCCGCCCATCAGCGTAGCCAGGCTCCCGTTTCTCCATGGCCTGTCCTGCATTTCTGGTTTTGACACTTTATTCAACATGGCCCTTTTGACCGATGGGAAGCGAGACTTCTTTGTAGCGCTGATTTGCCTTTCCAGGTTGCTTGGTTGGCCAAAAAGGGCGTATGCGTTTTTTCCTGAATATATTCAGGAAAAAACGCATACGCCCGTTTTGGCCAAGGGCATAATTGTCGAGGTTTCGCCGCTTTTCCTGTGCTTTAAAGGCGATTCGAATCTCCCTCCTGAAATCTGTTTCCTGCAATTCTGCCTTGCTTTCAAATCCTCTTCGTTGCCTTCCCTCAATATATTTGTGGACGAGAGTCATCATTTATAAGTCTGCAGGTTTGTGAATTGCAGTGCCCCTGAGCTCCATTTTTCAACTCGCTTTCTTGGGCGCTGGCCGCAAAAGCGCAGGAATGCTTCAGGCCCTATTCTGGTCCCAGGCGGCAGGCTGAGCCTGTGGTTAATTCTTCTTCCTGATGGGAAAATAGAGTGACCTCTGCCTGTCCCAACACCTAGAGCTAGTCTCTCATTGGTTCCCCCTCTTCCCTTTCATCCTCAGGACAAATTGCAAGCTGTACGGAACAGGAGGTTAAAGGTGCTGATTCTCCAAGGAGGGAGATTGCTAGTAAAGCGGCTGGAATGGCGAACCCGAGCACAAGGAGATGAGAAATGAGGTGCGTTTTAGAAACCTTTCCCGATCACACGGTGTACCATCTTCTGGGTTTCTCATGCATGTATTCGATGTAGGAAGATGCCCTTGAACCTGGAGATTTGGGACCCATGGGATGGGTACCACGCAGTATTACTTTAAAGGGTCTGCGTTTGCTCACCCAACCTCACCAAACCTCTCAGCGCCAAGAGTGTCCACCCTTATGTCTCAATCAGCTGTGGGTCTAGATATGGTCAATCCAGGTGGCATTACAGCCGCTGAACGAATTTTGTAAGAATTTCTCTCTCTTTCACTGTCTTTGTTTCACGGGTTTTTAAAAGTAATTGATTTTTATAATGGGGTTTACCTGCTTTTCACTGCTGTGATTTTGCCGCTTTACACCCACTTGACTCACTTACAGAGAGATATCAATGCATAGGTTTCAAGATTCTTACTAGTCAGATATATTCTTGGGCGGTGAATAGGGGGTGTTGAGTCCAATTCCTTGAGGAAGGAGTAGGGCTTGTCTATTACATATTGGGTTTATGGAACGGTATCTGAGCTAATTTGAAACCCTTGCTGTATGCATCACCCCACCTCACCTTTCCCGTTAAGCAGCCATAGTGTGTTTTCTAAACGTGTGACTCTATTCTGTTTTGTAATTCAGTTCAAGGGTAGCGGTTTTTACATTCCCTCTATAAGTCATATCTTATGATAAGTGTCTTTTTCTGTGTGACTTATTTCACTTAGAATCGTCGTACCTAAATCCACTCATCATGCTGCTACTTGCCTTATGACGTTGATTTCATGGCTGAGTGATATTCCATTGTACATAAGGACCACAACTTCTTTATCCATTTTTCTCTTTCCTGGGATATTTAAGGTGTAACGAAGTGGAGATTCTTGTCAACAGAGCAGCCCTAAACTTTGGGGTGCCTGTGTCTTGCTGATTTTTAGTTTTCCCAATTTATACGCCCATGAGTGGATGTGCCCTATGCTCCCTAAGCTCAGTTTTTTAGATGTTTCAGGACACACCGTGCACTTCTCCAGAGTGGCTGTTGGCAATTTACATCCCGCCCATCAGCGTAGCCAGGCTCCCGTTTCTCCATGGCCTGTCCTGCATTTCTGGTTTTGACACTTTATTCAGCATGGCCCTTTTGACCGATGGGAAGCGAGACTTCTTTGTAGCGCTGATTTGCCTTTCTAGGTTGCTTGGTTGGCCAAAAAGGGCGTATGCGTTTTTTCCTGAATATATTCAGGAAAAAACGCATACGCCCTTTTTGGCCAAGGGCATCATTGTCGAGGTTTCGCCGCTTTTCCTGTGCTTTAAAGGTGATTCGAATCTCCCTCCTGAAATCTGTTTCCTGCAATTCTGCCTTGCTTTCAAATCCTCTTCGTTGCCTTCCCTCAATATATTTGTGGACGAGAGTCATAATTTATAAGTCTGCAGGTTTGTGAATTGCAGTGCCCCTGAGCTCCATTTTTCAACTCGCTTTCTTGGGCACTGGCCGCAAAAGCGCAGGATTGCCTCAGGCCCTATTCTGGTCCCAGGCGGCAGGCTGAGCCTGTGGTTAATTCTTCTTCCTGATGGGAAAATAGAGTTACCTCTGCCTGTCCCAACACCTAGAGTTAGTCTCTCATTGGTTCCCCCTCTTCCCTTTCATCCTCAGGACAAATTGCAAGCTGTACGGAACAGGGGGTTAAAGGTGCTGATTCTCCAAGGAGGGAGATTGCTAGTAAAGCGGCTGGAATGGCGAACCCGAGCACAAGGAGATGAGAAATGAGGTGCGTTTTAGAAACCTTTCCCGATCACACGGTGTACCATCTTCTGGGTTTCTCATGCATGTTTTCGATGTAGGAAGATGCCCTTGAACCTGGAGATTTGGGACCCATGGGATGGGTACCACGCAGTATTACTTTAAAGGGTCTGCGTTTGCTCACCCAACCTCACCAAACCTCTCAGCGCCAAGAGTGTCCACCCTTATGTCTCAATCAGCTGTGGGTCTAGATATGGTCAATCCAGGTGGCATTACAGCCGCTGAACGAATTTTGTAAGAATTTCTCTCTCTTTCACTGTCTTTGTTTCACGGGTTTTTAAAAGTAATTGATTTTTATAATGGGGTTTACCTGCTTTTCACTGCTGTGATTTTGCCGCTTTACACCCACTTGACTCACTTACAGAGAGATATCAATGCCTAGGTTTCAAGATTCTTACTAGTCAGATATATTCTTGGGCGTGAATTGGGGGTGTTGAGTCCAATTCATTGAGGAAGGAGTAGGGCTTGTCTATTACATATTGGGTTTATGGAACGGTATCTGAGATAATTTGAAACCCTTGTTGTATGCATCACCCCACCTCACCTTTCCCGTTAAGCAGCCATAGTGTGTTTTCTAAACGTGTGACTCTATTCTGTTTTGTAATTCAGTTCAAGGGTAGCGGTTTTTACATTCCCTCTATAAGTCATATCTTATGATAAGTGTCTTTTTCTGTGTGACTTATTTCACTTAGAATCTTCGTACCTAAATCCACTCATCATGCTGCTACTAGCCTTATGACGTTGATTTCATGGCTGAGTGATATTCCATTGTACATAAGGACCACAACTTCTTTATCCATTTTTCTCTTTCCTGGGATATTTAAGGTGTAACGAAGTGGAGATTCTTCTCAACAGAGCAGCCCTAAACTTTGGGGTGCCTGTGTCTTGCTGATTTTTAGTTTTCCCAATTTATACGCCCATGAGTGGATGTGCCCTATGCTCCCTAAGCTCAGTTTTTTAGATGTTTCAGGACACACCGTGCACTTCTCCAGAGTGGCTGTTGGCAATTTACATCCCGCCCATCAGTGTAGCCAGGCTCCCGTTTCTCCATGGCCTGTCCTGCATTTCTGGTTTTGACACTTTATTCAGCATGGCCCTTTTGACCGATGGGAAGCGAGACTTCTTTGTAGCGCTGATTTGCCTTTCCAGGTTGCTTGGTTGGCCAAAAAGGGCGTATGCGTTTTTTCCTGAATATATTCAGGAAAAAACGCATACGCCCTTTTTGGCCAAGGGCATCATTGTCGAGGTTTTGCCGCTTTTCCTGTGCTTTAAAGGCGATTCGAATCTCCCTCCTGAAATCTGTTTCCTGCAATTCTGCCTTGCTTTCAAATCCTCTTCGTTGCCTTCCCTCAATATATTCGTGGACGAGAGTCATCATTTATAAGTCTGCAGGTTTGTGAATTGCAGTGCCCCTGAGCTCCATTTTTCAACTCGCTTTCTTGGGAGCTGGCCTCAAAAGAGCAGGAGTGCTTCAGGCCCTATTCTGGTCCCGGGCGGCAGGCTGAGCCTGTGGTTAATTCTTCTTCCTGATGGGAAAATAGAGTGACCTGTGCCTGTCCCAACACCTAGAGCTAGTCTCTCATTGGTTCCCCCTCTTCCCGTTCATCCTCAGGACAATTTGCAACCTGTACAGAACAGGAGGTTAAAGGTGCTGAATCTCCAAGGAGGGAGATTGCTAGTAAAGCGGCTGGAATGGCGAACCCGAGCACAAGGAGATGAAAAATGAGGTGTGTTTTAGAAACGTTTCCCGATCAGACGGTGTACCATCTTCTGGGTTTCTCATGCATGTTTTCGATGTAGGAAGATGCCCTTGAACCTGGAGATTTGGGACCCATGGAATGGGTACCACGCAGTATTACTTTAAAGGGTCTGCGTTTGCTCACCCAACCTCACGAAACCTCTCAGCCCCAAGAGTGTCCACCCTTATGTCTCAATCAGCTGTGGGTCTAGATATGGTCAATCCAGGTAGCATCACATCCCCTGATCGAATTTTGTAAGAATTTCTCTCTCTTTCACTGTCTTTGTTTCACGGGTTTTTAAAAGTAATTGATTTTTATAATGGGGTTTACCTGCTTTTCACTGCTGTGATTTTGCCGCTTTACACCCACTTGACTCACTTACAGAGAGATATCAATGCATAGGTTTTAAGATTCTTACTAGTCAGATATATTCTTGGGCGGTGAATAGGGGGTGTTGAGTCCAATTCATTGAGCAAGGAGTAGGTCTTGTCTATTACATATTGGGTTTATGGAACGGTATCTGAGATAATTTGAAACCCTTGTTTTATGCATCACCCCACCTCACCTTTCCCGTTAAGCAGCCATAGTGTGTTTTCTAAACGTGTGACTCTATTTTGTTTTGTAATTCAGTTCAAGGGTAGCGGTTTTTACATTCCCTCTATAAGTGATATCTTATGATAAGTGTCTTTTTCTGTGTGACTTATTTCAGTTAGAATCGTCGTACCTAAATCCACTCATCATGCTGCTACTAGCCTTATGACGTTGATTTCATGGCTGAGTGATATTCCATTGTACATAAGGACCACAACTTCTTTATCCATTTTTCTCTTTCCTGGGATATTTAAGGTGTAACGAAGTGGAGGTTCTTGTCAACAGAGCAGCCCTAAACTTTGGGGTGCCTGTGTCTTGCTGATTTTTAGTTTTCCCAATTTATACGCCCATGAGTGGATGTTCCCTATGCTCCCTAAGCTGAGTTTTGTAGACGTTTCAGGACACACCGTGCACTTCTCCAGAGTGGCTGTTGGCAATTTACATCCCGCCCATCAGCGTAGCCAGGCTCCCGTTTCTCCATGGCCTGTCCTGCATTTCTGGATTTGACACTTTATTCAGCATGGCCCTTTTGACCGATGGGAAGCGAGACTTCTTTGTAGCGCTGATTTGCCTTTCCAGGTTGCTTGGTTTGCCAAAAAGGGCGTATGCGTTTTTTCCTGAATATATTCAGGAAAAAACGCATACGCCCTTTTTGGCCAAGGGCATCATTGTCGAGGTTTTGCCGCTTTTCCTGTGCTTTAAAGGCGATTCGAATCTCCCTCCTGAAATCTGTTTCCTGCAATTCTGCCTTGCTTTCAAATCCTCTTCGTTGCCTTCCCTCAATATATTTGTGGACGAGAGTCATCATTTATAAGTCTGCAGGTTTGTGAATTGCAGTGCCCCTGAGCTCCATTTTTCAACTCGCTTTCTTGGGCACTGGCCGCAAAAGCGCAGGATTGCCTCAGGCCCTATTCTGGTCCCAGGCGGCAGGCTGAGCCTGTGGTTAATTCTTCTTCCTGATGGGAAAATAGAGTTACCTCTGCCTGTCCCAACACCTAGAGCTAGTCTCTCATTGGTTCCCCCTCTTCCCTTTCATCCTCAGGACAAATTGCAAGCTGTACGGAACAGGGGGTTAAAGGTGCTGATTCTCCAAGGAGGGAGATTGCTAGTAAAGCGGCTGGAATGGCGAACCCGAGCACAAGGAGATGAGAAATGAGGTGCGTTTTAGAAACCTTTCCCGATCACACGGTGTACCATCTTCTGGGTTTCTCATGAATGTTTTCGATGTAGGAAGATGCCCTTGAACCTGGAGATTTGGGACCCATGGAATGGGTACCACGCAGTATTACTTTATAGGGTCTGCGTTTGCTCACCCAACCTCACCAAACCTCTCAGCCCCAAGAGTGTCCACCCTTATGTCTCAATCAGCTGTGGGTCTAGATATGGTCAATCCAGGTGGCATCACAGCCCCTGAACGAATTTTGTAAGAATTTCTCTCTCTTTCACTGTCTTTGTTTCACGGGTTTTTAAAAGTAATTGATTTTTATAATGGGGTTTACCTGCTTTTCACTGCTGTGATTTTGCCGCTTTACACCCACTTGACTCACTTACAGAGAGATATCAATGCATAGGTTTCAAGATTCTTACTAGTCAGATATATTCTTGGTCGGTGAATAGGGGGTGTGGAGTCCAATTCATTGAGGAAGGAGTAGGGCTTGTCTATTACATATTGGGTTTATGGAACGGTATCTGAGCTAATTTGAAACCCTTGCTGTATGCATCACCCCACCTCACCTTTCCCGTTAAGCAGCCATAGTGTGTTTTCTAAACGTGTGACTCTATCCTGTTTTGTAATTCAGTTCAAGGGTAGCGGTTTTGACATTCCCTCTATAAGTCATATCTTATGATAAGTGTCTTTTTCTGTGTGACTTATTTCACTTAGAATCGTCGTACCTAAATCCACTCATCATGCTGCTACTAGCCTTATGACGTTGATTTCATGGCTGAGTGATATTCCATTGTACATAAGGACCACAACTTCTTTATCCATTTTTCTCTTTCCTGGGATATTTAAGGTGTAACGAAGTGGAGATTCTTGTCAACAGAGCAGCCCTAAACTTTGGGGTGCCTGTGTCTTGCTGATTTTTAGTTTTCCCAATTTATACGCCCATGAGTGGATGTGCCCTATGCTCCCTAAGCTCAGTTTTTTAGATGTTTCAGGACACACCGTGCACTTCTCCAGAGTGGCTGTTGGCAATTTACATCCCGCCCATCAGCGTAGCCAGGCTCCCGTTTCTCCATGGCCTGTCCTGCATTTCTGGTTTTGACACTTTATTCAACATGGCCCTTTTGACCGATGGGAAGCGAGACTTCTTTGTAGCGCTGATTTGCCTTTCCAGGTTGCTTGGTTGGCCAAAAAGGGCGTATGCGTTTTTTCCTGAATATATTCAGGAAAAAACGCATACGCCCTTTTTGGCCAAGGGCATAATTGTCGAGGTTTCGCCGCTTTTCCTGTGCTTTAAAGGCGATTCGAATCTCCCTCCTGAAATCTGTTTCCTGCAATTCTGCCTTGCTTTCAAATCCTCTTCGTTGCCTTCCCTCAATATATTTGTGGACGAGAGTCATCATTTATAAGTCTGCAGGTTTGTGAATTGCAGTGCCCCTGAGCTCCATTTTTCAACTCGCTTTCTTGGGCGCTGGCCGCAAAAGCGCAGGAATGCTTCAGGCCCTATTCTGGTCCCAGGCGGCAGGCTGAGCCTGTGGTTAATTCTTCTTCCTGATGGGAAAATAGAGTGACCTCTGCCTGTCCCAACACCTAGAGCTAGTCTCTCATTGGTTCCCCCTCTTCCCTTTCATCCTCAGGACAAATTGCAAGCTGTACGGAACAGGAGGTTAAAGGTGCTGATTCTCCAAGGAGGGAGATTGCTAGTAAAGCGGCTGGAATGGCGAACCCGAGCACAAGGAGATGAGAAATGAGGTGCGTTTTAGAAACCTTTCCCGATCACACGGTGTACCATCTTCTGGGTTTCTCATGCATGTATTCGATGTAGGAAGATGCCCTTGAACCTGGAGATTTGGGACCCATGGGATGGGTACCACGCAGTATTACTTTAAAGGGTCTGCGTTTGCTCACCCAACCTCACCAAACCTCTCAGCGCCAAGAGTGTCCACCCTTATGTCTCAATCAGCTGTGGGTCTAGATATGGTCAATCCAGGTGGCATTACAGCCGCTGAACGAATTTTGTAAGAATTTCTCTCTCTTTCACTGTCTTTGTTTCACGGGTTTTTAAAAGTAATTGATTTTTATAATGGGGTTTACCTGCTTTTCACTGCTGTGATTTTGCCGCTTTACACCCACTTGACTCACTTACAGAGAGATATCAATCCATAGGTTTCAAGATTCTTACTAGTCAGATATATTCTTGGGCGGTGAATAGGGGGTGTTGAGTCCAATTCATTGAGGAAGGAGTAGGGCTTGTCTATTACATATTGGGTTTATGGAACGGTATCTGAGCTAATTTGAAACCCTTGCTGTATGCATCACCCCACCTCACCTTTCCCGTTAAGCAGCCATAGTGTGTTTTCTAAACGTGTGACTCTATTCTGTTTTGTAATTCAGTTCAAGGGTAGCGGTTTTTACATTCCCTCTATAAGTCATATCTTATGATAAGTGTCTTTTTCTGTGTGACTTATTTCACTTAGAATCGTCGTACCTAAATCCACTCATCATGCTGCTACTTGCCTTATGACGTTGATTTCATGGCTGAGTGATATTCCATTGTACATAAGGACCACAACTTCTTTATCCATTTTTCTCTTTCCTGGGATATTTAAGGTGTAACGAAGTGGAGATTCTTGTCAACAGAGCAGCCCTAAACTTTGGGGTGCCTGTGTCTTGCTGATTTTTAGTTTTCCCAATTTATACGCCCATGAGTGGATGTGCCCTATGCTCCCTAAGCTCAGTTTTTTAGATGTTTCAGGACACACCGTGCACTTCTCCAGAGTGGCTGTTGGCAATTTACATCCCGCCCATCAGCGTAGCCAGGCTCCCGTTTCTCCATGGCCTGTCCTGCATTTCTGGTTTTGACACTTTATTCAGCATGGCCCTTTTGACCGATGGGAAGCGAGACTTCTTTGTAGCGCTGATTTGCCTTTCTAGGTTGCTTGGTTGGCCAAAAAGGGCGTATGCGTTTTTTCCTGAATATATTCAGGAAAAAACGCATACGCCCTTTTTGGCCAAGGGCATCATTGTCGAGGTTTCGCCGCTTTTCCTGTGCTTTAAAGGTGATTCGAATCTCCCTCCTGAAATCTGTTTCCTGCAATTCTGCCTTGCTTTCAAATCCTCTTCGTTGCCTTCCCTCAATATATTTGTGGACGAGAGTCATAATTTATAAGTCTGCAGGTTTGTGAATTGCAGTGCCCCTGAGCTCCATTTTTCAACTCGCTTTCTTGGGCACTGGCCGCAAAAGCGCAGGATTGCCTCAGGCCCTATTCTGGTCCCAGGCGGCAGGCTGAGCCTGTGGTTAATTCTTCTTCCTGATGGGAAAATAGAGTTACCTCTGCCTGTCCCAACACCTAGAGCTAGTCTCTCATTGGTTCCCCCTCTTCCCTTTCATCCTCAGGACAAATTGCAAGCTGTACGGAACAGGGGGTTAAAGGTGCTGATTCTCCAAGGAGGGAGATTGCTAGTAAAGCGGCTGGAATGGCGAACCCGAGCACAAGGAGATGAGAAATGAGGTGCGTTTTAGAAACCTTTCCCGATCACACGGTGTACCATCTTCTGGGTTTCTCATGCATGTTTTCGATGTAGGAAGATGCCCTTGAACCTGGAGATTTGGGACCCATGGGATGGGTACCACGCAGTATTACTTTAAAGGGTCTGCGTTTGCTCACCCAACCTCACCAAACCTCTCAGCGCCAAGAGTGTCCACCCTTATGTCTCAATCAGCTGTGGGTCTAGATATGGTCAATCCAGGTGGCATTACAGCCGCTGAACGAATTTTGTAAGAATTTCTCTCTCTTTCACTGTCTTTGTTTCACGGGTTTTTAAAAGTAATTGATTTTTATAATGGGGTTTACCTGCTTTTCACTGCTGTGATTTTGCCGCTTTACACCCACTTGACTCACTTACAGAGAGATATCAATGCATAGGTTTCAAGATTCTTACTAGTCAGATATATTCTTGGGCGGTGAATTGGGGGTGTTGAGTCCAATTCATTGAGGAAGGAGTAGGGCTTGTCTATTACATATTGGGTTTATGGAACGGTATCTGAGATAATTTGAAACCCTTGTTGTATGCATCACCCCACCTCACCTTTCCCGTTAAGCAGCCATAGTGTGTTTTCTAAACGTGTGACTCTATTCTGTTTTGTAATTCAGTTCAAGGGTAGCGGTTTTTACATTCCCTCTATAAGTCATATCTTATGATAAGTGTCTTTTTCTGTGTGACTTATTTCACTTAGAATCGTCGTACCTAAATCCAATCATCATGCTGCTACTAGCCTTATGACGTTGATTTCATGGCTGAGTGATATTCCATTGTACATAAGGACCACAACTTCTTTATCCATTTTTCTCTTTCCTGGGATATTTAAGGTGTAACGAAGTGGAGATTCTTGTCAACAGAGCAGCCCTAAACTTTGGGGTGCCTGTGTCTTGCTGGTTTTTAGTTTTCCCAATTTATACGCCCATGAGTGGATGTGCCCTATGCTCCCTAAGCTGAGTTTTTTAGATGTTTCAGGACACACCGTGCACTTCTCCAGAGTGGCTGTTGGCAATTTACATCCCGCCCATCAGCGTAGCCAGTCTCCCGTTTCTCCATGGCCTGTCCTGCATTTCTGGTTTTGACACTTTATTCAGCATGGCCCTTTTGACCGATGGGAAGCGAGACTTCTTTGTAGCGCTGATTTGCCTTTCCAGGTTGCTTGGTTGGCCAAAAAGGGCGTATGCGTTTTTTCCTGAATATATTCAGGAAAAAACGCATACGCCCTTTTTGGCCAAGGGCATCATTGTCGAGGTTTTGCCGCTTTTCCTGTGCTTTAAAGGCGATTCGAATCTCCCTCCTGAAATCTGTTTCCTGCAATTCTGCCTTGCTTTCAAATCCTCTTCGTTGCCTTCCATCAATATATTTGTGGACGAGAGTCATCATTTATAAGTCTGCAGGTTTGTGAATTGCAGTGCCCCTGAGCTCCATTTTTCAACTCGCTTTCTTGGGAGCTGGCCGCAAAAGCGCAGGATTGCTTCAGGCCCTATTCTGGTCCCAGGCGGCAGGCTGAGCCTGTGGTTAATTCTTCTTCTTGAGGGGAAAATAGAGTGACCTGTGCCTGTCCCAACACCTAGAGCTAGTCTCTCATTGGTTCCCCCTCTTCCCGTTCATCCTCAGGACTAATTGCAACATGTACGGAACAGGAGGTTAAAGGTGCTGATTCTCCAAGGAGGGAGATTGCTAGTAAAGCGGCTGGAATGGCGAACCCAAGCACAAGGAGATGAGAAATGAGGTGCGTTTTAGAAACCTTTCCCGATCACACGGTGTACCATCTTCTGGGTTTCTCATGAATGTTTTCGATGTAGGAAGATGCCCTTGAACCTGGAGATTTGGGACCCATGGAATGGGTACCACGCAGTATTACTTTATAGGGTCTGCGTTTGCTCACCCAACCTCACCAAACCTCTCAGCCCCAAGAGGTTCCACCCTTATGTCTCAATCAGCTGTGGGTCTAGATATGGTCAATCCAGGTGGCATCACAGCCCCTGAACGAATTTTGTAAGAATTTCTCTCTCTTTCACTGTCTTTGTTTCACGGGTTTTTAAAAGTAATTGATTTTTATAATGGGGTTTACCTGCTTTTCACTGCTGTGATTTTGCCGCTTTACACCCACTTGACTCACTTACAGAGAGATATCAATGCATAGGTTTCAAGATTCTTACTAGTCAGATATATTCTTGGGCGGTGAATTGGGGGTGTTGAGTCCAATTCATTGAGGAAGGAGTAGGGCTTGTCTATTACATATTGGGTTTATGGAACGGTATCTGAGATAATTTGAAACCCTTGTTGTATGCATCACCCCACCTCACCTTTCCCGTTAAGCAGCCATAGTGTGTTTTCTAAACGTGTGACTCTATTCTGTTTTGTAATTCAGTTCAAGGGTAGCGGTTTTTACATTCCCTCTATAAGTCATATCTTATGATAAGTGTCTTTTTCTGTGTGACTTATTTCACTTAGAATCGTCGTACCTAAATCCACTCATCATGCTGCTACTAGCCTTATGACGTTGATTTCATGGCTGAGTGATATTCCATTGTACATAAGGACCACAACTTCTTTATCCATTTTTCTCTTTCCTGGGATATTTAAGGTGTAACGAAGTGGAGATTCTTGTCAACAGAGCAGCCCTAAACTTTGGGGTGCCTGTGTCTTGCTGATTTTTAGTTTTCCCAATTTATACGCCCATGAGTGGATGTGCCCTATGCTCCCTAAGCTCAGTTTTTTAGATGTTTCAGGACACACCGTGCACTTCTCCAGAGTGGCTGTTGGCAATTTACATCCCGCCCATCAGCGTAGCCAGGCTCCCGTTTCTCCATGGCCTGTCCTGCATTTCTGGTTTTGACACTTTATTCAACATGGCCCTTTTGACCGATGGGAAGCGAGACTTCTTTGTAGCGCTGATTTGCCTTTCCAGGTTGCTTGGTTGGCCAAAAAGGGCGTATGCGTTTTTTCCTGAATATATTCAGGAAAAAACGCATACGCCCGTTTTGGCCAAGGGCATAATTGTCGAGGTTTCGCCGCTTTTCCTGTGCTTTAAAGGCGATTCGAATCTCCCTCCTGAAATCTGTTTCCTGCAATTCTGCCTTGCTTTCAAATCCTCTTCGTTGCCTTCCCTCAATATATTTGTGGACGAGAGTCATCATTTATAAGTCTGCAGGTTTGTGAATTGCAGTGCCCCTGAGCTCCATTTTTCAACTCGCTTTCTTGGGCGCTGGCCGCAAAAGCGCAGGAATGCTTCAGGCCCTATTCTGGTCCCAGGCGGCAGGCTGAGCCTGTGGTTAATTCTTCTTCCTGATGGGAAAATAGAGTGACCTCTGCCTGTCCCAACACCTAGAGCTAGTCTCTCATTGGTTCCCCCTCTTCCCTTTCATCCTCAGGACAAATTGCAAGCTGTACGGAACAGGAGGTTAAAGGTGCTGATTCTCCAAGGAGGGAGATTGCTAGTAAAGCGGCTGGAATGGCGAACCCGAGCACAAGGAGATGAGAAATGAGGTGCGTTTTAGAAACCTTTCCCGATCACACGGTGTACCATCTTCTGGGTTTCTCATGCATGTATTCGATGTAGGAAGATGCCCTTGAACCTGGAGATTTGGGACCCATGGGATGGGTACCACGCAGTATTACTTTAAAGGGTCTGCGTTTGCTCACCCAACCTCACCAAACCTCTCAGCGCCAAGAGTGTCCACCCTTATGTCTCAATCAGCTGTGGGTCTAGATATGGTCAATCCAGGTGGCATTACAGCCGCTGAACGAATTTTGTAAGAATTTCTCTCTCTTTCACTGTCTTTGTTTCACGGGTTTTTAAAAGTAATTGATTTTTATAATGGGGTTTACCTGCTTTTCACTGCTGTGATTTTGCCGCTTTACACCCACTTGACTCACTTACAGAGAGATATCAATGCATAGGTTTCAAGATTCTTACTAGTCAGATATATTCTTGGGCGGTGAATAGGGGGTGTTGAGTCCAATTCCTTGAGGAAGGAGTAGGGCTTGTCTATTACATATTGGGTTTATGGAACGGTATCTGAGCTAATTTGAAACCCTTGCTGTATGCATCACCCCACCTCACCTTTCCCGTTAAGCAGCCATAGTGTGTTTTCTAAACGTGTGACTCTATTCTGTTTTGTAATTCAGTTCAAGGGTAGCGGTTTTTACATTCCCTCTATAAGTCATATCTTATGATAAGTGTCTTTTTCTGTGTGACTTATTTCACTTAGAATCGTCGTACCTAAATCCACTCATCATGCTGCTACTTGCCTTATGACGTTGATTTCATGGCTGAGTGATATTCCATTGTACATAAGGACCACAACTTCTTTATCCATTTTTCTCTTTCCTGGGATATTTAAGGTGTAACGAAGTGGAGATTCTTGTCAACAGAGCAGCCCTAAACTTTGGGGTGCCTGTGTCTTGCTGATTTTTAGTTTTCCCAATTTATACGCCCATGAGTGGATGTGCCCTATGCTCCCTAAGCTCAGTTTTTTAGATGTTTCAGGACACACCGTGCACTTCTCCAGAGTGGCTGTTGGCAATTTACATCCCGCCCATCAGCGTAGCCAGGCTCCCGTTTCTCCATGGCCTGTCCTGCATTTCTGGTTTTGACACTTTATTCAGCATGGCCCTTTTGACCGATGGGAAGCGAGACTTCTTTGTAGCGCTGATTTGCCTTTCTAGGTTGCTTGGTTGGCCAAAAAGGGCGTATGCGTTTTTTCCTGAATATATTCAGGAAAAAACGCATACGCCCTTTTTGGCCAAGGGCATCATTGTCGAGGTTTCGCCGCTTTTCCTGTGCTTTAAAGGTGATTCGAATCTCCCTCCTGAAATCTGTTTCCTGCAATTCTGCCTTGCTTTCAAATCCTCTTCGTTGCCTTCCCTCAATATATTTGTGGACGAGAGTCATAATTTATAAGTCTGCAGGTTTGTGAATTGCAGTGCCCCTGAGCTCCATTTTTCAACTCGCTTTCTTGGGCACTGGCCGCAAAAGCGCAGGATTGCCTCAGGCCCTATTCTGGTCCCAGGCGGCAGGCTGAGCCTGTGGTTAATTCTTCTTCCTGATGGGAAAATAGAGTTACCTCTGCCTGTCCCAACACCTAGAGTTAGTCTCTCATTGGTTCCCCCTCTTCCCTTTCATCCTCAGGACAAATTGCAAGCTGTACGGAACAGGGGGTTAAAGGTGCTGATTCTCCAAGGAGGGAGATTGCTAGTAAAGCGGCTGGAATGGCGAACCCGAGCACAAGGAGATGAGAAATGAGGTGCGTTTTAGAAACCTTTCCCGATCACACGGTGTACCATCTTCTGGGTTTCTCATGCATGTTTTCGATGTAGGAAGATGCCCTTGAACCTGGAGATTTGGGACCCATGGGATGGGTACCACGCAGTATTACTTTAAAGGGTCTGCGTTTGCTCACCCAACCTCACCAAACCTCTCAGCGCCAAGAGTGTCCACCCTTATGTCTCAATCAGCTGTGGGTCTAGATATGGTCAATCCAGGTGGCATTACAGCCGCTGAACGAATTTTGTAAGAATTTCTCTCTCTTTCACTGTCTTTGTTTCACGGGTTTTTAAAAGTAATTGATTTTTATAATGGGGTTTACCTGCTTTTCACTGCTGTGATTTTGCCGCTTTACACCCACTTGACTCACTTACAGAGAGATATCAATGCCTAGGTTTCAAGATTCTTACTAGTCAGATATATTCTTGGGCGTGAATTGGGGGTGTTGAGTCCAATTCATTGAGGAAGGAGTAGGGCTTGTCTATTACATATTGGGTTTATGGAACGGTATCTGAGATAATTTGAAACCCTTGTTGTATGCATCACCCCACCTCACCTTTCCCGTTAAGCAGCCATAGTGTGTTTTCTAAACGTGTGACTCTATTCTGTTTTGTAATTCAGTTCAAGGGTAGCGGTTTTTACATTCCCTCTATAAGTCATATCTTATGATAAGTGTCTTTTTCTGTGTGACTTATTTCACTTAGAATCTTCGTACCTAAATCCACTCATCATGCTGCTACTAGCCTTATGACGTTGATTTCATGGCTGAGTGATATTCCATTGTACATAAGGACCACAACTTCTTTATCCATTTTTCTCTTTCCTGGGATATTTAAGGTGTAACGAAGTGGAGATTCTTCTCAACAGAGCAGCCCTAAACTTTGGGGTGCCTGTGTCTTGCTGATTTTTAGTTTTCCCAATTTATACGCCCATGAGTGGATGTGCCCTATGCTCCCTAAGCTCAGTTTTTTAGATGTTTCAGGACACACCGTGCACTTCTCCAGAGTGGCTGTTGGCAATTTACATCCCGCCCATCAGTGTAGCCAGGCTCCCGTTTCTCCATGGCCTGTCCTGCATTTCTGGTTTTGACACTTTATTCAGCATGGCCCTTTTGACCGATGGGAAGCGAGACTTCTTTGTAGCGCTGATTTGCCTTTCCAGGTTGCTTGGTTGGCCAAAAAGGGCGTATGCGTTTTTTCCTGAATATATTCAGGAAAAAACGCATACGCCCTTTTTGGCCAAGGGCATCATTGTCGAGGTTTTGCCGCTTTTCCTGTGCTTTAAAGGCGATTCGAATCTCCCTCCTGAAATCTGTTTCCTGCAATTCTGCCTTGCTTTCAAATCCTCTTCGTTGCCTTCCCTCAATATATTCGTGGACGAGAGTCATCATTTATAAGTCTGCAGGTTTGTGAATTGCAGTGCCCCTGAGCTCCATTTTTCAACTCGCTTTCTTGGGAGCTGGCCTCAAAAGAGCAGGAGTGCTTCAGGCCCTATTCTGGTCCCGGGCGGCAGGCTGAGCCTGTGGTTAATTCTTCTTCCTGATGGGAAAATAGAGTGACCTGTGCCTGTCCCAACACCTAGAGCTAGTCTCTCATTGGTTCCCCCTCTTCCCGTTCATCCTCAGGACAATTTGCAACCTGTACAGAACAGGAGGTTAAAGGTGCTGAATCTCCAAGGAGGGAGATTGCTAGTAAAGCGGCTGGAATGGCGAACCCGAGCACAAGGAGATGAAAAATGAGGTGTGTTTTAGAAACGTTTCCCGATCAGACGGTGTACCATCTTCTGGGTTTCTCATGCATGTTTTCGATGTAGGAAGATGCCCTTGAACCTGGAGATTTGGGACCCATGGAATGGGTACCACGCAGTATTACTTTAAAGGGTCTGCGTTTGCTCACCCAACCTCACGAAACCTCTCAGCCCCAAGAGTGTCCACCCTTATGTCTCAATCAGCTGTGGGTCTAGATATGGTCAATCCAGGTAGCATCACATCCCCTGATCGAATTTTGTAAGAATTTCTCTCTCTTTCACTGTCTTTGTTTCACGGGTTTTTAAAAGTAATTGATTTTTATAATGGGGTTTACCTGCTTTTCACTGCTGTGATTTTGCCGCTTTACACCCACTTGACTCACTTACAGAGAGATATCAATGCATAGGTTTTAAGATTCTTACTAGTCAGATATATTCTTGGGCGGTGAATAGGGGGTGTTGAGTCCAATTCATTGAGCAAGGAGTAGGTCTTGTCTATTACATATTGGGTTTATGGAACGGTATCTGAGATAATTTGAAACCCTTGTTTTATGCATCACCCCACCTCACCTTTCCCGTTAAGCAGCCATAGTGTGTTTTCTAAACGTGTGACTCTATTTTGTTTTGTAATTCAGTTCAAGGGTAGCGGTTTTTACATTCCCTCTATAAGTGATATCTTATGATAAGTGTCTTTTTCTGTGTGACTTATTTCAGTTAGAATCGTCGTACCTAAATCCACTCATCATGCTGCTACTAGCCTTATGACGTTGATTTCATGGCTGAGTGATATTCCATTGTACATAAGGACCACAACTTCTTTATCCATTTTTCTCTTTCCTGGGATATTTAAGGTGTAACGAAGTGGAGGTTCTTGTCAACAGAGCAGCCCTAAACTTTGGGGTGCCTGTGTCTTGCTGATTTTTAGTTTTCCCAATTTATACGCCCATGAGTGGATGTTCCCTATGCTCCCTAAGCTGAGTTTTGTAGACGTTTCAGGACACACCGTGCACTTCTCCAGAGTGGCTGTTGGCAATTTACATCCCGCCCATCAGCGTAGCCAGGCTCCCGTTTCTCCATGGCCTGTCCTGCATTTCTGGATTTGACACTTTATTCAGCATGGCCCTTTTGACCGATGGGAAGCGAGACTTCTTTGTAGCGCTGATTTGCCTTTCCAGGTTGCTTGGTTTGCCAAAAAGGGCGTATGCGTTTTTTCCTGAATATATTCAGGAAAAAACGCATACGCCCTTTTTGGCCAAGGGCATCATTGTCGAGGTTTTGCCGCTTTTCCTGTGCTTTAAAGGCGATTCGAATCTCCCTCCTGAAATCTGTTTCCTGCAATTCTGCCTTGCTTTCAAATCCTCTTCGTTTCTTTCCATCAATATATTTGTGGACGAGCGTCATCATTTATAAGTCTGCAGGTTTGTGAATTGCAGTGCCCCTGAGCTCCATTTTTCAACTCGCTTTCTTGGGAGCTGGCCGCAAAGGCGCAGGATTGCTTCAGGCCCTATTCTGGTCCCGGGCGGCAGGCTGAGCCTGTGGTTAATTCTTCTTCCTGATGGGAAAATAGAGTGACCTGTGCCTGTCCCAACACCTCGAGCTAGTCTCTCATTGGTTCCCCCTCTTCCCGCTCATCCTCAGGACAAATTGCAACCTGTACGGAACAGAAGGTTAAAGGTGCTGATTCTCCAAGGAGGGAGATTGCTAGTAAAGCGGCTGGAATGGCAAACCCGAGCACAAGGAGATGAGAAATGTGGTGCGTTTTAGAAACCTTTCCCGATCACACGGTGTACCATCTTCTGGGTTTCTCATGCATGTTTTCGATGTAGGAAGATGCCCTTGAACCTGGAGATTCGGGACCCATGGGATGGGTACCACGCAGTATTACTTTAATGGGTCTGCGTTTGCTCACCCAACCTCACCAAACCTCTCAGCCCCAAGAGTGTCCACCCTTATGTCTCAATCAGCTGTGGGTCTAGATATGGTCAATCCAGGTGGCATCACAGCCCCTGAACGACTTTTGTAAGAATTTCTCTCTCTTTCACTGTCTTTGTTTCACGGGTTTTTAAAAGTAATTGATTTTTATAATGGGGTTTACCTGCTTTTCACTGCTGTGATTTTGCCGCTTTACACCCACTTGACTCACTTACAGAGAGATATCAATGCATAGGTTTTAAGATTCTTACTAGTCAGATATATTCTTGGGCTGTGAATAGGGGGTGCTGAGTCCAATTCCTTGAGCAAGGAGTAGGTCTTATCTATTACATATTGGGTTTATGGAACGGTATCTGAGATAATTTGAAACCCTTGTTTTATGCATCACACCACCTCACCTTTCCCGTTAAGCAGCCATAGTGTGTTTTCTAAACGTGTGACTCTATTCTGTTTTGTAATTCAGTTCAAGGGTAGCGGTTTTTACATTCCCTCTATAAGTGATATCTTATGATAAGTGTCTTTTTCTGTGTGACTTATTTCACTTAGAATCGTCGTACCTAAATCCACTCATCATGCTGCTACTAGCCTTATGACGTTGATTTCATGGCTGAGTGATATTCCATTGTACATAAGGATCACAACTTCTTTATCCATTTTTCTCTCTCCTGGGATATTTAAGGTGTAACTAAGTGGAGGTTCTTGTCAACAGAGCAGCCCTAAACTTTGGGGTGCCTGTGTCTTGCTGATTTTTAGTTTTCCCAAATTATACGCCCATGAGTGGAAGTGCCCTATGGTCCCTAAGCTGAGTATTTTAGATGTTTCAGGACACACCGTGCACTTCTCCAGAGTGGCTGTTGGCAATTTACATCCTGCCCATCAGCGTAGCCAGGCTCCCGTTTCTCCATGGCCTGTCCTGCATTTCTGGTTTTGACACTTTATTCAGCATGGCCCTTTGGACCGATGGGAAGCGAGACTTCTTTGTAGCGCTGACTTGCCTTTCCAGGTTGCTTGGTTGGCCAAAAAGGGCGTATGCGTTTTTTCCTGAATATATTCAGGAAAAAACGCATACGCCCTTTTTGGCCAAAGGCATCATTGTCGAGTGTTTGCCGCTTTTCCTGTGCTTTAAAGGCGTTTCGAATCTCCCTCCTGAAATCTGTTTCCTGCAATTCTGCCTTGCTTTCAAATCCTCTTCGTTGCCTTCCCTCAATATATTCGTGGACGAGAGTCATCATTTATAAGTCTGCAGGTTTGTGAATTGCAGTGCCCCTGGGCTCCATTTTTCAACTCGCTTTCTTGGGAGCTGGCCGCAAAAGCGCAGGATTGCTTCAGGCCCTATTCTGGTCCCGGGTGGCAGGCTGAGCCTGTGGTTAATTCTTCTTCCTGATGGGAAAATAGAGTGACCTGTGCCTGTCCCAACACCTAGAGCTAGTCTCTCATTGGTTCCCCCTCTTCCCGTTCATCCTCAGGACAAATTGCAACCTGTACGGAACAGGAGGTTAAAGGTGCTGATTCTCCAAGGAGGGAGATTGCTAGTAAAGCGGCTGGAATGGCGAACCCGAGGACAAGGAGATCAGAAATGAGGTGCGTTTTAGAAACCTTTCCCGATCACACGGTGTACCATCTTCTGGGTTTCTCATGCATGTTTTCGATGTAGGAAGATGCCCTTGAACCTGGAGATTTGGGACCCATGGGATGGGTACCACGCAGTATTACTTTAATGGGTCTGCGTTTGCTCACCCAACCTCACCAAACCTCTCAGCCCCAAGAGGTTCCACCCTTATGTCTCAATCAGCTGTGGGTCTAGATATGGTCAATCCAGGTGGCATCACAGCCCCTGAACGAATTTTGTAAGAATTTCTCTCTCTTTCACTGTCTTTGTTTCACGGGTTTTTAAAAGTAATTGATTTTTATAATGAGGTTTACCTGCTTTTCACTGCTGTGATTTTGCCGCTTTACACCCACTTGACTCACTTACAGAGAGATATCAATGCATAGGTTTCAAGATTCTTACTAGTCAGATATATTCTTGGGCGGTGAATTGGGGGTGTTGAGTCCAATTCATTGAGGAAGGAGTAGGGCTTGTCTATTACATATTGGGTTTATGGAACGGTATCTGAGATAATTTGAAACCCTTGTTGTATGCATCACCCCACCTCACCTTTCCCGTTAAGCAGCCATAGTGTGTTTTCTAAACGTGTGACTCTATTCTGTTTTGTAATTCAGTTCAAGGGTAGCGGTTTTTACATTCCCTCTATAAGTCATATCTTATGATAAGTGTCTTTTTCTGTGTGACTTATTTCACTTAGAATCGTCGTACCTAAATCCACTCATCATGCTGCTACTAGCCTTATGACGTTGATTTCATGGCTGAGTGATATTCCATTGTACATAAGGACCACAACTTCTTTATCCATTTTTCTCTTTCCTGCGATCTATAAGGTGTAACGAAGTGGAGGTTCTTGTCAACCGATCAGCCCTAAACTTTGGGGTGCCTGTGTCTTGCTGATTTTTAGTTTTCCCAATTTATACGCCCATGAGTGGATGTGCCCTACGCTCCCTAAGCTGCATTTTTTAGATGTTTCAGGACACACCGTGCACATCTCCAGAGTGGCTCTTGGCAATTTACATCCCGCCCATCAGCGTAACCAGGCTCCCGTTTCTCCATGGCCTGTCCTGCATTTCTGGTTTCGACACTTTATTCAGCATGGCCCTTTTGACCGATGGGAAGCGAGACTTCTTTGTAGCGCTGATTTGCCTTTCCAGGTTGCTTGGTTGGCCAAAAAGGGCGTATGCGTTTTTTCCTGAATATATTCAGGAAAAAACGCATACGCCCTTTTTGGCCAAGGGCATCATTGTCGAGGATTTGCCGCTTTTCCTGTGCTTTAAAGGCGATTCGAATCTCCCTCCTGAAATCTGTTTCCTGCAATTCTGCCTTGCTTTCAAATCCTCTTCGTTGCCTTCCCTCAATATATTCGTGGACGAGAGTCATCATTTATAAGTCTGCAGGTTTGTGAATTGCAGTGCCCCTGAGCTCCAGTTTTCAACTCGCTTTCTTGGGAGCTGGCCGCAAAAGCGCAGGATTGCTTCAGGCCCTATTCTGGTCCCAGGCGGCAGGCTGAGCCTGTGGTTAAATCTTCTTCCTGATGGGAAAATACAGTGACCTGTGCCTGTCCCAACACCTAGAGCTAGTCTCTCATTGGTTCCCCCTCTTCCCGTTCATCCTCAGGACAAATTGCAACCTGTACGGAACAGGAGGTTAAAGGTGCTGATTCTCCAAGGAGGGAGATTGCTAGTAAAGCGACTGGAATGGCGAACCCGAGCACAAGGAGATGAGAAATGAGGTGCGTTTTAGAAACCTTTCCTGATCACACGGTGTACCATCTTCTGGGTTTCTCATGCATGTTTTTGATGTAGGAAGATGCCCTTGAACCTGGAGATTTGGGACCCATGGGATGGGTACCACGCAGTATTACTTTAAAGGGTCTGCGTTTGCTCACCCAACCTCACCAAAACTCTCAGCCCCAAGAGTGTCCACCCTTATGTCTCAATCAGCTGTGGGTCTAGATATGGTCAATCCAGGTGGCATCCCAGCCCCTGAACGACTTTTGTAAGAATTTCTCTCTCTTTCACTGTCTCTGTTTCACGGGTTTTTAAAAGTAATTGATTTTTATAATGGGGTTTACCTGCTTTTCACTGCTGTGATTTTGCCGCTTTACACCCACTTGACTCACTTACAGAGAGATATCAATGCATAGGTTTCAAGATTCTTACTAGTCAGATATATTCTTGGGCGGTGAATTGGGGGTGTTGAGTCCAATTCATTGAGGAAGGAGTAGGGCTTGTCTATTACATATTGGGTTTATGGAACGGTATCTGAGATAATTTGAAACCCTTGTTGTATGCATCACCCCACCTCACCTTTCCCGTTAAGCAGCCATAGTGTGTTTTCTAAACGTGTGACTCTATTCTGTTTTGTAATTCAGTTCAAGGGTAGCGGTTTTTACATTCCCTCTATAAGTCATATCTTATGATAAGTGTCTTTTTCTGTGTGACTTATTTCACTTAGAATCGTCGTACCTAAATCCACTCATCATGCTGCTACTAGCCTTATGACGTTGATTTCATGGCTGAGTGATATTCCATTGTACATAAGGACCACAACTTCTTTATCCATTTTTCTCTTTCCTGGGATATTTAAGGTGTAACGAAGTGGAGATTCTTGTCAACAGAGCAGCCCTAAACTTTGGGGTGCCTGTGTCTTGCTGATTTTTAGTTTTCCCAATTTATACGCCCATGAGTGGATGTGCCCTATGCTCCCTAAGCTCAGTTTTTTAGATGTTTCAGGACACACCGTGCACTTCTCCAGAGTGGCTGTTGGCAATTTACATCCCGCCCATCAGCGTAGCCAGGCTCCCGTTTCTCCATGGCCTGTCCTGCATTTCTGGTTTTGACACTTTATTCAGCATGGCCCTTTTGACCGATGGGAAGCGAGACTTCTTTGTAGCGCTGATTTGCCTTTCCAGGTTGCTTGGTTGGCCAAAAAGGGCGTATGCGTTTTTTCCTGAATATATTCAGGAAAAAACGCATACGCCCTTTTTGGCCAAGGGCATAATTGTCGAGGTTTCGCCGCTTTTCCTGTGCTTTAAAGGCGATTCGAATCTCCCTCCTGAAATCTGTTTCCTGCAATTCTGCCTTGCTTTCAAATCCTCTTCGTTGCCTTCCCTCAATATATTTGTGGACGAGAGTCATCATTTATAAGTCTGCAGGTTTGTGAATTGCAGTGCCCCTGAGCTCCATTTTTCAACTCGCTTTCTTGGGCGCTGGCCGCAAAAGCGCAGGAATGCTTCAGGCCCTATTCTGGTCCCAGGCGGCAGGCTGAGCCTGTGGTTAATTCTTCTTCCTGATGGGAAAATAGAGTGACCTCTGCCTGTCCCAACACCTAGAGCTAGTCTCTCATTGGTTCCCCCTCTTCCCTTTCATCCTCAGGACAAACTGCAAGCTGTACGGAACAGGAGGTTAAAGGTGCTGATTCTCCAAGGAGGGAGATTGCTAGTAAAGCGGCTGGAATGGCGAACCCGAGCACAAGGAGATGAGAAATGAGGTGCGTTTTAGAAACCTTTCCCGATCACACGGTGTACCATCTTCTGGGTTTCTCATGCATGTATTCGATGTAGGAAGATGCCCTTGAACCTGGAGATTTGGGACCCATGGGATGGGTACCACGCAGTATTACTTTAAAGGGTCTGCGTTTGCTCACCCAACCTCACCAAACCTCTCAGCGCCAAGAGTGTCCACCCTTATGTCTCAATCAGCTGTGGGTCTAGATATGGTCAATCCAGGTGGCATTACAGCCGCTGAACGAATTTTGTAAGAATTTCTCTCTCTTTCACTGTCTTTGTTTCACGGGTTTTTAAAAGTAATTGATTTTTATAATGGGGTTTACCTGCTTTTCACTGCTGTGATTTTGCCGCTTTACACCCACTTGACTCACTTACAGAGAGATATCAATGCATAGGTTTCAAGATTCTTACTAGTCAGATATATTCTTGGGCGGTGAATAGGAGGTGTTGAGTCCAATTCATTGAGGAAGGAGTAGGGCTTGTCTATTACATATTGGGTTTATGGAACGGTATCTGAGCTAATTTGAAACCCTTGCTGTATGCATCACCCCACCTCACCTTTCCCGTTAAGCAGCCATAGTGTGTTTTCTAAACGTGTGACTCTATTCTGTTTTGTAATTCAGTTCAAGGGTAGCGGTTTTTACATTCCCTCTATAAGTCATATCTTATGATAAGTGTCTTTTTCTGTGTGACTTATTTCACTTAGAATCGTCGTACCTAAATCCACTCATCATGCTGCTACTTGCCTTATGACGTTGATTTCATGGCTGAGTGATATTCCATTGTACATAAGGACCACAACTTCTTTATCCATTTTTCTCTTTCCTGGGATATTTAAGGTGTAACGAAGTGGAGATTCTTGTCAACAGAGCAGCCCTAAACTTTGGGGTGCCTGTGTCTTGCTGATTTTTAGTTTTCCCAATTTATACGCCCATGAGTGGATGTGCCCTATGCTCCCTAAGCTCAGTTTTTTAGATGTTTCAGGACACACCGTGCACTTCTCCAGAGTGGCTGTTGGCAATTTACATCCCGCCCATCAGCGTAGCCAGGCTCCCGTTTCTCCATGGCCTGTCCTGCATTTCTGGTTTTGACACTTTATTCAGCATGGCCCTTTTGACCGATGGGAAGCGAGACTTCTTTGTAGCGCTGATTTGCCTTTCTAGGTTGCTTGGTTGGCCAAAAAGGGCGTATGCGTTTTTTCCTGAATATATTCAGGAAAAAACGCATACGCCCTTTTTGGCCAAGGGCATCATTGTCGAGGTTTCGCCGCTTTTCCTGTGCTTTAAAGGTGATTCGAATCTCCCTCCTGAAATCTGTTTCCTGCAATTCTGCCTTGCTTTCAAATCCTCTTCGTTGCCTTCCCTCAATATATTTGTGGACGAGAGTCATAATTTATAAGTCTGCAGGTTTGTGAATTGCAGTGCCCCTGAGCTCCATTTTTCAACTCGCTTTCTTGGGCACTGGCCGCAAAAGCGCAGGATTGCCTCAGGCCCTATTCTGGTCCCAGGCGGCAGGCTGAGCCTGTGGTTAATTCTTCTTCCTGATGGGAAAATAGAGTTACCTCTGCCTGTCCCAACACCTAGAGCTAGTCTCTCATTGGTTCCCCCTCTTCCCTTTCATCCTCAGGACAAATTGCAAGCTGTACGGAACAGGGGGTTAAAGGTGCTGATTCTCCAAGGAGGGAGATTGCTAGTAAAGCGGCTGGAATGGCGAACCCGAGCACAAGGAGATGAGAAAAGAGGTGCGTTTTAGAAACCTTTCCCGATCACACGGTGTACCATCTTCTGGGTTTCTCATGCATGTTTTCGATGTAGGAAGATGCCCTTGAACCTGGAGATTTGGGACCCATGGGATGGGTACCACGCAGTATTATTTTAAAGGGTCTGCGTTTGCTCACCCAACCTCACCAAACCTCTCAGCGCCAAGAGTGTCCACCCTTATGTCTCAATCAGCTGTGGGTCTAGATATGGTCAATCCAGGTGGCATTACAGCCGCTGAACGAATTTTGTAAGAATTTCTCTCTCTTTCACTGTCTTTGTTTCACGGGTTTTTAAAAGTAATTGATTTTTATAATGGGGTTTACCTGCTTTTCACTGCTGTGATTTTGCCGCTTTACACCCACTTGACTCACTTACAGAGAGATATCAATGCATAGGTTTCAAGATTCTTACTAGTCAGATATATTCTTGGGCGGTGAATTGGGGGTGTTGAGTCCAATTCATTGAGGAAGGAGTAGGGCTTGTCTATTACATATTGGGTTTATGGAACGGTATCTGAGATAATTTGAAACCCTTGTTGTATGCATCACCCCACCTCACCTTTCCCGTTAAGCAGCCATAGTGTGTTTTCTAAACGTGTGACTCTATTCTGTTTTGTAATTCAGTTCAAGGGTAGCGGTTTTTACATTCCCTCTATAAGTCATATCTTATAAGTGTCTTTTTCTGTGTGACTTATTTCACTTAGAATCGTCGTACCTAAATCCAATCATCATGCTGCTACTAGCCTTATGACGTTGATTTCATGGCTGAGTGATATTCCATTGTACATAAGGACCACAACTTCTTTATCCATTTTTCTCTTTCCTGGGATATTTAAGGTGTAACGAAGTGGAGATTCTTGTCAACAGAGCAGCCCTAAACTTTGGGGTGCCTGTGTCCTGCTGGTTTTTAGTTTTCCCAATTTATACGCCCATGAGTGGATGTGCCCTATGCTCCCTAAGCTGAGTTTTTTAGACGTTTCAGGACACACCGTGCACTTCTCCAGAGTGGCTGTTGGCAATTTACATCCCGCCCATCAGCGTAGCCAGGCTCCCGTTTCTCCATGGCCTGTCCTGCATTTCTGGTTTTGACACTTTATTCAGCATGGCCCTTTTGACCGATGGGAAGCGAGACTTCTTTGTAGCGCTGATTTGCCTTTCCAGGTTGCTTGGTTGGCCAAAAAGGGCGTATGCGTTTTTTCCTGAATATATTCAGGAAAAAACGCATACGCCCTTTTTGGCCAAGGGCATCATTGTCGAGGTTTTGCCGCTTTTCCTGTGCTTTAAAGGCGATTCGAATCTCCCTCCTGAAATCTGTTTCCTGCAATTCTGCCTTGCTTTCAAATCCTCTTCGTTGCCTTCCATCAATATATTTGTGGACGAGAGTCATCATTTATAAGTCTGCAGGTTTGTGAATTGCAGTGCCCCTGAGCTCCATTTTTCAACTCGCTTTCTTGGGAGCTGGCCGCAAAAGCGCAGGATTGCTTCAGGCCCTATTCTGGTCCCAGGCGGCAGGCTGAGCCTGTGGTTAATTCTTCTTCTTGAGGGGAAAATAGAGTGACCTGTGCCTGTCCCAACACCTGGAGCTAGTCTCTCATTGGTTCCCCCTCTTCCCGTTCATCCTCAGGACTAATTGCAACCTGTACGGAACAGGAGGTTAAAGGTGCTGATTCTCCAAGGAGGGAGATTGCTAGTAAAGCGGCTGGAATGGCGAACCCAAGCACAAGGAGATGAGAAATGAGGTGCGTTTTAGAAACCTTTCCCGATCACACGGTGTACCATCTTCTGGGTTTCTCATGAATGTTTTCGATGTAGGAAGATGCCCTTGAACCTGGAGATTTGGGACCCATGGAATGGGTACCACGCAGTATTACTTTATAGGGTCTGCGTTTGCTCACCCAACCTCACCAAACCTCTCAGCCCCAAGAGTGTCCACCCTTATGTCTCAATCAGCTGTGGGTCTAGATATGGTCAATCCAGGTGGCATCACAGCCCCTTAACGAATTTTGTAAGAATTTCTCTCTCTTTCACTGTCTTTGTTTCACGGGTTTTTAAAAGTAATTGATTTTTATAATGGGGTTTACCTGCTTTTCACTGCTGTGATTTTGCCGCTTTACACCCACTTGACTCACTTACAGAGAGATATCAATGCCTAGGTTTCAAGATTCTTACTAGTCAGATATATTCTTGGGCGGTGAATTGGGGGTGTTGAGTCCAATTCATTGAGGAAGGAGTAGGGCTTGTCTATTACATATTGGGTTTATGGAACGGTATCTGAGATAATTTGAAACGCTTGTTGTATGCATCACCCCACCTCACCTTTCCCGTTAAGCAGCCATAGTGTGTTTTCTAAACGTGTGACTCTATTCTGTTTTGTAATTCAGTTCAAGGGTAGCGGTTTTTACATTCCCTCTATAAGTCATATCTTATGATAAGTGTCTTTTTCTGTGTGACTTATTTCACTTAGAATCTTCGTACCTAAATCCACTCATCATGCTGCTACTAGCCTTATGACGTTGATTTCATGGCTGAGTGATATTCCATTGTACATAAGGACCACAACTTCTTTATCCATTTTTCTCTTTCCTGGGATATTTAAGGTGTAACGAAGTGGAGATTCTTCTCAACAGAGCAGCCCTAAACTTTGGGGTGCCTGTGTCTTGCTGATTTTTAGTTTTCCCAATTTATACGCCCATGAGTGGATGTGCCCTATGCTCCCTAAGCTCAGTTTTTTAGATGTTTCAGGACACACCGTGCACTTCTCCAGAGTGGCTGTTGGCAATTTACATCCCGCCCATCAGTGTAGCCAGGCTCCCGTTTCTCCATGGCCTGTCCTGCATTTCTGGTTTTGACACTTTATTCAGCATGGCCCTTTTGACCGATGGGAAGCGAGACTTCTTTGTAGCGCTGATTTGCCTTTCCAGGTTGCTTGGTTGGCCAAAAAGGGCGTATGCGTTTTTTCCTGAATATATTCAGGAAAAAACGCATACGCCCTTTTTGGCCAAGGGCATCATTGTCGAGGTTTTGCCGCTTTTCCTGTGCTTTAAAGGCGATTCGAATCTCCCTCCTGAAATCTGTTTCCTGCAATTCTGCCTTGCTTTCAAATCCTCTTCGTTGCCTTCCCTCAATATATTCGTGGACGAGAGTCATCATTTATAAGTCTGCAGGTTTGTGAATTGCAGTGCCCCTGAGCTCCATTTTTCAACTCGCTTTCTTGGGAGCTGGCCTCAAAAGAGCAGGAGTGCTTCAGGCCCTATTCTGGTCCCGGGCGGCAGGCTGAGCCTGTGGTTAATTCTTCTTCCTGATGGGAAAATAGAGTGACCTGTGCCTGTCCCAACACCTAGAGCTAGTCTCTCATTGGTTCCCCCTCTTCCCGTTCATCCTCAGGACAATTTGCAACCTGTACAGAACAGGAGGTTAAAGGTGCTGAATCTCCAAGGAGGGAGATTGCTAGTAAAGCGGCTGGAATGGCGAACCCGAGCACAAGGAGATGAAAAATGAGGTGTGTTTTAGAAACGTTTCCCGATCAGACGGTGTACCATCTTCTGGGTTTCTCATGCATGTTTTCGATGTAGGAAGATGCCCTTGAACCTGGAGATTTGGGACCCATGGAATGGGTACCACGCAGTATTACTTTAAAGGGTCTGCGTTTGCTCACCCAACCTCACGAAACCTCTCAGCCCCAAGAGTGTCCACCCTTATGTCTCAATCAGCTGTGGGTCTAGATATGGTCAATCCAGGTAGCATCACATCCCCTGATCGAATTTTGTAAGAATTTCTCTCTCTTTCACTGTCTTTGTTTCACGGGTTTTTAAAAGTAATTGATTTTTATAATGGGGTTTACCTGCTTTTCACTGCTGTGATTTTGCCGCTTTACACCCACTTGACTCACTTACAGAGAGATATCAATGCATAGGTTTTAAGATTCTTACTAGTCAGATATATTCTTGGGCGGTGAATAGGGGGTGTTGAGTCCAATTCATTGAGCAAGAAGTAGGTCTTGTCTATTACATATTGGGTTCATGGAACGGTATCTGAGATAATTTGAAACCCTTGTTTTATGCATCACCCCACCTCACCTTTCCCGTTAAGCAGCCATAGTGTGTTTTCTAAACGTGTGACTCTATTTTGTTTTGTAATTCAGTTCAAGGGTAGCGGTTTTTACATTCCCTCTATAAGTGATATCTTATAAAAAGTGTCTTTTTCTGTGTGACTTATTTCAGTTAGAATCGTCGTACCTAAATCCACTCATCATGCTGCTACTAGCCTTATGACGTTGATTTCATGGCTGAGTGATATTCCATTGTACATAAGGACCACAACTTCTTTATCCATTTTTCTCTTTCCTGGGATATTTAAGGTGTAACGAAGTGGAGGTTCTTGTCAACAGAGCAGCCCTAAACTTTGGGGTGCCTGTGTCTTGCTGATTTTTAGTTTTCCCAATTTATACGCCCATGAGTGGATGTTCCCTATGCTCCCTAAGCTGAGTTTTGTAGACGTTTCAGGACACACCGTGCACTTCTCCAGAGTGGCTGTTGGCAATTTACATCCCGCCCATCAGCGTAGCCAGGCTCCCGTTTCTCCATGGCCTGTCCTGCATTTCTGGATTTGACACTTTATTCAGCATGGCCCTTTTGACCGATGGGAAGCGAGACTTCTTTGTAGCGCTGATTTGCCTTTCCAGGTTGCTTGGTTTGCCAAAAAGGGCGTATGCGTTTTTTCCTGAATATATTCAGGAAAAAACGCATACGCCCTTTTTGGCCAAGGGCATCATTGTCGAGGTTTTGCCGCTTTTCCTGTGCTTTAAAGGCGATTCGAATCTCCCTCCTGAAATCTGTTTCCTGCAATTCTGCCTTGCTTTCAAATCCTCTTCGTTTCTTTCCATCAATATATTTGTGGACGAGCGTCATCATTTATAAGTCTGCAGGTTTGTGAATTGCAGTGCCCCTGAGCTCCATTTTTCAACTCGCTTTCTTGGGAGCTGGCCGCAAAGGCGCAGGATTGCTTCAGGCCCTATTCTGGTCCCGGGCGGCAGGCTGAGCCTGTGGTTAATTCTTCTTCCTGATGGGAAAATAGAGTGACCTGTGCCTGTCCCAACACCTCGAGCTAGTCTCTCATTGGATCCCCCTCTTCCCGCTCATCCTCAGGACAAATTGCAACCTGTACGGAACAGAAGGTTAAAGGTGCTGATTCTCCAAGGAGGGAGATTGCTAGTAAAGCGGCTGGAATGGCAAACCCGAGCACAAGGAGATGAGAAATGTGGTGCGTTTTAGAAACCTTTCCCGATCACACGGTGTACCATCTTCTGGGTTTCTCATGCATGTTTTCGATGTAGGAAGATGCCCTTGAACCTGGAGATTCGGGACCCATGGGATGGGTACCACGCAGTATTACTTTAATGGGTCTGCGTTTGCTCACCCAACCTCACCAAACCTCTCAGCCCCAAGAGTGTCCACCCTTATGTCTCAATCAGCTGTGGGTCTAGATATGGTCAATCCAGGTGGCATCACAGCCCCTGAACGACTTTTGTAAGAATTTCTCTCTCTTTCACTGTCTTTGTTTCACGGGTTTTTAAAAGTAATTGATTTTTATAATGGGGTTTACCTGCTTTTCACTGCTGTGATTTTGCCGCTTTACACCCACTTGACTCACTTACAGAGAGATATCAATGCATAGGTTTTAAGATTCTTACTAGTCAGATATATTCTTGGGCTGTGAATAGGGGGTGCTGAGTCCAATTCCTTGAGCAAGGAGTAGGTCTTATCTATTACATATTGGGTTTATGGAACGGTATCTGAGATAATTTGAAACCCTTGTTTTATGCATCACCCCACCTCACCTTTCCCGTTAAGCAGCCATAGTGTGTTTTCTAAACGTGTGACTCTATTCTGTTTTGTAATTCAGTTCAAGGGTAGCGGTTTTTACATTCCCTCTATAAGTGATATCTTATGATAAGTGTCTTTTTCTGTGTGACTTATTTCACTTAGAATCGTCGTACCTAAATCCACTCATCATGCTGCTACTAGCCTTATGACGTTGATTTCATGGCTGAGTGATATTCCATTGTACATAAGGACCACAACTTCTTTATCCATTTTTCTCTCTCCTGGGATATTTAAGGTGTAACTAAGTGGAGGTTCTTGTCAACAGAGCAGCCCTAAACTTTGGGGTGCCTGTGTCTTGCTGATTTTTAGTTTTCCCAAATTATACGCCCATGAGTGGAAGTGCCCTATGGTCCCTAAGCTGAGTATTTTAGATGTTTCAGGACACACCGTGCACTTCTCCAGAGTGGCTGTTGGCAATTTACATCCTGCCCATCAGCGTAGCCAGGCTCCCGTTTCTCCATGGCCTGTCCTGAATTTCTGGTTTTGACACTTTATTCAGCATGGCCCTTTGGACCGATGGGAAGCGAGACTTCTTTGTAGCGCTGATTTGCCTTTCCAGGTTGCTTGGTTGGCCAAAAAGGGCGTATGCGTTTTTTCCTGAATATATTCAGGAAAAAACGCATACGCCCTTTTTGGCCAAAGGCATCATTGTCGAGGGTTTGCCGCTTTTCCTGTGCTTTAAAGGCGTTTCGAATCTCCCTCCTGAAATCTGTTTCCTGCAATTCTGCCTTGCTTTCAAATCCTCTTCGTTGCCTTCCCTCAATATATTCGTGGACGAGAGTCATCATTTATAAGTCTGCAGGTTTGTGAATTGCAGTGCCCCTGGGCTCCATTTTTCAACTCGCTTTCTTGGGAGCTGGCCGCAAAAGCGCAGGATTGCTTCAGGCCCTATTCTGGTCCCGGGTGGCAGGCTGAGCCTGTGGTTAATTCTTCTTCCTGATGGGAAAATAGAGTGACCTGTGCCTGTCCCAACACCTAGAGCTAGTCTCTCATTGGTTCCCCCTCTTCCCGTTCATCCTCAGGACAAATTGCAACCTGTACGGAACAGGAGGTTAAAGGTGCTGATTCTCCAAGGTGGGAGATTGCTAGTAAAGCGGCTGGAATGGCGAACCCGAGCACAAGGAGATCAGAAATGAGGTGCGTTTTAGAAACCTTTCCCGATCACACGGTGTACCATCTTCTGGGTTTCTCATGCATGTTTTTGATGTAGGAAGATGCCCTTGAACCTGGAGATTTGGGACCCATGGGATGGGTACCACGCAGTATTACTTTAAAGGGTCTGCGTTTGCTCACCCAACCTCACCAAACCTCTCAGCCCCAAGAGTGTCCACCCTTATGTCTCAATCAGCTGTGGGTCTAGATATGGTCAATCCAGGTGGCATCACAGCTCCTGTACGAATTTTGTAAGAATTTCTCTCTCTTTCACTGTCTTTGTTTCACGGGTTTTTAAAAGTAATTGATTTTTATAATGGGGTTTACCTGCTTTTCAGTGCTGTGATTTTGCCGCTTTACACCCACTTGACTCACTTACAGAGAGATATCAATGCATTGGTTTTAAGATTCTTACTAGTCAGATATATTCTTGGGCGGTGAATAGGGGGTGTTGAGTCCAATTCATTGAGCAAGGAGTAGGTCTTGTCTATTACATATTGGGTTTATGGAACGGTATGTGAGATAATTTGAAACCCTTGTTTTATGCATCACCCCACCTCACCTTTCCCGTTAAGCAGCCATAGTGTGTTTTCTAAACGTGTGACTCTATTCTGTTTTGTAATTCCGTTCAAGGGTAGCGGTTTTTACATTCCCTCTATAAGTGATATCTTATGATAAGTGTCTTTTTCTGTGTGACTTATTTCAGTTAGAATCGTCGTACCTAAATCCACTCAACATGCTGCTACTAGCCTTATGACGTTGATTTCATGGCTGAGTGATATTCCATTGTACATAAGGACCACAACTTCTTTATCCATTTTTCTCTTTCCTGGGATATTTAAGGTGTAACAAAGTGGAGGTTCTTGTCAACAGAGCAGCCCTAAATTTTGAGGTGCCTGTGTCTTGCTGATTTTTAGTTTTCCCAATTTATACGCCCATGAGTGGATGTGCCCCATGCTCCCTAAGCTGAGTTTTGTAGATGTTTCAGGACACACCGTGCACTTCTCCAGAGTGGCTGTTGGCAATTTTCATCCCGCCCATCAGCGTAGCCAGGCTCCCGTTTCTCCATGGCCTGTCCTGCATTTCTGGTTTTGACACTTTATTCAGCATGGCCCTTTTGACCGATGGGAAGCGAGACTTCTTTGTAGCGCTTATTTGCCTTTCCAGGTTGCTTGGTTGGCCAAAAAGGGCGTATGCGTTTTTTCCTGAATATATTCAGGAAAAAACGCATACGCCCTTTTTGGCCAAGGACATCATTGTCGAGGTTTCGCCGCTTTTCCTGTGCTTTAAAGGCGATTCGAATCTCCCTACTGAAATCTGTTTCCTGCAATTCTGCCTTTCTTTCAAATCCTCTTCGTTTCTTTCCGTCAATATATTTGTGGACGAGCGTCATCATTTATAAGTCTGCAGGTTTGTGAATTGCAGTGCCCCTGAGCTCCATTTTTCAACTCGCTTTCTTGGGAGCTGGCCGCAAAGGCGCAGGATTGCTTCAGGCCCTATTCTGGTCCCGGGCGGCAGGCTGAGCCTGTGGTTAATTCTTCTTGCTGATGGGAAAATAGAGTGACCTGTGCCTGTCCCAACACCTCGAGCTAGTCTCTCATTGGTTCCCCCTCTTCCCGCTCATCCTCAGGACAAATTGCAACCTGTACGGAACAGAAGGTTAAAGGTGCTGATTCTCCAAGGAGGGAGATTGCTAGTAAAGTGGCTGGAATGGCAAACCCGAGCACAAGGAGATGAGAAATGTGGTGCGTTTTATAAACCTTTCCCGATCACACGGTGTACCATCTTCTGGGTTTCTCATGCATGTTTTCGATGTAGGAAGATGCCCTTGAACCTGGAGATTCGGGACCCATGGGATGGGTACCACGCAGTATTACTTTAATGGGTCTGCGTTTGCTCACCCAACCTCACCAAACCTCTCAGCCCCAAGAGTGTCCACCCTTATGTCTCAATCAGCTGTGGGTCTAGATATGGTCAATCCAGGTGGCATCACAGCCCCTGAACGACTTTTGTAAGAATTTCTCTCTCTTTCACTGTCTTTGTTTCACGGGTTTTTAAAAGTAATTGATTTTTATAATGGGGTTTACCTGCTTTTCACTGCTGTGATTTTGCCGCTTTACACCCACTTGACTCCATTACAGAGAGATATCAATGCATAGGTTTTAAGATTCTTACTAGTCAGATATATTCTTGGGCTGTGAATAGGGGGTGCTGAGTCCAATTCCTTGAGCAAGGAGTAGGTCTTATCTATTACATATTGGGTTTATGGAACGGTATCTGAGATAATTTGAAACCCTTGTTTTATGCATCACACCACCTCACCTTTCCCGTTAAGCAGCCATAGTGTGTTTTCTAAACGTGTGACTCTATTCTGTTTTGTAATTCAGTTCAAGGGTAGCGGTTTTTACATTCCCTCTATAAGTGATATCTTATGATAAGTGTCTTTTTCTGTGTGACTTATTTCACTTAGAATCGTCGTACCTAAATCCACTCATCATGCTGCTACTAGCCTTATGACGTTGATTTCATGGCTGAGTGATATTCCATTGTACATAAGGATCACAACTTCTTTATCCATTTTTCTCTCTCCTGGGATATTTAAGGTGTAACTAAGTGGAGGTTCTTGTCAACAGAGCAGCCCTAAACTTTGGGGTGCCTGTGTCTTGCTGATTTTTAGTTTTCCCAAATTATACGCCCATGAGTGGAAGTGCCCTATGGTCCCTAAGCTGAGTATTTTAGATGTTTCAGGACACACCGTGCACTTCTCCAGAGTGGCTGTTGGCAATTTACATCCTGCCCATCAGCGTAGCCAGGCTCCCGTTTCTCCATGGCCTGTCCTGAATTTCTGGTTTTGACACTTTATTCAGCATGGCCCTTTGGACCGATGGGAAGCGAGACTTCTTTGTAGCGCTGATTTGCCTTTCCAGGTTGCTTGGTTGGCCAAAAAGGGCGTATGCGTTTTTTCCTGAATATATTCAGGAAAAAACGCATACGCCCTTTTTGGCCAAAGGCATCATTGTCGAGGGTTTGCCGCTTTTCCTGTGCTTTAAAGGCGTTTCGAATCTCCCTCCTGAAATCTGTTTCCTGCAATTCTGCCTTGCTTTCAAATCCTCTTCGTTGCCTTCCCTCAATATATTCGTGGACGAGAGTCATCATTTATAAGTCTGCAGGTTTGTGAATTGCAGTGCCCCTGGGCTCCATTTTTCAACTCGCTTTCTTGGGAGCTGGCCGCAAAAGCGCAGGATTGCTTCAGGCCCTATTCTGGTCCCGGGTGGCAGGCTGAGCCTGTGGTTAATTCTTCTTCCTGATGGGAAAATAGAGTGACCTGTGCCTGTCCCAACACCTAGAGCTAGTCTCTCATTGGTTCCCCCTCTTCCCGTTCATCCTCAGGACAAATTGCAACCTGTACGGAACAGGAGGTTAAAGGTGCTGATTCTCCAAGGTGGGAGATTGCTAGTAAAGCGGCTGGAATGGCGAACCCGAGCACAAGGAGATCAGAAATGAGGTGCGTTTTAGAAACCTTTCCCGATCACACGGTGTACCATCTTCTGGGTTTCTCATGCATGTTTTTGATGTAGGAAGATGCCCTTGAACCTGGAGATTTGGGACCCATGGGATGGGTACCACGCAGTATTACTTTAAAGGGTCTGCGTTTGCTCACCCAACCTCACCAAACCTCTCAGCCCCAAGAGTGTCCACCCTTATGTCTCAATCAGCTGTGGGTCTAGATATGGTCAATCCAGGTGGCATCACAGCTCCTGTACGAATTTTGTAAGAATTTCTCTCTCTTTCACTGTCTTTGTTTCACGGGTTTTTAAAAGTAATTGATTTTTATAATGGGGTTTACCTGCTTTTCAGTGCTGTGATTTTGCCGCTTTACACCCACTTGACTCACTTACAGAGAGATATCAATGCATTGGTTTTAAGATTCTTACTAGTCAGATATATTCTTGGGCGGTGAATAGGGGGTGTTGAGTCCAATTCATTGAGCAAGGAGTAGGTCTTGTCTATTACATATTGGGTTTATGGAACGGTATGTGAGATAATTTGAAACCCTTGTTTTATGCATCACCCCACCTCACCTTTCCCGTTAAGCAGCCATAGTGTGTTTTCTAAACGTGTGACTCTATTCTGTTTTGTAATTCCGTTCAAGGGTAGCGGTTTTTACATTCCCTCTATAAGTGATATCTTATGATAAGTGTCTTTTTCTGTGTGACTTATTTCAGTTAGAATCGTCGTACCTAAATCCACTCAACATGCTGCTACTAGCCTTATGACGTTGATTTCATGGCTGAGTGATATTCCATTGTACATAAGGACCACAACTTCTTTATCCATTTTTCTCTTTCCTGGGATATTTAAGGTGTAACAAAGTGGAGGTTCTTGTCAACAGAGCAGCCCTAAATTTTGAGGTGCCTGTGTCTTGCTGATTTTTAGTTTTCCCAATTTATACGCCCATGAGTGGATGTGCCCCATGCTCCCTAAGCTGAGTTTTGTAGATGTTTCAGGACACACCGTGCACTTCTCCAGAGTGGCTGTTGGCAATTTTCATCCCGCCCATCAGCGTAGCCAGGCTCCCGTTTCTCCATGGCCTGTCCTGCATTTCTGGTTTTGACACTTTATTCAGCATGGCCCTTTTGACCGATGGGAAGCGAGACTTCTTTGTAGCGCTTATTTGCCTTTCCAGGTTGCTTGGTTGGCCAAAAAGGGCGTATGCGTTTTTTCCTGAATATATTCAGGAAAAAACGCATACGCCCTTTTTGGCCAAGGACATCATTGTCGAGGTTTCGCCGCTTTTCCTGTGCTTTAAAGGCGATTCGAATCTCCCTACTGAAATCTGTTTCCTGCAATTCTGCCTTTCTTTCAAATCCTCTTCGTTTCTTTCCGTCAATATATTTGTGGACGAGCGTCATCATTTATAAGTCTGCAGGTTTGTGAATTGCAGTGCCCCTGAGCTCCATTTTTCAACTCGCTTTCTTGGGAGCTGGCCGCAAAGGCGCAGGATTGCTTCAGGCCCTATTCTGGTCCCGGGCGGCAGGCTGAGCCTGTGGTTAATTCTTCTTGCTGATGGGAAAATAGAGTGACCTGTGCCTGTCCCAACACCTCGAGCTAGTCTCTCATTGGTTCCCCCTCTTCCCGCTCATCCTCAGGACAAATTGCAACCTGTACGGAACAGAAGGTTAAAGGTGCTGATTCTCCAAGGAGGGAGATTGCTAGTAAAGTGGCTGGAATGGCAAACCCGAGCACAAGGAGATGAGAAATGTGGTGCGTTTTAGAAACCTTTCCCGATCACACGGTGTACCATCTTCTGGGTTTCTCATGCATGTTTTCGATGTAGGAAGATGCCCTTGAACCTGGAGATTCGGGACCCATGGGATGGGTACCACGCAGTATTACTTTAATGGGTCTGCGTTTGCTCACCCAACCTCACCAAACCTCTCAGCCCCAAGAGTGTCCACCCTTATGTCTCAATCAGCTGTGGGTCTAGATATGGTCAATCCAGGTGGCATCACAGCCCCTGAACGACTTTTGTAAGAATTTCTCTCTCTTTCACTGTCTTTGTTTCATGGGTTTTTAAAAGTAATTGATTTTTATAATGGGGTTTACCTGCTTTTCACTGCTGTGATTTTGCCGCTTTACACCCACTTGACTCCATTACAGAGAGATATCAATGCATAGGTTTTAAGATTCTTACTAGTCAGATATATTCTTGGGCTGTGAATAGGGGGTGCTGAGTCCAATTCCTTGAGCAAGGAGTAGGTCTTATCTATTACATATTGGGTTTATGGAACGGTATCTGAGATAATTTGAAACCCTTGTTTTATGCATCACACCACCTCACCTTTCCCGTTAAGCAGCCATAGTGTGTTTTCTAAACGTGTGACTCTATTCTGTTTTGTAATTCAGTTCAAGGGTAGCGGTTTTTACATTCCCTCTATAAGTGATATCTTATGATAAGTGTCTTTTTCTGTGTGACTTATTTCACTTAGAATCGTCGTACCTAAATCCACTCATCATGCTGCTACTAGCCTTATGACGTTGATTTCATGGCTGAGTGATATTCCATTGTACATAAGGATCACAACTTCTTTATCCATTTTTCTCTCTCCTGGGATATTTAAGGTGTAACTAAGTGGAGGTTCTTGTCAACAGAGCAGCCCTAAACTTTGGGGTGCCTGTGTCTTGCTGATTTTTAGTTTTCCCAAATTATACGCCCATGAGTGGAAGTGCCCTATGGTCCCTAAGCTGAGTATTTTAGATGTTTCAGGACACACCGTGCACTTCTCCAGAGTGGCTGTTGGCAATTTACATCCTGCCCATCAGCGTAGCCAGGCTCCCGTTTCTCCATGGCCTGTCCTGAATTTCTGGTTTTGACACTTTATTCAGCATGGCCCTTTGGACCGATGGGAAGCGAGACTTCTTTGTAGCGCTGATTTGCCTTTCCAGGTTGCTTGGTTGGCCAAAAAGGGCGTATGCGTTTTTTCCTGAATATATTCAGGAAAAAACGCATACGCCCTTTTTGGCCAAAGGCATCATTGTCGAGTGTTTGCCGCTTTTCCTGTGCTTTAAAGGCGTTTCGAATCTCCCTCCTGAAATCTGTTTCCTGCAATTCTGCCTTGCTTTCAAATCCTCTTCGTTGCCTTCCCTCAATATATTCGTGGACGAGAGTCATCATTTATAAGTCTGCAGGTTTGTGAATTGCAGTGCCCCTGGGCTCCATTTTTCAACTCGCTTTCTTGGGAGCTGGCCGCAAAAGCGCAGGATTGCTTCAGGCCCTATTCTGGTCCCGGGTGGCAGGCTGAGCCTGTGGTTAATTCTTCTTCCTGATGGGAAAATAGAGTGACCTGTGCCTGTCCCAACACCTAGAGCTAGTCTCTCATTGGTTCCCCCTCTTCCCGTTCATCCTCAGGACAAATTGCAACCTGTACGGAACAGGAGGTTAAAGGTGCTGATTCTCCAAGCAGGGAGATTGCTAGTAAAGCGGCTGGAATGGCGAACTCGAGCACAAGGAGATCAGAAATGAGGTGCGTTTTAGAAACCTTTCCCGATCACACGGTGTACCATCTTCTGGGTTTCTCATGCATGTTTTTGATGTAGGAAGATGCCCTTGAACCTGGAGATTTGGGACCCATGGGATGGGTACCACGCAGTATTACTTTAAAGGGTCTGCGTTTGCTCACCCAACCTCACCAAACCTCTCAGCCCCAAGAGTGTCCACCCTTATGTCTCAATCAGCTGTGGGTCTAGATATGGTCAATCCAGGTGGCATCACAGCTCCTGTACGAATTTTGTAAGAATTTCTCTCTCTTTCACTGTCTTTGTTTCACGGGTTTTTAAAAGTAATTGATTTTTATAATGGGGTTTACCTGCTTTTCACTGCTGTGATTTTGCCGCTTTACACCCACTTGACTCACTTACAGAGAGATATCAATGCATAGGTTTTAAGATTCTTACTAGTCAGATATATTCTTGGGCTGTGAATAGGGGGTGCTGAGTCCAATTCCTTGAGCAAGGAGTAGGTCTTATCTATTACATATTGGGTTTATGGAACGGTATCTGAGATAATTTGAAACCCTTGTTTTATGCATCACCCCACCTCACCTTTCCCGTTAAGCAGCCATAGTGTGTTTTCTAAACGTGTGACTCTATTCTGTTTTGTAATTCAGTTCAAGGGTAGCGGTTTTTACATTCCCTCTATAAGTGATATCTTATGATAAGTGTCTTTTTCTGTGTGACTTATTTCACTTAGAATCGTCGTACCTAAATCCACTCATCATGCTGCTACTAGCCTTATGACGTTGATTTCATGGCTGAGTGATATTCCATTGTACATAAGGACCACAACTTCTTTATCCATTTTTCTCTCTCCTGGGATATTTAAGGTGTAACTAAGTGGAGGTTCTTGTCAACAGAGCAGCCCTAAACTTTGGGGTGCCTGTGTCTTGCTGATTTTTAGTTTTCCCAAATTATACGCCCATGAGTGGAAGTGCCCTATGGTCCCTAAGCTGAGTATTTTAGATGTTTCAGGACACACCGTGCACTTCTCCAGAGTGGCTGTTGGCAATTTACATCCTGCCCATCAGCGTAGCCAGGCTCCCGTTTCTCCATGGCCTGTCCTGAATTTCTGGTTTTGACACTTTATTCAGCATGGCCCTTTGGACCGATGGGAAGCGAGACTTCTTTGTAGCGCTGATTTGCCTTTCCAGGTTGCTTGGTTGGCCAAAAAGGGCGTATGCGTTTTTTCCTGAATATATTCAGGAAAAAACGCATACGCCCTTTTTGGCCAAAGGCATCATTGTCGAGGGTTTGCCGCTTTTCCTGTGCTTTAAAGGCGTTTCGAATCTCCCTCCTGAAATCTGTTTCCTGCAATTCTGCCTTGCTTTCAAATCCTCTTCGTTGCCTTCCCTCAATATATTCGTGGACGAGAGTCATCATTTATAAGTCTGCAGGTTTGTGAATTGCAGTGCCCCTGGGCTCCATTTTTCAACTCGCTTTCTTGGGAGCTGGCCGCAAAAGCGCAGGATTGCTTCAGGCCCTATTCTGGTCCCGGGTGGCAGGCTGAGCCTGTGGTTAATTCTTCTTCCTGATGGGAAAATAGAGTGACCTGTGCCTGTCCCAACACCTAGAGCTAGTCTCTCATTGGTTCCCCCTCTTCCCGTTCATCCTCAGGACAAATTGCAACCTGTACGGAACAGGAGGTTAAAGGTGCTGATTCTCCAAGGTGGGAGATTGCTAGTAAAGCGGCTGGAATGGCGAACCCGAGCACAAGGAGATCAGAAATGAGGTGCGTTTTAGAAACCTTTCCCGATCACACGGTGTACCATCTTCTGGGTTTCTCATGCATGTTTTTGATGTAGGAAGATGCCCTTGAACCTGGAGATTTGGGACCCATGGGATGGGTACCACGCAGTATTACTTTAAAGGGTCTGCGTTTGCTCACCCAACCTCACCAAACCTCTCAGCCCCAAGAGTGTCCACCCTTATGTCTCAATCAGCTGTGGGTCTAGATATGGTCAATCCAGGTGGCATCACAGCTCCTGTACGAATTTTGTAAGAATTTCTCTCTCTTTCACTGTCTTTGTTTCACGGGTTTTTAAAAGTAATTGATTTTTATAATGGGGTTTACCTGCTTTTCAGTGCTGTGATTTTGCCGCTTTACACCCACTTGACTCACTTACAGAGAGATATCAATGCATTGGTTTTAAGATTCTTACTAGTCAGATATATTCTTGGGCGGTGAATAGGGGGTGTTGAGTCCAATTCATTGAGCAAGGAGTAGGTCTTGTCTATTACATATTGGGTTTATGGAACGGTATGTGAGATAATTTGAAACCCTTGTTTTATGCATCACCCCACCTCACCTTTCCCGTTAAGCAGCCATAGTGTGTTTTCTAAACGTGTGACTCTATTCTGTTTTGTAATTCCGTTCAAGGGTAGCGGTTTTTACATTCCCTCTATAAGTGATATCTTATGATAAGTGTCTTTTTCTGTGTGACTTATTTCAGTTAGAATCGTCGTACCTAAATCCACTCAACATGCTGCTACTAGCCTTATGACGTTGTTTTCATGGCTGAGTGATATTCCATTGTACATAAGGACCACAACTTCTTTATCCATTTTTCTCTTTCCTGGGATATTTAAGGTGTAACAAAGTGGAGGTTCTTGTCAACAGAGCAGCCCTAAATTTTGAGGTGCCTGTGTCTTGCTGATTTTTAGTTTTCCCAATTTATACGCCCATGAGTGGATGTGCCCCATGCTCCCTAAGCTGAGTTTTGTAGATGTTTCAGGACACACCGTGCACTTCTCCAGAGTGGCTGTTGGCAATTTTCATCCCGCCCATCAGCGTAGCCAGGCTCCCGTTTCTCCATGGCCTGTCCTGCATTTCTGGTTTTGACACTTTATTCAGCATGGCCCTTTTGACCGATGGGAAGCGAGACTTCTTTGTAGCGCTTATTTGCCTTTCCAGGTTGCTTGGTTGGCCAAAAAGGGCGTATGCGTTTTTTCCTGAATCTATTCAGGAAAAAACGCATACGCCCTTTTTGGCCAAGGACATCATTGTCGAGGTTTCGCCGCTTTTCCTGTGCTTTAAAGGCGATTCGAATCTCCCTCCTGAAATCTGTTTCCTGCAATTCTGCCTTGCTTTCAAATCCTCTTCGTTTCTTTCCGTCAATATATTTGTGGACGAGCGTCATCATTTATAAGTCTGCAGGTTTGTGAATTGCAGTGCCCCTGAGCTCCATTTTTCAACTCGCTTTCTTGGGAGCTGGCCGCAAAGGCGCAGGATTGCTTCAGGCCCTATTCTGGTCCCGGGCGGCAGGCTGAGCCTGTGGTTAATTCTTCTTCCTGATGGGAAAATAGAGTGACCTGTGCCTGTCCCAACACCTCGAGCTAGTCTCTCATTGGTTCCCCCTCTTCCCGCTCATCCTCAGGACAAATTGCAACCTGTACGGAACAGAAGGTTAAAGGTGCTGATTCTCCAAGGAGGGAGATTGCTAGTAAAGTGGCTGGAATTGCAAACCCGAGCACAAGGAGATGAGAAATGTGGTGCGTTTTAGAAACCTTTCCCGATCACACGGTGTACCATCTTCTGGGTTTCTCATGCATGTTTTCGATGTAGGAAGATGCCCTTGAACCTGGAGATTCGGGACCCATGGGATGGGTACCACGCAGTATTACTTTAATGGGTCTGCGTTTGCTCACCCAACCTCACCAAACCTCTCAGCCCCAAGAGTGTCCACCCTTATGTCTCAATCAGCTGTGGGTCTAGATATGGTCAATCCAGGTGGCATCACAGCCCCTGAACGACTTTTGTAAGAATTTCTCTCTCTTTCACTGTCTTTGTTTCACGGGTTTTTAAAAGTAATTGATTTTTATAATGGGGTTTACCTGCTTTTCACTGCTGTGATTTTGCCGCTTTACACCCACTTGACTCCATTACAGAGAGATATCAATGCATAGGTTTTAAGATTCTTACTAGTCAGATATATTCTTGGGCTGTGAATAGGGGGTGCTGAGTCCAATTCCTTGAGCAAGGAGTAGGTCTTATCTATTACATATTGGGTTTATGGAACGGTATCTGAGATAATTTGAAACCCTTGTTTTATGCATCACACCACCTCACCTTTCCCGTTAAGCAGCCATAGTGTGTTTTCTAAACGTGTGACTCTATTCTGTTTTGTAATTCAGTTCAAGGGTAGCGGTTTTTACATTCCCTCTATAAGTGATATCTTATGATAAGTGTCTTTTTCTGTGTGACTTATTTCACTTAGAATCGTCGTACCTAAATCCACTCATCATGCTGCTACTAGCCTTATGACGTTGATTTCATGGCTGAGTGCTATTCCATTGTACATAAGGATCACAACTTCTTTATCCATTTTTCTCTCTCCTGGGATATTTAAGGTGTAACTAAGTGGAGGTTCTTGTCAACAGAGCAGCCCTAAACTTTGGGGTGCCTGTGTCTTGCTGATTTTTAGTTTTCCCAAATTATACGCCCATGAGTGGAAGTGCCCTATGGTCCCTAAGCTGAGTATTTTAGATGTTTCAGGACACACCGTGCACTTCTCCAGAGTGGCTGTTGGCAATTTACATCCTGCCCATCAGCGTAGCCAGGCTCCCGTTTCTCCATGGCCTGTCCTGAATTTCTGGTTTTGACACTTTATTCAGCATGGCCCTTTGGACCGATGGGAAGCGAGACTTCTTTGTAGCGCTGATTTGCCTTTCCAGGTTGCTTGGTTGGCCAAAAAGGGCGTATGCGTTTTTTCCTGAATATATTCAGGAAAAAACGCATACGCCCTTTTTGGCCAAAGGCATCATTGTCGAGTGTTTGCCGCTTTTCCTGTGCTTTAAAGGCGTTTCGAATCTCCCTCCTGAAATCTGTTTCCTGCAATTCTGCCTTGCTTTCAAATCCTCTTCGTTGCCTTCCCTCAATATATTCGTGGACGAGAGTCATCATTTATAAGTCTGCAGGTTTGTGAATTGCAGTGCCCCTGGGCTCCATTTTTCAACTCGCTTTCTTGGGAGCTGGCCGCAAAAGCGCAGGATTGCTTCAGGCCCTATTCTGGTCCCGGGTGGCAGGCTGAGCCTGTGGTTAATTCTTCTTCCTGATGGGAAAATAGAGTGACCTGTGCCTGTCCCAACACCTAGAGCTAGTCTCTCATTGGTTCCCCCTCTTCCCGTTCATCCTCAGGACAAATTGCAACCTGTACGGAACAGGAGGTTAAAGGTGCTGATTCTCCAAGCAGGGAGATTGCTAGTAAAGCGGCTGGAATGGCGAACCCGAGCACAAGGAGATCAGAAATGAGGTGCGTTTTAGAAACCTTTCCCGATCACACGGTGTACCATCTTCTGGGTTTCTCATGCATGTTTTTGATGTAGGAAGATGCCCTTGAACCTGGAGATTTGGGACCCATGGGATGGGTACCACGCAGTATTACTTTAAAGGGTCTGCGTTTGCTCACCCAACCTCACCAAACCTCTCAGCCCCAAGAGTGTCCACCCTTATGTCTCAATCAGCTGTGGGTCTAGATATGGTCAATCCAGGTGGCATCACAGCTCCTGTACGAATTTTGTAAGAATTTCTCTCTCTTTCACTGTCTTTGTTTCACGGGTTTTTAAAAGTAATTGATTTTTATAATGGGGTTTACCTGCTTTTCACTGCTGTGATTTTGCCGCTTTACACCCACTTGACTCACTTACAGAGAGATATCAATGCATAGGTTTTAAGATTCTTACTAGTCAGATATATTCTTGGGCTGTGAATAGGGGGTGCTGAGTCCAATTCCTTGAGCAAGGAGTAGGTCTTATCTATTACATATTGGGTTTATGGAACGGTATCTGAGATAATTTGAAACCCTTGTTTTATGCATCACCCCACCTCACCTTTCCCGTTAAGCAGCCATAGTGTGTTTTCTAAACGTGTGACTCTATTCTGTTTTGTAATTCAGTTCAAGGGTAGCGGTTTTTACATTCCCTCTATAAGTGATATCTTATGATAAGTGTCTTTTTCTGTGTGACTTATTTCACTTAGAATCGTCGTACCTAAATCCACTCATCATGCTGCTACTAGCCTTATGACGTTGATTTCATGGCTGAGTGATATTCCATTGTACATAAGGACCACAACTTCTTTATCCATTTTTCTCTCTCCTGGGATATTTAAGGTGTAACTAAGTGGAGGTTCTTGTCAACAGAGCAGCCCTAAACTTTGGGGTGCCTGTGTCTTGCTGATTTTTAGTTTTCCCAAATTATACGCCCATGAGTGGAAGTGCCCTATGGTCCCTAAGCTGAGTATTTTAGATGTTTCAGGACACACCGTGCACTTCTCCAGAGTGGCTGTTGGCAATTTACATCCTGCCCATCAGCGTAGCCAGGCTCCCGTTTCTCCATGGCCTGTCCTGAATTTCTGGTTTTGACACTTTATTCAGCATGGCCCTTTGGACCGATGGGAAGCGAGACTTCTTTGTAGCGCTGATTTGCCTTTCCAGGTTGCTTGGTTGGCCAAAAAGGGCGTATGCGTTTTTTCCTGAATATATTCAGGAAAAAACGCATACGCCCTTTTTGGCCAAAGGCATCATTGTCGAGGGTTTGCCGCTTTTCCTGTGCTTTAAAGGCGTTTCGAATCTCCCTCCTGAAATCTGTTTCCTGCAATTCTGCCTTGCTTTCAAATCCTCTTCGTTGCCTTCCCTCAATATATTCGTGGACGAGAGTCATCATTTATAAGTCTGCAGGTTTGTGAATTGCAGTGCCCCTGGGCTCCATTTTTCAACTCGCTTTCTTGGGAGCTGGCCGCAAAAGCGCAGGATTGCTTCAGGCCCTATTCTGGTCCCGGGTGGCAGGCTGAGCCTGTGGTTAATTCTTCTTCCTGATGGGAAAATAGAGTGACCTGTGCCTGTCCCAACACCTAGAGCTAGTCTCTCATTGGTTCCCCCTCTTCCCGTTCATCCTCAGGACAAATTGCAACCTGTACGGAACAGGAGGTTAAAGGTGCTGATTCTCCAAGGTGGGAGATTGCTAGTAAAGCGGCTGGAATGGCGAACCCGAGCACAAGGAGATCAGAAATGAGGTGCGTTTTAGAAACCTTTCCCGATCACACGGTGTACCATCTTCTGGGTTTCTCATGCATGTTTTTGATGTAGGAAGATGCCCTTGAACCTGGAGATTTGGGACCCATGGGATGGGTACCACGCAGTATTACTTTAAAGGGTCTGCGTTTGCTCACCCAACCTCACCAAACCTCTCAGCCCCAAGAGTGTCCACCCTTATGTCTCAATCAGCTGTGGGTCTAGATATGGTCAATCCAGGTGGCATCACAGCTCCTGTACGAATTTTGTAAGAATTTCTCTCTCTTTCACTGTCTTTGTTTCACGGGTTTTTAAAAGTAATTGATTTTTATAATGGGGTTTACCTGCTTTTCAGTGCTGTGATTTTGCCGCTTTACACCCACTTGACTCACTTACAGAGAGATATCAATGCATTGGTTTTAAGATTCTTACTAGTCAGATATATTCTTGGGCGGTGAATAGGGGGTGTTGAGTCCAATTCATTGAGCAAGGAGTAGGTCTTGTCTATTACATATTGGGTTTATGGAACGGTATGTGAGATAATTTGAAACCCTTGTTTTATGCATCACCCCACCTCACCTTTCCCGTTAAGCAGCCATAGTGTGTTTTCTAAACGTGTGACTCTATTCTGTTTTGTAATTCCGTTCAAGGGTAGCGGTTTTTACATTCCCTCTATAAGTGATATCTTATGATAAGTGTCTTTTTCTGTGTGACTTATTTCAGTTAGAATCGTCGTACCTAAATCCACTCAACATGCTGCTACTAGCCTTATGACGTTGATTTCATGGCTGAGTGATATTCCATTGTACATAAGGACCACAACTTCTTTATCCATTTTTCTCTTTCCTGGGATATTTAAGGTGTAACAAAGTGGAGGTTCTTGTCAACAGAGCAGCCCTAAATTTTGAGGTGCCTGTGTCTTGCTGATTTTTAGTTTTCCCAATTTATACGCCCATGAGTGGATGTGCCCCATGCTCCCTAAGCTGAGTTTTGTAGATGTTTCAGGACACACCGTGCACTTCTCCAGAGTGGCTGTTGGCAATTTTCATCCCGCCCATCAGCGTAGCCAGGCTCCCGTTTCTCCATGGCCTGTCCTGCATTTCTGGTTTTGACACTTTATTCAGCATGGCCCTTTTGACCGATGGGAAGCGAGACTTCTTTGTAGCGCTTATTTGCCTTTCCAGGTTGCTTGGTTGGCCAAAAAGGGCGTATGCGTTTTTTCCTGAATCTATTCAGGAAAAAACGCATACGCCCTTTTTGGCCAAGGACATCATTGTCGAGGTTTCGCCGCTTTTCCTGTGCTTTAAAGGCGATTCGAATCTCCCTCCTGAAATCTGTTTCCTGCAATTCTGCCTTGCTTTCAAATCCTCTTCGTTTCTTTCCGTCAATATATTTGTGGACGAGCGTCATCATTTATAAGTCTGCAGGTTTGTGAATTGCAGTGCCCCTGAGCTCCATTTTTCAACTCGCTTTCTTGGGAGCTGGCCGCAAAGGCGCAGGATTGCTTCAGGCCCTATTCTGGTCCCGGGCGGCAGGCTGAGCCTGTGGTTAATTCTTCTTCCTGATGGGAAAATAGAGTGACCTGTGCCTGTCCCAACACCTCGAGCTAGTCTCTCATTGGTTCCCCCTCTTCCCGCTCATCCTCAGGACAAATTGCAACCTGTACGGAACAGAAGGTTAAAGGTGCTGATTCTCCAAGGAGGGAGATTGCTAGTAAAGTGGCTGGAATTGCAAACCCGAGCACAAGGAGATGAGAAATGTGGTGCGTTTTAGAAACCTTTCCCGATCACACGGTGTACCATCTTCTGGGTTTCTCATGCATGTTTTCGATGTAGGAAGATGCCCTTGAACCTGGAGATTCGGGACCCATGGGATGGGTACCACGCAGTATTACTTTAATGGGTCTGCGTTTGCTCACCCAACCTCACCAAACCTCTCAGCCCCAAGAGTGTCCACCCTTATGTCTCAATCAGCTGTGGGTCTAGATATGGTCAATCCAGGTGGCATCACAGCCCCTGAACGACTTTTGTAAGAATTTCTCTCTCTTTCACTGTCTTTGTTTCACGGGTTTTTAAAAGTAATTGATTTTTATAATGGGGTTTACCTGCTTTTCACTGCTGTGATTTTGCCGCTTTACACCCACTTGACTCCATTACAGAGAGATATCAATGCATAGGTTTTAAGATTCTTACTAGTCAGATATATTCTTGGGCTGTGAATAGGGGGTGCTGAGTCCAATTCCTTGAGCAAGGTGTAGGTCTTATCTATTACATATTGGGTTTATGGAACGGTATCTGAGATAATTTGAAACCCTTGTTTTATGCATCACACCACCTCACCTTTCCCGTTAAGCAGCCATAGTGTGTTTTCTAAACGTGTGACTCTATTCTGTTTTGTAATTCAGTTCAAGGGTAGCGGTTTTTACATTCCCTCTATAAGTGATATCTTATGATAAGTGTCTTTTTCTGTGTGACTTATTTCACTTAGAATCGTCGTACCTAAATCCACTCATCATGCTGCTACTAGCCTTATGACGTTGATTTCATGGCTGAGTGATATTCCATTGTACATAAGGATCACAACTTCTTTATCCATTTTTCTCTCTCCTGGGATATTTAAGGTGTAACTAAGTGGAGGTTCTTGTCAACAGAGCAGCCCTAAACTTTGGGGTGCCTGTGTCTTGCTGATTTTTAGTTTTCCCAAATTATACGCCCATGAGTGGAAGTGCCCTATGGTCCCTAAGCTGAGTATTTTAGATGTTTCAGGACACACCGTGCACTTCTCCAGAGTGGCTGTTGGCAATTTACATCCTGCCCATCAGCGTAGCCTGGCTCCCGTTTCTCCATGGCCTGTCCTGAATTTCTGGTTTTGACACTTTATTCAGCATGGCCCTTTGGACCGATGGGAAGCGAGACTTCTTTGTAGCGCTGATTTGCCTTTCCAGGTTGCTTGGTTGGCCAAAAAGGGCGTATGCGTTTTTTCCTGAATATATTCAGGAAAAAACGCATACGCCCTTTTTGGCCAAAGGCATCATTGTCGAGGGTTTGCCGCTTTTCCTGTGCTTTAAAGGCGTTTCGAATCTCCCTCCTGAAATCTGTTTCCTGCAATTCTGCCTTGCTTTCAAATCCTCTTCATTGCCTTCCCTCAATATATTCGTGGACGAGAGTCATCATTTATAAGTCTGCAGGTTTGTGAATTGCAGTGCCCCTGGGCTCCATTTTTCAACTCGCTTTCTTGGGAGCTGGCCGCAAAAGCGCAGGATTGCTTCAGGCCCTATTCTGGTCCCGGGTGGCAGGCTGAGCCTGTGGTTAATTCTTCTTCCTGATGGGAAAATAGAGTGACCTGTGCCTGTCCCAACACCTAGAGCTAGTCTCTCATTGGTTCCCCCTCTTCCCGTTCATCCTCAGGACAATTTGCAACCTGTACAGAACAGGAGGTTAAAGGTGCTGAATCTCCAAGCAGGGAGATTGCTAGTAAAGCGGCTGGAATGGCGAACCCGAGCACAAGGAGATGAAAAATGAGGTGCGTTTTAGAAACCTTTCCCGATCACACGGTGTACCATCTTCTGGGTTTCTCATGCATGTTTTCGATGTAGGAAGATGCCCTTGAACCTGGAGATTTGGGACCCATGGGATGGGTACCACGCAGTATTACTTTAAAGGGTCTGCGTTTGCTCACCCAACCTCACCAAACCTCTCAGCGCCAAGAGTGTCCACCCTTATGTCTCAATCAGCTGTGGGTCTAGATATGGTCAATCCAGGTAGCATCACAGCCCCTGATCGAATTTTGTAAGAATTTCTCTCTCTTTCACTGTCTTTGTTTCACGGGTTTTTAAAAGTAATTGATTTTTATAATGGGGTTTACCTGCTTTTCACTGCTGTGATTTTGCCGCTTTACACCCACTTGACTCACTTACAGAGAGATATCAATGCATAGGTTTTAAGATTCTTACTAGTCAGATATATTCGTGGGCGGTGAATAGGGGGTGTTGAGTCCAATTCATTGAGCAAGGAGTAGGTCTTGTCTATTACATATTGGGTTTATGGAACGGTATCTGAGATAATTTGAAACCCTTGTTTTATGCATCACCCCACCTCACCTTTCCCGTTAAGCAGCCATAGTGTGTTTTCTAAACGTGTGACTCTATTCTGTTTTGTAATTCAGTTCAAGGGTAGCGGTTTTTACATTCCCTCTATAAGTCATATCTTATGATAAGTGTCTTTTTCTGTGTGACTTATTTCAGTTAGAATCGTCGTACCTAAATCCACTCATCATGCTGCTACTAGCCTTATGACGTTGATTTCATGGCTGAGTGATATTCCATTGTACATAAGGACCACAACTTCTTTATCCATTTTTCTCTTTCCTGGGATATTTAAGGTGTAACGAAGTGGAGGTTCTTGTCAACAGAGCAGCCCTAAATTTTGGGGTGCCTGTGTCTTGCTGATTTTTAGTTTTCCCAATTTATACGCCCATGAGTGGATGTGCCCTATGCTCCCTAAGCTGAGTTTTGTAGATGTTTCAGGACACACCGTGCACTTCTCCAGAGTGGCTGTTGGCAATTTACATCCCGCCCATCAGCGTAGCCAGGCTCCCGTTTCTCCATGGCCTGTCCTGCATTTCTGGTTTTGACACTTTATTCAGCATGGCCCTTTTGACCGATGGGAAGCGAGACTTCTTTGTAGCGCTGATTTGCCTTTCCAGGTTGCTTGGTTGGCCAAAAAGGGCGTATGCGTTTTTTCCTGAATATATTCAGGAAAAAACGCATACGCCCTTTTTGGCCAAGGGCATCATTGTCGAGGTTTTGCCGCTTTTCCTGTGCTTTAAAGGCGATTCGAATCTCCCTCCTGAAATCTGTTTCCTGCAATTCTGCCTTGCTTTCAAATCCTCTTCGTTTCCTTCCATCAATATATTTGTGGATGAGCGTCATCATTTATAAGTCTGCAGGTTTGTGAATTGCAGTGCCCCTGAGCTCCATTTTTCAACTCGCTTTCTTGGGAGCTGGCCGCAAAGGTGCAGGATTGCTTCAGGCCCTATTCTGGTCCCGGGCGGCAGGCTGAGCCTGTGGTTAATTCTTCTTCCTGATGGGAAAATAGAGTGACCTGTGCCTGTCCCAACACCTAGAGCTAGTCTCTCATTGGTTCCCCCTCTTCCCGTTCATCCTCAGGAAGAATTGCAACCTGTACGAAACAGGAGGTTAAAGGTGCTGATTCTCCAAGGAGGGAGACTGCTAGTAAAGTGGCTGGAATGGCGAACCCGAGTACAAGGAGATGATAAATGAGGTGCGTTTTAGAAACCTTTCCCGATCACACGGTGTACCATCTTCTGGGTTTCTCATGCATGTTTTCGATGTAGGAAGATGCCCTTGAACCTGGAGATTTGGGACCCATGGGATGGGTACCACGCAGTATTACTTTAAAGGGTCTGCGTTTGCTCACCCAACCTCACCAAACCTCTCAGCCCCAAGAGTGTCCACCCTTATGTCTCAATCAGCTGTGGGTCTAGATATGGTCAATCCAGGTGGCATCACAGCCCCTGAACGAATTTTGTAAGAATTTCTCTGTCTTTCACTGTCTTTGTTTCACGGGTTTTTAAAAGTTATTGATTTTTATAATGGGGTTTACCTGCTTTTCACTGCTGATATTTTGCTGCTTTACACCCACTTGACTCACATACAGAGAGATATCAATGCCTAGGTTTCAAGATTCTTACTAGTCAGATATATTCTTGGGCGGTGAATAGGGGGTGCTGAGTCCAATTCATTGAGCAAGGAGTAGGGCTTGTCTATTACATATTGGGTTTATGGAACGGTATCTGAGATAATTTGAAACCCTTGTTTTATGCATCACCCCACCTCACCTTTCCCGTTAAGCAGCCATAGTGTGTTTTCTAAACGTGTGACTCTATTCTGTTTTGTAATTCAGTTCAAGGGTAGCGGTTTTTACATTCCCTCTATAAGTGATATCTTATGATAAGTGTCTTTCTGTGTGACTTATTTCACTTAGAATCGTCGTACCTAAATCCACTCATCATGCTGCTACTAGCCTTATTACGTTGATTTCATGGCTGAGTGATATTCCATTGTACATAAGGACCACAACTTCTTTATCCATTTTTCTCTTTCCTGGGATATTTAAGGTGTAACGAAGTGGAGGTTCTTGGCAACAGAGCAGCCCTAAACTTTGGAGTGCCTGTGTCTTGCTGATTTTTAGTTTTCCCAATTTATACGCCCATGAGTGGATGTGCCCAATGCTCCCTAAGCTGAGTTTTTTAGATGTTTCAGGACACACCGTGCACTTCTCCAGAGTGGCTATTGGCAATTTACATCCTGCCCATCAGCGTAGCCAGGCTCCCGTTTCTTCATGGCCTGTCCTGCATTTCTGGTTTTATCACTTTATTCAGCATGGCCCTTTTGACCGATGGGAAGCGAGACTTCTTTGTAGCGCTGATTTGCCTTTCCAGGTTGCTTGGTTGGCCAAAAAGGGCGTATGCGTTTTTTCCTGAATATATTCAGGAAAAAACCCATTCGCCCTTTTTGGCCAAGGGCATCATTTTCGAGGTTTTGCCGCTTTTCCTGTGCTTTAAAGGCGATTCGAATCTCCCTCCTGAAATCTGTTTCCTGCAATTCTGCCTTGCTTTCAAATCCTCTTCGTTGCCTTCCCTCAATATATTTGTGGACGAGAGTCATCATTTATAAGTCTGCAGGTTTGTGAATTGCAGTGCCCCTGAGCTCCATTTTTCAACTCGCTTTCTTGGGAGCTGGCCGCAAAGGTGCAGGATTGCTTCAGGCCCTATTCTGGTGCCGGGCGGCAGGCTGAGCCTGTGGTTAATTCTTCTTCCTGATGGGAAAATAGAGTGACCTGTGCCTGTCCCAACACCTAGAGCTAGTCTCTCATTGGTTCCCCCTCTTCCCGTTCATCCTCAGGAAGAATTGCAACCTGTACGAAACAGGAGGTTAAAGGTGCTGATTCTCCAAGGAGGGAGATTGCTAGTAAAGCGGCTGGAAAGGCGAACCCGAGCACAAGGAGATGAGAAATGAGGTGCGTTTTAGAAACCTTTCCCGATCACACGGTGTACCATCTTCTGGGTTTCTCATGCATGTTTTCGATGTAGGAAGATGCCCTTGAACCTGGAGATTTGGGACCCATGGGATGGGTACCACGCAGTATTACTTTAAAGGGTCTGCGTTTGCTCACCCAACCTCACCAAACCTCTCAGCCCCAAGAGTGTCCACCCTTATGTCTCAATCAGCTGTGGGTCTAGATATGGTCAATCCAGGTGGCATCACTGCCCCTGAACGACTTTTGTAAGAATTTCTCTCTCTTTCACTGTCTTTGTTTCACGGGTTTTTAAAAGTAATTGATTTTTATAATGGGGTTTACCTGCTTTTCACTGGTGTGTTTTTGCCGCTTTACACCCACTTGACTCACTTACAGAGAGATATCAATGCATAGGTTTTAAGATTCTTACTAGTCAGATATATTCTTGGGCGGTGAATAGGGGGTGCTGAGTCCAATTCCTTGAGCAAGGAGTAGGTCTTGTCTATTACATATTGGGTTTATGGAACGGTATCTGAGATAATTTGAAACCCTTGTTTTATGCATCACCCCACCTCACCTTTCCCGTTAAGCAGCCATAGTGTGTTTTCTAAACGTGTGACTCTATTCTGTTTTGTAATTCAGTTCAAGGGTAGCGGTTTTTACATTCCCTCTATAAGTCATATCTTATGATAAGTGTCTTTTTCTGTGTGACTTATTTCACTTAGAATCGTCTTACCTAAATCCACTCATCATGCTGCTACTAGCCTTATGACGTTGATTTCATGGCTGAGTGATATTCCATTGTACATAAGGACCACAACTTCTTTATCCATTTTTCTCTTTCCTGGGATATTTAAGGTGTAACGAAGTGGAGGTTCTTGTCAACAGAGCAGCCCTAAATTTTGAGGTGCCTGTGTCTTGCTGATTTTTAGTTTTCCCAATTTATACGCCCATGAGTGGATGTGCCCCATGCTCCCTAAGCTGAGTTTTGTAGATGTTTCAGGACACACCGTGCACTTCTCAAGAATGGCTGTTGGCAATTTTCATCCCGCCCATCAGCGTAGCCAGGCTCCCGTTTCTCCATGGCCTGTCCTGCATTTCTGGTTTTGACACTTTATTCAGCATGGCCCTTTTGACCGATGGGAAGCGAGACTTCTTTGTAGCGCTGATTTGCCTTTCCAGGTTGCTTGTTTGGCCAAAAAGGACGTATGCGTTTTTTCCTGAATATATTCAGGAAAAAACGCATACGCCCTTTTTGGCCAAGGACATCATTGTCGAGGTTTTCCCGCTTTTCCTGTGCTTTAAAGGCGATTCGAATCTCCCTCCTGAAATATGTTTCCTGCAATTCTGCCTTGCTTTCAAATCCTCTTCGTTTCCTCCCATCAATATATTTGTGGACGAGAGTCATCATTTATAAGTCTGCAGGTTTGTGAATTGCAGTGCTCCTGAGCTCCATTTTTCAACTGGCTTTCTTGGGAGCTGGCCGCAAAAGCGCAGGATTGCTTCAGGCACTATTGTGGTCCCGGGCGTCAGGCTGAGCCTGTGGTTAATTCTTCTTCCTGATGGGAAAATAGAGTGACCTGTGCCTGTTCCAACACCTAGAGCTAGTCTCTCATTGGATCCCACTCTTCCCGTTCATCCTCAGGACAAATTGCAACCTGTACGGAACAGGAGGTTAAAGGTGCTGATTCTCCAAGGACGGAGATTGCTAGTAAAGCGGCTGGAATGGCGAACCCGAGCACAAGGAGATGAGAAATGAGGTGCGTTTTAGAAACCTTTCCCGATCACACGGTGTACCATCTTCTGGGTTTCTCATGCATGTTTTCGATGTAGGAAGATGCCCTTGAACCTGCAGATTTGGGACCCATGGGATGGGTACCACGCAGTATTACTTTAAAGGGTCTGCGTTTGCTCACCCAACCTCACCAAACCTCTCAGCGCCAAGAGTGTCCACCCTTATGTCTCAATCAGCTGTGGGTCTAGATATGTTCAATCCAGGTGGCATTACAGCCGCTGAACGAATTTTGTAAGAATTTCTCTCTCTTTCACTGTCTTTGTTTCACGGGTTTTTAAAAGTAATTGATTTTTATAATGGGGTTTACCTGCTTTTCACTGCTGTGATTTTGCCGCTTTACACCCACTTGACTCACTTACACAGAGATATCAATGCATAGGTTTCAAGATTCTTACTAGTCAGATATATTCTTGGGCGGTGAATTGGGGGTGTTGAGTCCAATTCATTGAGGAAGGAGTAGGGCTTGTCTATTACATATTGGGTTTATGGAACGGTATCTGAGATAATTTGAAACCCTTGTTGTATGCATCACCCCACCTCACCTTTCCCGTTAAGCAGCCATAGTGTGTTTTCTAAACGTGTGACTCTATTCTGTTTTGTAATTCAGTTCAAGGGTAGCGGTTTTTACATTCTCTCTCTAAGTCATATCTTATGATAAGTGTCTTTTTCTGTGTGACTTATTTCACTTAGAATCGTCGTACCTAAATCCAATCATCATGCTGCTACTAGCCTTATGACGTTGATTTCATGGCTGAGTGATATTCCATTGTACATAAGGACCACAACTTCTTTATCCATTTTTCTCTTTCCTGGGATATTTAAGGTGTAACGAAGTGGAGATTCTTGTCAACAGAGCAGCCCTAAACTTTGGGGTGCCTGTGTCTTGCTGATTTTTAGTTTTCCCAATTTATACGCCCATGAGTGGATGTGACCTATGCTCCCTAAGCTCAGTTTTTTAGATGTTTCAGGACACACCGTGCACTTCTCCAGAGTGGCTGTTGGCAATTTACATCCCGCCCATCAGCGTAGCCAGGCTCCCGTTTCTCCATGGCCTGTCCTGCATTTCTGGTTTTGACACTTTATTCAGCATGGCCCTTTTGACCGATGGGAAGCGAGACTTCTTTGTAGCGCTGATTTGCCTTTCCAGGTTGCTTGGTTGGCCAAAAAGGACGTATGCGTTTTTTCCTGAATATATTCAGGAAAAAACGCATACGCCCTTTTTGGCCAAGGGCATCATTGTCGAGGTTTTGCCGCTTTTCCTGTGCTTTAAAGGCGATTCGAATCTCCCTCCTGAAATCTGTTTCCTGCAATTCTGCCTTGCTTTCAAATCCTCTTCGTTGCCTTCCCTCAATATATTCGTGGACGAGAGTCATCATTTATAAGTCTGCAGGTTTGTGAATTGCAGTGCCCCTGGGCTCCATTTTTCAACTCGCTTTCTTGGGAGCTGGCCGCAAAAGCGCAGGATTGCTTCAGGCCCTATTCTGGTCTCGGGTGGCAGGCTGAGCCTGTGGTTAATTCTTCTTCCTGATGGGAAAATAGAGTGACCTGTGCCTGTCCCAACACCTAGAGCTAGTCTCTCATTGGTTCCCCCTCTTCCCGTTCATCCTCAGGACAAATTGCAACCTGTACGGAACAGGAGGTTAAAGGTGCTGATTCTCCAAGCAGGGAGATTGCTAGTAAAGCGGCTGGAATGGCGAACCCGAGCACAAGGAGATGAGAAATGAGGTGCGTTTTAGAAACCTTTCCCGATCACACGGTGTACCATCTTCTGGGTTTCTCATGCATGTTTTTGATGTAGGAAGATGCCCTTGAACCTGGAGATTTGGGACCCATGGGATGGGTACCACGCAGTATTACTTTAAAGGGTCTGCGTTTGCTCACCCAACCTCACCAAACCTCTCAGCCCCAAGAGTGTCCACCCTTATGTCTCAATCAGCTGTGGGTCTAGATATGGTCAATCCAGGTGGCATCACAGCTCCTGTACGAATTTTGTAAGAATTTCTCTCTCTTTCACTGTCTTTGTTTCACGGGTTTTTAAAAGTAATTGATTTTTATAATGGGGTTTACCTTCTTTTCAGTGCTGTGATTTTGCCGCTTTACACCCACTTGACTCACTTACAGAGAGATATCAGTGCATTGGTTTTAAGATTCTTACTAGTCAGATATATTCTTGGGCGGTGAATAGGGGGTGTTGAGTCCAATTCATTGAGCAAGGAGTAGGTCTTGTCTATTACATATTGGGTTTATGGAACGGTATCTAAGATAATTTGAAACCCTTGTTTTATGCATCACCCCACCTCACCTTTCCCGTTAAGCAGCCATAGTGTGTTTTCTAAACGTGTGACTCTATTCTGTTTTGTAATTCCGTTCAAGGGTAGCGGTTTTTACATTCCCTCTATAAGTGATATCTTATGATAAGTGTCTTTTTCTGTGTGACTTATTTCAGTTAGAATCGTCGTACCTAAATCCACTCAACATGCTGCTACTAGCCTTATAGCGTTGATTTCATGGCTGAGTGATATTCCATTGTACATAAGGACCACAACTTCTTTATCCATTTTTCTCTTTCCTGGGATATTTAAGGTGTAACAAAGTGGAGGTTCTTGTCAACAGAGCAGCCCTAAATTTTGAGGTGCCTGTGTCTTGCTGATTTTTAGTTTTCCCAATTTATACGCCCATGAGTGGATGTGCCCCATGCTCCCTAAGCTGAGTTTTGTAGATGTTTCAGGACACACCGTGCACTTCTCAAGAGTGGCTGTTGGCAATTTTCATCCCGCCCATCAGCGTAGCCAGGCTCCCGTTTCTCCATGGCCTGTCCTGAATTTCTGGTTTTGACACTTTATTCAGCATGGCCCTTTGGACCGATGGGAAGCGAGACTTCTTTGTAGCGCTGATTTGCCTTTCCAGGTTGCTTGGTTGGCCAAAAAGGGCGTATGCGTTTTTTCCTGAATATATTCAGGAAAAAACGCATACGCCCTTTTTGGCCAAAGGCATCATTGTCGAGGTTTTGCCGCTTTTCCTGTGCTTTAAAGGCGTTTCGAATCTCCCTCCTGAAATCTGTTTCCTGCAATTCTGCCTTGCTTTCAAATCCTCTTCGTTGCCTTCCCTCAATATATTCGTGGACGAGAGTCATCATTTATAAGTCTGCAGGTTTGTGAATTGCAGTGCCCCTGGGCTCCATTTTTCAACTCGCTTTCTTGGGAGCTGGCCGCAAAAGCGCAGGATTGCTTCAGGCCCTATTCTGGTCCCGGGTGGCAGGCTGAGCCTGTGGTTAATTCTTCTTCCTGATGGGAAAATAGAGTGACCTGTGCCTGTCCCAACACCTAGAGCTAGTCTCTCATTGGTTCCCCCTCTTCCCGTTCATCCTCAGGACAAATTGCAACCTGTACGGAACAGGAGGTTAAAGGTGCTGATTCTCCAAGGTGGGAGATTGCTAGTAAAGCGGCTGGAATGGCGAACCCGAGCACAAGGAGATCAGAAATGAGGTGCGTTTTAGAAACCTTTCCCGATCACACGGTGTACCATCTTCTGGGTTTCTCATGCATGTTTTTGATGTAGGAAGATGCCCTTGAACCTGGAGATTTGGGACCCATGGGATGGGTACCACGCAGTATTACTTTAAAGGGTCTGCGTTTGCTCACCCAACCTCACCAAACCTCTCAGCCCCAAGAGTGTCCACCCTTATGTCTCAATCAGCTGTGGGTCTAGATATGGTCAATCCAGGTGGCATCACAGCTCCTGTACGAATTTTGTAAGAATTTCTCTCTCTTTCACTGTCTTTGTTTCACGGGTTTTTAAAAGTAATTGATTTTTATAATGGGGTTTACCTGCTTTTCAGTGCTGTGATTTTGCCGCTTTACACCCACTTGACTCACTTACAGAGAGATATCAATGCATTGGTTTTAAGATTCTTACTAGTCAGATATATTCTTGGGCGGTGAATAGGGGGTGTTGAGTCCAATTCATTGAGCAAGGAGTAGGTCTTGTCTATTACATATTGGGTTTATGGAACGGTATGTGAGATAATTTGAAACCCTTGTTTTATGCATCACCCCACCTCACCTTTCCCGTTAAGCAGCCATAGTGTGTTTTCTAAACGTGTGACTCTATTCTGTTTTGTAATTCCGTTCAAGGGTAGCGGTTTTTACATTCCCTCTATAAGTGATATCTTATGATAAGTGTCTTTTTCTGTGTGACTTATTTCAGTTAGAATCGTCGTACCTAAATCCACTCAACATGCTGCTACTAGCCTTATGACGTTGATTTCATGGCTGAGTGATATTCCATTGTACATAAGGACCACAACTTCTTTATCCATTTTTCTCTTTCCTGGGATATTTAAGGTGTAACAAAGTGGAGGTTCTTGTCAACAGAGCAGCCCTAAATTTTGAGGTGCCTGTGTCTTGCTGATTTTTAGTTTTCCCAATTTATACGCCCATGAGTGGATGTGCCCCATGCTCCCTAAGCTGAGTTTTGTAGATGTTTCAGGACACACCGTGCACTTCTCCAGAGTGGCTGTTGGCAATTTTCATCCCGCCCATCAGCGTAGCCAGGCTCCCGTTTCTCCATGGCCTGTCCTGCATTTCTGGTTTTGACACTTTATTCAGCATGGCCCTTTTGACCGATGGGAAGCGAGACTTCTTTGTAGCGCTTATTTGCCTTTCCAGGTTGCTTGGTTGGCCAAAAAGGGCGTATGCGTTTTTTCCTGAATCTATTCAGGAAAAAACGCATACGCCCTTTTTGGCCAAGGACATCATTGTCGAGGTTTCGCCGCTTTTCCTGTGCTTTAAAGGCGATTCGAATCTCCCTCCTGAAATCTGTTTCCTGCAATTCTGCCTTGCTTTCAAATCCTCTTCGTTTCTTTCCGTCAATATATTTGTGGACGAGCGTCATCATTTATAAGTCTGCAGGTTTGTGAATTGCAGTGCCCCTGAGCTCCATTTTTCAACTCGCTTTCTTGGGAGCTGGCCGCAAAGGCGCAGGATTGCTTCAGGCCCTATTCTGGTCCCGGGCGGCAGGCTGAGCCTGTGGTTAATTCTTCTTCCTGATGGGAAAATAGAGTGACCTGTGCCTGTCCCAACACCTCGAGCTAGTCTCTCATTGGTTCCCCCTCTTCCCGCTCATCCTCAGGACAAATTGCAACCTGTACGGAACAGAAGGTTAAAGGTGCTGATTCTCCAAGGAGGGAGATTGCTAGTAAAGTGGCTGGAATTGCAAACCCGAGCACAAGGAGATGAGAAATGTGGTGCGTTTTAGAAACCTTTCCCGATCACACGGTGTACCATCTTCTGGGTTTCTCATGCATGTTTTCGATGTAGGAAGATGCCCTTGAACCTGGAGATTCGGGACCCATGGGATGGGTACCACGCAGTATTACTTTAATGGGTCTGCGTTTGCTCACCCAACCTCACCAAACCTCTCAGCCCCAAGAGTGTCCACCCTTATGTCTCAATCAGCTGTGGGTCTAGATATGGTCAATCCAGGTGGCATCACAGCCCCTGAACGACTTTTGTAAGAATTTCTCTCTCTTTCACTGTCTTTGTTTCACGGGTTTTTAAAAGTAATTGATTTTTATAATGGGGTTTACCTGCTTTTCACTGCTGTGATTTTGCCGCTTTACACCCACTTGACTCCATTACAGAGAGATATCAATGCATAGGTTTTAAGATTCTTACTAGTCAGATATATTCTTGGGCTGTGAATAGGGGGTGCTGAGTCCAATTCCTTGAGCAAGGTGTAGGTCTTATCTATTACATATTGGGTTTATGGAACGGTATCTGAGATAATTTGAAACCCTTGTTTTATGCATCACACCACCTCACCTTTCCCGTTAAGCAGCCATAGTGTGTTTTCTAAACGTGTGACTCTATTCTGTTTTGTAATTCAGTTCAAGGGTAGCGGTTTTTACATTCCCTCTATAAGTGATATCTTATGATAAGTGTCTTTTTCTGTGTGACTTATTTCACTTAGAATCGTCGTACCTAAATCCACTCATCATGCTGCTACTAGCCTTATGACGTTGATTTCATGGCTGAGTGATATTCCATTGTACATAAGGATCACAACTTCTTTATCCATTTTTCTCTCTCCTGGGATATTTAAGGTGTAACTAAGTGGAGGTTCTTGTCAACAGAGCAGCCCTAAACTTTGGGGTGCCTGTGTCTTGCTGATTTTTAGTTTTCCCAAATTATACGCCCATGAGTGGAAGTGCCCTATGGTCCCTAAGCTGAGTATTTTAGATGTTTCAGGACACACCGTGCACTTCTCCAGAGTGGCTGTTGGCAATTTACATCCTGCCCATCAGCGTAGCCTGGCTCCCGTTTCTCCATGGCCTGTCCTGAATTTCTGGTTTTGACACTTTATTCAGCATGGCCCTTTGGACCGATGGGAAGCGAGACTTCTTTGTAGCGCTGATTTGCCTTTCCAGGTTGCTTGGTTGGCCAAAAAGGGCGTATGCGTTTTTTCCTGAATATATTCAGGAAAAAACGCATACGCCCTTTTTGGCCAAAGGCATCATTGTCGAGGGTTTGCCGCTTTTCCTGTGCTTTAAAGGCGTTTCGAATCTCCCTCCTGAAATCTGTTTCCTGCAATTCTGCCTTGCTTTCAAATCCTCTTCATTGCCTTCCCTCAATATATTCGTGGACGAGAGTCATCATTTATAAGTCTGCAGGTTTGTGAATTGCAGTGCCCCTGGGCTCCATTTTTCAACTCGCTTTCTTGGGAGCTGGCCGCAAAAGCGCAGGATTGCTTCAGGCCCTATTCTGGTCCCGGGTGGCAGGCTGAGCCTGTGGTTAATTCTTCTTCCTGATGGGAAAATAGAGTGACCTGTGCCTGTCCCAACACCTAGAGCTAGTCTCTCATTGGTTCCCCCTCTTCCCGTTCATCCTCAGGACAATTTGCAACCTGTACAGAACAGGAGGTTAAAGGTGCTGAATCTCCAAGCAGGGAGATTGCTAGTAAAGCGGCTGGAATGGCGAACCCGAGCACAAGGAGATGAAAAATGAGGTGCGTTTTAGAAACCTTTCCCGATCACACGGTGTACCATCTTCTGGGTTTCTCATGCATGTTTTCGATGTAGGAAGATGCCCTTGAACCTGGAGATTTGGGACCCATGGGATGGGTACCACGCAGTATTACTTTAAAGGGTCTGCGTTTGCTCACCCAACCTCACCAAACCTCTCAGCGCCAAGAGTGTCCACCCTTATGTCTCAATCAGCTGTGGGTCTAGATATGGTCAATCCAGGTAGCATCACAGCCCCTGATCGAATTTTGTAAGAATTTCTCTCTCTTTCACTGTCTTTGTTTCACGGGTTTTTAAAAGTAATTGATTTTTATAATGGGGTTTACCTGCTTTTCACTGCTGTGATTTTGCCGCTTTACACCCACTTGACTCACTTACAGAGAGATATCAATGCATAGGTTTTAAGATTCTTACTAGTCAGATATATTCGTGGGCGGTGAATAGGGGGTGTTGAGTCCAATTCATTGAGCAAGGAGTAGGTCTTGTCTATTACATATTGGGTTTATGGAACGGTATCTGAGATAATTTGAAACCCTTGTTTTATGCATCACCCCACCTCACCTTTCCCGTTAAGCAGCCATAGTGTGTTTTCTAAACGTGTGACTCTATTCTGTTTTGTAATTCAGTTCAAGGGTAGCGGTTTTTACATTCCCTCTATAAGTCATATCTTATGATAAGTGTCTTTTTCTGTGTGACTTATTTCAGTTAGAATCGTCGTACCTAAATCCACTCATCATGCTGCTACTAGCCTTATGACGTTGATTTCATGGCTGAGTGATATTCCATTGTACATAAGGACCACAACTTCTTTATCCATTTTTCTCTTTCCTGGGATATTTAAGGTGTAACGAAGTGGAGGTTCTTGTCAACAGAGCAGCCCTAAATTTTGGGGTGCCTGTGTCTTGCTGATTTTTAGTTTTCCCAATTTATACGCCCATGAGTGGATGTGCCCTATGCTCCCTAAGCTGAGTTTTGTAGATGTTTCAGGACACACCGTGCACTTCTCCAGAGTGGCTGTTGGCAATTTACATCCCGCCCATCAGCGTAGCCAGGCTCCCGTTTCTCCATGGCCTGTCCTGCATTTCTGGTTTTGACACTTTATTCAGCATGGCCCTTTTGACCGATGGGAAGCGAGACTTCTTTGTAGCGCTGATTTGCCTTTCCAGGTTGCTTGGTTGGCCAAAAAGGGCGTATGCGTTTTTTCCTGAATATATTCAGGAAAAAACGCATACGCCCTTTTTGGCCAAGGGCATCATTGTCGAGGTTTTGCCGCTTTTCCTGTGCTTTAAAGGCGATTCGAATCTCCCTCCTGAAATCTGTTTCCTGCAATTCTGCCTTGCTTTCAAATCCTCTTCGTTTCCTTCCATCAATATATTTGTGGATGAGCGTCATCATTTATAAGTCTGCAGGTTTGTGAATTGCAGTGCCCCTGAGCTCCATTTTTCAACTCGCTTTCTTGGGAGCTGGCCGCAAAGGTGCAGGATTGCTTCAGGCCCTATTCTGGTCCCGGGCGGCAGGCTGAGCCTGTGGTTAATTCTTCTTCCTGATGGGAAAATAGAGTGACCTGTGCCTGTCCCAACACCTAGAGCTAGTCTCTCATTGGTTCCCCCTCTTCCCGTTCATCCTCAGGAAGAATTGCAACCTGTACGAAACAGGAGGTTAAAGGTGCTGATTCTCCAAGGAGGGAGACTGCTAGTAAAGTGGCTGGAATGGCGAACCCGAGTACAAGGAGATGATAAATGAGGTGCGTTTTAGAAACCTTTCCCGATCACACGGTGTACCATCTTCTGGGTTTCTCATGCATGTTTTCGATGTAGGAAGATGCCCTTGAACCTGGAGATTTGGGACCCATGGGATGGGTACCACGCAGTATTACTTTAAAGGGTCTGCGTTTGCTCACCCAACCTCACCAAACCTCTCAGCCCCAAGAGTGTCCACCCTTATGTCTCAATCAGCTGTGGGTCTAGATATGGTCAATCCAGGTGGCATCACAGCCCCTGAACGAATTTTGTAAGAATTTCTCTGTCTTTCACTGTCTTTGTTTCACGGGTTTTTAAAAGTTATTGATTTTTATAATGGGGTTTACCTGCTTTTCACTGCTGATATTTTGCTGCTTTACACCCACTTGACTCACATACAGAGAGATATCAATGCCTAGGTTTCAAGATTCTTACTAGTCAGATATATTCTTGGGCGGTGAATAGGGGGTGCTGAGTCCAATTCATTGAGCAAGGAGTAGGGCTTGTCTATTACATATTGGGTTTATGGAACGGTATCTGAGATAATTTGAAACCCTTGTTTTATGCATCACCCCACCTCACCTTTCCCGTTAAGCAGCCATAGTGTGTTTTCTAAACGTGTGACTCTATTCTGTTTTGTAATTCAGTTCAAGGGTAGCGGTTTTTACATTCCCTCTATAAGTGATATCTTATGATAAGTGTCTTTCTGTGTGACTTATTTCACTTAGAATCGTCGTACCTAAATCCACTCATCATGCTGCTACTAGCCTTATTACGTTGATTTCATGGCTGAGTGATATTCCATTGTACATAAGGACCACAACTTCTTTATCCATTTTTCTCTTTCCTGGGATATTTAAGGTGTAACGAAGTGGAGGTTCTTGGCAACAGAGCAGCCCTAAACTTTGGAGTGCCTGTGTCTTGCTGATTTTTAGTTTTCCCAATTTATACGCCCATGAGTGGATGTGCCCAATGCTCCCTAAGCTGAGTTTTTTAGATGTTTCAGGACACACCGTGCACTTCTCCAGAGTGGCTATTGGCAATTTACATCCTGCCCATCAGCGTAGCCAGGCTCCCGTTTCTTCATGGCCTGTCCTGCATTTCTGGTTTTATCACTTTATTCAGCATGGCCCTTTTGACCGATGGGAAGCGAGACTTCTTTGTAGCGCTGATTTGCCTTTCCAGGTTGCTTGGTTGGCCAAAAAGGGCGTATGCGTTTTTTCCTGAATATATTCAGGAAAAAACCCATTCGCCCTTTTTGGCCAAGGGCATCATTTTCGAGGTTTTGCCGCTTTTCCTGTGCTTTAAAGGCGATTCGAATCTCCCTCCTGAAATCTGTTTCCTGCAATTCTGCCTTGCTTTCAAATCCTCTTCGTTGCCTTCCCTCAATATATTTGTGGACGAGAGTCATCATTTATAAGTCTGCAGGTTTGTGAATTGCAGTGCCCCTGAGCTCCATTTTTCAACTCGCTTTCTTGGGAGCTGGCCGCAAAGGTGCAGGATTGCTTCAGGCCCTATTCTGGTGCCGGGCGGCAGGCTGAGCCTGTGGTTAATTCTTCTTCCTGATGGGAAAATAGAGTGACCTGTGCCTGTCCCAACACCTAGAGCTAGTCTCTCATTGGTTCCCCCTCTTCCCGTTCATCCTCAGGAAGAATTGCAACCTGTACGAAACAGGAGGTTAAAGGTGCTGATTCTCCAAGGAGGGAGATTGCTAGTAAAGCGGCTGGAAAGGCGAACCCGAGCACAAGGAGATGAGAAATGAGGTGCGTTTTAGAAACCTTTCCCGATCACACGGTGTACCATCTTCTGGGTTTCTCATGCATGTTTTCGATGTAGGAAGATGCCCTTGAACCTGGAGATTTGGGACCCATGGGATGGGTACCACGCAGTATTACTTTAAAGGGTCTGCGTTTGCTCACCCAACCTCACCAAACCTCTCAGCCCCAAGAGTGTCCACCCTTATGTCTCAATCAGCTGTGGGTCTAGATATGGTCAATCCAGGTGGCATCACTGCCCCTGAACGACTTTTGTAAGAATTTCTCTCTCTTTCACTGTCTTTGTTTCACGGGTTTTTAAAAGTAATTGATTTTTATAATGGGGTTTACCTGCTTTTCACTGCTGTGTTTTTGCCGCTTTACACCCACTTGACTCACTTACAGAGAGATATCAATGCATAGGTTTTAAGATTCTTACTAGTCAGATATATTCTTGGGCGGTGAATAGGGGGTGCTGAGTCCAATTCCTTGAGCAAGGAGTAGGTCTTGTCTATTACATATTGGGTTTATGGAACGGTATCTGAGATAATTTGAAACCCTTGTTTTATGCATCACCCCACCTCACCTTTCCCGTTAAGCAGCCATAGTGTGTTTTCTAAACGTGTGACTCTATTCTGTTTTGTAATTCAGTTCAAGGGTAGCGGTTTTTACATTCCCTCTATAAGTCATATCTTATGATAAGTGTCTTTTTCTGTGTGACTTATTTCACTTAGAATCGTCTTACCTAAATCCACTCATCATGCTGCTACTAGCCTTATGACGTTGATTTCATGGCTGAGTGATATTCCATTGTACATAAGGACCACAACTTCTTTATCCATTTTTCTCTTTCCTGGGATATTTAAGGTGTAACGAAGTGGAGGTTCTTGTCAACAGAGCAGCCCTAAATTTTGAGGTGCCTGTGTCTTGCTGATTTTTAGTTTTCCCAATTTATACGCCCATGAGTGGATGTGCCCCATGCTCCCTAAGCTGAGTTTTGTAGATGTTTCAGGACACACCGTGCACTTCTCAAGAATGGCTGTTGGCAATTTTCATCCCGCCCATCAGCGTAGCCAGGCTCCCGTTTCTCCATGGCCTGTCCTGCATTTCTGGTTTTGACACTTTATTCAGCATGGCCCTTTTGACCGATGGGAAGCGAGACTTCTTTGTAGCGCTGATTTGCCTTTCCAGGTTGCTTGTTTGGCCAAAAAGGACGTATGCGTTTTTTCCTGAATATATTCAGGAAAAAACGCATACGCCCTTTTTGGCCAAGGACATCATTGTCGAGGTTTTCCCGCTTTTCCTGTGCTTTAAAGGCGATTCGAATCTCCCTCCTGAAATATGTTTCCTGCAATTCTGCCTTGCTTTCAAATCCTCTTCGTTTCCTCCCATCAATATATTTGTGGACGAGAGTCATCATTTATAAGTCTGCAGGTTTGTGAATTGCAGTGCTCCTGAGCTCCATTTTTCAACTGGCTTTCTTGGGAGCTGGCCGCAAAAGCGCAGGATTGCTTCAGGCACTATTGTGGTCCCGGGCGTCAGGCTGAGCCTGTGGTTAATTCTTCTTCCTGATGGGAAAATAGAGTGACCTGTGCCTGTTCCAACACCTAGAGCTAGTCTCTCATTGGATCCCACTCTTCCCGTTCATCCTCAGGACAAATTGCAACCTGTACGGAACAGGAGGTTAAAGGTGCTGATTCTCCAAGGACGGAGATTGCTAGTAAAGCGGCTGGAATGGCGAACCCGAGCACAAGGAGATGAGAAATGAGGTGCGTTTTAGAAACCTTTCCCGATCACACGGTGTACCATCTTCTGGGTTTCTCATGCATGTTTTCGATGTAGGAAGATGCCCTTGAACCTGCAGATTTGGGACCCATGGGATGGGTACCACGCAGTATTACTTTAAAGGGTCTGCGTTTGCTCACCCAACCTCACCAAACCTCTCAGCGCCAAGAGTGTCCACCCTTATGTCTCAATCAGCTGTGGGTCTAGATATGTTCAATCCAGGTGGCATTACAGCCGCTGAACGAATTTTGTAAGAATTTCTCTCTCTTTCACTGTCTTTGTTTCACGGGTTTTTAAAAGTAATTGATTTTTATAATGGGGTTTACCTGCTTTTCACTGCTGTGATTTTGCCGCTTTACACCCACTTGACTCACTTACACAGAGATATCAATGCATAGGTTTCAAGATTCTTACTAGTCAGATATATTCTTGGGCGGTGAATTGGGGGTGTTGAGTCCAATTCATTGAGGAAGGAGTAGGGCTTGTCTATTACATATTGGGTTTATGGAACGGTATCTGAGATAATTTGAAACCCTTGTTGTATGCATCACCCCACCTCACCTTTCCCGTTAAGCAGCCATAGTGTGTTTTCTAAACGTGTGACTCTATTCTGTTTTGTAATTCAGTTCAAGGGTAGCGGTTTTTACATTCTCTCTCTAAGTCATATCTTATGATAAGTGTCTTTTTCTGTGTGACTTATTTCACTTAGAATCGTCGTACCTAAATCCAATCATCATGCTGCTACTAGCCTTATGACGTTGATTTCATGGCTGAGTGATATTCCATTGTACATAAGGACCACAACTTCTTTATCCATTTTTCTCTTTCCTGGGATATTTAAGGTGTAACGAAGTGGAGATTCTTGTCAACAGAGCAGCCCTAAACTTTGGGGTTCCTGTGTCTTGCTGATTTTTAGTTTTCCCAATTTATACGCCCATGAGTGGATGTGACCTATGCTCCCTAAGCTCAGTTTTTTAGATGTTTCAGGACACACCGTGCACTTCTCCAGAGTGGCTGTTGGCAATTTACATCCCGCCCATCAGCGTAGCCAGGCTCCCGTTTCTCCATGGCCTGTCCTGCATTTCTGGTTTTGACACTTTATTCAGCATGGCCCTTTTGACCGATGGGAAGCGAGACTTCTTTGTAGCGCTGATTTGCCTTTCCAGGTTGCTTGGTTGGCCAAAAAGGACGTATGCGTTTTTTCCTGAATATATTCAGGAAAAAACGCATACGCCCTTTTTGGCCAAGGGCATCATTGTCGAGGTTTTGCCGCTTTTCCTGTGCTTTAAAGGCGATTCGAATCTCCCTCCTGAAATCTGTTTCCTGCAATTCTGCCTTGCTTTCAAATCCTCTTCGTTGCCTTCCCTCAATATATTCGTGGACGAGAGTCATCATTTATAAGTCTGCAGGTTTGTGAATTGCAGTGCCCCTGGGCTCCATTTTTCAACTCGCTTTCTTGGGAGCTGGCCGCAAAAGCGCAGGATTGCTTCAGGCCCTATTCTGGTCTCGGGTGGCAGGCTGAGCCTGTGGTTAATTCTTCTTCCTGATGGGAAAATAGAGTGACCTGTGCCTGTCCCAACACCTAGAGCTAGTCTCTCATTGGTTCCCCCTCTTCCCGTTCATCCTCAGGACAAATTGCAACCTGTACGGAACAGGAGGTTAAAGGTGCTGATTCTCCAAGCAGGGAGATTGCTAGTAAAGCGGCTGGAATGGCGAACCCGAGCACAAGGAGATGAGAAATGAGGTGCGTTTTAGAAACCTTTCCCGATCACACGGTGTACCATCTTCTGGGTTTCTCATGCATGTTTTTGATGTAGGAAGATGCCCTTGAACCTGGAGATTTGGGACCCATGGGATGGGTACCACGCAGTATTACTTTAAAGGGTCTGCGTTTGCTCACCCAACCTCACCAAACCTCTCAGCCCCAAGAGTGTCCACCCTTATGTCTCAATCAGCTGTGGGTCTAGATATGGTCAATCCAGGTGGCATCACAGCTCCTGTACGAATTTTGTAAGAATTTCTCTCTCTTTCACTGTCTTTGTTTCACGGGTTTTTAAAAGTAATTGATTTTTATAATGGGGTTTACCTTCTTTTCAGTGCTGTGATTTTGCCGCTTTACACCCACTTGACTCACTTACAGAGAGATATCAGTGCATTGGTTTTAAGATTCTTACTAGTCAGATATATTCTTGGGCGGTGAATAGGGGGTGTTGAGTCCAATTCATTGAGCAAGGAGTAGGTCTTGTCTATTACATATTGGGTTTATGGAACGGTATCTAAGATAATTTGAAACCCTTGTTTTATGCATCACCCCACCTCACCTTTCCCGTTAAGCAGCCATAGTGTGTTTTCTAAACGTGTGACTCTATTCTGTTTTGTAATTCCGTTCAAGGGTAGCGGTTTTTACATTCCCTCTATAAGTGATATCTTATGATAAGTGTCTTTTTCTGTGTGACTTATTTCAGTTAGAATCGTCGTACCTAAATCCACTCAACATGCTGCTACTAGCCTTATAGCGTTGATTTCATGGCTGAGTGATATTCCATTGTACATAAGGACCACAACTTCTTTATCCATTTTTCTCTTTCCTGGGATATTTAAGGTGTAACAAAGTGGAGGTTCTTGTCAACAGAGCAGCCCTAAATTTTGAGGTGCCTGTGTCTTGCTGATTTTTAGTTTTCCCAATTTATACGCCCATGAGTGGATGTGCCCCATGCTCCCTAAGCTGAGTTTTGTAGATGTTTCAGGACACACCGTGCACTTCTCAAGAGTGGCTGTTGGCAATTTTCATCCCGCCCATCAGCGTAGCCAGGCTCCCGTTTCTCCATGGCCTGTCCTGAATTTCTGGTTTTGACACTTTATTCAGCATGGCCCTTTGGACCGATGGGAAGCGAGACTTCTTTGTAGCGCTGATTTGCCTTTCCAGGTTGCTTGGTTGGCCAAAAAGGGCGTATGCGTTTTTTCCTGAATATATTCAGGAAAAAACGCATACGCCCTTTTTGGCCAAAGGCATCATTGTCGAGGTTTTGCCGCTTTTCCTGTGCTTTAAAGGCGTTTCGAATCTCCCTCCTGAAATCTGTTTCCTGCAATTCTGCCTTGCTTTCAAATCCTCTTCGTTGCCTTCCCTCAATATATTCGTGGACGAGAGTCATCATTTATAAGTCTGCAGGTTTGTGAATTGCAGTGCCCCTGGGCTCCATTTTTCAACTCGCTTTCTTGGGAGCTGGCCGCAAAAGCGCAGGATTGCTTCAGGCACTATTGTGGTCCCGGGCATCAGGCTGAGCCTGTGGTTAATTCTTCTTCCTGATGGGAAAATAGAGTGACCTGTGCCTGTTCCAACACCTAGAGCTAGTCTCTCATTGGATCCCACTCTTCCCGTTCATCCTCAGGACAAATTGCAACCTGTACGGAACAGGAGGTTAAAGGTGCTGATTCTCCAAGGACGGAGATTGCTAGTAAAGCGGCTGGAATGGCGAACCCGAGCACAAGGAGCTGAGAAATGAGGTGCGTTTTAGAAACCTTTCCCGATCACACGGTGTACCATCTTCTGGGTTTCTCATGCATGTTTTCGATGTAGGAAGATGCCCTTGAACCTGGAGATTTGGGACCCATGGGATGGGTACCACGCAGTATTACTTTAAAGGGTCTGCGTTTGCTCACCCAACCTCACCAAACCTCTCAGCCCCAAGACTGTCCACCCTTATGTCTCAATCAGCTGTGGGTCTAGATATGGTCAATCCAGGTGGCATCACAGCCCCTGAACGACTTTTGTAAGAATTTCTCTCTCTTTCACTGTCTTTGTTTCACGGGTTTTTAAAAGTAATTGATTTTTATAATGGGGTTTACCTGCTTTTCACTGCTGTGTTTTTGCCGCTTTACACCCACTTGACTCCATTACAGTGAGATATCAATGCATAGGTTTCAAGATTCTTACTAGTCAGATATATTCTTGGGCGGTGAATAGGGGGTGCTGAGTCCAATTCCTTGAGCAAGGAGTAGGTCTTGTCTATTACATATTGGGTTTATGGAACGGTATCTGAGATAATTTGAAACCCTTGTGTTATGCATCACCCCACCTCACCTTTCCCGTTAAGCAGACATAGTGTGTTTTCTAAACTTGTGACTCTATTTTGTTTTGTAATTCAGTTCAAGGGTAGCGGTGTTTACATTCCCTCTATAAGTGATATCTTATGATAAGTGTCTTTTTCTGTGTGACTTATTTCACTTAGAATCGTCGTACCTAAATCCACTCATCATGCTGCTACTAGCCTTATGACGTTGATTTCATGGCTGAGTGATATTCCATTGTACATAAGGACCACAACTTCTTTATCCATTTTTCTCTTTCCTGGGATATTTAAGGTGTAACCAAGTGGAGGTTCTTGTCAACAGAGCAGCCCTAAACTTTGGGGTGCCTCTGTCTTGCTGATTTTTAGTTTTCCCAATTTATACGCCCATGAGTGGATGTGCCCTATGCTCCCTAAGCTCAGTTTTTTAGATGTTTCAGGACACACCGTGCACTTCTCCAGAGTGGCTGTTGGCAATTTACATCCCGCCCATCAGCGTAGCCAGGCTCCCGTTTCTCCATGGCCTGTCCTGCATTTCTGGTTTTGATACTTTATTCAGCATGGCCCTTTTGACCGATGGGAAGCGAGACTTCTTTGTAGCGCTGATTTGCCTTTCCAGGTTGCTTGGTTGGCCAAAAAGGGCGTATGCGTTTTTTCCTGAATATATTCAGGAAAAAACGCATACGCCCTTTTTGGCCAAAGGCATCATTGTCGAGGGTTTGCCGCTTTTCCTGTGCTTTAAAGGCGTTTCGAATCTCCCTCCTGAAATCTGTTTCCTGCAATTCTGCCTTGCTTTCAAATCCTCTTCGTTGCCTTCCCTCAATATATTCGTGGACGAGAGTCATCATTTATAAGTCTGCAGGTTTGTGAATTGCAGTGCCCCTGGGCTCCATTTTTCAACTCGCTTTCTTGGGAGCTGGCCGCAAAAGCGCAGGATTGCTTCAGGCCCTATTCTGGTCCCAGGTGGCAGGCTGAGCCTGTGGTTAATTCTTCTTCCTGAGGGGAAAATAGAGTGACCTGTGCCTGTCCCAACACCTAGAGCTAGTCTCTCATTGGTTCCCCCTCTTCCCGTTCATCCTCAGGACAAATTGCAACCTGTACGGAACAGGAGGTTAAAGGTGCTGATTCTCCAAGGTGGGAGATTGCTAGTAAAGCGGCTGGAATGGCGAACCCGAGCACAAGGAGATCAGAAATGAGGTGCGTTTTAGAAACCTTTCCCGATCACACGGTGTACCATCTTCTGGGTTTCTCATGCATGTTTTTGATGTAGGAAGATGCCCTTGAACCTGGAGATTTGGGACCCATGGGATGGGTACCACGCAGTATTACTTTAAAGGGTCTGCGTTTGCTCACCCAACCTCACCAAACCTCTCAGCCCCAAGAGTGTCCACCCTTATGTCTCAATCAGCTGTGGGTCTAGATATGGTCAATCCAGGTGGCATCACAGCTCCTGTACGAATTTTGTAAGAATTTCTCTCTCTTTCACTGTCTTTGTTTCACGGGTTTTTAAAAGTAATTGATTTTTATAATGGGGTTTACCTGCTTTTCAGTGCTGTGATTTTGCCGCTTTACACCCACTTGACTCACTTACAGAGAGATATCAATGCATTGGTTTTAAGATTCTTACTAGTCAGATATATTCTTGGGCGGTGAATAGGGGGTGTTGAGTCCAATTCATTGAGCAAGGAGTAGGTCTTGTCTATTACATATTGGGTTTATGGAACGGTATCTGAGATAATTTGAAACCCTTGTTTTATGCATCACCCCACCTCACCTTTCCCGTTAAGCAGCCATAGTGTGTTTTCTAAACGTGTGACTCTATTCTGTTTTGTAATTCCGTTCAAGGGTAGCGGTTTTTACATTCCCTCTATAAGTGATATCTTATGATAAGTGTCTTTTTCTGTGTGACTTATTTCAGTTAGAATCGTCGTACCTAAATCCACTCAACATGCTGCTACTAGCCTTATGACGTTGACTTCATGGCTGAGTGATATTCCATTGTACATAAGGACCACAACTTCTTTATCCATTTTTCTCTTTCCTGGGATATTTAAGGTGTAACAAAGTGGAGGTTCTTGTCAACAGAGCAGCCCTAAATTTTGAGGTGCCTGTGTCTTGCTGATTTTTAGTTTTCCCAATTTATACGCCCATGAGTGGATGTGCCCCATGCTCCCTAAGCTGAGTTTTGTAGATGTTTCAGGACACACCGTGCACTTCTCCAGAGTGGCTGTTGGCAATTTTCATCCCGCCCATCAGCGTAGCCAGGCTCCCGTTTCTCCATGGCCTGTCCTGCATTTCTGGTTTTGACACTTTATTCAGCATGGCCCTTTTGACCGATGGGAAGCGAGACTTCTTTGTAGCGCTGATTTGCCTTTCCAGGTTGCTTGGTTGGCCAAAAAGGGCGTATGCGTTTTTTCCTGAATATATTCAGGAAAAAACGCATACGCCCTTTTTGGCCAAGGACATCATTGTCGAGGTTTCGCCGCTTTTCCTGTGCTTTAAAGGCGATTCGAATCTCCCTCCTGAAATCTGTTTCCTGCAATTCTGCCTTGCTTTCAAATCCTCTTCGTTTCTTTCCGTCAATATATTTGTGGACGAGCGTCATCATTTATAAGTCTGCAGGTTTGTGAATTGCAGTGCCCCTGAGCTCCATTTTTCAACTCGCTTTCTTGGGAGCTGGCCGCAAAGGCGCAGGATTGCTTCAGGCCCTATTCTGGTCCCGGGCGGCAGGCTGAGCCTGTGGTTAATTCTTCTTCCTGATGGGAAAATAGAGTGACCTGTGCCTGTCCCAACACCTCGAGCTAGTCTCTCATTGGTTCCCCCTCTTCCCGCTCATCCTCAGGACAAATTGCAACCTGTACGGAACAGAAGGTTAAAGGTGCTGATTCTCCAAGGAGGGAGATTGCTAGTAAAGTGGCTGGAATGGCAAACCCGAGCACAAGGAGATGAGAAATGTGGTGCGTTTTAGAAACCTTTCCCGATCACACGGTGTACCATCTTCTGGGTTTCTCATGCATGTTTTCGATGTAGGAAGATGCCCTTGAACCTGGAGATTCGGGACCCATGGGATGGGTACCACGCAGTATTACTTTAATGGGTCTGCGTTTGCTCACCCAACCTCACCAAACCTCTCAGCCCCAAGAGTGTCCACCCTTATGTCTCAATCAGCTGTGGGTCTAGATATGGTCAATCCAGGTGGCATCACAGCCCCTGAACGACTTTTGTAAGAATTTCTCTCTCTTTCACTGTCTTTGTTTCACGGGTTTTTAAAAGTAATTGATTTTTATAATGGGGTTTACCTGCTTTTCACTGCTGTGATTTTGCCGCTTTACACCCACTTGACTCCATTACAGAGAGATATCAATGCATAGGTTTTAAGATTCTTACTAGTCAGATATATTCTTGGGCTGTGAATAGGGGGTGCTGAGTCCAATTCCTTGAGCAAGGAGTAGGTCTTATCTATTACATATTGGGTTTATGGAACGGTATCTGAGATAATTTGAAACCCTTGTTTTATGCATCACACCACCTCACCTTTCCCGTTAAGCAGCCATAGTGTGTTTTCTAAACGTGTGACTCTATTCTGTTTTGTAATTCAGTTCAAGGGTAGCGGTTTTTACATTCCCTCTATAAGTGATATCTTATGATAAGTGTCTTTTTCTGTGTGACTTATTTCACTTAGAATCGTCGTACCTAAATCCACTCATCATGCTGCTACTAGCCTTATGACGTTGATTTCATGGCTGAGTGATATTCCATTGTACATAAGGATCACAACTTCTTTATCCATTTTTCTCTCTCCTGGGATATTTAAGGTGTAACTAAGTGGAGGTTCTTGTCAACAGAGCAGCCCTAAACTTTGGGGTGCCTGTGTCTTGCTGATTTTTAGTTTTCCCAAATTATACGCCCATGAGTGGAAGTGCCCTATGGTCCCTAAGCTGAGTATTTTAGATGTTTCAGGACACACCGTGCACTTCTCCAGAGTGGCTGTTGGCAATTTACATCCTGCCCTTCAGCGTAGCCAGGCTCCCGTTTCTTCATGGCCTGTCCTGAATTTCTGGTTTTGACACTTTATTCAGCATGGCCCTTTGGACCGATGGGAAGCGAGACTTCTTTGTAGCGCTGATTTGCCTTTCCAGGTTGCTTGGTTGGCCAAAAAGGGCGTATGCGTTTTTTCCTGAATATATTCAGGAAAAAACGCATACGCCCTTTTTGGCCAAAGGCATCATTGTCGAGTGTTTGTCGCTTTTCCTGTGCTTTAAAGGCGTTTCGAATCTCCCTCCTGAAATCTGTTTCCTGCAATTCTGCCTTGCTTTCAAATCCTCTTCGTTGCCTTCCCTCAATATATTCGTGGACGAGAGTCATCATTTATAAGTCTGCAGGTTTGTGAATTGCAGTGCCCCTGGGCTCCATTTTTCAACTCGCTTTCTTGGGAGCTGGCCGCAAAAGCGCAGGATTGCTTCAGGCCCTATTCTGGTCCCGGGTGGCAGGCTGAGCCTGTGGTTAATTCTTCTTCCTGATGGGAAAATAGAGTGACCTGTGCCTGTCCCAACACCTAGAGCTAGTCTCTCATTGGTTCCCCCTCTTCCCGTTCATCCTCAGGACAATTTGCAACCTGTACAGAACAGGAGGTTAAAGGTGCTGAATCTCCAAGCAGGGAGAATGCTAGTAAAGCGGCTGGAATGGCGAACCCGAGCACAAGGAGATGAAAAATGAGGTGCGTTTTAGAAACCTTTCCCGATCACACGGTGTACCATCTTCTGGGTTTCTCATGCATGTTTTCGATGTAGGAAGATGCCCTTGAACCTGGAGATTTGGGACCCATGGGATGGGTACCACGCAGTATTACTTTAAAGGGTCTGCGTTTGCTCACCCAACCTCACCAAACCTCTCAGCGCCAAGAGTGTCCACCCTTATGTCTCAATCAGCTGTGGGTCTAGATATGGTCAATCCAGGTAGCATCACAGCCCCTGATCGAATTTTGTAAGAATTTCTCTCTCTTTCACTGTCTTTGTTTCACGGGTTTTTAAAAGTAATTGATTTTTATAATGGGGTTTACCTGCTTTTCACTGCTGTGATTTTGCCGCTTTACACCCACTTGACTCACTTACAGAGAGATATCAATGCATAGGTTTTAAGATTCTTACTAGTCAGATATATTCGTGGGCGGTGAATAGGGGGTGTTGAGTCCAATTCATTGAGCAAGGAGTAGGTCTTGTCTATTACATATTGGGTTTATGGAACGGTATCTCAGATAATTTGAAACCCTTGTTTTATGCATCACCCCACCTCACCTTTCCCGTTAAGCAGCCATAGTGTGTTTTCTAAACGTGTGACTCTATTCTGTTTTGTAATTCAGTTCAAGGGTAGCGGTTTTTACATTCCCTCTATAAGTCATATCTTATGATAAGTGTCTTTTTCTGTGTGAATTATTTCACTTAGAATCGTCTTACCTAAATCCACTCATCATGCTGCTACTAGCCTTATGACGTTGATTTCATGGCTGAGTGATATTCCATTGTACATAAGGACCACAACTTCTTTATCCATTTTTCTCTTTCCTGGGATATTTAAGGTGTAACGAAGTGGAGGTTCTTGTCAACAGAGCAGCCCTAAATTTTGGGGTGCCTGTGTCTTGCTGATTTTTAGTTTTCCCAATTTATACGCCCATGAGTGGATGTGCCCTATGCTCCCTAAGCTGAGTTTTGTAGATGTTTCAGGACACACCGTGCACTTCTCCAGAGTGGCTGTTGGCAATTTACATCCCGCCCATCAGCGTAGCCAGGCTCCCGTTTCTCCATGGCCTGTCCTGCATTTCTGGTTTTGACACTTTATTCAGCATGGCCCTTTTGACCGATGGGAAGCGAGACTTCTTTGTAGCGCTGATTTGCCTTTCCAGGTTGCTTGGTTTGCCAAAAAGGGCGTATGCGTTTTTTCCTGAATATATTCAGGAAAAAACGCATACGCCCTTTTTGGCCAAGGGCATCATTGTCGAGGTTTTGCCGCTTTTCCTGTGCTTTAAAGGCGATTCGAATCTCCCTCCTGAAATCTGTTTCCTGCAATTCTGCCTTGCTTTCAAATCCTCTTCGTTTCCTTCCATCAATATATTTGTGGATGAGCGTCATCGTTTATAAGTCTGCAGGTTTGTGAATTGCAGTGCCCCTGAGCTCCATTTTTCAACTCGCTTTCTTGGGAGCTGGCCGCAAAGGTGCAGGATTGCTTCAGGCCCTATTCTGGTCCCGGGCGGCAGGCTGAGCCTGTGGTTAATTCTTCTTCCTGATGGGAAAATAGAGTGACCTGTGCCTGTCCCAACACCTAGAGCTAGTCTCTCATTGGTTCCCCCTCTTCCCGTTCATCCTCAGGAAGAATTGCAACCTGTACGAAACAGGAGGTTAAAGGTGCTGATTCTCCAAGGAGGGAGATTGCTAGTAAAGTGGCTGGAATGGCGAACCCGAGTACAAGGAGATGAGAAATGAGGTGCGTTTTAGAAACCTTTCCCGATCACACGGTGTACCATCTTCTGGGTTTCTCATGCATGTTTTCGATGTAGGAAGATGCCCTTGAACCTGGAGATTTGGGACCCATGGGATGGGTACCACGCAGTATTACTTTAAAGGGTCTGCGTTTGCTCACCCAACCTCACCAAACCTCTCAGCCCCAAGAGTGTCCACCCTTATGTCTCAATCAGCTGTGGGTCTAGATATGGTCAATCCAGGTGGCATCACAGCCCCTGAACGAATTTTGTAAGAATTTCTCTGTCTTTCACTGTCTTTGTTTCACGGGTTTTTAAAAGTTATTGATTTTTATAATGGGGTTTACCTGCTTTTCACTGCTGATATTTTGCTGCTTTACACCCACTTGACTCACATACAGAGAGATATCAATGCCTATGTTTCAAGATTCTTACTAGTCAGATATATTCTTGGGCGGTGAATAGGGGGTGCTGAGTCCAATTCATTGAGCAAGGAGTAGGGCTTGTCTATTACATATTGGGTTTATGGAACGGTATCTGAGATAATTTGAAACCCTTGTTTTATGCATCATCCCACCTCACCTTTCCCGTTAAGCAGCCATAGTGTGTTTTCTAAACGTGTGACTCTATTCTGTTTTGTAATTCAGTTCAAGGGTAGCGGTTTTTACATTCCCTCTATAAGTGATATCTTATGATAAGTGTCTTTCTGTGTGACTTATTTCACTTAGAATCGTCGTACCTAAATCCACTCATCATGCTGCTACTAGCCTTATTACGTTGATTTCATGGCTGAGTGATATTCCATTGTACATAAGGACCACAACTTCTTTATCCATTTTTCTCTTTCCTGGGATATTTAAGGTGTAACGAAGTGGAGGTTCTTGGCAACAGAGCAGCCCTAAACTTTGGAGTGCCTGTGTCTTGCTGATTTTTAGTTTTCCCAATTTATACGCCCATGAGTGGATGTGCCCAATGCTCCCTAAGCTGAGTTTTTTAGATGTTTCAGGACACACCGTGCACTTCTCCAGAGTGGCTATTGGCAATTTACATCCTGCCCATCAGCGTAGCCAGGCTCCCGTTTCTTCATGGCCTGTCCTGCATTTCTGGTTTTATCACTTTATTCAGCATGGCCCTTTTGACCGATGGGAAGCGAGACTTCTTTGTAGCGCTGATTTGCCTTTCCAGGTTGCTTGGTTGGCCAAAAAGGGCGTATGCGTTTTTTCCTGAATATATTCAGGAAAAAACCCATACGCCCTTTTTGGCCAAGGGCATCATTTTCGAGGTTTTGCCGCTTTTCCTGTGCTTTAAAGGCGATTCGAATCTCCCTCCTGAAATCTGTTTCCTGCAATTCTGCCTTGCTTTCAAATCCTCTTCGTTGCCTTCCCTCAATATATTTGTGGACGAGAGTCATCATTTATAAGTCTGCAGGTTTGTGAATTGCAGTGCCCCTGAGCGCCATTTTTCAACTCGCTTTCTTGGGCGCTGGCCGCAAAAGCGCAGGATTGCTTCAGGCCCTATTCTGGTCCCAGGCGGCAGGCTGAGCCTGTGGTTAATTCTTCTTCCTGATGGGAAAATAGAGTGACCTGTGCCTGTCCCAACACCTAGAGCTAGTCTCTCATTGGTTCCCCCTCTTCCCTTTCATCCTCAGGACAAATTGCAAGCTGTACGGAACAGGAGGTTAAAGGTGCTGATTCTCCAAGGAGGGAGATTGCTAGTAAAGCGGCTGGAATGGCGAACCCGAGCACAAGGAGATGAGAAATGAGGTGCGTTTTAGAAACCTTTCCCGATCACACGGTGTACCATCTTCTGGGTTTCTCATGCATGTTTTCGATGTAGGAAGATGCCCTTGAACCTGGAGATTTGGGACCCATGGGATGGGTACCACGCAGTATTACTTTAAAGGGTCTGCGTTTGCTCACCCAACCTCACCAAACCTCTCAGCGCCAAGAGTGTCCACCCTTATGTCTCAATCAGCTGTGGGTCTAGATATGGTCAATCCAGGTGGCATTACAGCCGCTGAACGAATTTTGTAAGAATTTCTCTCTCTTTCACTGTCTTTGTTTCACGGGTTTTTAAAAGTAATTGATTTTTATAATGGGGTTTACCTGCTTTTCACTGCTGTGATTTTGCCGCATTACACCCACTTGACTCACTTACAGAGAGATATCAATGCATAGGTTTCAAGATTCTTACTAGTCAGATATATTCTTGGGCGGTGAATTGGGGGTGTTGAGTCCAATTCATTGAGGAAGGAGTAGGGCTTGTCTATTACATATTGGGTTTATGGAACGGTATCTGAGATAATTTGAAACCCTTGTTGTATGCATCACCCCACCTCACCTTTCCCGTTAAGCAGCCATAGTGTGTTTTCTAAACGTGTGACTCTATTCTGTTTTGTAATTCAGTTCAAGGGTAGCGGTTTTTACATTCCCTCTATAAGTCATATCTTATGATAAGTGTCTTTTTCTGTGTGACTTATTTCACTTAGAATCGTCGTACCTAAATCCAATCATCATGCTGCTACTAGCCTTATGACGTTGATTTCATGGCTGAGTGATATTCCATTGTACATAAGGACCACAACTTCTTTATCCATTTTTCTCTTTCCTGGGATATTTAAGGTGTAACGAAGTGGAGATTCTTGTCAACAGAGCAGCCCTAAACTTTGGGGTGCCTGTGTCTTGCTGATTTTTAGTTTTCCCAATTTATACGCCCATGAGTGGATGTGCCCTATGCTCCCTAAGCTCAGTTTTTTAGATGTTTCAGGACACACCGTGCACTTCTCCAGAGTGGCTGTTGGCAATTTACATCCCGCCCATCAGCGTAGCCAGGCTCCCGTTTCTCCATGGCCTGTCCTGCATTTCTGGTTTTGACACTTTATTCAGCATGCCCCTTTTGACCGATGGGAAGCGAGACTTCTTTGTAGCGCTGATTTGCCTTTCCAGGTTGCTTGGTTGGCCAAAAAGGGCGTATGCGTTTTTTCCTGAATATATTCAGGAAAAAACGCATACGCCCTTTTTGGCCAAGGGCATCATTGTCGAGGTTTTGCCGCTTTTCCTGTGCTTTAAAGGCGATTCGAATCTCCCTCCTGAAATCTGTTTCCTGCAATTCTGCCTTGCTTTCAAATCCTCTTCGTTTCCTTCCATCAATATATTTGTGGACGAGAGTCATCATTTATAAGTCTGCAGGTTTGTGAATTGCAGTGCCCCTGAGCTCCATTTTTCAACTCGCTTTCTTGGGAGCTGGCCGCAAAAGCGCAGGATTGCTTCAGGCCCTATTCTGGTCCCAGGCGGCAGGCTGAGCCTGTGGTTAATTCTTCTTCTTGAGGGGAAAATAGAGTGACCTGTGCCTGTCCCAACACCTAGAGCTAGTCTCTCATTGGTTCCCCCTCTTCCCGTTCATCCTCAGGACTAATTGCAACATGTACGGAACAGGAGGTTAAAGGTGCTGATTCTCCAAGGAGGGAGATTGCTAGTAAAGCGGCTGGAATGGCGAACCCAAGCACAAGGAGATGAGAAATGAGGTGCGTTTTAGAAACCTTTCCCGATCACACGGTGTACCATCTTCTGGGTTTCTCATGAATGTTTTCGATGTAGGAAGATGCCCTTGAACCTGGAGATTTGGGACCCATGGAATGGGTACCACGCAGTATTACTTTATAGGGTCTGCGTTTGCTCACCCAAGCTCACCAAACCTCTCAGCCCCAAGAGGTTCCACCCTTATGTCTCAATCAGCTGTGGGTCTAGATATGGTCAATCCAGGTGGCATCACAGCCCCTGAACGAATTTTGTAAGAATTTCTCTGTCTTTCACTGTCTTTGTTTCACGGGTTTTTAAAAGTAATTGATTTTTATAATGGGGTTTACCTGCTTTTCACTGCTGTGATTTTGCCGCTTTACACCCACTTGACTCACTTACAGAGAGATATCAATGCATAGGTTTCAAGATTCTTACTAGTCAGATATATTCTTGGTCGGTGAATAGGGGGTGTGGAGTCCAATTCATTGAGGAAGGAGTAGGGCTTGTGTATTACATATTGGGTTTATGGAACGGTATCTGAGCTAATTTGAAACCCTTGCTGTATGCATCACCCCACCTCACCTTTCCCATTAAGCAGCCATAGTGTGTTTTCTAAACGTGTGACTCTATCCTGTTTTGTAATTCAGTTCAAGGGTAGCGGTTTTTACATTCCCTCTATAAGTGATATCTTATGATAACTGTCTTTCTGTGTGACTTATTTCACTTAGAATCGTCGTACCTAAATCCACTCATCATGCTGCTACTAGCCTTATTACGTTGATTTCATGGCTGAGTGATATTCCATTGTACATAAGGACCACAACTTCTTTATCCATTTTTCTCTTTCCTGGGATATTTAAGGTGTAACGAAGTGGAGGTTCTTGGCAACAGAGCAGCCCTAAACTTTGGAGTGCCTGTGTCTTGCTGATTTTTAGTTTTCCCAATTTATACGCCCATGAGTGGATGTGCCCAATGCTCCCTAAGCTGAGTTTTTTAGATGTTTCAGGACACACCGTGCACTTCTCCAGAGTGGCTATTGGCAATTTACATCCTGCCCATCAGCGTAGCCAGGCTCCCGTTTCTTCATGGCCTGTCCTGCATTTCTGGTTTTATCACTTTATTCAGCATGGCCCTTTTGACCGATGGGAAGCGAGACTTCTTTGTAGCGCTGATTTGCCTTTCCAGGTTGCTTGGTTGGCCAAAAAGGGCGTATGCGTTTTTTCCTGAATATATTCAGGAAAAAACCCATACGCCCTTTTTGGCCAAGGGCATCATTTTCGAGGTTTTGCCGCTTTTCCTGTGCTTTAAAGGCGATTCGAATCTCCCTCCTGAAATCTGTTTCCTGCAATTCTGCCTTGCTTTCAAATCCTCTTCGTTGCCTTCCCTCAATATATTTGTGGACGAGAGTCATCATTTATAAGTCTGCAGGTTTGTGAATTGCAGTGCCCCTGAGCGCCATTTTTCAACTCGCTTTCTTGGGCGCTGGCCGCAAAAGCGCAGGATTGCTTCAGGCCCTATTCTGGTCCCAGGCGGCAGGCTGAGCCTGTGGTTAATTCTTCTTCCTGATGGGAAAATAGAGTGACCTCTGCCTGTCCCAACACCTAGAGCTAGTCTCTCATTGGTTCCCCCTCTTCCCTTTCATCCTCAGGACAAATTGCAAGCTGTACGGAACAGGAGGTTAAAGGTGCTGATTCTCCAAGGAGGGAGATTGCTAGTAAAGCGGCTGGAATGGCGAACCCGAGCACAAGGAGATGAGAAATGAGGTGCGTTTTAGAAACCTTTCCCGATCACACGGTGTACCATCTTCTGGGTTTCTCATGCATGTTTTCGATGTAGGAAGATGCCCTTGAACCTGGAGATTTGGGACCCATGGGATGGGTACCACGCAGTATTACTTTAAAGGGTCTGCGTTTGCTCACCCAACCTCACCAAACCTCTCAGCGCCAAGAGTGTCCACCCTTATGTCTCAATCAGCTGTGGGTCTAGATATGGTCAATCCAGGTGGCATTACAGCCGCTGAACGAATTTTGTAAGAATTTCTCTCTCTTTCACTGTCTTTGTTTCACGGGTTTTTAAAAGTAATTGATTTTTATAATGGGGTTTACCTGCTTTTCACTGCTGTGATTTTGCCGCATTACACCCACTTGACTCACTTACAGAGAGATATCAATGCATAGGTTTCAAGATTCTTACTAGTCAGATATATTCTTGGGCGGTGAATTGGGGGTGTTGAGTCCAATTCATTGAGGAAGGAGTAGGGCTTGTCTATTACATATTGGGTTTATGGAACGGTATCTGAGATAATTTGAAACCCTTGTTGTATGCATCACCCCACCTCACCTTTCCCGTTAAGCAGCCATAGTGTGTTTTCTAAACGTGTGACTCTATTCTGTTTTGTAATTCAGTTCAAGGGTAGCGGTTTTTACATTCCCTCTATAAGTCATATCTTATGATAAGTGTCTTTTTCTGTGTGACTTATTTCACTTAGAATCGTCGTACCTAAATCCAATCATCATGCTGCTACTAGCCTTATGACGTTGATTTCATGGCTGAGTGATATTCCATTGTACATAAGGACCACAACTTCTTTATCCATTTTTCTCTTTCCTGGGATATTTAAGGTGTAACGAAGTGGAGATTCTTGTCAACAGAGCAGCCCTAAACTTTGGGGTGCCTGTGTCTTGCTGATTTTTAGTTTTCCCAATTTATACGCCCATGAGTGGATGTGCCCTATGCTCCCTAAGCTCAGTTTTTTAGATGTTTCAGGACACACCGTGCACTTCTCCAGAGTGGCTGTTGGCAATTTACATCCCGCCCATCAGCGTAGCCAGGCTCCCGTTTCTCCATGGCCTGTCCTGCATTTCTGGTTTTGACACTTTATTCAGCATGCCCCTTTTGACCGATGGGAAGCGAGACTTCTTTGTAGCGCTGATTTGCCTTTCCAGGTTGCTTGGTTGGCCAAAAAGGGCGTATGCGTTTTTTCCTGAATATATTCAGGAAAAAACGCATACGCCCTTTTTGGCCAAGGGCATCATTGTCGAGGTTTTGCCGCTTTTCCTGTGCTTTAAAGGCGATTCGAATCTCCCTCCTGAAATCTGTTTCCTGCAATTCTGCCTTGCTTTCAAATCCTCTTCGTTTCCTTCCATCAATATATTTGTGGACGAGAGTCATCATTTATAAGTCTGCAGGTTTGTGAATTGCAGTGCCCCTGAGCTCCATTTTTCAACTCGCTTTCTTGGGAGCTGGCCGCAAAAGCGCAGGATTGCTTCAGGCCCTATTCTGGTCCCAGGCGGCAGGCTGAGCCTGTGGTTAATTCTTCTTCTTGAGGGGAAAATAGAGTGACCTGTGCCTGTCCCAACACCTAGAGCTAGTCTCTCATTGGTTCCCCCTCTTCCCGTTCATCCTCAGGACTAATTGCAACATGTACGGAACAGGAGGTTAAAGGTGCTGATTCTCCAAGGAGGGAGATTGCTAGTAAAGCAGCTGGAATGGCGAACCCAAGCACAAGGAGATGAGAAATGAGGTGCGTTTTAGAAACCTTTCCCGATCACACGGTGTACCATCTTCTGGGTTTCTCATGAATGTTTTCGATGTAGGAAGATGCCCTTGAACCTGGAGATTTGGGACCCATGGAATGGGTACCACGCAGTATTACTTTATAGGGTCTGCGTTTGCTCACCCAAGCTCACCAAACCTCTCAGCCCCAAGAGGTTCCACCCTTATGTCTCAATCAGCTGTGGGTCTAGATATGGTCAATCCAGGTGGCATCACAGCCCCTGAACGAATTTTGTAAGAATTTCTCTCTCTTTCACTGTCTTTGTTTCACGGGTTTTTAAAAGTAATTGATTTTTATAATGGGGTTTACCTGCTTTTCACTGCTGTGATTTTGCCGCTTTACACCCACTTGACTCACTTACAGAGAGATATCAATGCATAGGTTTCAAGATTCTTACTAGTCAGATATATTCTTGGTCGGTGAATAGGGGGTGTGGAGTCCAATTCATTGAGGAAGGAGTAGGGCTTGTGTATTACATATTGGGTTTATGGAACGGTATCTGAGCTAATTTGAAACCCTTGCTGTATGCATCACCCCACCTCACCTTTCCCATTAAGCAGCCATAGTGTGTTTTCTAAACGTGTGACTCTATCCTGTTTTGTAATTCAGTTCAAGGGTAGCGGTTTTTACATTCCCTCTATAAGTCATATCTTATGATAAGTGTCTTTTTCTGTGTGACTTATTTCACTTAGAATCTTCGTACCTAAATCCACTCATCATGCTGCTACTAGCCTTATGACGTTGATTTCATGGCTGAGTGATATTCCATTGTACATAAGGACCACAACTTCTTTATCCATTTTTCTCTTTCCTGGGATATTTAAGGTGTAACGAAGTGGAGATTCTTGTCAACAGAGCAGCCCTAAACTTTGGGGTGCCTGTGTCTTGCTGATTTTTAGTTTTCCCAATTTATACGCCCATGAGTGGATGTGCCCTATGCTCCCTAAGCTGAGTTTTTTAGATGTTTCAGGACACACCATGCACTTCTCCAGAGTGGCTGTTGGCAATTTACATCCCGCCCATCAGCGTAGCCACGCCCCCGTTTCTCCATGGCCTGTCCTGCATTTCAGGTTTTGACACTTTATTCAGCATGGCCCTTTTGACCGATGGGAAGCGAGACTTCTTTGTAGCGCTGATTTGCCTTTCCAGGTTGCTTGGTTGGCCAAAAATGGCGTATGCATTTTTTCCTGAATATATTCAGGAAAAAACGCATACGCCCTTTTTGGCCAAGGGCATCTTTGTCGAGGTTTTGCCGCTTTTCCTGTGTTTTAAAGGCGATTCTAATCTCCCTCCTGAAATCTATTTACTGCAATTCTGCCTTGCTTTCAAATTCTCTTCGTTGCCTTCCCTCAATATATTTGTGGACGAGAGTCATCATTTATAAGTCTGCAGGTTTGTGAATTGCAGTGCCCCTGAGCTCCATTTTTCAACTCGCTTTCTTGGGAGCTGCCGCAAAAGCGCAGGATTGCTTCAGGCCCTATTCTGGTCCCAGGCGGCAGGCTGAGCCTGTGGTTAATTCTTCTTCCTGATGGGAAAATAGAGTGACCTGTGCCTGTCCCAACACCTAGAGCTAGTCTCTCATTGGTTCCCCCTCTTCCCGTTCATCCTCAGGACAAATTGCAACCTGTACGGAACAGGAGGTCAAGGTGCTGATTCTCCAAGGATGGAGATTGCTAGTAAAGCGGCTGGAATGGCGAACCCGAGCACAAGGAGATGAGAAATGAGGTGCGTTTTGGAAACCTTTCCCGATCACACGGTGTACCATCTTCTGGGTTTCTCATGCATGTTTTCGATGTAGGAAGGTGCCCTTGAACCTGGAGATTTGGGACCCATGGGATGGGTACCACGCAGTATTACTTTAAAGGGTCTGCGTTTGCTCACCCAACCTCACCAAACCTCTCAGCCCCAAGAGTGTCCACCCTTATGTCTCAATCAGCTGTGGGTCTAGATATGGTCAATACAGGTGGCATCACAGCCCCTGAGCGAACTTTGTAAGAATTTCTCTCTCTTTCACTGTCTTTGTTTCACGAGTTTTTAAAAGTAATTGATTTTTATAATGGGGTTTACCTGCTTTTCAGTGCTGTGATTTTGCCGCTTTACACCCACTTGACTCACTTACAGAGAGATATCAATGCATAGGTTTTAAGATTCTTACTAGTCAGATATATTCTTGGGCAGTGAATAGGGGGTGTTGAGTCCAATTCATTGAGCAAGGAGTAGGTCTTGTCTATTACATATTGGGTTTATGGAACGGTATCTGAGCTAATTTGAAACCCTTGTTTTATGCATCACCCCACCTCACCTTTCCCGTTAAGCAGCCATAGTGTGTTTTCTAAACGTGTGACTCTATTCTGTTTTGTAATTCAGTTCAAGGGTAGCGGTTTTTACATTCCCTCTATAAGTGATATCTTTTGACAAGTGTCTTTTTCTGTGTGACTTATTTCACTTAGAATCGTCGTACCTAAATCCACTCATCATGCTCCTACTAGCCTTATGACGTTGATTTCATGGCTGAGTGATATTCCATTGTACATAAGGACCACAACTTCTTTATCCATTTTTCTCTTTCCTGGGATATTTAAGGTGTAACCAAGTGGCGGTTCTTGTCAACAGAGCAGCCCGAAACTTTGCGGTGCCTGTGTCTTGCTGATTTTTAGTTTTCCCAATTTATACGCCCATGAGTGGAAGTGCCCTATGCTCCCTAAGCTGAGTTTTTTAGATGTTTCAGGACACACCATGCACTTCTCCAGAGTGGCTGTTGGCAATTTACATCCCGCCCATCAGCGTAGCCACGCCCCCGTTTCTCCATGGCCTGTCCTGCATTTCTGGTTTCGACACTTTATTCAGCATGGCCCTTTTGACCGATGGGAAGCGAGACTTCTTTGTAGCGCTGATTTGCCTTTCCAGGTTGCTTGGTTGGCCAAAAAGGGCGTATGCGTTTTTTCCTGAATATATTCAGGAAAAAACGCATACGCCCTTTTTGGCCAAGGGCATCATTGTCGAGGTTTTGCCGCTTTTCCTGTGCTTTAAAGGCGATTCGAATCTCCCTCCTGCAATCTGTTTCCTGCAATTCTGCCTTGCTTTCAAATCCTCCTCATTGCCTTCCCTCAATATATTTGTGGACGAGAGTCATCATTTATAAGTCTGCAGGTTTGTGAATTGCAGTGCCCCTGAGCTCCATTTTTCACCTCGCTTTCTTGGGAGCTGCCCGCAAAAGCGCAGGATTGCTTCAGGCCCTATCCTGGTACTGGGCGGCAGGCTGAGCCTGTGGTTAATTCTTCTTCCTGATGGGAAAATAGAGTGACCTGTGCCTGTCCCAACACCTAGAGCTAGTCTCTCATTGGTTCCCCCTCTTCCCGTTCATCCTCAGGACAAATTGCAACCTGTACGGAACAGGAGGTCAAGGTGCTGATTCTCCAAGGATGGAGATTGCTAGTAAAGCGGCTGGAATGGCGAACCCGAGCACAAGGAGATGAGAAATGAGGTGCGTTTTGGAAACCTTTCCCGATCACACGGTGTACCATCTTCTGGGTTTCTCATGCATGTTTTCGATGTAGGAAGGTGCCCTTGAACCTGGAGATTTGGGACCCATGGGATGGGTACCACGCAGTATTACTTTAAAGGGTCTGCGTTTGCTCACCCAACCTCACCAAACCTCTCAGCCCCAAGAGTGTCCACCCTTATGTCTCAATCAGCTGTGGGTCTAGATATGGTCAATACAGGTGGCATCACAGCCCCTGAGCGAACTTTGTAAGAATTTCTCTCTCTTTCACTGTCTTTGTTTCACGAGTTTTTAAAAGTAATTGATTTTTATAATGGGGTTTACCTGCTTTTCACTGCTGTGATTTTGCCGCTTTACACCCACTTGACTCACTTACAGAGAGATATCAATGCATAGGTTTCAAGATTCTTACTAGTCAGATATATTCTTGGGCAGTGAATAGGGGGTGTTGAGTCCAATTCATTGAGCAAGGAGTAGGTCTTGTCTATTACATATTGGGTTTATGGAACGGTATCTGAGCTAATTTGAAACCCTTGTTTTATGCATCACCCCACCTCACCTTTCCCGTTAAGCAGCCATAGTGTGTTTTCTAAACGTGTGACTCTATTCTGTTTTGTAATTCAGTTCAAGGGTAGCGGTTTTTACATTCCCTCTATAAGTGATATCTTATGAAAAGTGTCTTTTTCTGTGTGACTTATTTCACTTAGAATCGTCGTACCTAAATCCACTCATCATGCTCCTACTAGCCTTATGACGTTGATTTCATGGCTGAGTGATATTCCATTGTACATAAGGACCACAACTTCTTTATCCATTTTTCTCTTTCCTGGGATATTTAAGGTGTAACCAAGTGGCGGTTCTTGTCAACAGAGCAGCCCGAAACTTTGCGGTGCCTGTGTCTTGCTGATTTTTAGTTTTCCCAATTTATACGCCCATGAGTGGAAGTGCCCTATGCTCCCTAAGCTGAGTTTTTTAGATGTTTCAGGACACACCATGCACTTCTCCAGAGTGGCTGTTGGCAATTTACATCCCGCCCATCAGCGTAGCCACGCCCCCGTTTCTCCATGGCCTGTCCTGCATTTCTGGTTTTGACACTTTATTCAGCATGGCCCTTTTGACCGATGGGAAGCGAGACTTCTTTGTAGCGCTGATTTGCCTTTCCAGGTTGCTTGGTTGGCCAAAAAGGGCGTATGCGTTTTTTCCTGAATATATTCAGGAAAAAACGCATACGCCCTTTTTGGCCAAGGGCATCATTGTCGAGGTTTTGCCGCTTTTCCTGTGCTTTAAAGGCGATTCGAATCTCCCTCCTGCAATCTGTTTCCTGCAATTCTGCCTTGCTTTCAAATCCTCCTCATTGCCTTCCCTCAATATATTTGTGGACGAGAATCATCATTTATAAGTCTGCAGGTTTGTGAATTGCAGTGCCCCTGAGCTCCATTTTTCAACTCGCTTTCTTGGGAGCTGCCGCAAAAGCGCAGGATTGCTTCAGGCCCTATTCTGGTCCCGGGCGGCAGGCTGAGCCTGTGGTTAATTCTTCTTCCTGATGGGAAAATAGAGGGACCTGTGCCTGTCCCAACACCTAGAGCTAGTCTCTCATTGGTTCACCCTCTTCCCGTTCATCCTCAGGACAAATTGCAACCTGTACGGAACAGGAGGTTAAGGTGCTGATTCTCCAAGGACGGAGATTGCTAGTAAAGCGGCTGGAATGGCGAACCTGAGCACAAGGAGATGAGAAATGAGGTGCGTTTTGGAAACCTTTCCCGATCACACGGTGTACCATCTTCTGGGTTTTTCATGCATGTTTTCGATGTAGGAAGATGCCCTTGAACCTGGAGATTTGGGACCCATGGGATGGGTACCACGCAGTATTACTTTAAAGGGTCTGTGTTTGCTCACCCAACCTCACCAAAACTCTCAGCCCCAAGAGTGTCCACCCTTATGTCTCAATCAGCTGTGGGTCTAGATATGGTCAATACAGGTGGCATCACAGCCCCTGAGCGAACTTTGTAAGAATTTCTCTCTCTTTCACTGTCTTTGTTTCACGGGTTTTTAAAAGTAATTGATTTTTATAATGGGGTTTACCTGCTTTTCAGTGCTGTGATTTTGCCGCTTTACACCCACTTGACTCACTTACAGAGAGATATCAATGCATAGGTTTTAAGATTCTTACTAGTCAGATATATTCTCGGGCGGTGAATAGGGGGTGTTGAGTCCAATTCATTGACCAAGGAGTAGGTCTTGTCTATTACATATTGGGTTTATGGAACGGTATCTGAGCTAATTTGAAACCCTTGTTTTATGCATCACCCCACCTCACCTTTCCCGTTAAGCAGCCATAGTGTGTTTTCTAAACGTGTGACTCTATTCTGTTTTGTAATTCAGTTCAAGGGTAGCGGTTTGTACATTCCCTCTATAAGTGATATCTTATGACAAGTGTCTTTTTCTGTGTGACTTATTTCACTTAGAATCGTCGTACCTAAATCCACTCATCATGCTGCTACCAGCCTTATGACGTTGATTTCATGGCTGAGTGATATTCCATTGTACATAAGGACCACAACTTCTTTATCCATTTTTCTCTTTCCTGGGATATTTAAGGTGTAACGAAGTGGAGGTTCTTGTCAACAGAGCAGCCCTAAACTTTGCGGTGCCTGTGTCTTGCTGATTTTTAGTTTTCCCAATTTATACGCCCATGAGTGGAAGAGCCCTATGCTCCCTAAGCTGAGTTTTTTAGATGTTTCAGGACACACCGTGCACTTCTCCAGAGTGGCTGTTGGCAATTTACATCTCGCCCATCAGCGTAGCCCCTCCCCCGTTTCTCCATGGCCTGTCCTGCATTTCTGGTTTTGACACTTTATTCAGCATGGCCCTTTTGACCGATGGGAAGCGAGACTTCTTTGTAGCGCTGATTTGCCTTTCCAGGTTGCTTGGTTGGCCAAAAAGGGCGTATGCGTTTTTTCCTGAATATATTCAGGAAAAAACGCATACGCCCTTTTTGGCCAAGGGCATCATTGTCGAGATTTTGCCGCTTTTCCTGTGCTTTAAAGGCGATTCGAATCTCCCTCCTGAAATCTGTTTCCTGCAATTCTGCCTTGCTTTCAAATCCTCCTCGTTGCCTTCCCTCAATATATTTGTGGACGACAGTCATCATTTATAAGTATGCAGGTTTGTGAATTGCAGTGCCCCTGAGCTCCATTTTTCAACTCACTTTCTTGGGAGCTGGCCCCAAAAGCGCAGGATTGCTTCAGGCCCTATTCTGGTCCCAGGCGGCAGCCTGAGCCTGTGGTTAATTCTTCTTCCTGATGGGAAAATAGAGTGACCTGTGCCTGTCCCAACACCTAGAGCTAATCTCTCATTGGTTCCCCCTCTTCCCGTTCATCCTCAGGAGAAATTGCAACCTGTACGGAGCATTAGGTTAAGGTGCTGATTCTCCAAGGACGGAGATTGTTAGTAAAGCGGCTGGAATGGCGAACCCAAGCACAAGGAGATGAGAAATGAGGTGCGTTTTGGAAACCTTTCCCGATCACACGGTGTACCATCTTCTGGGTTTCTCATGCATGTTTTCGATGTAGGAAGATGCCCTTGAACCTGGAGATTTGGGACCCATGGGATGGGTAACACGCAGTAGTACTTTAAAGGGTCTGCGTTTGCTCACCCAACCTCACCAAACCTCTCAGCCCCAAGAGTGTCCACCCTTATGTCTCAATCAGCTGTGGGTCTAGATATGGTCAATACATGTGGCATCAAAGCCCCTTAGCGAACTTTGTAAGAATTTCTCTCTCTTTCACTGTCTTTGTTTCACGGGTTTTTAAAAGTAATTGATTTTTATAATGGGGTTTAGCAGCTTTTCACTGTTGTGTTTCTGCCGCTTTACACCCACTTGACTAACTTACAGACAGTTATCAATACATAGGTTTTAAGATTCTTACTAGTCAGATATATTCTTGGGCGGTGAATAGGGGGTGTTGAGTCCAATTCATTGAGCAAGTAGTAGGTCTTGTCTATTACATATTGGGTTTATTGAACGGTATCTGAGCTAATTTGAAACCCTTGTTTTATGCATCACCCCACCTCACCTTTCCCGTTAAGCAGCCATAGTGTGTTTTCTAAACGTGTGACTCTATTCTGTTTTGTAATTCAGTTCAAGGGTAGCTTTTTTTACATTCCCTCTATAAGTGATATCTTCTGATAAGTGTCTTTTTCTGTGTGACTTATTTCACTTAGAATCGTCGTACTTAAATCCACTCATCATGCTGCTACTAGCCTTATGACGTTGATTTCATGGCTGAGTGATACTCCATTGTACATAAGGACCACAACTTCTTTATCCATTTTTCTCTTTCCTGGGATATTTAAGGTGTAACGAAGTGGAGGTTCTTGTCAACAGAGCAGCCCTAAACTTTGGGGTGCCTCTGTCCTGCTGATTTTTAGTTTTCCCAATTTATACGCCCATGAGTGGAAGTGCCCTATGCTCCCTAAGCTGAGTTTTTTAGATGTTTCAGGACACACCGTGCACTTCTCCAGAGTGGCTGTTGGCACTGTACATCCCGCCCATCAGTGTAGCCAGGCTCCCGTTTCTCCATGGCCTGTCCTGCATTTCTGGTTTTGACACTTTATTCAGCATGGCCGTTTTGACCGATGGGAAGCGAGACTTCTTTGTAGCGCTGATTTGCCTTTCCAGTTTGCTTGGTTGGCCAAAAAGGGCGTATGCGTTTTTTCCTGAATATATTCAGGAAAAAACGCATACGCCCTTTTTGGCCAAGGGCATCATTTTCGAGGTTTTGCCGCTTTTCCTGTGCTTTAAAGGCGATTCGAATCTCCCTCCTGAAATCTGTATCCTGCAATTCTGCCTTGCTTTCAAATCCTCTTCGTTGCCTTCCCTCAATATATTTGTGGACGAGAGTCATCATTTATAAGTCTGCAGGTTTGTGAATTGCAGTGCCCCTGAGCTCCATTTTTCAACTCGCTTTCTTGGGAGCTGGCCGCAAAAGCGCAGGATTCCTTCAGGCCCTATGCTGGTCCCGGGCGGCAGGCTGAGCCTGTGGTTAATTCTTCTTCCTGATAGGAAAATAGAGTGACCTGTGCCTGTCCCAACCCCTAGAGCTAGTCTCTCATTGGTTCCCCCTCTTCCCGTTCATCCTCAGGACAAATTGCAACCTGTACGGAACAGGAGGTTAAAGGTGCTGATTCTCCAAGGAGGGAGATTGCTAGTAAAGCGGCTGGAATGGCGAACCCGAGCACAAGGAGATGAGAAATTAGGTCCGTTTTATAAACCTTTCCCGATCACACGGTGTACCATCTTCTGGGTTTCTCATGCATGTTTTCGATGTAGGAAGATGCCCTTGAACCTGGAGATTTGGGACCCATGGGATGGGTACCAGGCAGTATTACTTTATAGGGTCTGCGTTTGCTCACCCAACCTCACCAAACCTCTCAGCCCCAAGAGTGTCCACCTTTATGTCTCAATCAGCTGTGGGTCTAGATATGGTCAATCCAGGTGGCATCACAGCCCCTGAACGACTTTTTAAGAATTTCTCTCTCTTTCACTGTCTTTGTTTCACGGGTTTTTAAAAGTAATTGATTTTTATAATGGGGTTTACCTGCTTTTCACTGCTGTGTTTTTGCCACTTTACACCCACTTGACTCACTTACAGAGAGATATCAATGCATAGGTTTTAAGATTCTTACTAGTCAGATACATTCTTGGGCGGTGAATAGGGGGTGTTGAGTCCAATTCATTGAGGAAGGAGTAGGGCTTGTCTATTACATATTGGGTTTATGGAACGGTATCTGAGCTAATGTTAAACCCTTGTTGTATGCATCACCCCACCTCACCTTTCCCGTTAAGCAGCCATAGTGTGTTTTCTAAACGTGTGACTCTATTCTGTTTTGTAATTCAGTTCAAGGGTAGCGGTTTTTACATTCCCTCTATAAGTGGTATCTTATGACAAGTGTCTTTTTCTGTGTGACTTATTTCACTTAGAATCGTCGTACCTAAATCTACTCATCATGCTGCTACTAGCCTTATGACGTTGATTTCATGGCTGAGTGATATTCCATTGTACATAAGGACCACAACTTCTTTATCCATTTTTCTCTTTCCTGGGATATTTAAGGTGTAACCAAGTGGAGGTTCTTGTCAACAGAGCAGCCCTATACTTTGGGGTGCCTCTGTCTTGCTGATTTTTAGTTTTCCCAATTTATACGCCCATGAGTGGAAGTGCCCTATGCTCCCTAAGCTGAGTTTTTTAGATGTTTCAGGACACACCGTGCACTGCTCCAGAGTGGCTGTTGGCAATTTACATCCCGCCCATCAGCGTAGCCAGGCTCCCGTTTCTCCATGGCCTGTCCTGCATTTCTGGTTTTGACACTTTATTCAGCATGGCCCTTTTGACCGATGGGAAGCGAGACTTCTTTGTAGCGCTGATTTGCCTTTCCAGGTTGCTTGGTTGGCCAAAAAGGGCGTATGCGTTTTTTCCTGAATATATTCAGGAAAAAACGCATACGCCCTTTTTGGCCAAGGGCATCATTGTCGAGGTTTTGCCGCTTTTCCTGTGCTTTAAAGGCGATTCGAATCTCCCTCCTGAAATCTGTTTCCTGCAATTCTGCCTTGCTTTCAAATCCTCCTCGTTGCCTTCCCTCAATATATTTGTGGACGAGAGTCCTCATTTATAAGTCTGCAGGTTTGTGAATTGCAGTGCCCCTGAGCTCCATTTTTCAACTCGCTTTCTTTGGAGCTGCCCGCAAAAGCGCAGGATTGCTTCAGGCCCTATTCTGGTACTGGGCGGCAGGCTGAGCCTGTGGTTAATTCTTCTTCCTGATGGGAAAATAGAGTGACCTGTGCCTGTCCCAACACCTAGAGCTAGTCTCTCATTGGTTCACCCTCTTCCCGTTCATCCTCAGGACAAATTGCAACGTTTACGGAGCAGGAGGTTAAGGTGCTGATTCTCCAAGGACGGAGATTGCTAGTAAAGCGGCTGGAATGGCGAACCCAAGCACAAGGAGATGAGAAATGAGGTGCGTTTTGGAAATCTTTCCCGATCACACGGTGTACCATCTTCTGGCTTTCTCATGCATGTTTTCGATGTAGGAAGATGCCCTTGAACCTGGAGATTTGAGACCCATGGGATGGGTACCACGCAGTATTACTTTAAAGTGTCTGCGTTTGCTCACCCAACCTCACCAAACCTCTCAGCCCCAAGAGTGTCCACCCTTATGTCTCAATCAGCTGTGGGTCTAGATATGGTCAATACAGGTGGCATCACAGCCCCTGAGCGAACTTTGTAAGAATTTCTCTCTCTTTCACTGTCTTTGTTTCACGGGTTTTTAAAAGTAATTGATTTTTATAATGGGGTTTACCTGCTTTTCGCTGCTGTGATTTTGCCGCTTTACACCCACTTGACTCAGTTACAGAGAGATATCAATGCATAGGTTTTAAGATTCTTACTAGTCAGATATATTCTTGGGCGGTGAATAGGGGGTGTTGAGTCCAATTCATTGATTAAGGAGTAGGTCTTGTCTATTACATATTGGGTTTATGGAACGGTATCTGAGCTAATTTGAAACCCTTGTTTTATGCATCACCCCACCTCACCTTTCCCGTTAAGCAGCCATAGTGTGTTTTCTAAACGTGTAACTCTATTCTGTTTTGTAATTCAGTTCAAGGGTAGCGGTTTTTACATTCCCTCTATAAGTGATATCTTATGACAAGTGTCTTTTTCTGTGTGACTTATTTCACTTAGAATCGTCGTACCTAAATCCACTCATCATGCTGCTACTAGCCTTATGACGTTGATTTCATGGCTGAGTGATATTCCATTGTACATAAGGACCACAACTTCTTTATCCATTTTTCTCTTTCCTGGGATATTTAAGGTGTAACCAAGTGGCGGTTCTTGTCAACAGAGCAGCCCGAAACTTTGGGGTGCCTGTGTCTTGCTGATTTTTAGTTTTCCCAATTTATACGCCCATGAGTGGAAGTGCCCTATGCTCCCTAAGCTGAGTTTTTTAGATGTTTCAGGACACACCGTGCACTTCTCCAGAGTGGCTGTTGGCAATTTACATCCCGCCCTTCAGCGTAGCCACGCCCCCGTTTCTCCATGGCCTGTCCTGCATTTCTGGTTTTGACACTTTATTCAGCATGGCCCTTTTGACCGATGGGAAGCGAGACTTCTTTGTAGCGCTGATTTGCCTTTCCAGGTTGCTTGGTTGGCCAAAAAGGGCGTATGCGTTTTTTCCTGAATATATTCAGGAAAAAACGCATACGCCCTTTTTGGCCAAGGGCATCATTATCGAGGTTTTGCCGCTTTTCCTGTGTTTTAAAGGCGATTCGAATCTCCCTCCTGAAATCTGTTTCCTGCAATTCTGCCTTGCTTTCAAATCCTCTTCGTTGCCTTCCCTCAATATATTTGTGGACGAGAGTCATCATTTATAAGTCTGCAGGTTTGTGAATTGCAGTGCCCCTGAGCTCCATTTTTCAACTCGCTTTCTTGGGAGCTGCCGCAAAAGCGCAGGATTGCTTCAGGCCCTATTCTGGTCCCGGGCTGCAGGCTGAGCCTGTGGTTAATTCTTCTTCCTGATGGGAAAATAGAGTGACCTGTGCCTGTCCCAACACCTAGAGCTAGTCTCTCATTGGTTCCCCCTCTTCCCGTTCATCCTCAGGACAAACTGCAACGTTTACGGAGCAGGAGGTTAAGGTGCTGATTCTCCAAGGAAGGAGATTGCTAGTAAAGCGGCTGGAAAGGCGAACCCAAGCACAAGGAGATGAGAAATGAGGTGCGTTTTGCAAACCTTTCCCGATCACGCGGTGTACCATCTTCTGGGTTTCTCATGCATGTTTTCGATGGAGGAAGATGTCCTTGAACCTGGAGATTTCGGACCCATGGGATGGGTACCACGCAGTATTACTTTAAAGGGGCTGCGTTTGCTCACCCAACCTCACCAAACCTCTCAGCCCCAAGAGTGTCCACCCTTATGTCTCAATCAGCTGTGGGTCTAGATATGGTCAATCCAGGTGGCATCATAGCCCCTGAACGAATTTTGTAAGAATTTCTCTCTCTTTCACTGTCTTTGTTTCACGGGTTTTTAAAAGTAATTGATTTTTATAATGGGGTTTAGCAGCTTTTCACTGCTCTGTTTCTGCCGCTTTACACCCACTTGACTCACTTACAGAGCGTTATCAATACATAGGTTTTAAGATTCTTACTAGTCAGATATATTCTCGGGCGGTGAATAGGGGGTGTTGAGTCCAATTCATTGAGCAAGGAGTAGGTCTTGTCTATTACATATTGGGTTTATGGAACGGTATCTGAGCTAATTTGAAACCCTTGTTTTATGCATCACCCCACCTCACCTTTCCCGTTAAGCAGCCATAGTGTGTTTTCTAAACGTGTGACTCTATTCTGTTTTGTAATTCAGTTCAAGGGTAGCGGTTTGTACATTCCCTCTATAAGTGATATCTTATGATAAGTGTCTTTTTCTGTGTGACTTATTTCACTTAGAATCGTCGTACCTAAATCCACTCATCATGCTGCTACTAGCCTTATGACGTTGATTTCATGGCTGAGTGATATTCCATTGTACATAAGGACCACAACTTCTTTATCCATTTTTCTCTTTCCTGGGATATTTAAGGTGTAACGAAGTGGAGGTTCTTCTCAACAGAGCAACCCTAAAGTTTGGGGTGCCTCTGTCTTGCTGATTTTTAGTTTTCCCAATTTATACGCCCATGAGTTGAAGTGCCCTATGCTCCCTAAGCTGAGTTGTTTAGATGTTTCAGGACACACCGTGCACTTCTCCAGAGTGGCTCTTGGCAATTTACATCCCGCCCATCAGCGTAACCAGGCTCCCGTTTCTCCATGGCCTGTCCTGCATTTCTGGTTTCGACACTTTATTCAGCATGGCCCTTTTGACCGATGGGAAGCGAGACTTCTTTGTAGCGCTGATTTGCCTTTCCAGGTTGCTTGGTTGGCCAAAAAGGGCGTATGCGTTTTTTCCTGAATATATTCAGGAAAAAACGCATACGCCCTTTTTGGCCAAGGGCATCATTGTCGAGGTTTTGCCGCTTTTTCTGTGCTTTAAAGGCGATTCGAATCTCCCTCCTGAAATCTGTTTCCTGCAATTCTGCCTTGCTTTCAAATCCTCTTCGTTGCCTTCCCTCAATATATTTGTGGACGAGAGTCATCATTTATAAGTCTGCAGGTTTGTGAATTGCAGTTCCCCTGAGCTCCATTTTTCAACTCGTTTTCTTGGGCGGTGGCCGCAAAAGCGCAGGATTGCTTCAGGCCCTATTCTGGTCCCGGGCGGCAGGCTGAGCCTGTGGTTAATTCTTCTTCCTGATGGGAAAATAGAGTGACCTGTGCCTGTCCCAACACCTAGAGCTAGTCTCTCATTGGTTCCCCCTCTTCCCGTTCATCCTCAGGACAAATTGCAACCTGTACGGAACAGGAGGTTAAAGGTGCTGATTCTCCAAGGAGGGAGATTGCTAGTAAAGCGGCTGGAATGGCGAACCCGAGCACAAGGAGATGAGAAATGAGGTGCGTTTTAGAAACCTTTCCCGATCACACGGTGTACCATCTTCTGGGTTTCTCATGCATGTTTTCGATGTAGGAAGATGCCCTTGAACCTGGAGATTTGGGACCCATGGGATGGGTACCACGCAGTATTACTTTAAAGGGTCTGCGTTTGCTCACCCAACCTCACCAAACCTCTCAGCCCCAAGAGTGTACACCCTTATGTCTCAATCATCTGTGGGTCTAGATATGCTCAATGCAGGTGGCATCACAGCCCCTGAACGAATTATGTAAGAATTTCTCTCTCTTTCACTGTCTTTGTTTCACGGGTTTTCAAAAGTAATTGATTTTTATAATGGGGTTTAGCAGCTTTTCACTGCTGTGTTTCTGCCGCATTACACACACTTGACTCACTTACAGAGAGTTATCAATACATAGGTTTTAAGATTCTTACTAGTCAGATATATTCTTGGGCGGTGAATAGGGGGTGTTGAGTCCAATTCATTGAGCAAGGAGTAGGTCTTGTCTATTACATATTGGGTTTATGGAACTGTATCTGAGCTAATTTGAATCCCTTGTTTTAGCATCACCCCACCTCACCTTTCCCGTTAAGCAGCCATAGTGTGTTTTCTAAACGTGTGACTCTATTCTGTTTTGTAATTCAGTTCAAGGGTAGCGGTTTTTACATTCCCTCTATAAGTGATATCTTATGATAAGTGTCTTTTTCTGTGTTTCTTATTTCACTTAGAATCGTCGTACCTAAATCCACTCATCATGCTGCTACTAGCCTTATGACGTTGATTTCATGGCTGAGTGATATTCCATTGTACATAAGGACCACAACTTCTTTATCCATTTTTCTCTTTCCTGGGATATTTAAGGTGTAACGAAGTGGAGGTTCTTGTCAACAGAGCAGCCCTAAACTTTGCGGTGCCTGTGTCTTGCTGCTTTTTACTTTTACCAAATTATACGCCCATGAGTGGATGTGCCCTATGCTCCCTAAGCTGAGTTTTTTAGATGTTTCAGGACACACCGTGCACTTCTCCAGAGTGGCTGTTGGCAATTTACATTCCGCCCATCAGCGTAGCCAGGCTCCCGTTTCTCCATGGCCTGTCCTGCATTTCTAGTTTTGACACTTTATTCAGCATGGCCCTTTTGACCGATGGGAAGCGAGACTTCTTTGTAGCGCTGATTTGCCTTTCCAGGTTGCTTGGTTGGCCAAAAAGGGCGTATGCGTTTTTTTCTGGATATATTCAGGAAAAAACGCATACGCCATTTTTGGCCAAGGGTATCATTGTCGACGTTTTCCACTTATCCTGTGCTTTAAAGGCGATTCGAATCTCCCTCCTGAAATCTGTTTCCTGCAATTCTGCCTTGCTTTCAAATCCTCTTCGTTGCCTTCCCTCAATATATTTGTGGACAAGTGTCATCATTTATAAGTCTGCAGGTTTGTGAATTGCAGTGCCCCTGAGCTCCATTTTTCAACTCGCTTTCTTGGGAGCTGGCCACAAAAGCGCAGGATTGCTTCAAGCCCTATTCTGGTCCCAGGCGGCAGGCTGAGCCTGTGGTTAATTCTTCTTTCTGATGGGAAAATAGAGTGACCTGTGCCTGTCCCAACACCTAGAGCTAGTCTCTCATTGGTTCCCCCTCTTCCCGTTCATCCTCAGGACAAATTGCAACCTGTACGGAACCGGAGGTTAACGGTGCTGATTCTCCAAGGAGGGAGATTGCTAGTAAAGCGGCTGGAATGGCGAACCCGAGCACAAGGAGATGAGAAATGAGGTGCGTTTTAGAAACCTTTCCCGATCACACGGTGTACCATCTTCTGGGTTTCTCATGCATGTTTTCGATGTAGGAAGATGCCCTTGAACCTGGAGATTTGGGACCCATGGGATGGGTACCACGCAGTATTACTTTAAAGGGTCTGCGTTTGCTCACCCAACCTCACCAAACCTCTCAGCCCCAAGAGTGTCCACCCTTATGTCTCAATCAGCTGTGGGTCTAGATATGGTCAATCCAGGTGGCATCACAGCCCCTGAACGACTTTTGTAAGAATTTCTCTCTCTTTCACTGTCTTTGTTTCACGGGTTTTTAAAAGTAATTGATTTTTATAATGGGGTTTACCTGCTTTTCACTGCTGTGTTTTTGCCGCTTTACACCCACATGACTCACTTACAGAGAGATATCAATGCATAGGTTTTAAGATTCTTACTAGTCAGATATATTCTTGGGCAGTGAATAGGGGGTGTTGAGTCCAATTCATTGAGCAAGGAGTAGGTCTTGTCTATTACATATTGGGTTTATGGAACGGTATCAGAGATAATTTGAAACCCTTGTTTTATGCATCATGCCACCTCACCTTTCCCGTTAAGCAGCCATAGTGTGTTTTCTAAACGTGTGACTCTATTCTGTTTTGTAATTCAGTTCAAGGGTAGCGGTTTTTACATTCCCTCTATAAGTGATATCTTATGATAAGTGTCTTTTTCTGTGTGACTTATTTCACTTAGAATCGTCGTACCTAAATCCACTCATCATGCTGCTACTAGCCTTATGATGTTGATTTCATGGCTGAGTGATATTCCATTGTACATAAGGACCACAACTTCTTTATCCATTTTTCTCTTTCCTGGGATATTTAAGGTGTAACGAAGTGGAGGTTCTTTTCAACCGAGCAGCCCTAAACTTTGGGGTGCCTGTGTCTTGCTGATTTTTAGTTTTCCCAATTTATACGCCCATGAGTGGATGTGCCCTATGCTCCCTAAGCTGAGTTTTGTAGATGTTTCAGGACACACCGTGCACTTCTCCAGAGTGGCTGTTGGCAATTTACATCCCGCCCATCAGCGTAGCCAGGCTCCCGTTTCTCCATGGCCTGTCCTGCATTTCTGGTTTTGACACTTTATTCAGCATGGCCCTTTTGACCGATGGGAAGCGAGACTTCTTTGTAGCGCTGATTTGCCTTTCCAGGTTGCTTGGTTGGCCAAAAAGGGCGTATGCGTTTTTTCCTGAATATATTCAGGAAAAAACGCATACGCCCTTTTTGGCCAAGGGCATCATTGTCGAGGTTTTACCGCTTTTCCTGTGCTTTAAAGGCGATTCGAATCTCCCTCCTCAAATCTGTTTCCTACAATTCTGCCTTGCTTTCAAATCCTCTTCGTTGCCTTCCCTCAATATATTTGTGGACGAGAATCATCATTTATAAGTCTGCAGGTTTGTGAATTGCAGTGCCCCTGAGCTCCATTTTTCAACTCGCTTTCTTGGGCGCTGGCCGCAAAAGCGCAGGATTGCTTCAGGCCCTATTCTGGTCCCGGGCGGCAGGCTGAGCCTGTGGTTAATTCTTCTTCCTGAGGGGAAAATAGAGTGACCTGTGCCTGTCCCAACACCTAGAGCTAATCTCTCATTGGTTCCCCCTCTTCCCGTTCATCCTCAGGACAAATGGCAACCTGTACGGAACAGGAGGTTAAAGGTGCTGATTCTCCAAGGAGGGAGATTGCTAGTAAAGCGGCTGGAATGGCGAACCCGAGCACAAGGAGATGAGAAATAAGGTGCGATTTAGAAACCTTTCCCGATCACACGGTGTACCATCTTCTGGGTTTCTCATGCATGTTTTCGATGTAGGAAGATGCCCTTGAACCTGGAGATTTGGGACCCATGGGATGGGTACCACGCAGTATTACTTTAAAGTGTCTGCGTTTGCTCACCCAACCTCACCAAACCTCTCAGCCCCAAGAGTGTCCACCCTTATGTCTCAATCAGCTGTGGGTCTAGATATGGTCAATACAGGTGGCATCACAGCCCCTGAGCGAACTTTGTAAGAATTTCTCTCTCTTTCACTGTCTTTGTTTCACGGGTTTTTAAAAGTAATTGATTTTTATAATGGGGTTTACCTGCTTTTCACTGCTGTGATTTTGCCGCTTTACACCCACTTGACTCAGTTACAGAGAGATATCAATGCCTAGGTTTTAAGATTCTTACTAGTCAGATATATTCTTGGGCGGTGAATAGGGGGTGTTGAGTCCAATTCATTGAGCAAGGAGTAGGTCTTGTCTATTACATATTGGGTTTATGGAACGGTATCTGAGCCAATTTGAAACCATTGTTTTATGCATCACCCCATCTCACCTTTCCCGTTAAGCAGCCATAGTGTGTTTTCTAAACGTGTGACTCTATTCTGTTTTGTAATTCAGTTCAAGGGTAGCGGTTTGTACATTCCCTCTATAAGTGGTATCTTATGACAAGTGTCTTTTTCTGTGTGACTTATTTCACTTAGAATCGTCGTACCTAAATCCACTCATCATGCTGCTACTAGCCTTATGACGTTGATTTCATGGCTGAGTGATATTCCATTGTACATAAGGACCACAACTTCTTTATCCATTTTTCTCTTTCCTGGGATATTTAAGGTGTAACCAAGTGGCGGTTCTTGTCAACAGAGCAGCCCGAAACTTTGGGGTGCCTGTGTCTTGCTGATTTTTAGTTTTCCCAATTTATACGCCCATGAGTGGAAGTGCCCTATGCTCCCTAAGCTGAGTTGTTTAGATGTTTCAGGACACACCGTGCACTTCTCCAGAGTGGCTGTTGGCAATTTACATCCCCCCCTTCAGCGTAGCCACGCCCCCGTTTCTCCATGGCCTGTCCTGCATTTCTGGTTTTGACACTTTATTCAGCATGGCCCTTTTGACCGATGGGAAGCGAGACTTCTTTGTAGCGCTGATTTGCCTTTCCAGGTTGCTTGGTTGGCCAAAAAGGGCGTATGCGTTTTTTCCTGAATATATTCAGGAAAAAACGCATACGCCCTTTTTGGCCAAGGGCATCATTATCGAGGTTTTGCCGCTTTTCCTGTGTTTTAAAGGCGATTCGAATCTCCCTCCTGAAATCTGTTTCCTGCAATTCTGCCTTGCTTTCAAATCCTCTTCGTTGCCTTCCCTCAATATATTTGTGGACGAGAGTCATCATTTATAAGTCTGCAGGTTTGTGAATTGCAGTGCCCCTGAGCTCCATTTTTCAACTCGCTTTCTTGGGAGCTGCCGCAAAAGCGCAGGATTGCTTCAGGCCCTATTCTGGTCCCGGGCGGCAGGCTGAGCCTGTGGTTAATTCTTCTTCCTGATGGGAAAATAGAGTGACCTGTGCCTGTCCCAACACCTAGAGCTAGTCTCTCATTGGTTCCCCCTCTTCCCGTTCATCCTCAGGACAAACTGCAACGTTTACGGAGCAGGAGGTTAAGGTGCTGATTCTCCAAGGAAGGAGATTGCTAGTAAAGCGGCTGGAAAGGCGAACCCAAGCACAAGGAGATGAGAAATGAGGTGCGTTTTGCAAACCTTTCCCGATCACGCGGTGTACCATCTTCTGGGTTTCTCATGCATGTTTTCGATGGAGGAAGATGTCCTTGAACCTGGAGATTTGGGACCCATGGGATGGGTACCACGCAGTATTACTTTAAAGGGGCTGCGTTTGCTCACCCAACCTCACCAAACCTCTCAGCCCCAAGAGTGTCCACCCTTATGTCTCAATCAGCTGTGGGTCTAGATATGGTCAATCCAGGTGGCATCATAGCCCCTGAACGAATTTTGTAAGAATTTCTCTCTCTTTCACTGTCTTTGTTTCACGGGTTTTTAAAAGTAATTGATTTTTATAATGGGGTTTAGCAGCTTTTCACTGCTCTGTTTCTGCCGCTTTACACCCACTTGACTCACTTACAGAGCTTTATCAATACATAGGTTTTAAGATTCTTACTAGTCAGATATATTCTCGGGCGGTGAATAGGGGGTGTTGAGTCCAATTCATTGAGCAAGGAGTAGGTCTTGTCTATTACATATTGGGTTTATGGAACGGTATCTGAGCTAATTTGAAACCCTTGTTTTATGCATCACCCCACCTCACCTTTCCCGTTAAGCAGCCATAGTGTGTTTTCTAAACGTGTGACTCTATTCTGTTTTGTAATTCAGTTCAAGGGTAGCGGTTTGTACATTCCCTCTATAAGTGATATCTTATGATAAGTGTCTTTTTCTGTGTGACTTATTTCACTTAGAATCGTCGTACCTAAATCCACTCATCATGCTGCTACTAGCCTTATGACGTTGATTTCATGGCTGAGTGATATTCCATTGTACATAAGGACCACTACTTCTTTATCCATTTTTCTCTTTCCTGGGATATTTAAGGTGTAACGAAGTGGAGGTTCTTGTCAACAGAGCAACCCTAAAGTTTGGGGTGCCTCTGTCTTGCTGATTTTTAGTTTTCCCAATTTATACGCCCATGAGTTGAAGTGCCCTATGCTCCCTAAGCTGAGTTGTTTAGATGTTTCAGGACACACCGTGCACTTCTCCAGAGTGGCTCTTGGCAATTTACATCCCGCCCATCAGCGTAACCAGGCTCCCGTTTCTCCATGGCCTGTCCTGCATTTCTGGTTTCGACACTTTATTCAGCATGGCCCTTTTGACCGATGGGAAGCGAGACTTCTTTGTAGCGCTGATTTGCCTTTCCAGGTTGCTTGGTTGGCCAAAAAGGGCGTATGCGTTTTTTCCTGAATATATTCAGGAAAAAACGCATACGCCCTTTTTGGCCAAGGGCATCATTGTCGAGGTTTTGCCGCTTTTTCTGTGCTTTAAAGGCGATTCGAATCTCCCTCCTGAAATGTGTTTCCTGCAATTCTGCTTTGCTTTCAAATCCTCTTCGTTGCCTTCCCTCAATATATTTGTGGACGAGAGTCATCATTTATAAGTCTGCAGGTTTGTGAATTGCAGTGCCCCTGAGCTCCATTTTTCAACTCGCTTTCTTGGGCGCTGGCCGCAAAAGCGCAGGATTGCTTCAGGCCCTATTCTGGTCCCAGGCGGCAGGCTGAGCCTGTGGTTAATTCTTCTTTCTGATGGGAAAATAGAGTGACCTGTGCCTGTCCCAACACCTAGAGCTAGTCTCTCATTGGTTCCCCCTCTTCCCGTTCATCCTCAGGACAAATTGCAACCTGTACGGAACCGGAGGTTAACGGTGCTGATTCTCCAAGGAGGGAGATTGCTAGTAAAGCGGCTGGAATGGCGAACCCGAGCACAAGGAGATGAGAAATGAGGTGCGTTTTAGAAACCTTTCCCGATCACACGGTGTACCATCTTCTGGGTTTCTCATGCATGTTTTCGATGTAGGAAGATGCCCTTGAACCTGGAGATTTGGGACCCATGGGATGGGTACCACGCAGTATTACTTTAAAGGGTCTGCGTTTGCTCACCCAACCTCACCAAACCTCTCAGCCCCAAGAGTGTCCACCCTTATGTCTCAATCAGCTGTGGGTCTAGATATGGTCAATCCAGGTGGCATCACAGCCCCTGAACGACTTTTGTAAGAATTTCTCTCTCTTTCACTGTCTTTGTTTCACGGGTTTTTAAAAGTAATTGATTTTTATAATGGGTTTTACCTGCTTTTCACTGCTGTGATTTTGCCGCTTTACACCCACTTGACTCACTTACAGAGAGATATCAATGCATAGGTTTTAAGATTCTTACTAGTCAGATATATTCTTGGGCGGTGAATAGGGGGTGCTGAGTCCAATTCCTTGAGCAAGGAGTAGGTCTTGTCTATTACATATTGGGTTTATGGAACGGTATCTGAGATAATTTGAAACCCTTGTTGTATGCATCACCCCACCTCACCTTTCCCGTTAAGCAGCCGTAGTGTGTTTTCTAAACGTGTGACTCTATTCTGTTTTGTAATTCCGTTCAAGGGTAGCGGTTTTTACATTCCCTCTATAAGTGATATCTTATGATAAGTGTCTTTTTCTGTGTGACTTATTTCACTTAGAATCGTCGTACCTAAATCCACTCATCATGCTGCTACTAGCCTTATGACGTTGATTTCATGGCTGAGTGATATTCCATTGTACATAAGGACCACAACTTCTTTATCCATTTTTCTCTTTCCTGGGATATTTAAGGTGTAACGAAGTGGAGGTTCTTGTCAACAGAGCAGCCCTAAATTTTGGGGTGCCTGTGTCTTGCTGATTTTTAGTTTTCCCAATTTATACGCCCATGAGTGGATGTGCCCTATGCTCCCTAAGCTGAGTTTTGTAGATGTTTCAGGACACACCGTGCACTTCTCCAGAGTGGCTGTTGGCAATTTACATCCCGCCCATCAGCGTAGCCAGGCTCCCGTTTCTCCATGGCCTGTCCTGCCTTTCTGGTTTTGACACTTTATTCAGCATGGCCCTTTTGACCGATGGGAAGCGAGACTTCTTTGTAGCGCTGATTTGCCTTTCCAGGTTGCTTGGTTGGCCAAAAAGGGCGTATGCGTTTTTTCCTGAATATATTCAGGAAAAAACGCATACGCCCTTTTTGGCCAAGGGCATCAATGTCGAGGTTTTGCCGCTTTTCCTGTGCTTTAAAGGCGATTCGAATCTCCCTCCTCAAATCTGTTTCCTAAAATTCTGCCTTGCTTTCAAATCCTCTTCGTTGCCTTCCCTCAATATATTTGTGGACGAGAGTCATCATTTATAAGTCTGCAGGTTTGTGAATTGCAGTGCCCCTGAGCTCCATTTTTCAACTCGCTTTCTTGGGCGCTGGCCGCAAAAGCGCAGGATTGCTTCAGGCCCTATTCTGGTCCCGGGCGGCAGGCTGAGCCTGTGGTTAATTCTTCTTCCTAATGGGAAAATAGAGTGACCTGTGCCTGTCCCAACACCTAGAGCTAGTCTCTCATTTGTTCCCCCTCTTCCCGTTCATCCTCAGGACAAATTGCAACCTGTACGGAACAGGAGGTTAAAGGTGCTGATTCTCCAAGGAGGGAGATTGCTAGTAAAGCGGCTGGAAAGGCGAACCCGAGCACAAGGAGATGAGAAATGAGGTGCGTTTTAGAAACCTTTCCCGATCACACGGTGTACCATCTTCTGGGTTTCTCATGCATGTTTTCGATGTAGGAAGATGCCCTTGAACATGGAGATTTGGGACCCATGGGATGGGTACCACGCAGTATTACTTTAAAGGGTCTGCGTTTGCTCACCCAACCTCACCAAACCTCTCAGCCCCAAGAGTGTCCACCCTTATGTCTCAATCAGCTGTGGGTCTAGATATGGTCAATCCAGGTGGCATCACAGCCCCTGAACGACTTTTGTAAGAATTTCTCTCTCTTTCACTGTCTTTGTTTCACGGGTTTTTAAAAGTAATTGATTTTTATAATGGGGTTTACCTGCTTTTCACTGCTGTGATTTTGCCGCTTTACACCCACTTGACTCACTTACAGAGAGATATCAATGCATAGGTTTCAAGGTTCTTACTAGTCAGATATATTCTTGGGCGGTGAATTGGGGGTGTTGAGTCCAATTCATTGAGGAAGGAGTAGGGCTTGTCTATTACATATTGGGTTTATGGAACGGTATCTGAGATAATTTGAAACCCTTGTTGTATGCATCACCCCACCTCACCTTTCCCGTTAAGCAGCCATAGTGTGTTTTCTAAACGTGTGACTCTATTCTGTTTTGTAATTCAGTTCAAGGGTAGCGGTTTTTACATTCCCTCTATAAGTCATATCTTATGATAAGTGTCTTTTTCTGTGTGACTTATTTCACTTAGAATCGTCGTACCTAAATCCAATCATCATGCTGCTACTAGCCTTATGACGTTGATTTCATGGCTGAGTGATATTCCATTGTACATAAGGACCACAACTTCTTTATCCATTTTTCTCTTTCCTGGGATATTTAAGGTTTAACGAAGGGGAGATTCTTGTCAACAGAGCAGCCCTAAACTTTGGGGTGCCTGTGTCTTGCTGATTTTTAGTTTTCCCAATTTATACGCCCATGAGTGGATGTGCCCTATGCTCCCTAAGCTCAGTTTTGTAGATGTTTCAGGACACACCGTGCACTTCTCCAGAGTGGCTGTTGGCAATTTACATCCCGCCCATCAGCGTAGCCAGGCTCCCGTTTCTCCATGGCCTGTCCTGCATTTCTGGTTTTGACACTTTATTCAGCATGGCCCTTTTGACCGATGGGAAGCGATACTTCTTTGTAGCGATGATTTGCCTTTCCAGGTTGCTTGGTTGGCCAAAAAGGGCGTATGCGTTTTTTCCTGAATATATTCAGGAAAAAACGCATACGCCCTTTTTGGCCAAGGGCATCATTGTCGAGGTTTTGCCGCTTTTCCTGTGCTTTAAAGGCGATTCGAATCTCCCTCCTGAAATCTGTTTCCTGCAATTCTGCCTTGCTTTCAAATCCTCTTCGTTGCCTTCCCTCAATATATTTGTGGACGAGAGTCATCATTTATAAGTCTGCAGGTTTGTGAATTGCAGTGCCCCTGAGCTCCATTTTTCAACTTGCTTTCTTGGGACCTAGGCGCAAAAGCGCAGGATTGCTTCAGACCCTATTCTGCTCCCAGGCGGCAGACCTAGCCTGTGGTTAATTCTTCTTCCTAATGGGAAAATAGAGTGACCTGTGCCTGTCCCAACACCTAGAGCTAGTCTCTCATTGGTTCCCCCTCTTCCCGTTCATCCTCAGGACAAATTGCAACCTGTACGGAACAGGAGGTTAAAGGTGCTGATTCTCCAAGGAGGGAGATTGCTAGTAAAGCGGCTGGAAAGGCGAACCCGAGCACAAGGAGATGAGAAATGAGGTGCGTTTTAGAAACCTTTCCCGATCACACGGTCTACCATCTTCTGGGTTTCTCATGCATGTTTTCGATGTAGGAAGATGCCCTTGAACTTGGAGATTTGGGACCCATGGGATGGGTACCACGCAGTATTACTTTAAAGGGTCTGCGTTTGCTCACCCAACCTCACCAAACCTCTCAGCCCCAAGAGTGTCCACCCTTATGTCTCAATCAGCTGTGGGTCTAGATATGGTCAATCCAGGTGGCATCACAGCCCCTGAACGACTTTTGTAAGAATTTCTCTCTCTTTCACTGTCTTTGTTTCACGGGTTTTTAAAAGTAATTGATTTTTATAATGGGGTTTACCTGCTTTTCACTGCTGTGATTTTGCCGCTTTACACCCACTTGACTCACTTACAGAGAGATATCAATGCATAGGTTTCAAGATTCTTACTAGTCAGATATATTCTTGGGCGGTGAATTGGGGGTGTTGAGTCCAATTCATTGAGGAAGGAGTAGGGCTTGTCTATTACATATTGGGTTTATGGAACGGTATCTGAGATAATTTGAAACCCTTGTTGTATGCATCACCCCACCTCACCTTTCCCGTTAAGCAGCCATAGTGTGTTTTCTAAACGTGTGACTCTATTCTGTTTTGTAATTCAGTTCAAGGGTAGCGGTTTTTACATTCCCTCTATAAGTCATATCTTATGATAAGTGTCTTTTTCTGTGTGACTTATTTCACTTAGAATCGTCGTACCTAAATCCAATCATCATGCTGCTACTAGCCTTATGACGTTGATTTCATGGCTGAGTGATATTCCATTGTACATAAGGACCACAACTTCTTTATCCATTTTTCTCTTTCCTGGGATATTTAAGGTTTAACGAAGGGGAGATTCTTGTCAACAGAGCAGCCCTAAACTTTGGGGTGCCTGTGTCTTGCTGATTTTTAGTTTTCCCAATTTATACGCCCATGAGTGGATGTGCCCTATGCTCCCTAAGCTCAGTTTTGTAGATGTTTCAGGACACACCGTGCACTTCTCCAGAGTGGCTGTTGGCAATTTACATCCCGCCCATCAGCGTAGCCAGGCTCCCGTTTCTCCATGGCCTGTCCTGCATTTCTGGTTTTGACACTTTATTCACCATGGCCCTTTTGACCGATGGGAAGCGAGACTTCTTTGTAGCGCTGATTTGCCTTTCCAGGTTGCTTGTTTGGCCAAAAAGGGCGTATGCGTTTTTTCCTGAATATATTCAGGAAAAAACGCATACGCCCTTTTTTGCCAAGGACATCATTGTCGAGGTTTTGCCGCTTTTCCTGTGCTTTAAAGGCGATTCGAATCTCCCTCCTGAAATATGTTTCCTGCAATTCTGCCTTGCTTTCAAATCCTCTTCGTTTCCTTCCATCAATATATTTGTGGACGAGAGTCATCATTTATAAGTCTGCAGGTTTGTGAATTGCAGTGCCCCTGAGCTCCATTTTTCAACTCGCTTTCTTGGGAGCTGGCCGCAAAAGCGCAGGATTGCTTCAGGCACTATTGTGGTCCCGGGCGGCAGGCTGAGCCTGTGGTTAATTCTTCTTCCTGATGGGAAAATAGAGTTACCTGTGCCTGTTCCAACACCTAGAGCTAGTCTCTCATTGGATCCCACTCTTCCCGTTCATCCTCAGGACAAATTGCAACCTGTACGGAACAGGAGGTTAAAGGTGCTGATTCTACAAGGAGGGAGATTGCTAGTAAAGCGGCTGGAATGGCGAACCCGAGCACAAGGAGATGAGAAATGAGGTGCGTTTTAGAAACCTTTCCCGATCACACGGTGTACCATCTTCTGGGTTTCTCATGCATGTTTTCGATGTAGGAAGATGCCCTTGAACCTGGAGATTTGGGACCCATGGGATGGGTACCACGCAGTATTACTTTAAAGGGTCTGCGTTTGCTCACCCAACCTCACCAAACCTCTCAGCCCCAACAGTGTCCACCCTTATGTCTCAATCAGCTGTGTGTCTAGATATGGTCAATCCAGGTAGCATCACAGCCCCTGATCGAATTTTGTAAGAATTTCTCTCTCTTTCACTGTCTTTGTTTCACGGGTTTTTAAAAGTAATTGATTTTTATAATGGGGTTTACCTGCTTTTCACTGCTGTGTTTTTGCCGCTTTACACCCACTTGACTCACTTACAGAGAGATATCAATGCATAGGTTTTAAGATTCTTACTAGTCAGATATATTCTTGGGCGGTGAATAGGGGGTGCTGAGTACAATTCCTTGAGCAAGGAGTAGGTCTTGTCTATTACATATTGGGTTTATGGAACGGTATCTGAGATAATTTGAAACCTTTGTTTTATGCATCACCCCACCTCACCTTTCCCGTTAAGCAGCCATAGTGTGTTTTCTAAACGTGTGACTCTATTCTGTTTTGTAATTCAGTTCAAGGGTAGCGGTTTTTACATTCCCTCTATAAGTCATATCTTATGATAAGTGTCTTTTTCTGTGTGACTTATTTCACTTAGAATCGTCGTACCTAAATCCAGTCATCATGCTGCTACTAGCCTTATGACGTTGATTTCATGGCTGAGTGATATTCCATTGTACATAAGGACCACAACTTCTTTATCCATTTTTCTCTTTCCTGGGATATTTAAGGTTTAACGAAGGGGAGATTCTTGTCAACAGAGCAGCCCTAAACTTTGGGGTGCCTGTGTCTTGCTGATTTTTAGTTTTCCCAATTTATACGCCCATGAGTGGATGTGCCCTATGCTCCCTAAGCTCAGTTTTTTAGATGTTTCAGGACACACCGTGCACTTCTCCAGAGTGGCTGTTGGCAATTTACATCCCGCCCATCAGCGTAGCCAGGCTCCCGTTTCTCCATGGCCTGTCCTGCATTTCTGGTTTTGACACTTTATTCAGCATGGCCCTTTTGACCGATGGGAAGCGAGACTTCTTTGTAGCGCTGATTTGCCTTTCCAGGTTGCTTGGTTGACCAAAAAGGGCGTATGCGTTTTTTCCTGAATATATTCAGGAAAAAACGCATACGCCCTTTTTGGCCAAGGGCATCATTGTCGAGGTTTTGCCGCTTTTCCTGTGCTTTAAAGGCGATTCGAATCTCCCTCCTCAAATCTGTTTCCTACAATTCTGCCTTGCTTTCAAATCCTCTTCGTTGCCTTCCCTCAATATATTTGTGGACGAGAGTCATCATTTATAAGTCTGCAGGTTTGTGAATTGCAGTGCCCCTGAGCTCCATTTTTCAACTCGCTTTCTTGGGCGCTGGCCGCAAAAGCGCAGGATTGCTTCAGGCCCTATTCTGGTCCCGGGCGGCAGGCTGAGCCTGTGGTTAATTCTTCTTCCTGAGGGGAAAATAGAGTGACCTGTGCCTGTCCCAACACCTAGAGCTAGTCTCTCATTGGTTCCCCTTCTTCCCGTTCATCCTCAGGACAAATTGCAACCTGTACGGAACAGGAGGTTAAAGGGGCTGATTCTCCAAGGAGGGAGATTGCTAGTAAAGCGGCTGGAATGGCGAACCCGAACACAAGGAGATGAGAAATGAGGTGCGTTTTAGAAACCTTTCCCGATCACACGGTGTACCATCTTCTGGGTTTCTCATGCATGTTTTCGATGTAGGAAGATGCCCTTGAACCTGGAGATTTGGGACCCATGGGATGGGTACAACGCAGTATTACTTTAAAGGGTCTGCGTTTTCTCACCCAACCTCACCAAACCCCTCAGCCCTAAGAGTGTCCACCCTTATGTCTCAATCAGCTGTGGGTCTATATATGGTCAATCTAGGTGGCATCACAGCCCCTGAACGAATTTTGTAAGAATTTCTCTCTCTTTCACTGTCTTTGTTTCACGGGTTTTTAAAAGTAATTGATTTTTATAATGGGGTTTACCTGCTTTTCACTGCTGTGTTTTTGCCGCTTTACATCCACTTGACTCACTTACAGAGAGATATCAATGCATAGGTTTTAAGATTCTTACTAGTCAGATATATTCTTGGGCGGTGAATAGGGGGTGTTGAGTCCAATTCATTGAGCAAGGAGTAGGGCTTGTCTATTACATATTGGGTTTATGGAACGGTATCTGAGATAATTTGAAACCCTTGTTGTATGCATCACCCCACCTCACCTTTCCCGTTAAGCAGCCATAGTGTGTTTTCTAAACGTGTGACTCTATTCTGTTTTGTAATTCAGTTCAAGGGTAGCGGTTTTTACATTCCCTCCATAAGTGATATCTTATGATAAGTGTCTTTTTCTGTGTGACTTATTTCACTTAGAATCGTCGTACCTAAATCCACTCATCATGCTGCTACTAGCCTTATGACGTTGATTTCATGGCTGAGTGATATTCCATTGTACATAAGGACCACAACTTCTTTATCCATTTTTCTCTTTCCTGGGATATTTAAGGTGTAACCAAGTGTAGGTTCTTGTCAACCGAGCAGCCCTAAATTTTGGGGTGCCTGTGTCTTGCTGATTTTTAGTTTTCCCAATTTATAGGCCCATGAGTGGATGTGCCCTGTGCTCCCTAAGCTGAGTTTTGTAGATGTTTCAGGACACACCGTGCAATTCTCCAGAGTGGCTGTTGGCAATTTACATCCCGCCCATCAGCGTAGCCAGGCTCCCGTTTCTCCATGGCCTGTCCTGCATTTCTGGTTTTGACACTTTATTCAGCATGGCCCTTTTGACCGATGGGAAGCGAGACTTCTTTGTAGCGCTGATTTGCCTTTCCAGGTTGCTTGGTTGGCCAAAAAGGGCGTATGCGTTTTTTCCTGAATATATTCAAGAAAAAACGCATACGCCCTTTTTGGCCAAGGGCATCATTGTCGAGGTTTTGCCGCTTTTCCTGTGCTTTAAAGGCGATTCGAATCTCCCTCCTGAAATCTGTTTCCTGCAATTCTGCCTTGCTTTCAAATCCTCTTCGTTGCCTTCCCTCAATATATTTGTGGACGAGAGTCATCATTTATAAGTCTGCAGGTTTGTGAATTGCAGTGCCCCTGAGCTCCATTTTTCAACTCGCTTTCTTGGGACCTAGGCGCAAAAGCGCAGGATTGCTTCAGACCCTATTCTGGTCCCAGGCGGCAGACCTAGCCTGTGGTTAATTCTTCTTCCTAATGGGAAAATAGAGTGACCTGTGCCTGTCCCAACACCTAGAGCTAGTCTCTCATTGGTTCCCCCTCTTCCCGTTCATCCTCAGGACAAATTGCAACCTGTACGGAACAGGAGGTTAAAGGTGCTGATTCTCCAAGGAGGGAGATTGCTAGTAAAGCGGCTGGAAAGGCGAACCCGAGCACAAGGAGATGAGAAATGAGGTGCGTTTTAGAAACCTTTCCCGATCACACGGTGTACCATCTTCTGGGTTTCTCATGCATGTTTTCGATGTAGGAAGATGCCCTTGAACCTGGAGATTTGGGACCCATGGGATGGGTACCACGCAGTATTAATTTAAAGGGTCTGCGTTTGCTCACCCAACCTCACCAAACCTCTCAGCCCCAAGAGTGTCCACCCTTATGTCTCAATCAGCTGTGGGTCTAGATATGGTCAATCCAGGTGGCATCACAGCCCCTGAACGACTTTTGTAAGAATTTCTCTCTCTTTCACTGTCTTTGTTTCACGGGTTTTTAAAAGTAATTGATTTTTATAATGGGGTTTACCTGCTTTTCACTGCTGTGATTTTGCCGCTTTACACCCACTTGACTCACTTACAGAGAGATATCAATGCATAGGTTTCAAGATTCTTACTAGTCAGATATATTCTTGGGCGGTGAATTGGGGGTGTTGAGTCCAATTCATTGAGGAAGGAGTAGGGCTTGTCTATTACATATTGGGTTTATGGAACGGTATCTGAGATAATTTGAAACCCTTGTTGTATGCATCACCCCACCTCACCTTTCCCGTTAAGCAGCCATAGTGTGTTTTCTAAACGTGTGACTCTATTCTGTTTTGTAATTCAGTTCAAGGGTAGCGGTTTTTACATTCCCTCTATAAGTCATATCTTATGATAAGTGTCTTTTTCTGTGTGACTTATTTCACTTAGAATCGTCGTACCTAAATCCAATCATCATGCTGCTACTAGCCTTATGACGTTGATTTCATGGCTGAGTGATATTCCATTGTACATAAGGACCACAACTTCTTTATCCATTTTTCTCTTTCCTGGGATATTTAAGGTTTAACGAAGGGGAGATTCTTGTCAACAGAGCAGCCCTAAACTTTGGGGTGCCTGTGTCTTGCTGATTTTTAGTTTTCCCAATTTATACGCCCATGAGTGGATGTGCCCTATGCTCCCTAAGCTCAGTTTTGTAGATGTTTCAGGACACACCGTGCACTTCTCCAGAGTGGCTGTTGGCAATTTACATCCCGCCCATCAGCGTAGCCAGGCTCCCGTTTCTCCATGGCCTGTCCTGCATTTCTGGTTTTGACACTTTATTCACCATGGCCCTTTTGACCGATGGGAAGCGAGACTTCTTTGTAGCGCTGATTTGCCTTTCCAGGTTGCTAGTTTGGCCAAAAAGGGCGTATGCGTTTTTTCCTGAATATATTCAGGAAAAAACGCATACGCCCTTTTTTGCCAAGGACATCATTGTCGAGGTTTTGCCGCTTTTCCTGTGCTTTAAAGGCGATTCGAATCTCCCTCCTGAAATATGTTTCCTGCAATTCTGCCTTGCTTTCAAATCCTCTTCGTTTCCTTCCATCAATATATTTGTGGACGAGAGTCATCATTTATAAGTCTGCAGGTTTGTGAATTGCAGTGCCCCTGAGCTCCATTTTTCAACTCGCTTTCTTGGGAGCTGGCCGCAAAAGCGCAGGATTGCTTCAGGCACTATTGTGGTCCCGGGCGGCAGGCTGAGCCTGTGGTTAATTCTTCTTCCTGATGGGAAAATAGAGTGACCTGTGCCTGTTCCAACACCTAGAGCTAGTCTCTCATTGGATCCCACTCTTCCCGTTCATCCTCAGGACAAATTGCAACCTGTACGGAACAGGAGGTTAAAGGTGCTGATTCTACAAGGAGGGAGATTGCTAGTAAAGCGGCTGGAATGGCGAACCCGAGCACAAGGAGATGAGAAATGAGGTGCGTTTTAGAAACCTTTCCCGATCACACGGTGTACCATCTTCTGGGTTTCTCATGCATGTTTTCGATGTAGGAAGATGCCCTTAAACCTGGAGATTTGGGACCCATGGGATGGGTACAACGCAGTATTATTTTAAAGGGTCTGCGTTTTCTCACCCAACCTCACCAAACCTCTCAGCCCCAAGAGTGTCCACCCTTATGTCTCAATCAGCTGTGGGTCTATATATGGTCAATCTAGGTGGCATCACAGCCCCTGAACGAATTTTGTAAGAATTTCTCTCTCTTTCACTGTCTTTGTTTCACGGGTTTTTAAAAGTAATTGATTTTTATAATGGGGTTTACCTGCTTTTCACTGCTGTGTTTTTGCCGCTTTACATCCACTTGACTCACTTACAGAGAGATATCAATGCATAGGTTTTAAGATTCTTACTAGTCAGATATATTCTTGGGCGGTGAATAGGGGGTGTTGAGTCCAATTCATTGAGCAAGGAGTAGGGCTTGTCTATTACATATTGGGTTTATGGAACGGTATCTGAGATAATTTGAAACCCTTGTTGTATGCATCACCCCACCTCACCTTTCCCGTTAAGCAGCCATAGTGTGTTTCCTAAACGTGTGACTCTATTCTGTTTTGTAATTCAGTTCAAGGGTAGCGGTTTTTACATTCCCTCCATAAGTGATATCTTATGATAAGTGTCCTTTTCTGTGTGACTTATTTCACTTAGAATCGTCGTACCTAAATCCACTCATCATGCTGCTACTAGCCTTATGACGTTGATTTCATGGCTGAGTGATATTCCATTGTACATAAGGACCACAACTTCTTTATCCATTTTTCTCTTTCCTGGGATATTTAAGGTGTAACCAAGTGGAGGTTCTTGTCAACCGAGCAGCCCTAAATTTTGGGGTGCCTGTGTCTTGCTGATTTTTAGTTTTCCCAATTTATAGGCCCATGAGTGGATGTGCCCTATGCTCCCTAAGCTGAGTTTTGTAGATGTTTCAGGACACACCGTGCAATTCTCCAGAGTGGCTGTTGGCAATTTACATCCCGCCCATCAGCGTAGCCAGGCTCCCGTTTCTCCATGGCCTGTCCTGCATTTCTGGTTTTGACACTTTATTCAGCATGGCCCTTTTGACCGATGGGAAGCGAGACTTCTTTGTAGCGCTGATTTGCCTTTCCAGGTTGCTTGGTTGGCCAAAAAGGGCGTATGCGTTTTTTCCTGAATATATTCAAGAAAAAACGCATACGCCCTTTTTGGCCAAGGGCATCATTGTCGAGGTTTTGCCGCTTTTCCTGTGCTTTAAAGGCGATTCGAATCTCCCTCCTGAAATCTGTTTCCTGCAATTCTGCCTTGCTTTCAAATCCTCTTCGTTGCCTTCCCTCAATATATTTGTGGACGAGAGTCATCATTTATAAGTCTGCAGGTTTGTGAATTGCAGTTCCCCTGAGCTCCATTTTTCAACTCGCTTTCTTGGGACCTAGGCGCAAAAGCGCAGGATTGCTTCAGACCCTATTCTGGTCCCAGGCGGCAGACCTAGCCTGTGGTTAATTCTTCTTCCTAATGGGAAAATAGAGTGACCTGTGCCTGTCCCAACACCTAGAGCTAGTCTCTCATTGGTTCCCCCTCTTCCCGTTCATCCTCAGGACAAATTGCAACCTGTACGGAACAGGAGGTTAAAGGTGCTGATTCTCCAAGGAGGGAGATTGCTAGTAAAGCGGCTGGAAAGGCGAACCCGAGCACAAGGAGATGAGAAATGAGGTGCGTTTTAGAAACCTTTCCCGATCACACGGTGTACCATCTTCTGGGTTTCTCATGCATGTTTTCGATGTAGGAAGATGCCCTTGAACCTGGAGATTTGGGACCCATGGGATGGGTACCACGCAGTATTACTTTAAAGGGTCTGCGTTTGCTCACCCAACCTCACCAAACCTCTCAGCCCCAAGAGTGTCCACCCTTATGTCTCAATCAGCTGTGGGTCTAGATATGGTCAATCCAGGTGGCATCACAGCCCCTGAACGACTTTTGTAAGAATTTCTCTCTCTTTCACTGTCTTTGTTTCACGGGTTTTTAAAAGTAATTGATTTTTATAATGGGGTTTACCTGCTTTTCACTGCTGTGATTTTGCCGCTTTACACCCACTTGACTCACTTACAGAGAGATATCAATGCATAGGTTTCAAGATTCTTACTAGTCAGATATATTCTTGGGCGGTGAATTGGGGGTGTTGAGTCCAATTCATTGAGGAAGGAGTAGGGCTTGTCTATTACATATTGGGTTTATGGAACGGTATCTGAGATAATTTGAAACCCTTGTTGTATGCATCACCCCACCTCACCTTTCCCGTTAAGCAGCCATAGTGTGTTTTCTAAACGTGTGACTCTATTCTGTTTTGTAATTCAGTTCAAGGGTAGCGGTTTTTACATTCCCTCTATAAGTCATATCTTATGATAAGTGTCTTTTTCTGTGTGACTTATTTCACTTAGAATCGTCGTACCTAAATCCAATCATCATGCTGCTACTAGCCTTATGACGTTGATTTCATGGCTGAGTGATATTCCATTGTACATAAGGACCACAACTTCTTTATCCATTTTTCTCTTTCCTGGGATATTTAAGGTTTAACGAAGGGGAGATTCTTGTCAACAGAGCAGCCCTAAACTTTGGGGTGCCTGTGTCTTGCTGATTTTTAGTTTTCCCAATTTATACGCCCATGAGTGGATGTGCCCTATGCTCCCTAAGCTCAGTTTTGTAGATGTTTCAGGACACACCGTGCACTTCTCCAGAGTGGCTGTTGGCAATTTACATCCCGCCCATCAGCGTAGCCAGGCTCCCGTTTCTCCATGGCCTGTCCTGCATTTCTGGTTTTGACACTTTATTCAGCATGGCCCTTTTGACCGATGGGAAGCGAGACTTCTTTGTAGCGCTGATTTGCCTTTCCAGGTTGCTTGGTTGGCCAAAAAGGGCGTATGCATTTTTTCCTGAATATATTCAGGAAAAAACGCATACGCCCTTTTTGGCCAAGGGCATCATTGTCGAGGTTTTGCCGCTTTTCCTGTGCTTTAAAGGCGATTCGAATCTCCCTCCTCAAATCTGTTTCCTACAATTCTGCCTTGCTTTCAAATCCTCTTCGTTGCCTTCCCTCAATATATTTGTGGACGAGAGTCATCATTTATAAGTCTGCAGGTTTGTGAATTGCAGTGCCCCTGAGCTTCATTTTTCAACTCGCTTTCTTGGGCGCTGGCCGCAAAAGCGCAGGATTGCTTCAGGCCCTATTCTGGTCCCGGGCGGCAGGCTGAGCCTGTGGTTAATTCTTCTTCCTGAGGGGAAAATAGAGTGACCTGTGCCTGTCCCAACACCTAGAGCTAGTCTCTCATTGGTTCCCCCTCTTCCCGTTCATCCTCAGGACAAATTGCAACCTGTACGGAACAGGAGGTTAAAGGTGCTGATTCTCCAAGGAGGGAGATTGCTAGTAAAGCGGCTGGAATGGCGAACCCGAGCACAAGGAGATGAGAAATGAGGTGCGATTTAGAAACCTTTCCCGATCACACGGTGTACCATCTTCTGGGTTTCTCATGCATGTTTTCGATGTAGGAAGATGCCCTTGAACCTGGAGATTTGGGACCCATGGGATGGGTACCACGCAGTATTACTTTAAAGGGGCTGCGTTTGCTCACCCAACCTCACCAAACCTCTCAGCCCCAAGAGTGTCCACCCTTATGTCTCAATCAGCTGTGGGTCTAGATATGGTCAATCCAGGTGGCATCACAGCCCCTGAACGAATTTTGTAAGAATTTCGCTCTCTTTCACTGTCTTTGTTTCACGGGTTTTTAAAAGTAATTGATTTTTATAATGGGGTTTACCTGCTTTTCACTGCTGTGATTTTGCCGCTTTACACCCACTTGACTCACTTACAGAGAGATATCAATGCATAGGTTTTAAGATTCTTACTAGTCAGATATATTCTTGGGCGGTGAATAGGGGGTGTTGAGTCCAATTCCTTGAGCAAGGAGTAGGTCTTGTCTATTACATATTGGGTTTATGGAACGGTATCTGAGATAATTTGAAACCCTTGTTTTATGCATCACCCCACCTCACCTTTCCCTTTAAGCAGCCATAGTGTGTTTTCTAAACGTGTGACTCTATTCTGTTTTGTAATTCAGTTCAAGGGTAGCGGTTTTTACATTCCCTCTATAAGTGATATCTTATGACAAGTGTCTTTTTCTGTGTGACTTATTTCACTTAGAATCGTCGTACCTAAATCCACTCATCATGCTGCTACTAGCCTTATGACGTTGATTTCATGGCTGAGTGATATTCCATTGTACATAAGGACCACAACTTCTTTATCCATTTTTCTCTTTCCTGGGATATTTAAGGTGTAACGAAGTGGAGGTTCTTGTCAACAGAGCAGCCCTAAACTTTGGGGTGCCTGTGTCTTGCTGATTTTTAGTTTTCCCAATTTATACGCCCATGAGTGGAAGTGCCCTATGCTCCCTAAGCTCAGTTTTTTAGATGTTTCAGGACACACCGTGCACTTCTCCAGAGTGGCTGTTGGCAATTTACATCCCGCCCATCAGCGTAGCCAGGCTCCCGTTTCTCCATGGCCTGTCCTGCATTTCTGGTTTTGACACTTTATTCAGCATGGCCCTTTTGACCGATGGGAAGCGAGACTTCTTCGTAGCGCTGATTTGCCTTTCCAGGTTGCTTGGTTGGCCAAAAAGGGCGTATGCGTTTTTTCCTGAATATATTCAGGAAAAAACGCATACGCCCTTTTTGCCCAAGGGCATCATTGTCGAGGTTTTGCCGCTTTTCCTGTGCTTTAAAGGCGATTCGAATCTCCCTCCTCAAATCTGTTTCCTACAATTCTGCCTTGCTTTCAAATCCTCTTCGTTGCCTTCCCTCAATATATTTGTGGACGAGAGTCATCATTTATAAGTCTGCAGCTTTGTGAATTGCAGTGCCCCTGAGCTCCATTTTTCAACTCGCTTTCTTGGGCGCTGGCCGCAAAAGCGCAGGATTGCTTCAGGCCCTATTCTGGTCCCGGGCGGCAGGCTGAGCCTGTGGTTAATTCTTCTTCCTGATGGGAAAATAGAGTGACCTGTGCCTGTCCCAAAACCTAGAGCTAGTCTCTCATTGGTTCCCCCTCTTCCCGTTCATCCTCAGGACAAATTGCAACCTGTACAGAACAGGAGGTTAAAGGTGCTGAATCTCCAAGGAGGGAGATTGCTAGTAAAGCGGCTGGAATGGCGAACCCGAGCACAAGGAGATGAGAAATGAGGTGCGTTTTAGAAACCTTTCCCGATCACACGGTGTACCATCTTCTGGGTTTCTCATGCATGTTTTCGATGTAGGAAGATGCCCTTGAACCTGGAGATTTGGGACCCATGGGATGGGTACCACGCAGTATTACTTTAAAGGGTCTGCGTTTGCTCACCCAACCTCACCAAACCTCTCCGCCGCAAGAATGTCCACCCTTATGTCTCAATCAGCTATGGGTCTAGATATGGTCAATCCAGGTGGCATCACAGCCCCTGAACGACTTTTGTAAGAATTTCTCTGTCTTTCACTGTCTTTGTTTCACGGGTTTTTAAAAGTAATTGATTTTTATAATGGGGTTTACCTGCTTTTCAGTGCTGTGATTTTGCCGCTTTACACCCACTTGACTCACTTACAGAGAGATATCAATGCATTGGTTTTAAGATTCTTACTAGTCAGATATATTCTTGGGCGGTGAATAGGGGGTGTTGAGTCCAATTCATTGAGCAAGGAGTAGGTCTTGTCTATTACATATTGGGTTTATGGAACGGTATCTGAGATAATTTGAAACCCTTGTTTTATGCATCACCCCACCTCACCTTTCCCGTTAAGCAGCCATAGTGTGTTTTCTAAACGTGTGACTCTATTCTGTTTTGTAATTCAGTTCAAGGGTAGCGGTTTTTACATTCCCTCTATAAGTGATATCTTATGACAAGTGTCTTTTTCTGTGTGACTTATTTCACTTAGAATCGTCGTACCTAAATCCACTCATCATGCTGCTACTAGCCTTATGACGTTGATTTCATGGCTGAGTGATATTCCATTGTACATAAGGACCACAACTTCTTTATCCATTTTTCTCTTTCCTGGGATATTTAAGGTGTAACCAAGTGGAGGTTCTTGTCAACAGAGCAGCCCTAAACTTTGGGGTGCCTGTGTCTTGCAGATTTTTAGTTTTCCCAATTTATACGCCCATGAGTGGAAGTGCCCTATGCTCCCTAAGCTGAGTATTTTAGATGTTTCAGGACACACCGTGCACTTCTCCAGAGTGGCTGTTGGCAATTTACATCCCGCTCATCAGCGTAGCCAGGCTCCCGTTTCTCCATGGCCTGTCCTGCATTTCTGTTTTTGACACTTTATTCAGCATGGCCCTTTTGACCGATGGGAAGCGAGACTTCTTTGTAGCGATGATTTGCCTTTCCAGGTTGCTTGGTTGGCCAAAAAGGGCGTATGCGTTTTTTCCTGAATATATTCAGGAAAAAACGCCTAGGCCCTTTTTGGCCAAGGGCATCATTGTCGAGGTTTTGCCGCTTTTCCTGTGCTTTAAAGGCGATTCGAATCTCCCTCCTGAAATCTGTTTCCTGCAATTCTGCCTTGCTTTCAAATCCTCTTCGTTTCCTTCCATCAATATATTTGTGGACGAGCGTCATCATTTATAAGTCTGCAGGTTTGTGAATTGCAGTGCCCCTGAGCTCCATTTTTCAACTCGCTTTCTTGGGAGCTGGCCGCAAAGGCGCAGGATTGCTTCAGGCCCTATTCTGGTCCCGGGCGGCAGGCTGAGCCTGTGGTTAATTCTTCTTCCTGATGGGAAAATAGAGTGACCTGTGCCTGTCCCAACACCTAGAGCTAGTCTCTCATTGGTTCCCCCTCTTCCCGTTCATCCTCAGGACAAATTGCAACCTGTACGGAACAGGAGGTTAAAGGTGCTGATTCTCCAAGGAACGAGATTGCTAGTAAAGCGGTTGGAATGGCGAACCCGAGCACAAGGAGATGAGAAATGTGGTGCGTTTTAGAAACCTTTCCCGATCACACGGTGTACCATCTTCTGGGTTTCTCATGCATGTTTTCGATGTAGGAAGATGCCCTTGAACCTGGAGATTCGGGACCCATGGGATGGGTACCACGCAGTATTACTTTAATGGGTCTGCGTTTGCTCACCCAACCTCACCAAACCTCTCAGCCCCAAGAGTGTCCACCCTTATGTCTCAATCAGCTGTGGGTCTAGATATGGTCAATCCAGGTGGCATCACAGCCCCTGTACGAATTTTGTAAGAATTTCTCTCTCTTTCACTGTCTTTGTTTCACGGGTTTTTAAAAGTAATTGATTTTTGTAATGGGGTTTACCTGCTTTTCAGTGCTGTGATTTTGCCGCTTTACAACCACTTGACTCACTTACAGAGAGATATCAATGCATTGCTTTTAAGATTCTTACTAGTCAGATATATTCTTGGGCGGTGAATAGGGGGTGCTGAGTCCAATTCCTTGAGCAAGGAGTAGGTCTTGTCTATTACATATTGGGTTTATGGAACGGTATCTGAGATAATTTGAAACCCTTGTTTTATGCATCACCCCACCTCACCTTTCCCGTTAAGCAGCCATAGTGTGTTTTCTAAACGTGTGACTCTATTCTGTTTTGTAATTCAGTTTAAGGGTAGCGGTTTTTACATTCCCTCTATAAGTCATATCTTCTGATAAGTGTCTTTTTCTGTGTGACTTATTTCACTTAGAATCGACGTACCTAAATCCACTCATCATGCTGCTACTAGCCTTATGACGTTGATTTCATGGCTGAGTGATATTCCATTGTACATAAGGACCACAACTTCTTTATCCATTTTTCTCTTTCCTGGGATATTTAAGGTGTAAACAAGTGGAGGTTTTTGTCAACAGAGCAGCCCTAAATTTTGGGGTGCCTGTGTCTTGCTGATTTTTAGATTTCCCAATTTATACGCCCATGAGTGGATGTGCCCTATGCTCCCTAAGCTGAGTTTTGTAGATGTTTCAGGACACACCGTGCACTTCTCCAGAGTGGCTGTTGGCAATTTACGTCCGGCCCATCAGCGTAGCCAGACGCCCGTTTCTCCATGGTCTGTCCTGCATTTCTGGTTTTGACACTTTATTCAGCATGGCCCTTTTGACCGATGGGAAGCGAGACTTCTTTGTAGCGCTGATTTGCCTTTCCAGGTTGCTTGGTTGGCCAAAAAGGGAGTATGCGTTTTTTCCTGAATATATTCAGTAAAAAACGCATACGCCCTTTTTGGCCAAGGGCATCATTGTCGAGGTTTTGCCGCCTTTCCTGTGCTTTAAATGCGATTCGAATCTCCCTCCTGAAATCTGTTTCCTGCAATTTTGCCTTGCTTTCAAATCCTCTTCGTTTCCTTCCATCAATATATTTGTGGACGAGAGTCATCATTTATAAGTCTGCAGGTTTGTGAATTGCAGTGCCCCTGAGCGCCATTTTTCAACTCGCTTTCTTGGGCGCTGGCCGCAAAAGCGCAGGATTGCTTCAGGCCCTATTCTGGTCCCAGGCAGCATGCTGAGCCTCTGGTTAATTCTTCTTCTTGAGGGGAAAATAGAGTGACCTGTGCCTGTCCCAACACCTAGAGCTAGTCTCTCATTGGTTCCCCCTCTTCCCGTTCATCCTCAGGACAAATTGCAACCTGTACGGAACAGGAGGTTAAAGGTGCTGATTCTCCAAGTAGGGAGATTGCTAGTAAAGCGGCTGGAATGGCGAACCCAAGCACAACTAGATGAGAAATTAGGTGCGTTTTAGAAACCTTTCCCGATCACACGGTGTACCATCTTCTGGGTTTCTCATGAATGTTTTCGATGTAGGAAGATGCCCTTGAACCTGGAGATTTGGGACCCATGGGATGGGTACCACGCAGTATTACTTTATAGGGTCTGCGTTTGCTCACCCAACCTCACCAAACCTCTCAGCCCCAAGAGTGTCCACCCTTATGTCTCAATCAGCTGTGGGTCTAGATATGGTCAATCCAGGTGGCATCACAGCCCCTGAACGACTTTTTAAGAATTTCTCTCTCTTTCACTGTCTTTGTTTCACGGGTTTTTAAAAGTAATTGATATTTATAATGGGGTTTACCTGCTTTTCACTCCTGTGTTTTTGCCGCTTTACACCCACTTGACTCACTTACAGAGAGATATCAATGCGTAGGTTTTAAGATTCTTACTAGTCAGATATATTCGTGGGCGGTGAATAGGGGGTGTTGAGTCCAATTCATTGAGCAAGGAGTAGGTCTTGTCTATTACATATTGGGTTTATGGAACGGTATCTCAGATAATTTGAAACCCTTGTTTTATGCATCACCCCACTTCACCTTTCCCGTTAAGCAGCCATAGTGTGTTTTCTAAACGTGTGACTCTATTCTGTTTTGTAATTCAGTTCAAGGGTAGCGGTTTTTACATTCCCTCTATAAGTCATATCTTATGATAAGTGTCTTTTTCTGTGTGACTTATTTCACTTAGAATCGTCGTACCTAAATCCACTCATCATGCTGCTACTAGCCTTATGACGTTGATTTCATGGCTGAGTGATATTCCATTGTACATAAGGACCACAACTTCTTTATCCATTTTTCTCTTTCCTGGGATATTTAAGGTGTAATGAAGTGGAGGTTCTTGTCAACAGAGCAGCCCTAAACTTTGGGGTGCCTGTGTCTTGCTGATTTTTAGTTTTCCCAATTTATACGCCCATGAGTGGAAGTGCCCTATGCTCCCTAAGCTGAGTTTTTTAGATGTTTCAGGACACACCGTGCACTTCTCCAGAGTGGCTGTTGGCAATTTACATCCTGCCCATCAGCGTAGCCAGGCTCCCGTTTCTTCATGGCCTGTCCTGCATTTCTGGTTTTGACACTTTATTCAGCATGGCCCTTTTGACCGATGGGAAGCGAGACTTCTTTGTAGCGCTGATTTGCCTTTCCAGGTTGCTTGGTTGGCCAAAAAGGGCGTATGCGTTTTTTCCTGAATATATTCAGGAAAAAACGCATACGCCCTTTTTGGCCAACGGCATCATTGTCGAGGTTTTGCCGCTTTTCCTGTGCTTTAAAGGCGATTCGAATCTCCCTCCTGAAATCTGTTTCCTGCAATTCTGCCTTGCTTCCAAATCCTCTTCGTTGCCTTCCCTCAATATATTCGTGGACGAGAGTCATCATTTATAATTCTGCAGGTTTGTGAATTGCAGTGCCCCTGAGCTCCATTTTTCAACTCGCTTTCTTGGGAGCTGGCCGCAAAAGCGCAGGATTGCTTCAGGCCCTATTGTGGTCCCGGGCGGCAGGCTGAGCCTGTGGTTAATTCTTCTTCCTGATGGGAAAATAGAGTGACCTGTGCCTGTCCCAACACCTAGAGCTAGTCTCTCATTGGATCCCACTCTTCCCGTTCATCCTCAGGACAAATTGCAACCTGTACAGAACAGGAGGTTAAAGGTGCTGAATCTCCAAGGAGGGAGATTGCTAGTAAAGCGGCTGGAATGGCGAACCCGAGCACAAGGAGATGAAAAATGAGGTGCGTTTTAGAAACCTTTCCCGATCACACGGTGTACCATCTTCTGGGTCTCTCATGCATGTTTTCGATGTAGGAAGATGCCCTTGAACCTGGAGATTTGGGACCCATGGGATGGGTACCACGCAGTATTACTTTAAAGGGTCTGCGTTTGCTCACCCAACCTCACCAAACCTCTCAGCCCCAAGAGTGTCCACCCTTATGTCTCAATCAGCTGTGGGTCTAGATATGGTCAATCCAGGTAGCGTCACAGCCCCTGATCGAATTTTGTAAGAATTTCTCTCTCTTTCACTGTCTTTGTTTCACGGGTTTTTAAAAGTAATTGATTTTTATAATGGGGTTTACCTGCTTTTCACTGCTGTGATTTTGCCACTTTACACCCACTTGACTCACTTACAGAGAGATATCAATGCATTGGTTTTAAGATTCTTACTACTCAGATATATTCTTGGGCGGTGAATAGGGGGTGTTGAGTCCAATTCATTGAGCAAGGAGTAGGTCTTGTCTATTACATATTGGGTTTATGGAACGGTATCTGAGATAATTTGAAACCCTTGTTTTATGCATCACCCCACCTCACCTTTCCCATTAAGCAGCCATAGTGTGTTTTCTAAACCTGTTACTCTATTCTGTTTTGTAATTCAGTTCAAGGGTAGCGGTTTTTACATTCCCTCTATAAGTGATATCTTATGATAAGTGTCTTTTTCTGTGTGACTTATTTCAGTTAGAATCGTCGTACCTAAATCCACTCATCATGCTGCTACTAGCCTTATGACGTTGATTTCATGGCTGAGTGATATTCCATTGTACATAAGGACCACAACTTCTTTATCCATTTTTCTCTTTCCTGGGATATTTAAGGTGTAACGAAGTGGAGGTTCTTGTCAACAGAGCAGCCCTAAATTTTGGGGTGCCTGTGTCTTGCTGATTTTTAGTTTTCCCAATTTATACGCCCATGAGTGGATGTGCCCTATGCTCCCTAAGCTGAGTTTTGTAGATGTTTCAGGACACACCGTGCACTTCTCCAGAGTGGCTGTTGGCAATTTACATCCCGCCCATCAGCGTAGCCAGGCTCCCGTTTCTCCATGGCCTGTCCTGCATTTCTGGTTTTGACACTTTATTCAGCATGGCCCTTTTGACCGATGGGAAGCGAGACTTCTTTGTAGCGCTGATTTGCCTTTCCAGGTTGCTTGGTTGGCCAAAAAGGGCGTATGCGTTTTTTCCTGAATATATTCAGGAAAAAACGCATACGCCCTTTTTGGCCAAGGGCATCATTTTCGAGGTTTTGCCGCTTTTCCTGTGCTTTAAAGGCGATTCGAATCTCCCTCCTGAAATCTGTTTCCTGCAATTCTGCCTTGCTTTCAAATCCTCTTCGTTGCCTTCCCTCAATATATTCGTGGACGAGAGTCATCATTTATAAGTCTGCAGGTTTGTGAATTGCAGTGCCCCTGAGCTCCATTTTTCAACTCGCTTTCTTGGGAGCTGGCCGCAAAAGAGCAGGAGTGCTTCAGGCCCTATTCTGGTCCCGGGCGGCAGGCTGAGCCTGTGGTTAATTCTTCTTCCTGATGGGAAAATAGAGTGACCTGTGCCTGTCCCAACACCTAGAGCTAGTCTCTCATTGGTTCCCCCTCTTCCCGTTCATCCTCAGGACAAATTGCAACCTGTACAGAACAGGAGGTTAAAGGTGCTGAATCTCCAAGTAGGGAGATTGCTAGTAAAGCGGCTGGAATGGCGAACCCGAGCACAAGGAGATGAAAAGTGAGGTGCGTTTTAGAAACCTTTCCCGATCACACGGTGTACCATCTTCTGGGTTTCTCATGCATGTTTTCGATGTAGGAAGATGCCCTTGAACCTGGAGATTTGGGACCCATGGGATGGGTACCACGCAGTATTACTTTAAAGGGTCTGCGTTTGCTCACCCAACCTCACCAAACCTCTCAGCCCCAAGAGTGTCCACCCTTATGTCTCAATCAGCTGTGGGTCTAGATATGGTCAATCCAGGTAGCATCACAGCCCCTGATCGAATTTTGTAAGAATTTCTCTCTCTTTCACTGTCTTTGTTTCACGGGTTTTTAAAAGTAATTGATTTTTATAATGGGGTTTACCTGCTTTTCACTGCTGTGATTTTGCCGCTTTACACCCACTTGACTCACTTACAGAGAGATATCAATGCATTGGTTTTAAGATTCTTACTAGTCAGATATATTCTTGGGCGGTGAATAGGGGGTGTTGAGTCCAATTCATTGAGCAAGGAGTAGGTCTTGTCTATTACATATTGGGTTTATGGAACGGTATCTGAGATAATTTGAAACCCTTGTTTTATGCATCACCCCACCTCACCTTTCCCGTTAAGCAGCCATAGTGTGTTTTCTAAACGTGTGACTCTATTCTGTTTTGTAATTCAGTTCAAGGGTAGCGGTTTTTACATTCCCTCTATAAGTGATATCTTATGATAAGTGTCTTTTTCTGTGTGACTTATTTCAGTTAGAATCGTCGTACCTAAATCCACTCATCATGCTGCTACTAGCCTTATGACGTTGATTTCATGGCTGAGTGATATTCCATTGTACATAAGGACCACAACTTCTTTATCCATTTTTCTCTTTCCTGGGATATTTAAGGTGTAACGAAGTGGAGGTTCTTGTCAACAGAGCAGCCCTAAATTTTGGGGTGCCTCTGTCTTGCTGATTTTTAGTTTTCCCAATTTATACGCCCATGAGTGGATGTGCCCTATGCTCCCTAAGCTGAGTTTTTTAGATGTTTCAGGACACACCGTGAACTTCTCCAGAGTGGCTGTTGGCAATTTACATCCCGCCCATCAGCGTAGACAGGCTCCCGTTTCTCCATGGCCTGTCCTGCATTTCTGGTTTTGACACTTTATTCAGCATGGCCCTTTTGACCGATGGGAAGCGAGACTTCTTTGTAGCGCTGATTTGCCTTTCCAGGTTGCTTGGTTGGCCAAAAAGGGCGTATGCGTTTTTTCCTGAATATATTCAGGAAAAAACGCATACGCCCTTTTTGGCCAAGGGCATCATTTTCGAGGTTTTGCCGCTTTTCCTGTGCTTTAAAGGCGATTCGAATCTCCCTCCTGAAATCTGTTTCCTGCAATTCTGCCTTGCTTTCAAATCCTCTTCGTTTCCTTCCATCAATATATCTGTGGACGAGCGTCATCATTTATAAGTCTGCAGGTTTGTGAATTGCAGTGCCCCTGAGCTCCATTTTTCAACTCGCTTTCTTGGGAGCTGGCCGCAAAGGCGCAGGATTGCTTCAGGCCCTATTCTGGTCCCGGGCGGCAGGCTGAGCCTGTGGTTAATTCTTCTTCCTGATGGGAAAATAGAGTGACCTGTGCCTGTCCCAACACCTAGAGCTAGTCTCTCATTGGTTCCCCCTCTTCCCGTTCATCCTGAGGACAAATTGCAACCTGTACGGAACAGGAGGTTAAAGGTGCTGATTCTCCAAGGAGGGAGATTGCTAGTAAAGCGGCTGGAATGGCAAACCCGAGCACAAGGAGGTGAGAAATGTGGTGCGTTTTAGAAACCTTTCCCGATCACACGGTGTACCATCTTCTGGGTTTCTCATGCATGTTTTCGATGTAGGAAGATGCCCTTGAACCTGGAGATTCGGGACCCATGGGATGGGTACCACGCAGTATTACTTTAATGGGTCTGCGTTTGCTCACCCAACCTCACCAAACCTCTCAGCCCCAAGAGTGTCCACCCTTATGTCTCAATCAGCTGTGGGTCTAGATATGGTCAATCCAGGTGGCATCACAGCCCCTGTACGAATTTTGTAAGAATTTCTCTCTCTTTCACTGTCTTTGTTTCACGGGTTTGTAAAAGTAATTGATTTTTATAATGGGGTTTACCTGCTTTTCAGTGCTGTGATTTTGCCGCTTTACACCCACTTGACTCACTTACAGAGAGATATCAATGCATTGGTTTTAAGATTCTTACTAGTCAGATATATTCTTGGGCGGTGAATAGGGGGTGCTGAGTCCAATTCCTTGAGCAAGGAGTAGGTCTTGTCTATTACATATTGGGTTTATGGAACGGTATCTGAGATAATTTGAAACCCTTGTTTTATGCATCACCCCACCTCACCTTTCCCGTTAAGCAGACATAGTGTGTTTTCTAAACTTGTGACTCTATTTTGTTTTGTAATTCAGTTCAAGGGTAGCGGTGTTTACATTCCCTCTATAAGTGATATCTTATGATAAGTGTCTTTTTCTGTGTGACTTATTTCACTTAAAATCGTCGTACCTAAATCCACTCATCATGCTGCTACTAGCCTTATGACGTTGATTTCATGGCTGAGTGATATTCCATTGTACATAAGGACCACAACTTCTTTATCCATTTTTGTCTTTCCTGGGATATTTAAGGTGTAACCAAGTGGAGGTTCTTGTCAACAGAGCAGCCCTAAACTTTGGGGTGCCTGTGTCTTGCAGATTTTTAGTTTTCCCAATTTATACGCCCATGAGTGGAAGTGCCCTATGCTCCCTAAGCTGAGTTTTTTAGATGTTTCAGAACACACCGTGCACTTCTCCATAGTGGCTGTTGGCAATTTACATCCTGCCCATCAGCGTAGCCAGGCTCCCGTTTCTTCATGGCCTATCCTGCATTTCTGGTTTTGAAACTTTATTCAGCATGGCCCTTTTGACCGATGGGAAGCGAGACTTCTTTGTAGCGCTGATTTGCCTTTCCAGGTTGCTTGGTTGGCCAAAAAGGGCGTATGCGTTTTTTCCTGAATATATTCAGGAAAAAACGCATACGCCCTTTTTGGCCAAGGGCATCATTGTCGAGGTTTTGCCGCTTTTCCTGTGCTTTAAAGGCGATTCGAATCTCCCTCCTGAAATCTGTTTCCTGCAATTCTGCCTTGCTTTCAAATCCTCTTCGTTTCCTTCCATCAATATATTTGTGGACGAGAGTCATCATTTATAAGTCTGCAGGTTTGTGAATTGCAGTGCCCCTGAGCGCCATTTTTCAACTCGCTTTCTTGGGCGCTGGCCGCAAAAGCGCAGGATTGCTTCAGGCCCTATTCTGGTGCCAGGCGGCATGCTGAGCCTGTGGTTAATTCTTCTTCTTGAGGGGAAAATAGAGTGACCTGTGCCTGTCCCAACACCTAGAGCTAGTCTCTCATTGGTTCCCCCTCTTCCCGTTCATCCTCAGGACAAATTGCAACCTGTACGGAACAGGAGGTTAAAGGTGCTGATTCTCCAAGGAGGGAGATTGCTAGTAAAGCAGCTGGCATGGCGAACCCAAGCACAAGGAGATGAGAAATGAGGTGCGTTTTAGAAACCTTTCCCGATCACACGGTGTACCATCTTCTGGGTTTCTCATGCATGTTTTCGATGTAGGAAGATGCCCTTGAACCTGGAGATTTGGGACCCATGGGATGGGTACCACGCAGTATTACTTTATAGGGTCTGCGTTTGCTCACCCAACCTCACCAAACCTCTCAGCCCCAAGAGTGTCCACCCTTATGTCTCAATCAGCTGTGGGTCTAGATATGGTCAATCCAGGTGGCATCACAGCCCCTGAACAAATTTTGTAAGAATTTCTCTCTCTTTCACTGTCTTTGTTTCACGGGTTTTTAAAAGTAATTGATTTTTATAATGGGGTTTACCTGCTTTTCACTGCTGTGATTTTGCCGCTTTACACCCACTTGACTCACTTACAGAGAGATATCAATGCATAGGTTTCAAGATTCTTACTAGTCAGATATATTCTTGGGCGGTGAATAGGGGTTGTTGAGTCCAATTCATTGAGCAAGGAGTAGGGCTTGTCTATTACATATTGGGTTTATGGAACGGTATCTGAGCTAATTTGAAACCCTTGTTTTATGCATCACCCCACCTCACCTTTCCCGTTAAGCAGCCATAGTGTGTTTTCTAAACGTGTGACTCTATTCTGTTTTGTAATTCAGTTCAAGGGTAGCGGTTTTTACATTCCCTCTATAAGTGATATCTTATGATAAGTGGCGTTTTCTGTGTGACTTATTTCACTTAGAATCGTCGTACCTAAATCCACTCATCATGCTGCTACTAGCCTTATGACGTTGATTTCATGGCTGAGTGATATTCCATTGTACATAAGGACCACAACTTCTTTATCCATTTTTCTCTTTCCTGGGATATTTAAGGTGTAACGAAGTGGAGGTTCTTGTCAACAGAGCAGCCCTAAACTTTGGGGTGCCTGTGTCTTGCTGATTTTTTGTTTTCCCAATTTATACGCCCATGAGTGGAAGTGCCCTATGCTCCCTAAGCTGAGTTTTTTAGATGTTTCAGGACACACCGTGCACTTCTCCAGAGTGGCTGTTGGCAATTTACATCCCGCCCATCAGCGTAGCCAGGCTCCCGTTTCTCCATGGCCTGTCTTGCATTTCTGGTTTTGACACTTTATTCAGCATGGCCCTTTTGACCGATGGGAAGCGAGACTTCTTTGTAGCGCTGATTTGCCTTTCCAGGTTGCTTGGTTGGCCAAAAAGGGCGTATGCGTTTTTTCCTGAATATATTCAGGAAAAAACGCATACGCCCTTTTTGGCCAAGGGCATCATTGTCGAGGTTTTGCCGCTTTTCCTGTGCTTTAAAGGCGTTTCGAATCTCCCTCCTGAACTCTGTTTCCTGCAATTCTGCCTTGCTTTCAAATCCTCTTCGTTGCCTTCCCTCAATATATTCGTGGACGAGAGTCATCATTTATAAGTCTGCAGGTTTGTGAATTGCAGTGCCCCCGAGCTCCATTTTTCAAATCGCTTTCTTGGGAGCTGGCCGCAAAAGCGCAGGATTGCTTCAGGCCCTATTCTGGTCCCGGGCGGCAGGCTGAGCCTGTGGTTAATTCTTCTTCCTGATGGTAAAATAGAGTGACCTGTGCCTGTCCCAACACCTAGAGCTAGTCTCTCATTGGTTCCCCCTCTTCCCGTTCATCCTCAGGACAAATTGCAACCTGTACGGAACTGGAGGTTAAACGTGCTGATTCTCCAAGGAGGGAGATTGCTAGTAAAGCGGCTGGAATGGCGAACCCGAGCACAAGGAGATGAGAAATGAGGTGCGTTTTAGAAACCTTTCCCGATCACACGGTGTACCATCTTCTGGGTTTCTCATGCATGTTTTCGATGTAGGAAGATGCCCTTGAACCTGAAGATTTGGGCCCCATGGGATGGGTACCACGCAGTATTACTTTAAAGGGTCTGCGTTTGCTCACCCAACCTCACCAAACCTCTCAGCCCCAAGAGTGTCCACCCTTATGTCTCAATCAGCTGTGGGTCTAGATATGGTCAATCCAGGTGGCACCACAGCCCCAGAACGAATTTTGTAAGAATTTCTCTTTGTTTCACTGTCTTTGTTTCACGGGATTTTAAAAGTAACTGATTTTTATAATGGGGTTTACCTGCTTTGCACTGCTGTGTTTTTGCCGCTTTACACCCACTTGACTCACTTACAGAGAGATATCAATGCATAGGTTTTAAGATTCTTACTAGTCAGATATATTCTTGGGCAGTGAATAGGGGATGTTGAGTCCAATTCATTGAGCAAGGAGTAGGTCTTGTCTATTACATATTGGGTTTATGGAACGGTATCTCAGATTATTTGAAACCCTTGTTTTATGCATCACCCCACCTCACCTTTCCCGTTAAGCAGCCATAGTGTGTTTTCTAAACGTGTGACTCCATTCTATTTTGTAATTCAGTTCAAGGGTAGCGGTTTGTACATTCCCTCTATAAGTGATATCTTATGATAAGTGTCTTTTTCTGTGTGACTTATTTCACTTAGAATCGTCGTACCTAAATCCACTCATCATGCTGCTACTAGCCTTATGACGTTGATTTCATGGCTGAGTGATATTCCATTGTACATAAGGACCACAACTTCTTTATCCATTTTCCTCTTTCCTGGGATATTTAAGGTGTAACGAAGTGGAGGTTCTTGTCAACAGAGCAGCCCTAAACTTTGGGGTGCCTGTGTCTTGCTGATTTTTAGTTTTCCCAATTTATACGCCCATGAGTGGATGTGCCCTATGCTCCCTAAGCTGAGTTTTTTAGATGTTTCAGGACACACCGTGCACTTCTCCAGAGTGGCTGTTGGCAATTTACATCCCGCCCATCAGCGTAGCCAGGCTCCCGTTTCTCCATGGCCTGTCCTGCCTTTCTGGTTTTGACACTTTATTCAGCATGGCCCTTTTGACCGATGGGAAGCGAGACTTCTTTGTAGCGCTGATTTGCCTTTCCAGGTTGCTTGGTTGGCCAAAAAGGGCGTATGCGTTTTTTCCTGAATATATTCAGGAAAAAACGCATACGCCCTTTTTGGCCAAGGGCATCATTGTCGAGGTTTTGCCGCTTTTCCTGTGTTTTAAAGGCGATTCGAATCTCCCTCCTGAAATCTGTTTCCTGCAATTCTGCCTTGCTTTCAAATTCTCTTCGTTGCCTTCCCTCAATATATTTGTGGACGAGAGTCATCATTTATAAGTCTGCAGGTTTGTGAATTGCAGTGCCCCTGAGCTCCATTTTTCAACTCGCTTTCTTGGGAGCTGCCGCAAACGCGCAGGATTGCTTCAGGTCCTATTCTGGTTCCGGGCGGCAGGCTGAGCGTGTGGTTAATTCTTCTTCCTGATGGGAAAATAGACCTGTGCCTGTCCCAACACCTAGAGCTAGTGTCTCATTGGTTCCCCCTCTTCCCGTTCATCCTCAGGAAAAATTGCAACCTGTATGGAACAGGAGGTTAAGGTGCTGATTCTCCAAGGACGGAGATTGCTAGTAAAGCGGCTGGAATGGCGAACCCGAGCACAAGGAGATGAGAAATGAGGTGCGTTTTGGAAATCTTTCCCGATCACACGGTGTACCATCTTCTGGGTTTCTCATGCATGTTTTCGATGTAGGAAGATGCCCTTGAACCTGGAGATTTGGGACCCATGGGATGGGTACCACGCAGTATTACTTTAAAGGGTCTGTGTTTGCTCACCCAACCTCACCAAACCTCTCAGCCCCAAGAGTGTCCACCCTTATGTCTCAATCAGCTGTGGGTCTAGATATGGTCAATACAGGTGGCATCACAGCCCCTGAACGAACTTTGTAAGAATTTCTCTCTCTTTCACTGTCTTTGTTTCACGGGTTTTTAAAAGTAATTGATTTTTATAATGGGGTTTACCTGCTTTTCACTGCTGTGATTTTGCCGCTTTACATCCACTTGACTCACTTACAGAGAGATATCAATGCATACGTTTTAAGATTCTTACTAGTCAGATATATTCTTGGACGGTGAATAGGGGGTGTTGAGTCCAATTCATTGAGCAAGGAGTAGGTCTTGTCTATTACATATTGGGTTTATGGAACGGTATCTGAGCTAATTTGAAACCCTTTTTTTATGCATCACCCCACCTCACCTTTCCCGTTAAGCAGCCATAGTGTGTTTTCTAAACGTGTGACTCTATTCTGTTTTGTAATTCAGTTCAAGGGTAGCGGTTTGTACATTCCCTCTATAAGTGGTGTCTTATGACAAGTGTCTTTTTCTGTTTGACTTATTTCACTTAGAATCGTCGTACCTAAATCCACTCATCATGCTGCTACTAGCCTTATGACGTTGATTTCATGGCTGAATGATATTCCATTGTACATAAGGACCACAACTTCTTTATCCATTTTTCTCTTTCCTGGGATATTTAAGGTGTAACGAAGTGGAGGTTCTTGTCAACAGAGCAGCACTAAACTTTGGGGTGCCTCTTTCTTGCTGATTTTTAGTTTTCCCAATTTGTACGCCCATGAGTGGAAGTGCCCTATGCTCCCTAAGTTGAATTTTTAAAATGTTTCAGGACACACCGTGCACTTCTCCAGAGTGGCTGTTGGCAATTTACATCCCGCCCATCAGCGTAGCCAGGCTCCCGTTTCTCCATGGCCTGTCCAGCATTTCTGGTTTTGACACTTTATTCAGCATGGCCCTTTTGACCGATGGGAAGCGAGACTTCTTTGTAGCGCTGATTTGCCTTTCCAGGTTGCTTGGTTGGCCAAAAAGGGCGTATGCGTTTTTTCCTGAATATATTCAGGAAAAAACGCATACGCCCTTTTTGGCCAAGGGCATCATTGTCGAGGTTTTGCCGCTTTTCCTGTGCTTTAAAGGCGATTCGAATCTCCCTCCTGAAATCTGTATCCTGCAATTCTGCCTTGCTTTCAAATCCTCCTCGTTGCCTTCCCTCAATATATTTGTGGACGAGAGTCATCATTTATAAGTCTGCAGGTTTGTGAATTGCAGTGCCCCTGAGCTCCATTTTTCAACTCACTTTCTTGGGAGCTGCCCGCAAAAGCGCAGGATTGCTTCAGGCCCTATTCTGGTACTGGGCGGCAGGCTGAGCCTGTGGTTAATTCGTCTTCCTGATGGGAAAATAGATTGACCTGTGCCTGTCCCAACACCTAGAGCTAGTCTCTCATTGGTTCCCCCTCTTCCCGTTCATCCTGAGGACAAATTGCAACCTGTACGGAACAGGAGGTTAAAGGTGCTGATTCTCCAAGGAGGGAAATTGCTAGTAAAGCGGCTGGAATGGCGAACCCGAGGACAAGGAGATGAGAAATGAGGGGCGTTTTAGAAACCTTTCCCGATCACACGGTGTACCATCTTCTGGGTTTCTCATGAATGTTTTCGATGTAGGAAGATGCCCTTGAACCTGCAGATTTGGGACCCATGGGATGGGTACCACGCAGTATTACTTTAAAGGGTCTGCGTTTGCTCACCCAACCTCACGAAACCTCTCAGCCCCAAGAGTGTCCACCGTAATGTCTCAATCAGCTGTGGGTCTAGATATGGTCAATCCAGGTGGCATCACAGCCCCTGAACGAATTTTGTAAGAATTTCTCTCTCTTTCACTGTCTTTGTTTCACGGGTTTTTAAAAGTAATTGATTTTTATAATGGGGTTTACCTGCTCTTCACTGCTGTGATTTTGCCGCTTTACACCCACTTGACTCACTTACAGAGAGATATTAATGCATAGGTTTCAAGATTCTTACTAGTCAGATATATTCTTGGGCAGTGAATAGGGGGTGTTGAGTCCAATTCATTGAGCAAGGAGTAGGTCTTGTCTATTACATATTGGGTTTATGGAACGGTATCTGAGATAATTTGAAACCCTTGTTTTATGCATCACCCCACCTCACCTTTCCCGTTAAGCAGCCGTAGTGTGTTTTCTAAACGTGTGACTCTATTCTGTTTTGTAATTCAGTTCAAGGGTAGCGGTTTGTACATTCCCTCTATAAGTGATATCTTATGATAAGTGGCTTTTTCTGTGTGACTTATTTCACTTAGAATCGTCGTACCTAAATCCACTCATCATGCTGCTACTAGCCTTATGACGTTGATTTCATGGCTGAGTGATATTCCATTGTACATAAGGACCACAACTTCTTTATCCATTTTTCTCTTTCCTGGGATATTTAAGGTGTAACGAAGTGGAGGTTCTTGTCAACAGAGCAGCCCTAAACTTTGCGGTGCCTGTGTCTTGCTGATATTTAGTTTTCCCAATTTATACGCCCATGAGTGGAAGTGCCCTATGCTCCCTAAGCTGAGTTTTTTAGATGTTTCAGGACACACCGTGCACTTCTCCAGAGTGGCTGTTGGCAATTTACATCCCGCCCATCAGCGTAGCCAGGCTCCCGTTTCTCCATGGCCTGTCCTGCATTTCTGGTTTTGACACTTTATTCAGCATGGCCCTTTTGACCGATGGGAAGCGAGACTTCTTTGTAGCGCTGATTTGCCTTTCCAGGTTGCTTGGTTGGCCAAAAAGGCGTATGCGTTTTTTCTTGAATATATTCAGGAAAAAACGCATACGCCCTTTTTGGCCAAGGGCATCATTGTCGAGGTTTTGCCGCTTTTCCTGTGCTTTAAAGGCGATTCGAATCACCCTCCTGAAATCTGTTTCCTGCAAATCTGCCTTGCTTTCAAATCCTCCTCGTTGTCTTCCCTCAATATATTTGTGGACGAGAGTCATCATTTATAAGTCTGCAGGTTTGTGAATTGCAGTGCCCCTGAGCTCCATTTTTCAACTCGCTTTCTTGGGAGCTGGCCGCAAAAGCGCAGGATTGCTTCAGGACCTATTCTGCTCCCGGGCGGCAGGCTGAGCCTGTGGTTAATTCTTCTTCCTGATGGGAAAATAGAGTGACCTGTGACTGTCCCAACACCTAGAGCTAGTCTCTCATTGGTTCCCCCTCTTCCCGTTCATCCTCAGGAAAAATTGCAACCTGTACGGAACAGGAGGTTAAGGTGCTGATTCTCCAAGGACGGAGATTGCTAGTAAAGCGGCTGGAATGGCGAACCCAAGAACAAGGAGATGAGAAATGAGGTGCGTTTTGGAAACCTTTCCCGATCACACGGTGTACCATCTTCTGGGTTTCTCATGCATGTTTTCGATGTAGGAAGATGCCCTTGAACCTGGAGATTTGCGACCCATGGGATGGGTACCACGCAGTATTACTTTAAAGGGTCTGCGTTTGCTCACCCAACCTCACCAAACCACTCAGCCCCAAGAGTGTCCACCCTTATGTCTCAATCAGCTGTGGGTCTAGATATGGTCAATACAGGTGGCATCACAGCCCCTGAGCGAACTTTGTAAGAATTTCTCTCTCTTTCACTGTCTTTGTTTCACGGGTTTCTAAAAGTAATTGATTTTTATAATGGGGTTTAGCAGCTTTTCACTGCTGTGTTTCTGCCGCTTTACACCCACTTGACTCACTTACAGAGAGTTATCAATACATAGGTTTTAAGATTCTTACTAGTCAGATATATTCTTGGGCGGTGAATAGGGGGTGCTGAGTCCAATTCCTTGAGCAAGGAGTAGGTCTTGTCTATTACATATTGGGTTTATGGAACGGTATCTGAGATAATTTGAAACCCTTGTTTTATGCATCACCCCACCTCACCTTTCCCGTTAAGCAGACATAGTGTGTTTTCTAAACTTGTGACTCTATTTTGTTTTGTAATTCAGTTCAAGGGTAGCGGTGTTTACATTCCCTCTATAAGTGATATCTTATGATAAGTGTCTTTTTCTGTGTGACTTATTTCACTTAAAATCGTCGTACCTAAATCCACTCATCATGCTGCTACTAGCCTTATGACGTTGATTTCATGGCTGAGTGATATTCCATTGCACATAAGGACCACAACTTCTTTATCCATTTTTGTCTTTCCTGGGATATTTAAGGTGTAACCAAGTGGAGGTTCTTGTCAACAGAGCAGCCCTAAACTTTGGGGTGCCTGTGTCTTGCAGATTTTTAGTTTTCCCAATTTATACGCCCATGAGTGGAAGTGCCCTATGCTCCCTAAGCTGAGTTTTTTAGATGTTTCAGAACACACCGTGCACTTCTCCATAGTGGCTGTTGGCAATTTACATCCTGCCCATCAGCGTAGCCAGGCTCCCGTTTCTTCATGGCCTATCCTGCATTTCTGGTTTTGAAACTTTATTCAGCATGGCCCTTTTGACCGATGGGAAGCGAGACTTCTTTGTAGCGCTGATTTGCCTTTCCAGGTTGCTTGGTTGGCCAAAAAGGGCGTATGCGTTTTTTCCTGAATATATTCAGGAAAAAACGCATACGCCCTTTTTGGCCAAGGGCATCATTGTCGAGGTTTTGCCGCTTTTCCTGTGCTTTAAAGGCGATTCGAATCTCCCTCCTGAAATCTGTTTCCTGCAATTCTGCCTTGCTTTCAAATCCTCTTCGTTTCCTTCCATCAATATATTTGTGGACGAGAGTCATCATTTATAAGTCTGCAGGTTTGTGAATTGCAGTGCCCCTGAGCGCCATTTTTCAACTCGCTTTCTTGGGCGCTGGCCGCAAAAGCGCAGGATTGCTTCAGGCCCTATTCTGGTGCCAGGCGGCATGCTGAGCCTGTGGTTAATTCTTCTTCTTGAGGGGAAAATAGAGTGACCTGTGCCTGTCCCAACACCTAGAGCTAGTCTCTCATTGGTTCCCCCTCTTCCCGTTCATCCTCAGGACAAATTGCAACCTGTACGGAACAGGAGGTTAAAGGTGCTGATTCTCCAAGGAGGGAGATTGCTAGTAAAGCGGCTGGCATGGCGAACCCAAGCACAAGGAGATGAGAAATGAGGTGCGTTTTAGAAACCTTTCCCGATCACACGGTGTACCATCTTCTGGGTTTCTCATGAATGTTTTCGATGTAGGAAGATGCCCTTGAACCTGGAGATTTGGGACCCATGGGATGGGTACCACGCAGTATTACTTTATAGGGTCTGCGTTTGCTCACCCAACCTCACCAAACCTCTCAGCCCCAAGAGTGTCCACCCTTATGTCTCAATCAGCTGTGGGTCTAGATATGGTCAATCCAGGTGGCATCACAGCCCCTGTACGAATTTTGTAAGAATTTCTCTTTGTTTCACTGTCTTTGTTTCACGGGATTTTAAAAGTAACTGATTTTTATAATGGGGTTTACCTGCTTTGCACTGCTGTGTTTTTGCCGCTTTACACCCACTTGACTCACTTACAGAGAGATATCAATGCATAGGTTTTAAGATTCTTACTAGTCAGATATATTCTTGGGCAGTGAATAGGGGATGTTGAGTCCAATTCATTGAGCAAGGAGTAGGTCTTGTCTATTACATATTGGGTTTATGGAACGGTATCTCAGATTATTTGAAACCCTTGTTTTATGCATCACCCCACCTCACCTTTCCCGTTAAGCAGCCATAGTGTGTTTTCTAAACGTGTGACTCCATTCTATTTTGTCATTCAGTTCAAGGGTAGCGGTTTGTACATTCCCTCTATAAGTGATATCTTATGATAAGTGTCTTTTTCTGTGTGACTTATTTCACTTAGAATCGTCGTACCTAAATCCACTCATCATGCTGCTACTAGCCTTATGACGTTGATTTCATGGCTGAGTGATATTCCATTGTACATAAGGACCACAACTTCTTTATCCATTTTCCTCTTTCCTGGGATATTTAAGGTGTAACGAAGTGGAGGTTCTTGTCAACAGAGCAGCCCTAAACTTTGGGGTGCCTGTGTCTTGCTGATTTTTAGTTTTCCCAATTTATACGCCCATGAGTGGATGTGCCCTATGCTCCCTAAGCTGAGTTTTTTAGATGTTTCAGGACACACCGTGCACTTCTCCAGAGTGGCTGTTGGCAATTTACATCCCGCCCATCAGCGTAGCCAGGCTCCCGTTTCTCCAGGGCCTGTCCTGCCTTTCTGGTTTTGACACTTTATTCAGCATGGCCCTTTTGACCGATGGGAAGCGAGACTTCTTTGTAGCGCTGATTTGCCTTTCCAGGTTGCTTGGTTGGCCAAAAAGGGCGTATGCGTTTTTTCCTGAATATATTCAGGAAAAAACGCATACGCCCTTTTTGGCCAAGGGCATCATTGTCGAGGTTTTGCCGCTTTTCCTGTGTTTTAAAGGCGATTCGAATCTCCCTCCTGAAATCTGTTTCCTGCAATTCTGCCTTGCTTTCAAATTCTCTTCGTTGCCTTCCCTCAATATATTTGTGGACGAGAGTCATCATTTATAAGTCTGCAGGTTTGTGAATTGCAGTGCCCCTGAGCTCCATTTTTCAACTCGCTTTCTTGGGAGCTGCCGCAAACGCGCAGGATTGCTTCAGGTCCTATTCTGGTTCCGGGCGGCAGGCTGAGCGTGTGGTTAATTCTTCTTCCTGATGGGAAAATAGACCTGTGCCTGTCCCAACACCTAGAGCTAGTGTCTCATTGGTTCCCCCTCTTCCCGTTCATCCTCAGGAAAAATTGCAACCTGTATGGAACAGGAGGTTAAGGTGCTGATTCTCCAAGGACGGAGATTGCTAGTAAAGCGGCTGGAATGGCGAACCCGAGCACAAGGAGATGAGAAATGAGGTGCGTTTTGGAAATCTTTCCCGATCACACGGTGTACCATCTTCTGGGTTTCTCATGCATGTTTTCGATGTAGGAAGATGCCCTTGAACCTGGAGATTTGGGACCCATGGGATGGGTACCACGCAGTATTACTTTAAAGGGTCTGTGTTTGCTCACCCAACCTCACCAAACCTCTCAGCCCCAAGAGTGTCCACCCTTATGTCTCAATCAGCTGTGGGTCTAGATATGGTCAATACAGGTGGCATCACAGCCCCTGAACGAACTTTGTAAGAATTTCTCTCTCTTTCACTGTCTTTGTTTCACGGGTTTTTAAAAGTAATTGATTTTTATAATGGGGTTTACCTGCTTTTCACTGCTGTGATTTTGCCGCTTTACATCCACTTGACTCACTTACAGAGAGATATCAATGCATACGTTTTAAGATTCTTACTAGTCAGATATATTCTTGGACGGTGAATAGGGGGTGTTGAGTCCAATTCATTGAGCAAGGAGTAGGTCTTGTCTATTACATATTGGGTTTATGGAACGGTATCTGAGCTAATTTGAAACCCTTTTTTTATGCATCACCCCACCTCACCTTTCCCGTTAAGCAGCCATAGTGTGTTTTCTAAACGTGTGACTCTATTCTGTTTTGTAATTCAGTTCAAGGGTAGCGGTTTGTACATTCCCTCTATAAGTGGTGTCTTATGACAAGTGTCTTTTTCTGTTTGACTTATTTCACTTAGAATCGTCGTACCTAAATCCACTCATCATGCTGCTACTAGCCTTATGACGTTGATTTCATGGCTGAATGATATTCCATTGTACATAAGGACCACAACTTCTTTATCCATTTTTCTCTTTCCTGGGATATTTAAGGTGTAACGAAGTGGAGGTTCTTGTCAACAGAGCAGCACTAAACTTTGGGGTGCCTCTTTCTTGCTGATTTTTAGTTTTCCCAATTTGTACGCCCATGAGTGGAAGTGCCCTATGCTCCCTAAGTTGAATTTTTAAAATGTTTCAGGACACACCGTGCACTTCTCCAGAGTGGCTGTTGGCAATTTACATCCCGCCCATCAGCGTAGCCAGGCTCCCGTTTCTCCATGGCCTGTCCAGCATTTCTGGTTTTGACACTTTATTCAGCATGGCCCTTTTGACCGATGGGAAGCGAGACTTCTTTGTAGCGCTGATTTGCCTTTCCAGGTTGCTTGGTTGGCCAAAAAGGGCGTATGCGTTTTTTCCTGAATATATTCAGGAAAAAACGCATACGCCCTTTTTGGCCAAGGGCATCATTTTCGAGGTTTTGCCGCTTTTCCTGTGCTTTAAAGGCGATTCGAATCTCCCTCCTGAAATCTGTATCCTGCAATTCTGCCTTGCTTTCAAATCCTCCTCGTTGCCTTCCCTCAATATATTTGTGGACGAGAGTCATCATTTATAAGTCTGCAGGTTTGTGAATTGCAGTGCCCCTGAGCTCCATTTTTCAACTCACTTTCTTGGGAGCTGCCCGCAAAAGCGCAGGATTGCTTCAGGCCCTATTCTGGTACTGGGCGGCAGGCTGAGCCTGTGGTTAATTCTTCTTCCTGATGGGAAAATAGATTGACCTGTGCCTGTCCCAACACCTAGAGCTAGTCTCTCATTGGTTCCCCCTCTTCCCGTTCATCCTGAGGACAAATTGCAACCTGTACGGAACAGGAGGTTAAAGGTGCTGATTCTCCAAGGAGGGAAATTGCTAGTAAAGCGGCTGGAATGGCGAACCCGAGCACAAGGAGATGAGAAATGAGGGGCGTTTTAGAAACCTTTCCCGATCACACGGTGTACCATCTTCTGGGTTTCTCATGAATGTTTTCGATGTAGGAAGATGCCCTTGAACCTGCAGATTTGGGACCCATGGGATGGGTACCACGCAGTATTACTTTAAAGGGTCTGCGTTTGCTCACCCAACCTCACGAAACCTCTCAGCCCCAAGAGTGTCCACCGTAATGTCTCAATCAGCTGTGGGTCTAGATATGGTCAATCCAGGTGGCATCACAGCCCCTGAACGAATTTTGTAAGAATTTCTCTCTCTTTCACTGTCTTTGTTTCACGGGTTTTTAAAAGTAATTGATTTTTATAATGGGGTTTACCTGCTCTTCACTGCTGTGATTTTGCCGCTTTACACCCACTTGACTCACTTACAGAGAGATATTAATGCATAGGTTTCAAGATTCTTACTAGTCAGATATATTCTTGGGCGGTGAATAGGGGGTGTTGAGTCCAATTCATTGAGCAAGGAGTAGGTCTTGTCTATTACATATTGGGTTTATGGAACGGTATCTGAGATAATTTGAAACCCTTGTTTTATGCATCACCCCACCTCACCTTTCCCGTTAAGCAGCCGTAGTGTGTTTTCTAAACGTGTGACTCTATTCTGTTTTGTAATTCAGTTCAAGGGTAGCGGTTTGTACATTCCCTCTATAAGTGATATCTTATGATAAGTGGCTTTTTCTGTGTGACTTATTTCACTTAGAATCGTCGTACCTAAATCCACTCATCATGCTGCTACTAGCCTTATGACGTTGATTTCATGGCTGAGTGATATTCCATTGTACATAAGGACCACAACTTCTTTATCCATTTTTCTCTTTCCTGGGATATTTAAGGTGTAACGAAGTGGAGGTTCTTGTCAACAGAGCAGCCCTAAACTTTGCGGTGCCTGTGTCTTGCTGATATTTAGTTTTCCCAATTTATACGCCCATGAGTGGAAGTGCCCTATGCTCCCTAAGCTGAGTTTTTTAGATGTTTCAGGACACACCGTGCACTTCTCCAGAGTGGCTGTTGGCAATTTACATCCCGCCCATCAGCGTAGCCAGGCTCCCGTTTCTCCAGGGCCTGTCCTCCATTTCTGGTTTTGACACTTTATTCAGCATGGCCCTTTTGACCGATGGGAAGCGAGACTTCTTTGTAGCGCTGATTTGCCTTTCCAGGTTGCTTGGTTGGCCAAAAAGGGCGTATGCGTTTTTTCCTGAATATATTCAGGAAAAAACGCATACGCCCTTTTTGGCCAAGGGCATCATTGTCGAGGTTTTGCCGCTTTTCCTGTGCTTTAAAGGCGATTCGAATCTCCCTCCTGAAATCTGTATCCTGCAATTCTGCCTTGCTTTCAAATCCTCCTCGTTGCCTTCCCTCAATATATTTGTGGACGAGAGTCATCATTTATAAGTCTGCAGGTTTGTGAATTGCAGTGCCCCTGAGCTCCATTTTTCAACTCGCTTTCTTGGGAGCTGCCCGAAAAAGCGCAGGATTGCTTCAGGCCCTATTCTGGTACTGGGCGGCAGGCTGAGCCTGTGGTTAATTCTTCTTCCTGATGGGAAAATAGATTGACCTGTGCCTGTCCCAACACCTAGAGCTAGTCTCTCATTGGTTCCCCCTCTTCCCGTTCATCCTCAGGAAAAATTGCAACCTGTACGGAACAGGAGGTTAAAGGTGCTGATTCTCCAAGGAGGGAGATTGCTAGTAAAGTGGCTGGAATGGTGAACCCGAGCACAAGGAGATGAGAAATGAGGGGTGTTTTAGAAACCTTTCCCGATCACACGGTGTACCATCTTCTGGGTTTCTCATGAATGTTTTCGATGTAGGAAGATGCCCTTGAACCTGCAGATTTGGGACCCATGGGATGGGTACCACGCAGTATTACTTTAAAGGGTCTGCGTTTGCTCACCCAACCTCACCAAACCTCTCAGCCCCAAGAGTGTCCACCGTAATGTCTCAATCAGCTGTGGGTCTAGATATGGTCAATCCATGTGGCATCACAGCCCCTGAACGAATTTTGTAAGAATTTCTCTCTCTTTCACTGTCTTTGTTTCACGGGTTTCTAAAAGTAATTGATTTTTATAATGGGGTTTACCTGCTTTTCACTGCTGTGATTTTGCCTCTTTACACCCACTTGACTCACTTACAGAGAGATATTAATGCATAGGTTTCAAGATTCTTACTAGTCAGATATATTCTTGGGCGGTGAATAGGGGGTGTTGAGTCCAATTCATTGAGCAAGGAGTAGGTCTTGTCTATTACATATTGGGTTTATGGAACGGTATCTGAGCTAATTTGAAACCCTTGTTTTATGCTTCACCCCACCTCACCTTTCCCGTTAAGCAGCCGTAGTGTGTTTTCTAAACGTGTGACTCTATTTTGTTTTGTAATTCAGTTCAAGGGTAGCGGTTTTTACATTCCCTCTATAAGTGATATCTTATGATAAGTGGCTTTTTCTGTGTGACTTATTTCACTTAGAATCGTCGTACCTAAATCCACTCATCATGCTGCTACTAGCCTTATGACGTTGATTTCATGGCTGAGTGATATTCCATTGTACATAAGGACCACAACTTCTTTATCCATTTTTCTCTTTCCTGGGATATTTAAGGTGTAACCAAGTGGAGGTTCTTGTCAACAGAGCAGCCCTAAACTTTGCGGTGCCTGTGTCTTGCTGATTTTTAGTTTTCCCAATTTATACGCCCATGAGTGGAAGTGCCCTATGCTCCCTAAGCTGAGTTTTTTAGATGTTTCAGGACACACCGTGCACTTCTCCAGAGTGGCTGTTGGCAATTTACATCCCGCCCATCAGCGTAGCCAGGCTCCCGTTTCTCCAGGGCCTGTCCTCCATTTCTGGTTTTGACACTTTATTCAGCATGGCCCTTTTGACCGATGGGAAGCGAGACTTCTTTGTAGCGCTGATTTGCCTTTCCAGGTTGCTTGGTTGGCCAAAAAGGCGTATGCGTTTTTTCTTGAATATATTCAGGAAAAAACGAATACGCCCTTTTTGGCCAAGGGCATCATTGTCGAGGTTTTGCCGCTTTTCCTGTGCTTTAAAGGCGATTCGAATCACCCTCCTGAAATCTGTTTCCTGCAAATCTGCCTTGCTTTCAGATCCTCCTCGTTGTCTTCCCTCAATATATTTGTGGACGAGAGTCATCATTTATAAGTCTGCAGGTTTGTGAATTGCAGTGCCCCTGAGCTCCATTTTTCAACTCGCTTTCTTGGGAGCTGGCCGCAAAAGCGCAGGATTGCTTCAGGCCCTATTCTGCTCCCGGGCGGCAGGCTGAGCCTGTGGTTAATTCTTCTTCCTGATGGGAAAATAGAGTGACCTGTGACTGTCCCAACACCTAGAGCTAGTCTCTCATTGGTTCCCCCTCTTCCGGTTCATCCTCAGGAAAAATTGCAACCTGTACGGAACAGGAGGTTAAGGTGCTGATTCTCCAAGGACGGAGATTGCTAGTAAAGCGGCTGGAATGGCGAACCCAAGAACAAGGAGATGAGAAATGAGGTGCGTTTTGGAAACCTTTCCCGATCACACGGTGTACCATCTTCTGGGTTTCTCATGCATGTTTTCGATGTAGGAAGATGCCCTTGAACCTGGAGATTTGCGACCCATGGGATGGGTACCACGCAGTATTACTTTAAAGGGTCTGCGTTTGCTCACCCAACCTCACCAAACCACTCAGCCCCAAGAGTGTCCACCCTTATGTCTCAATCAGCTGTGGGTCTAGATATGGTCAATACAGGTGGCATCACAGCCCCTGAGCGAACTTTGTAAGAATTTCTCTCTCTTTCACTGTCTTTGTTTCACGGGTTTCTAAAAGTAATTGATTTTTATAATGGGGTTTAGCAGCTTTTCACTGCTGTGTTTCTGCCGCTTTACACCCACTTGACTCACTTACAGAGAGTTATCAATACATAGGTTTTAAGATTCTTACTAGTCAGATATATTCTTGGGCGGTGAATAGGGGGTGTTGAGTCCAATTCATTGAGCAAGGAGTAGGTCTTGTCTATTACATATTGGGTTTATGGAACGGTATCTGAGCTAATTTGAAACCCTTGTTTTGTGCATCACCCCACCTCACCTTTCCCGTTAAGCAGCCATAGTGTGTTTTCTAAACGTGTGACTCTATTCTGTTTTGTAATTCAGTTCAAGGGTAGCGGTTTGTACATTCCCTCTATAAGTGATATCTTATGATAAGTGTCTTTTTCTGTGTGACTTATTTCACTTAGAATCGTCGTACCTAAATCCACTCATCATGCTGCTCTTAGCCTTATGACGTTGATTTCATGGCTGAGTGATATTCCATTGTACATAAGGACCACAACTTCTTTATCCATTTTTCTCTTTCCTGGGATATTTAAGGTGTAACGAAGTGGAGGTTCTTGTCAACAGAGCAGCACTAAACTTTGGGGTGCCTCTGTCTTGCTGATTTTTAGTTTTCCCAATTTCTACGACCATGAGTGGAAGTGCCCTATGCTCCCTAAGTTGAATTTTTAAAATGTTTCAGGACACACCGTGCACTTCTCCAGAGTGGCTGTTGGCAATTTACATCCCGCCCATCAGCGTAGCCAGGCTCCCGTTTCTCCATGGCCTGTCCAGCATTTCTGCTTTTGACACTTTATTCAGCATGGCCCTTTTGACCGATGGGAAGCGAGACTTCTTTGTAGCGCTGATTTGCCTTTCCAGGTTGCTTGGTTGGCCAAAAAGGGCGTATGCGTTTTTTCCTGAATATATTCAGGAAAAAACGCATACGCCCTTTTTGGCCAAGGGCATCATTGTCGAGGTTTTGCCGCTTTTCCTGTGCTTTAAAGGCGATTCGAATCTCCCTCCTGAAATCTGTATCCTGCAATTCTGCCTTGCTTTCAAATCCTCCTCGTTGCCTTCCCTCAATATATTTGTGGACGAGAGTCATCATTTATAAGTCTGCAGGTTTGTGAATTGCAGTGCCCCTGAGCTCCATTTTTCAACTCACTTTCTTGGGAGCTGCCCGCAAAAGCGCAGGATTGCTTCAGGCCCTATTCTGGTACTGGGCGGCAGGCTGAGCCTGTGGTTAATTCTTCTTCCTGATGGGAAAATAGATTGACCTGTGCCTGTCCCAACACCTAGAGCTAGTCTCTCATTGGTTCCCCCTCTTCCCGTTCATCCTGAGGACAAATTGCAACCTGTACGGAACAGGAGGTTAAAGGTGCTGATTCTCCAAGGAGGGAGATTGCTAGTAAAGCGGCTGGAATGGCGAACCCGAGCACAAGGAGATGAGAAATGAGGGGCGTTTTAGAAACCTTTCCCGATCACACGGTGTACCATCTTCTGGGTTTCTCATGAATGTTTTCGATGTAGGAAGATGCCCTTGAACCTGCAGATTTGGGACCCATGGGATGGGTACCACGCAGTATTACTTTAAAGGGTCTGCGTTTGCTCACCCAACCTCACGAAACCTCTCAGCCCCAAGAGTGTCCACCGTAATGTCTCAATCAGCTGTGGGTCTAGATATGGTCAATCCAGGTGGCATCACAGCCCCTGAACGAATTTTGTAAGAATTTCTCTCTCTTTCACTGTCTTTGTTTCACGGGTTTTTAAAAGTAATTGATTTTTATAATGGGGTTTACCTGCTTTTCACTGCTGTGATTTTGCCGCTTTACACCCACTTGACTCACTTACAGAGAGATATTAATGCATAGGTTTCAAGATTCTTACTAGTCAGATATATTCTTGGGCGGTGAATAGGGGGTGTTGAGTCCAATTCATTGAGCAAGGAGTAGGTCTTGTCTATTACATATTGGGTTTATGGAACGGTATCTGAGATAATTTGAAACCCTTGTTTTATGCATCACCCCACCTCACCTTTCCCGTTAAGCAGCCGTAGTGTGTTTTCTAAACGTGTGACTCTATTCTGTTTTGTAATTCAGTTCAAGGGTAGCGGTTTTTACATTCCCTCTATAAGTGATATCTTATGACAAGTGTCTTTTTCTGTGTGACTTATTTCACTTAGAATCGTCGTACCTAAATCCACTCATCATGCTGCTTCTAGCCTTATGACGTTGATTTCATGGCTGAGTGATATTCCATTGTACATAAGGACCACAACTTCTTTATCCATTTTTCTCTTTCCTGGGATATTTAAGGTGTAACCAAGTGGAGGTTCTTGTCAACAGAGCAGCCCTAAACTTTGGGGTGCCTGTGTCTTGCTGATTTTTAGTTTTCCCAATTTATACGCCCATGAGTGGAAGTGCCCTATGCTCCCTAAGCTGAGTTTTTTAGATGTTTCAGGACACACCGTGCACTTCTCCAGAGTGGCTGTTGGCAATTTACATCCCGCCCGTCAGCGTAGCCAGAGTCCCGTTTCTCCATGGCCTCTCCTGCCTTTCTGGTTTTGACACTTTATTCAGCATGGCCCTTTTGACCGATGGGAAGCGAGACTTCTTTGTAGCGCTGATTTGCCTTTCCAGGTTGCTTGGTTGGCCAAAAAGGGCGTATGCGTTTTTTCCTGAATATATTCAGGAAAAAACGCATACGCCCTTTTTGGCCAAGGGCATCATTATCGAGGTTTTGCCGCTTTTCCTGTGTTTTAAAGGCGATTCGAATCTCCCTCCTGAAATCTGTTTCCTGCAATTCTGCCTTGCTTTCAAATCCTCTTCGTTGCCTTCCCTCAATATATTTGTGGACGAGAGTCATCATTTATAAGTCTGCAGGTTTGTGAATTGCAGTGCCCCTGACCTCCATTTTTCAACTCGCTTTCTTGGGAGCTGCCGCAAACGCGCAGGATTGCTTCAGGTCCTATTCTGGTCCCGGGCGGCAGGCTGAGCGTGTGGTTAATTCTTCTTCCTGATGGGAAAATAGACCTGTGCCTGTCCCAACACCTAGAGCTAGTGTCTCATTGGTTCCCCCTCTTCCCGTTCATCCTCAGGAAAAATTGCAACCTGTATGGAACAGGAGGTTAAGGTGCTGATTCTCCAAGGACGGAGATTGCTAGTAAAGCGGCTGGAATGGCGAACCCGAGCACAAGGAGATGAGAAATGAGGTGCGTTTTGGAAACCTTTCCCGATCACACAGTGTACCATCTTCTGGGTTTCTCATGCATGTTTTCGATGTAGGAAGATGCCCTTGAACCTGGTGATTTGGGACCCATGGGATGGGTACCACGCAGTATTACTTTAAAGGGTCTGCGTTTGCTCACCCAACCTCACCAAACCTCTCAGCCCCAAGAGTGTCCACCCTTATGTCTCAATCAGCTGTGGGTCTAGATATGGTCAATCCAGGTGGCATCACAGCCCCTGAACGAACTTTGTAAGAATTTCTCTCTCTTTCACTGTCTTTGTTTCACGGGTTTTTAAAAGGAATTGATTTTTATAATGGGGTTTACCTGCTTTTCACTGCTGTGATTTTGCCGCTTTACACCCACTTGACTCACTTACAGAGAGATATCAATGCATACGTTTTAAGATTCTTACTAGTCAGATATATTCTTGGACGGTGAATAGGGGGTGTTGAGTCCAATTCATTGAGCAAGGAGTAGGTCTTGTCTATTACATATTGGGTTTATGGAACGGTATCTGAGCTAATTTGAAACAATTGTTTTATGCATCACCCCACCTCACCTTTCCCGTTAAGCAGCCATAGTGTGTTTTCTAAACGTGTGACTCTATTCTGTTTTGTAATTCAGTTCAAGGGTAGCGGTTTGTACATTCCCTCTATAAGTGGTGTCTTATGACAAGTGTCTTTTTCTGTGTGACTTATTTCACTTAGAATCGTCGTACCTAAATCCACTCATCATGCTGCTACTAGCCTTATGACGTTGATTTCATGGCTGAGTGATATTCCATTGTACATAAGGACCACAACTTCTTTATCCATTTTTCTCTTTCCTGGGATATTTAAGGTGTAACGAAGTGGAGGTTCTTGTCAACAGAGCAGCCCTAAACTTTGGGGTGCCTCTGTCTTGCTGATTTTTAGTTTTCCCAATTTGTACGCCCATGAGTGGAAGTGCCCTATGCTCCCTAAGTTGACTTTTTTAGATGTTTCAGGACACACCGTGCACTTCTCCAGAGTGGCTGTTGGCAATTTACATCCCGCCCATCAGCGTAGCCAGGCTCCCGTTTCTCCATGGCCTGTCCAGCATTTCTGGTTTTGACACTTTATTCAGCATGGCCCTTTTGACCGATGGGAAGCGAGACTTCTTTGTAGCGCTGATTTGCCTTTCCAGGTTGCTTGGTTGGCCAAAAAGGGCGTATGCGTTTTTTCCTGAATATATTCAGGAAAAAACGCATACGCCCTTTTTGGCCAAGGGCATCATTGTCGAGGTTTTGCCGCTTTTCCTGTGCTTTAAAGGCGATTCGAATCTCCCTCCTCAAATCTGTTTCCTACAATTCTGCCTTGCTTTCAAATCCTCTTCGTTGCCTTCCCTCAATATATTTGTGGACGAGAGTCATCATTTATAAGTCTGCAGGTTTGTGAATTGCAGTGCCCCTGAGCTCCATTTTTCAACTCGCTTTCTTGGGAGCTGCCCGCAAAAGCGCAGGATTGCTTCAGGCCCTATTCTGGTACTGGGCGGCAGGCTGAGCCTGTGGTTAATTCTTCTTCCTGATGGGAAAATAGATTGACCTGTGCCTGTCCCAACACCTAGAGCTAGTCTCTCATTGGTTCCCCCTCTTCCCGTTCATCCTGAGGACAAATTGCAACCTGTACGGAACAGGAGGTTAAAGGTGCTGATTCTCCAAGGAGGGAGATTGCTAGTAAAGCGGCTGGAATGGCGAACCCGAGCACAAGGAGATGAGAAATGAGGGGTGTTTTAGAAACCTTTCCCGATCACACGGTGTACCATCTTCTGGGTTTCTCATGAATGTTTTCGATGTAGGAAGATGCCCTTGAACCTGGAGATTTGGGACCCATGGGATGGGTACCATGCAGTATTAATATAAAGGGTCTGCGTTTCCTCACCCAACCTCACCAAACCTCTCAGCCGCAAAAGTGTCCACCCTTATGTCTCAATCAGCTGTCGGTCTAGATATGGTCAATCCAGGTGGCATCACAGCCCCTGAACGAATTTTGTAAGAATTTCTCTCTCTTTCACTGTCTTTGTTTCACGGGTTTTTAAAATTAATTGATTTTTATAATGGGGTTTAGCTGTTTTTCACTGCTGTGTTTTTGCCGCTTTACACCCACTTGACTCACTTACAGAGAGATATCAATGCATAGGTTTTAAGATTCTAACTAGTCAGGTATATTCTTGGGCGGGGAATAGGGGGTGTTGAGTCCAATTCACTGAGCAAGGAGTAGGTCTTGTCTATTACCTATTGGCTTTATGGAACGGTATCTTAGCTAATTTGAAACCATTGTTTTATGCATCACCCCACCTCACCTTTCCCGTTAAGCAGCCATAGTGTGTTTTCTAAACGTGTGACCCTGCTCTGATTTGTAATTCAGTTCAAGGGTAGCGGTTTTTATATTCCCTCTATAAGTGATATCTTATGATAAGTATCTTTTTCTGTGTGACTTATTTCACTTAGAATCGTCCTACCGAAATCCACTCATCTTGCTGCTACTAGCCTTATGACGTTGATTTCATGGCTGAGTGATATTCCATTGTACGTAAGGAGCACAACTTCTTTATCCATTTTTCTCTTTCCTGGGATATTTAAGGTGTAACGAAGTGGAGGTTCTTGTCGACAGAGCAGCCCTAAACTTTGGGGTGCCTGTGTCTTACTGATTTTTGTTTTCCCAATTTATATGCCCATGAGTGGCAGTGCCCTATGCCCTCTAAGCTGAGTTTTTTTAGATGATTCAAGACACACCGTACACTTCTCCAGAGTGGCTGTTGGCAATTTACATCCCGCCCATCAGCGTAGCCAGGCTCCCATTTCTCCATGGCCTGTCCTGCCTTTCTGGTTTTGACACTTTATGCAGCATGGCCCTTTTGACCGATGGGAAGCGAGACTTCTTTGTAGCGCTGATTTGCCTTTCCAGGTTGCTTGGTTGGCCAAAAAGGGCGTATGCGTTTTTTCCTGAATATATTCAGGAAAAAACGCATACGCCCTTTTTGGCCAAGGGCATCATTGTCGAGATTTTGCCGCTTTTCCTGTGCTTTAAAGGCGATTCGAATCTCCCTCCTGAAATCTGTTTCCTGCAATTCTGCCTTGCTTTCAAATCCTCTTCGTTGCCTTCCCTCAATATATTTTTGGACGAGAGTCATCATTTATAAGTCTGCATGTTTGTGAATTGCAGTGCCCCTGAGCTCCATTTTTCAACTCGCTTTCTTGGGAGCTGGCCGCAAAAGCGCAGGATTGCTTCAGGCCCTATTCTTGTCCCGGGCGGCAGGCTGAGCCTGCGGTTAATTCTTCTTACTGAATGGAAAATAGAGAGACCTGTGCCTTTCCCAAAACCTAGAGCTAGTCTCTCATTGGTTCCCCCTCTTCCCGTTCATCCTCAGGACAAATTGCAACCTGTACGGAACAGGAAGTTAAAGGTGCTGATTCTCCAAGGAGGGAGATTGCTAGTAAAGTGGCTGGAATGGCGAACACGAGCACAAGGAGTTGAGAAATGAGGTGCGTTTTAGAAACCTTTCCCGATCACACGGTGTACCATCTTCTGGGTTTCTCATGCATGTTTTCGATGTAGGAAGATGCCCTTGAACCTGGTGATTTGGGACCCATGGGATGGGTACCATGCAGTATTAATATAAAGGGTCTGCGTTTCCTCACCCAACCTCACCAAACCTCTCAGCCGCAAAAGTGTCCACCCTTATGTCTCAATCAGCTGTGGGTCTAGATATGGTCAATCCAGGTGGCATCACAGCCCCTGAACGAATTTTGTAAGAATTTCTCTCTCTTTCACTGTCTTTGTTTCACGGGTTTTTAAAAGTAATTGATTTTTATAATGGGGTTTAGCTGCTTTTCACTGCTGTGTTTTTGCCGCTTTACACCCACTTGACTCACTTACAGAGAGATATCAATGCATAGGTTTTAAGATTCTTACTAGTCAGGTATATTCTTGGGCGGGGAATAGGGGGTGTTGAGTCCAATTCACTGAGCAAGGAGTAGGTCTTGTCTATTACCTATTGGCTTTATGGAACGGTATCTTAGCTAATTTGAAACCCTTGTTTTATGCATCACCCCACCTCACCTTTCCCGTTAAGCAGCCATAGTGTGTTTTCTAAACGTGTGACCCTGCTCTGATTTGTAATTCAGTTCAAGGGTAGCGGTTTTTATATTCCCTCTATAAGTGATATCTTATGATAAGTATCTTTTTCTGTGTGACTTATTTCACTTAGAATCGTCCTACCTAAATCCACTCATCTTGCTGCTACTAGCCTTATGACGTTGATTTCATGGCTGAGTGATATTCCATTGTACATAAGGACCACAACTTCTTTATCCATTTTTCTCTTTCCTGGGATATTTAAGGTGTAACGAAGTGGAGGTTCTTGTCAACAGAGCAGCCCTAAACTTTGGGGTGCCTGTGTCTTGCTGATTTTTAGTTTTCCCAATTTATACGCCCATGAGTGGAAGTGCCCTATGCTCCCTAAGCTGAGTTTTTTAGATGTTTCAGGACACACCGTGCACTTCTCCAGAGTGGCTGTTGGCAATTTACATCCCGCCCATCAGCGTAGCCAGGCTCCCGTTTCTCCATGGCCTCTCTTGCATTTCTGGTTTTGACACTTTATTCAGCATGGCCCTTTTGACCGATGGGAAGCGAGACTTCTTTGTAGCGCTGATTTGCCTTTCCAGGTTGCTTGGTTGGCCAAAAAGGGCGTATGCGTTTTTTCCTGAATATATTCAGGAAAAAACGCATACGCCCTTTTTGGTCAAGGGCATCATTGTCGAGGTTTTGCCGCTTTTCCTGTGCATTAAAGGCGATTCGAATCTCCCTCCTGAAATCTGTTTCCTGCAATTCTGCCTTGCTTTCAAATCCTCTTCGTTGTTTTCCCTCAATATATTTGTGGACTAGAGTCATCATTTATAAGTCTGCAGGTTTGTGAATTGCAGTGCCTCTGAGATCCATTTTTCAACTCGCTTTCTTGGGAGCTGGCCGCAAAAGCACAGGATTGCTTCAGGCCCTATTCTGGTCCCAGGCGGCAGGCTGAGCCTGTGGTTAATTCTTCTTCCTCATGGGAAAATAGAGTAGCATGTGCCTGTCCCAACACCTAGAGCTAGTCTCTCTTTGGTTCCCACTCTTCCCATTCATCCTCAGGACAAATTGCAACCTGTACGGAACAGGAGGTTAAAGGTGCTGATTCTCCAAGGAGGGAGGTTGCTAGTAAAGTGGCTGGAATGGCTATCCCGAGCAGTAGGAGATGAGAAATGAGGTGCGTTTTAGAATCCTTTCCCGATCACACCGTGTATCATCTTCTGGGTTTCTCATGCATGTTTTCGATGTAGGAAGATGCCCTTGAACCTGGAGATTTGGGACCCGTGGGATGGGTACCACGCAGTATTACTTTAAAGGGTGTGCGTCTCCTCACCCAACCTCACCAATCCTCTCTGCCCCAAGAGTGTCCAGCCTTATGTGTAACCCAGCCGTGGGTCTAGATATGGTCAATCCAGGTTGCTTCACTGCCCCTGAACGAAATTTTTACTAATTTCTCTCTCTTTCATTTTATTTGTTGGGTTTTTTTTTGTAATTTATTTTTAGATTGGGGTTTAGCTGATTTTCACTGCTGTGTTTATGCTGCTTTACACCCACTTGACTCACTTACAGAGAGATATCAATACATAGGTTTTAAGATTCTTACTAGTCAGATATATTCTTGTGCCGTGAATAGGGAGTGTTGAGTCCAGTTCTCTGAGCAAGGGGTAGGACTTGTCTATTACATATTGGGTATATGGAACCGTGTCTGAGCTAATTTGAAACCCTTGTTTTATGCATCACCCCACCTCACCTTTCCCGTTAAGCAGCCATAGTGTGTTTTCTAAACATGTGACTCTGTTCTGTTTTGTAATTCAGTTCAAGTGTAGCTGTTTTTACATTCCCTGTATAAGTGATATCTTATGATAAGTATCTTTTTCTGTGTGACTTATTTCACTTAGAAACATTGTACTTGAATCCACTCATCATGCTGCTATTAGCCGTATGACATTGATTTCATGGCTGAGTGGTATTCCATTGTACATATTAGCACAACTTCTTTATCCATTTTTCTCTATCCTGGCATATTAATGGTGTACTGAAATGGAGGTTCTTGTAAACAGAGCAGCCCTAAACTTTGGGGTACCTGTGTCTTTTTGATTTTTATTTTTCCCAGTTTATACGCCCATGAGTGGAAGTGCCCTATGCTCTCTAGCTGTGTTTTTTAGATGTTTTAGGAAACACCATACACTTCTCCAGAGTGGCCGTTGGCAAATTACATCCCGCCCATCAGCCTAACAAGGCTCCCTTTTCTCCCTGGCCTGTCCTGCATTTCTGGGTTTTACACTCTTTTAGAATGGCCCTTTTGAACCCTGGGAAGTGAGACTTCTTTGTAGTGCTCATTTGCATTTCTGGCTTGCTTGGTTGGTGAAAAAAGGCGTATGCCTTTTTTCCTGAGTATATTCAGGAAAAAATGTGTTCGCCCTCTTTGGCCAAGGGCATCATTGTCGACGTTTTACCGCTTTTCATGTGCTTTAAAGGCGATTCGAATCTACCTCCTGAAATTTGTTTCCTGCAATTCTGCCTTGCTTTCAAATCGTCTTTGTTGCCTTCCCTCAATATATTTTTGGACGAGAGTGATCATTTATAATTCTGCATGTTTGTGAATTGCAGTGCCCCTGAGCTCCATTTTTAAACTCGCTTTTTTGTGAGCTGGCTGCAAAACCGCAGGATTCCTTTAGGCCTTATACTGGTTCCGTGGGGCAGGCTGAGCCTGTGTTTAATTCTTCTTTCTGATTTGAAATTAGAGTGACCTGTGCCTGTCTGAACATCTAGGGCTTGTCTCTCATTGTTTCTCCTCCTTCCCCTTCATCCTCTGGACAAATTCCAAAGTCTGTGCAACAGGATGTTGAAGGTGCTGACATCCTCAAGTGTGGAGAATGTTAGGAAAGAGGCTGGAGGGGTTAACCCGACAACCAGGGGATTAGGAGATGAGGTGCCTTTTCCAAAATCTTCCTGATCCAACCGTGTACCATCTTCTGGGTGTCACAGGCATGTTTTAGCTGTAGGAAAGCTCCCATGTATGTAAGGAGAACACCAGGGATTTTTTCAAATCAGTGTCTCCCCGAACCCCAATCTTGGGAATTTTTAAGCTACTGGTACATGTATGTTCATTAAGGGACTGGGCTGTAGGCAGAGTCCGAACTTTAGAGGATTGAAGTCTTCATGGTCAGAAACGCTCACCATCGGCCTCCTTTAGTTTCCATTTTATCTGTAGTTGATAGATGATGTCGATATAGATATCTATTGTTTTTCAGATTATTTCCCCTTAGGGGTTATTACAAAATATTGAGTATAGTTCCCTGTGCTATACAGCAGTTTCTTGTTGATGATATATTTTATACATAGCAGTGTGTATATGTTAATCCGAAACTGTTAATTTATCCCTCCTCCCACCTTTCCCCTTTGGTAATAAAAAAATACAAGATTTTATACTTCTCAGAAATCTAGGAGCTGAAAGAGAGGTATCATTTTCAATGGAAAATCATTCAAAACAAGATTGAAACTTCAGCCAAGATTAGTAGATCCACATCCTTGGAAAGAAATCACTGCATTTCTCTAATGTTGACCTGACAAATACGACAAACCCCTCCACTGAACTTGCTTATAATAAAGTGATGGAAATATCAAATGGAAGTGTTAGAAATACCTTATTTTACACGAGCCTTATACACTGCTCTATGTTAACTACAGTTTGGCTCACACATCTGTTCATTGAAGTTACAATATTTGGCTCACACATATGTTCATTGAAGTTACAATGTTCTCAAATTCTGTTACTGATCCTGCAGAGTCGGCCCCAACAAGGGTCCCCCTGCCCAGTGTCATTGGAGCCAACAGATCGAGACTGAGTTTGGTTCAGAAGCAAAGGAAAACTTTATATTTTGATCAGAGAATGGAGAGGTGAGAGCGTGCGCTCCCCCGCGGGCTGTGGGCCGGGCTGCTGTGTAGGGATCCCGTCAGCGTCAGCAGGAGGGATGGGGCGGAGCTCTCGAGGTCTGGGTTGGCTGGAGCTCAGGCTCTATGTGGCGGAGTCTGCACAGGGCCCCGAGAGCTGAGGTGTCGGCCCAGCCATTTTGCACTAGGAAATCGGGTCTGAAGTGCCAGGTGTGGGACCTCTGCCTGTGGAAACCTAGGAACAAGTGAAATTAGAAAAAGCACAAAGGAAAAAAAGGTTAGACTTTATTTTATTGCCCAGATTCTATTTTTATCTCCCAGGAATTTTTAATGGGCTTTGCCGGTGACAAACCCCTCCTCTGCCTCTTGTCCCATTCCACATTCTTGGGGCGCTGAGGGTGCAGACACCTCTTCTGTAAATGCTTCGTGCTGAGTTGGGTATCCTCATACCCGGGGGGAGGGGCAGGACTTCTCCCCAGCAGCCTCCAGGTGAGGTTGATTGTCCCGAGGCCTCCTCCCTCACTGCTCGTCTGCTTGAGCACCAGCGTTGGAAGTTTTATAGATTCTAATGACCTTTAAGGGTCCAGGAAAGAGATGCACAGGGACGCTGGGGGGGCCGGTTTTACCCTGCTCCACATTGGTTCGGCCCCCTTAGGCTGACGGTTTCTGCCAGCCTAGATGCTCTGACCAGTAGTCTGTGCTTTCTTCAGTTAGGCCACTGAATTAACGTACAAACAGCACCAGGTTTCAGAGCCCTGCCTGCTCAACTCCCAGACAGTCCAGGGCCGGTGGTGATCCAGGACCATGATGGCCACTCAGTCACCGCCCTTTTGAAGTAACCAGGAGTACATCTGGTCTCATTGGCCGCCGTCACCGTGGTGTCTGTAGGCTTTTCTATGGTGGCAGCGTTATTTACGGGTCCCCTGCCAGGTTTATTAGCTCCGCTCTGGGTGCAGTAAGTCCTGCAAGCAATAGTCTGTTCCTTTGGGGCACACTCTTGTGGTTTTCTGAGAGAAGCTCCAGGTCAAGTGATGGTCACATGAGTCGTCATGGGGGCCTTTTGTCCCAGGTTGTCTCTCTGGAGGTTGGAGTTGGAGGGCCTCCTCACTCGAGGTCACTGTGCCCACGGAGCGATCCCTGCAACTTCAGGGCATGGTGGGTGTTTAGGATCACCAAGTGGCGTCCTTTACCCTTAGGAGGGAGCTGGCCTTGCGGGCTGCTCATTTCCAGGTTTTTAGATACCCCCAGTATCCTGGTCGGATGGGGTGGCTGGCCAATGCCTGGAGGGCATTCTTGCGTTGTTCCATTTCAAGTGGTCCCAGTTTTGACACTAAAACTCCAAGGGCGATTCGCCTTCGACCAGGAATGTAAAGGTCAAAGGGTTTAGCTAAATTAGGGAGGTCCAGGGCAAGGGTCTGAATTGACTGCTCTTTCCATTCTTGAAAGGCCGCTTCTGGATTCTATTCAAAAGGATCATCATCTTTTCCTTTCAGTGTTTCATATAGAGGCCCAGGTATTAGACTGTAGTTAGGGATCCAGATGCAGCAAACCCCGGTCTCCCCAGGAACCCCTAAGCTGTCTTCTAGTTTTAGGAAGGGTGAGGCTGCAAATGGCTTCTTCCCTTTCCTGGGATGGGCTTCTCCGATCTTCTGTGAGAATGAAGCCCAGGCAGGTCACCTTAGTCTGTGATATTTGAGCCTTTTTCTTGGACACCTTCTATCTTTTATTGGCTAGGTAGTCCAGAGGCCTCCTTAGTAGGGCTGACGATCAGAATGTCGTCTGCATATTTTTTTAAAAGTTATTTATTTATTATTTATGGCTGTGTTGTGTCTTTGTTTCTGTGCGAGGGCTTTCTCTAGTTGCGGCAAGCAGGGGCCACTCTTCATCGCGGTGCGCGGGCCTCTCACTATCGCAGCCTCTCTTATTGTGGAGCACAGGCTCCAGAAGCGCAGGCTCAGTAATTGTGGCTCATGGGCCTAGTTGCTCCGCGGCATATGGGATCTTCTCAGACCAGGGCTCGAACCTGTGTCCCCTGCATTGCCAGGCAGATTCTCAACCACTGCGCCACCAGGGAAGCCCAGAATGTCGTCTGCATATTGAAGGAGGGTTCACTTCTCCAGAGGTAGATCTTTTAGGGTTTTAGCTAACGTTTCCCCAAAGATGGTGTGGGAATTTTTGAATCCCTGGGGCAGGACGGCCAAGCAGTATTGTTTTTGTTGTATGTTGAGTCCTGCCACTCACAGCCAAAATTTCTTGTGACTCTGGGACTAATGGAATACAGAAAAAGGCATCATTGAAGTCTAATACAGAATACCATGTCCTGGTGGATGGTAGAATGGCCAGCAGGGTGTAGGAATTAGGAACTACTGGATGTATATCCTCTGTGGCTTCACTGACTGTCCTGGCGTCCTTTACCAGGTCCCCAGCAGCCCACGGGGCTCTCATGGTCAGGCCCCTCCCAGGATATGGAGCTCACCTGTGCAGGTAGCCAGCAGCCCACGGGGCTCTCGTGGTTAGGCCCCTCCCAGGATATGGAGCTCACCTGTGCAGGTACCCCGCAGCCCATGGGGCTCTCATTGTCAGGCCCCTCCCAGGATATGGAGCTCACCTGGGCAGGTACCCAGCAGCCCACGGGGCTCTCGTGGTCAGGCCCCTCCCAGGATATGGAGCTCACCTGGGCAGGTACCCAGCAGCTCACGGGGCTCTCGTGGGCAGGCCCCTACCAGGATATGGAGCTCACCTGGGCAGGTACCCAGCAGCTCACGGGGCTCTCGTGGGCAGGCCCCTCCCTGGATATGGAGCTCCCTTGGACAGGTACCCCGGCAGAGCTGGGCACACAGGAACCGTGCACATAGCCCTCATTGCAGAGCACCGCCAGCACACCTGTCGCTCAGAGCTGACACAGAGCACCTCAGAGCAGGGCTTGAACTAACAAACAGCAGCTCCGACATGTCTGTGACCCTAGGCTTCACTCTGTGCAGCCTCCCTCCACCTGGTCTTCCAGGGGCTTCCACTGCAGCCGGGGCACCAGGCATCTGTCTCCACCCACCAACCCTCCTCTCCCTGACTCCTGGGTTCCTCTCATTAGGAGAGGGTCTTCTTGAAGTTGTCTTCCACTCATGGACCAGATAAAATGATTGGAAAACAAGCCAGGGCTGCCACCCCTTGTCTATCCTGACTCTCGGGACCCTACACCTGTTCCTTGGATCTGGCCGGTGCAGCAAGGCCCATTATCTGCAACTCTGAGCCCCTGAGGGGCGAGGATTGGCTGACCTGGGCAGCCTGACCTGGCCGGCCAGCCCTTCCCAGGTGTGCCTGGGTTGAGGTCAATATAAACACCCCTCCAGGCAGCAAAAGCCTCTGCAGCTGTGCCTGACGCCATATTCTCTGCCCCGTCAGCAGTCTCGGGGTTGTGCTGGTGGGAGGGAGTAGGGCCCAGGGCTCTATGAGTGGCCCCGTGTGAGTGGGGCTCTGCTGGACTTTCTGCAGGAGTTGCCGGGCTGCCACCTGCTAAAGAAGATGATGTGTCACCCATACCTGCTGCTGGAATTTCTCCCCGGGCAGAGGTGAGGAAGGAAAAAAGCAGTGGGGACCGGGACAGGAGGGGTACCTCAGTCAGGGAAATGGAAAGCTTCCAGAAGAGCGCCCGGGGCCAGGACCATCCTGGCTGGCCTGCAGGCACCAAGTCGGCCTGCGTGCTGTCGCTGGTGTGACTCCAAGCCCTTTCCTCTAGGCTTTAAAGTCTTTGCACACATTCAGGTGTTTTACCTGGGAAGGGTGGGAAAAGTTCAGCAGCAGCTGGCCTGAGGCTCAGCTCACGTTTACTCAGAGACACCTCCTCACGGTCCCCCAGCTTTGCAATGAGGACGCTCCTTGCGGGGGAGCTGCTGGCTGCATGGGAGACGATTCCCCACCTCTGACTAACTTCAGAATGTTTACCACTGGAGCAAGTGCCCTGATAGGGTTTTCCTCTGTATGACCAGTGGGTTCTGTTTTTTTTTTCTTTTTTGGTTCAAGGTAGGTTTTATTCCTCTTTTTGTATTTATGGATATAAGCATGGGAATAATTCATTCATATAAATACGTCTATGGGAAGGACAGAACGTTTTTTTGTGTTTTATGTTTTTAAATATTATTTTATAATTTTTAAATTTTATTTTATTCATTTTTTTATACAGCAGGCTCTTATTGGTTATCTATTTTATACATATAAGTGTATATATGTCAATCCCAGGCTCGCAATTCATCCCACCACCACCACCCTGCCACTTTCCCCCCTTGGTGACCATACATTTGTTCTCTACATCTGTGTCTCTATTTCTGCCTTGCAAACCAGTTCATCTGTACCATTTTTCTAGGTTCCACATGTATGCGTTAATATACGATATTTGTTTTTCTTTTTCTGACTTACTTCACTCTGTATGACAGTCTCTAGATCTATCCATGTCTTTACAAGTGACCCAATTTCATTCCTTTTTATGACTGAGTAATATTCCATTTTATATATGTACCACATATTTTCCATTTGTCTATCTATGGGCATTTAGGTTGCTTCCATGACCTGGCTATTGTAAATAGTGCTGCAATGAACATTGTGGTGAATGTGTCTTTTTGAATTATGGTTTTCTCTGGGTATATGCCCAGTAGTGGGATTGCTGGGGCATATGGTAATTCTATTTTTAGTTTTTTAAGGAACCTCCATACTGTTCTCCACAGTGACTGTATCAATTTACATTCCCACAAATAGTGTAAGAGGGTTCCCTTTTCTCCACACCCTCTCCAGCATTTTTTGTTTGTAGATTTTCTGATGATGCCCATTCTAACTTGTGTGAGGTAATACCTCATTGTAGTTTTGGTTTATATTTCTCTAATAATTAGTGATGTTGAGCAGCTTTTCATGTGCTTCTTGGCCATCTGTATGTCTTCTTGGGACAAATGTCTATTTACGACATCTGCCCATTTTTGGATTGGGTTGTTTGTTTTTTTTACTGTTGAGCTGCATGAGCTGTTTATATATATTGGAGATTAATCCTTTGTCCATTGATTCGTTTGCAAATATTTTCTCCCATTCTGAGGGTTGTCTTTTCGTCGTCTTTGTAGTTTCCTTTGCTTTCCAAAAGGTTTTAGGTTTCATTTGCTCCCATTTGTTTATTTTTGTTTTTTATTCCATTATTCTAGGAGGTGGATCAAAAAAGATCTTGCTGTGATTTATGTCAAAGAATATTCTTCCTATGTTTTCCTCTATGAGTTTTATAGTGTCCGGTCTAACATTTCGGTCTCTAATCCATTTTGAGTTTATTTTTTGTGTATGGTGTTAGGGAGTGTTCTAATTTCATTCTTTTACGTGTAGTTGTCCATTTTTCCCAGCACCACTTATTGAAGAGACTGTCTTTTCTCCATTGTATATCCTTGCCTCCTTTGTCATAGATTAGTGGACCATAGGTGTGTAGGTTTGTCTCTGGGCTTTCTTTTTTTTTTTCTTTTACATCTTTATTGGAGTATAATTGCTTTACAATTGTGTGTCAGTTTCTGCTGTATGAAAAAGTGAATCAGCTATACGTATACATATAACACCATATCCCCTCCCTCTTGCACTTCCCTCTCACTCCCTTATCCCACCCCTTTAGGTGGTCACAAAGCACCGAGCTGATCTCCCTGTGCTATGTGGCTGCTTCCCAGTAGCTATCAATTTTACATTTGGTAGTGTATATATGTCCATACCACTCTCTCACTTTGTCCCAGCTTACCCTTCCCCCTCCCCGTGTCCTCAAGTCCTTTCTCTATGTCTGTGTCCTTAATCCTTTCCTGCCCCTAGGTTCTTCATAAACTTTTTTCTTTTAGATTCCATATATATGTGTTAGCATACGGTATTTGTTTTTCTCTTTCTGACTTACTTCACTCTGTAGGACAGACTCTAGATCCATCCACCTCACTACAAATAACTCAATTTCGTTTCTTTTTATGGCTGAATAATGTTCCATTGTATATATGTGCCACATCTTCTTTATGCAGTTATGTGTTGATGGACACTTAGGTTGCTTCCATGTCCTGGCTATTGTAAATAGAGCTACAATGAACATTGTGGTACATGACTCTTTTTGAATTATGGTTTTCTCAGGGTAAATGTCCAGTAGTGGGATTGCTGAGTTGTACGGTTTTTCTATTTTTAGTTTTTAAGGAACCCCCATACCGTTCTCCCTAGTAGCTATATCAATTTACATTCCCACCAACAGTGCAAGAGGGTTCCCTTTTTTCCAATAAATGCCTCTCCAGCATTTACTGTTTGTAGATTTTTTGATGACGGCCATTCTGACTGGTGTGAGGTGATATCTCACTGTAGTTTTGATTTGCATTTCTCTAATGATTAGTGATGTTCAGCATCCTTTCATGTGTTTGTTGGGAAACTGTATATCTTCTTTGTAGAAATGTCTATTTAGGTCTTCTGCCCATTTTTGGATTGGGTTGTTTGGTTTTGTGATATTGAGCTACATGAGCTGCTTTTTGGAGATTAATCCTTTGCCATTTGCTTCATTTGAAAATATTTTCTCCCATTCTGATGGTTGTCTTTTCATCTTGCTTATGTTTTCCTTTGCTGTGCAAAAGATTTTAAGTTTCATTAGGTACCATTTTTTAAATTTTTGTTTTTATTTCCATTTCCCTAGAAGGTGGGTCAAAAAGGATCTTGCTGTGATTTATGTCATAGACTGTTCTGCTTATGTTTTCCTCTAAGAGTTTTATAGTGGCTGGTCTTACATTTAGGTCTCTAATCCATTTTGAGTTTATTTTTGTGTATGGTGTTAGGGAGAGTTCTAATTTCATTCTTTTACATGTAGCTGTCCAGTTTTCCCAGCACCACTTACTGAAGACACTGTCTTTTCTCCATTGTATACCCTTGCCTCCTTTGTCATAGATTAGTTAACCATATGTACGTGGGTTTATCTCTGTGCTTTCTATCCTGTTCTATTAATCTCTATTTCTGTTTTTGTGTCAGTACCATATCATCTTGATTACTGTAGCTTTGTAATATAGTCTGAAGTCTGGAAGTCTGATTACTCCAGCTCTTTTTTTTTCCCCTCAAGGCTGCTTTGGCTATCCGGGGTCTTTTGTGTCTCCCTACAGATTTTAAGATTTTTTTTCTAGTTCTGTAGAAAATGCCAAAGGTATTTTGATAGGGATTGCATTGAATCTGTAGATTGCTTTGGGTAGTATAGTCATTTTCACAATATTGATTCTTCTAATCCAAGAACATGGTATATGTCTCCATCTGTTTATATCATCTTTGATTTCTTTCATCAGTGTCGTATAGTTTTCTGAGTACAGGTCTTTTACTTCCTTAGGTAGGTTTATTCCTAGGTAGTTTATTCTTTTTGTTGCAGTGGTAATGGGATTGTTTCCTTAATTTCTCTTTCTGTTCTTTCATTGTTAGTGTATAGGAATGCAAGCAATTTCTGTGCATTAATTTTGTATCCTGCAACTTTACCAAATTCATTGATTAGCTCCAGTGGTTTTCTGGTGGCATCTTTAGGATTCTCTACCTATGATATGATGTCATCTGCAAACAGTGACAATTTTACTTCTTCTTTTCCTTTTTGTATTCCTTTTATTTCTTTTTCTTCTCTGATTGCCATGGCTAGGACTTCCAAAACTATGTTGAATAGTAGTGGTGAGAGTGGACATCCTCGTCTTGTTCCTGATCTTAGAGGAAACGCTTTCAGTTTTTCACCATTGAGAATGCTGTTTGCTGTCGGTTTGTCATATATGGCCTTTATAAGGTTGAGGTAGTTTCCCTCTATGCCCACACTCTGCAGAGTTTTTATCATAAATGGATGTTGAATTTTCTCAAAATCTTTTCCTGCATCTATTGAGATGATCATATGGTTTTATTCTACAATTTGTTAATATGGTGTATCACATTGATTTGTGTATATTGAAGAATCCTTGCATCCCTGGGATAAACCCCACTTGATCATGGTGTATGATCCTTCTAACGTGTTGTTCAATTCTGTTTGCTAGTATTTTGTTGAGGATTTTTACATCTATATTCATCAGTGATATTGGTCTATAATTTATTTTCCTTGTAGTATCTTTGTCTGGTTTTGGTATCAGGGTGATGGTGGTCTCATAGAATGAGTTTGGGAGTGTTCCTTCCCCTGCAATTGTTTTGAAGAATTTGAGAAGGTTGGGTGCTAGCTCTTCTCTAAATATTTGATAGAATTCACCTGTGATGCCATCTGGTTCTGGACTTTTGTTTGTTGGAAGATTTTTAATCACAGTTTCAATTTCATTGCTTATGATAGGTTTGTTCACATTCTCTATTTCTTCCTGATTCAGTCTTGGAAAGTTATCCCTTTCTAAGAATTTGTCCATTTCTTCCAGGTTGTCCATTTTATTGGCATAGAGTTCCTTGTAGTAGTCTCTTAGGATGCTTTGTATTCCTGTGGTGTCTGTTGTAACTTCTCCTTTTTCACTTCTAATTTTGTTGATTTGAGTCCTCTACCTCTTTTTCTTGGGTCTGGCTAAAGGCTTATCATTTTTGTTTATCTTCTCAAAGAACCAGCTTTTAGTTTTATTGATCTTTGCTTTCATTTTCTTTGTTTCTATTCCATTTATTTCTGCTCTGATCTTTATGATTCCTTTCCTTCTACTAACTTTGGGTTTTGTTCTTCTTTCTCTAGTTCCTCTAGGTGTAAGGTTAGATTGTTTATTTGAGATTTTTCTTGTTTCTTGAGGTAGGCTTGTATTGCTATAAACTTCCCTCTTGAACTGCTTTTGCCGCATCCCATAGGTTTTGGATCATCGTGGTTTGTTGTCATTTGTCTCTAGGTAGTTTTTGATTTCCTCTTTTATTTCTTCAGTGATCTCTTGGTTATTTAGTAACGTATTGTTTAGCCACCATGTTTTTTGTTTTTTACAGATTTTCCCCTGTAATTGATTTCTAATCTCATAGCATTGTGGTCGGAACAGCTGCTTGATATGATTTCAGTTTTCTTTAATTTACTGAGGCTTTTTTGTGACCCGAGATGTGATCTATCCTGGAGAATGTTCTGTGTGCAGTTGAGAAGAACGTGTAATCTGCTCTTTTTGGATGGAATGTCCTATAAATATCAGTTAACTCTATCTGGTCTATTGTGTCATTTAAAGCTTGTGTTTCCTTATTAATTTTCTTTCTGGATGATCTCCACTGGTGTAAGTGAGCTGTTAAAGTCCCCCACTATTATTGTGTTACTGTCGATTTCCTCTTTTATAGCTGTTAGCAGTTGCCTTATATATTGAGGTGCTCCTATGTTGGGTACATATATATTTATAATTGTTATATCTTCTTCTTGGATTCATCCCTTGACCGTTATATAGTATCTTTCCTTGTCTCTTGTAACATTCTTTATTTTAAAGTCTATTTTATCTGATATGAGTATTGCTACTCCAGCTTTCTTTTGATTTTCATTTGCATAGAATATATTTTTCCATCACCTCACTTTCAGTCTGTATGTGTCCCTAGGTCTGAAATGGGTCTCTTGTAGACAGCATATATATAGGTCTTGTTTTTGTATCCATTCAGAGAGGCTGTGTCTTTTGGTTGGAACATTTAGTCCATTCATGTTTAAGGTAATTATTGATATGTATATTACTATTTTCTTAATTGTTACGGGTTTGTCTTGTTGGGTCCTTTTCTTCTCTTGTGTTTCCCACTTAGAGAATTTCCTTTAGCATTTGGTGTAGAGCTGGTTTCATGGTGCTGAATTCTCTTAGCTTTTGCTTGTCTGTAGGACTTTTGATTTATCTGTGAAATCTGAAAGAGATCCTTGCTGGGTGGAGTACTCTTGGTTGTCGGTTCTTCCCTTTCATCACTTTAAATTTATCATGCCACTCCCTTCTGGCTTGTAGATTTTCTGCTGAGAAATCAGCTGTTATGGGAGTTCCCTTTTATGTTATTTATCATTTTTCCCTTGTTGCTTTCAATAATTTTTCTTTGTCTTTAATTTTTGTCAATTTGGTTACTATGTGTCTTGGCATTTTTCTCCTTTGATTTATCCTGCCTGGGACTCTCTGCGCTTCGTGGACTTGGGTGGCTATTTCTTTTCCCATGCTAGGGAAGTTTTTGACTATAATCTCTTCAAATATATTCTTGCGACCTTTCTCTCTCTCTTCTCCTTCTGGGACCCCTATATTGTGAATGTTGTTGCATTTAATGTTGTCCCAGAGGACTCTTAGGGTGTCTTCATTTATTTTCATTCTTTTTCTTTATTCTGTTCCATGGCAGTGATTTCCACCTTTCTGTCTTCCAGGTCACTTATCCGTTCTTCTGCCACAGTTATTCTGCTACTGATTCCTTCTAGTGTATTTTTCATTTCAGTTATTATATTATTCACCTCTGTTTGTTTGTTCTTTAATTCTTCTAGGTGTTTGTCCCTTAATTCTTCTAGGTCTTTGTTAAGCATTTCTTGCATCTTCTCGATCTTTGCCTCCATTCTTTTTTTTTTAATTTTTTTTTTACGTTTTTTTTTAAAACATCTTTATTGAAGTATAATTGCTTCACAATGGTGTGTTAGTATCTGCTTTATAACAAAGTGAATCAGCTACACATATACACACGTTCCCATATCTCCTCCCTCCCGCATTTCCCTCCCTCCCACCCTCCCCATCCCACCCCCCCAGGTGGTCACAAAGCACCGAGGTGATCTCCCTGTGCTATGTGGCTGCTTCCCACTAGCCATCTATTTAACATTTGGTAGTGTATATATGTCCATGACACTCTGTCACCCTGTCACATCTCACCCCTCCCCCTCCCCATATCCTCAAGTCCATTCTTTAGTAGGTCTATGTCTTTATTCCCATCTTGCCACTAGGTTCTTCATGACCTTTTTTTTTCCCTTATATTCCATATATATGTGTTAGCATACTGTATTTGTTTTTCTCTTTCTGACTTACTTCACTCTGTATGACAGACTCTAACTCCATCCACTTCATTACAAATACCTCCATTTCATTTCTTTTTATGGCTGAGTAATATTCCATTGTATATATGTGCCACAACTTCTTTATCCATTCATCCAATGATGGACACTTAGGTTGCTTCCATGTCCTGGCTATTGTAAATAGAGCTGCAATGAACATATTGGTACATGACTCTTTTTGAATTATGGTTTTCTCAGGGTATATGCCCAGTAGTGGGATTGCTGGGTCGTATGGTAGTTCTATTTTTTAGTTTTTTAAGGAACCTCCATACTGTTCTCCATAGTGGCTGTATCAATTTACATTCCCACCAACAGTGCAAGAGTGTTCCCTTTTCTCCACACCCTCTCCAGCATTTATTGTTTCTAGATTTTTTGATGATGGCCATTCTGACCGGTGTGAGATGATACCTCATTGTAGTTTTGATTTGCATTTCTCTAATGATTAATGATGTTGCGCATTCTTTCATGTGTCTGTTGGCCATCTGTATATCTTCTTTGGAGAAATGTCTATTTAGGTCTTCTGCCCATTTTTGGATTGGGTTGTTTGTTTTTTTGTTATTGAGCTGCATGAGCTGCTTGTAAATCTTGGAGATTAATCCTTTGTCATTTGCTTCATTTGCAAATATTTTCTCCCATTATGAGGGTTGTCTTTTGGTCTTGTTTATGGTTTCCTTTGCTGTGCAAAAACTTTTAAGTTTCATTAGGTCCCATTTGTTTATTTGTGTTTTTATTTCCATTTCTCTAGGAGGTGGGTCAAAAAGGATCTTGCGGTGATGTATGTCATAGAGTGTTCTGCCTATGTTTTCCTCTAAGAGTTTGATAGTGTCTGGCTTTACACTTAGGTCTTTAATCCATTTTGAGTTTATTTTTCTGTATGGTGTCAGGGAGTGTTCTAATTTCATACTTTTACATGTACCTGTCCAATTTTCCCAGCACCACTTATTGAAGAGGCTGTCTTTTCTCCACTGTATATGCTTGCCTCCTTTATCAAAGATAAGGTGACCATATGTGCGTGGGTTTATCTCTGGGCTTTCTATCCTGTTCCATTGATCTATATTTCTGTTTTTGTGCCAGTACCAAACTGTCTTGATTACTGTAGCTTTGTAATATAGTCTGAAGTCAGGGAGCCTGATTCCTCCAGCTCCATTTTTCATTCTCAAGATTGCTTTGGCTATTCGGGGTCTTTTGTGTCTCCATACAAATTGTGAAATTTTTTGTTCTAGTTCTGTGAAAAATGCCAGTGGTAATTTGATAGGGATTGCATTGAATCTGTAGATTGCTTTGGGTAGTAGAGTCATTTTCACAATGTTGATTCTTCCAATCCAAGAACATGGTATCTCTCTCCATCTATTTGTATCATCTTTAATTTCTTTCATCAGTGTCCTATAATTTTCTGCATACAGGTCTTTTGTCTCCTTAGGTAGGTTTATTCCTAGATATTTTATTCTTTTTGTTTTTGCCTCCATTCTTTTGCCAAGGTCTAGGATCATCTTCACTATCTTTATTCTGATTCTTTTTCTGGAAGGTTCCCTATCTCCACCTCATTTCGTTTTTTTTCTGGGGTTTTATCTTGTTCCTTGATCTGGTATAAAGTCCTCTGCCTTTTCATTTTGTGTATCTTTCTGTGAATGTGGTTTTCCTTCCACAGGCTTCAGAATTGTAGTTCTTCTTCCTTCTGCTGTCTGCTCTCCAGTGGATGAGTCTGTCTTAGAGGCTTGTGCGAGCTTCCTGATGGGAGGGACTGGTGGTGGGTAGAGCTGGGTGTTGCTTTGTTGGGCAGAGCTTTAATCTGCTTGTCTGCGGATTAAATAAAACTTTAATAAAAAGTTTAATCCGCTTGTCTGCTGATCCATGGGGCTGGGTTCCCTCCCCGTTGGTTGTTTGGCCTGAGGCAACCCAGCACTGGAGCCTACCTTGCTCTTGGTGGGGCTAATGGCGGACTCTGGGAGGGCTCACACCAAAGAGTATTTCCCAGAACTTCTGCTACCAGTGTCGTTGTCATCACAGTGAGCCACAGCCACAGCCACCACCTGCCTCTGCAGGAGACCCTCTAAAACTATCAGGTAGTTCTGGTCATTCTCCTACGGGGTCACTGCTCCTTCCCCTGGGCCCTGATGTGCACACTACTTTGTGTGTGCCCTCCAAGAGTGGAGTATCTGAGTGGAGTTGAGACTCTGAGACTCTGCGTGGAGTCGCACAGACTCTGGGTCCCGTGAAGCTTCGATGTTTTGTGGTTCTAGAAATCCTATAGGAGACGGTCCACAGCAGGTGAAGCTAATGCTCTCAGTAGAGGTGATGAAGCCAAAGATCTGCAGTTCCAACAAGAGGTGCCGATGTACATACAGGACAAAATCATCTCGTGTGAATGTAGTTCAGGCATGTTTAAGATGAATGGAGCCATGTTAATGCCTACCATATTCTATCTTGAGCCTCTCCTCAGGGACCCCCTCCTCAGTTCCTGAGGCTCCTGTAAGTCATGTAAAGGGGACTGGAGAGTGGGCCCTGTCCAGTCTGAGCCCTGAGTTACCCTGTGTGTATCTTAGGATACTTTGTATTTCTGTGGTGTCTGTTGTAACATTATCTCTTTCATTTCAGATTTATTTGGGCCCTTTCTTTTTAAAAAAAACATACTATTGTTGTCTTTTATTCTTTACAGAAATGTAATAAGTGTTTGATCTACTATCCTCACTCTATGTATACTTTTTGCAGTGAGATTTTTACTTTACTTTGTTTTCTTGCTACTATCAATAATTAGTGAGACTTCTTTTAAGCTATCTTCAACATTGCTTATAAAGCTGCTTTATTAGTGATGACAGAGCCTTAATGGAAGTCATGTTCTGGTTGTAAAGTAGAATGCAATGTGCCAGCAAAAAGCCCCTTAAGTTTATGTCTCATTACTTCTTGTTCTTTTTTTAATTAATTTTTATTTTTTATCAGAGCAAATTTGATTAAAATGTTTTGTTTCTTCTAGGTGTGCAAGATGTGGTTCTTTTAAACATATACATATATCTATTCTTCTTTGGATCATTTTCCCATGTAGGTTATGACACAATGTTGAGTAATCTTCTCTTGGTATTACGTAGGTCTTTGGTGATTACATGTTTCACATATGTTTCTATATCTATGTTAACCTCAATATCCTAATGTATCCAGTCCTCACAGCTTTCCATTTGGTGAAACATAAGTTTCTTTAATGAATCTGTGATTGCATTTCTCTGTGGAAATATCTTCATTGGTATCAATTTTTAGCTAAGACCTATAAGTGATATTATAGGATATGTGTCTTTTGTTTTCTGACTTAGTACAATTTGCCTGATTACCTCAAGAAACATACATGGTGCTGCAAATGGCATTGTTTCATTTTTTTCCCTGGCTAATATTCCATCTGTACATGAACCAGTTCTTCTTTGGCCACGCAACTCTTGATGGACTTTTTGGTTGCATCCATGTCTTGGCTACTGTAATACTGCTGCAATGCACATTTGCTTGCCTGTGTCTTTCCAGATCTATCTTCCTATGTTATAGGCCAAGGAGTGGGTTTGCTGTATCATATGGTAGCTCAGTGTGTACGTTTTAAAGGCACCACCATTCAGTTCTCATTAGTGGCTGTTTCCAGGTTACGTCCAACTTAAAGTTGAGGGTATGCATTTCTCCAAAACACCTTCAGTATTTATTGTTTGTAGTCTTATTGCTGATGGTTATTCTGACAGGTACCAGCTGAGACCTCTTTGTGGTTGAACGTGCATGTGTCCCATAATCTGTTGAAATTGAGCTTTAAAGCATGTCCTTTTTATTTATCAAACTGTGATTACAGCTTAGTTCTTCAAAGTGTTTACTTAAAGTATGTGTCACATTTTGAAATTTTTTGGCCATTACCTCCCTCAAGACATGTTGAGGGCAGGTTTCATTTACAGCCCTGCAGTACTTGTTCATATGAAGTGACCATTAGCACAGGCTTTAAAGCTGCTTTTGCAGGTAACGGCCAGAAGGCAGCAGCCTTTCTATGTTCCACACTCTGGTAACTAGGGAAACACACCTTCCGGCCACTGGTGACCCTCTGTTATAAATTAGAGTGCAATGTGCCGGGATGAAGCCACAAATGCTGATGTCTCCTTACTTTTGTTTTGTTTTTTAGATTTAATTTATATTTATTATTGGAGTAATATTCCATTGTGTACATGGACCACTTCGTCTTGGTGCATTCCTCGGTTGATGGACATTTTTGTTGCTTCCAAGTGTTGGCTATGGTAAATAGTGCTGGAGTGCGGGATGGCCAGCCTGTGACTTTATGATTTTCATTTTCTCAGGTGATAGGCCCAGCAGTGGTTGTGACTGATTGACTGGTATCTCAATGTTTCCCTTTTCAAAGCACCTACATTGTGTTTTCATTAGTGGCTCTTTACATGCCCCCCCTTACAACCAAGTGTACGCATTTCTCCACATTCCCTTCAGCATTTATTTTTTGCAGCATTTTTCCTAATGGCCATTCTGACTGCTGTGAGCTGATAGGTTTTTGTAATATGGGTATTCATTTCATTAAAATTTTTAAATTCATCAGTTTTCCACACCTTTTATTTTCTGTTTAAAAAAAAAAAGAAAAAAGTGTGAGTACAATATACCTCTTGAAAGTGTCTTCTTGGAACGTTGCCCTCGTTTGAATTTTTTGGTCAATTTTCAACCCAAGGATTGTTTTGGAGAGTAGGTGTCATTTACAGGTCTGCGGTTATCTGAATACTTAGTGACCTTATGCAATGGGTTTAAAGCTTCTGTTGTGGGAAACGGCTACAATGAGGTAGCATTTCTCCATTCCAAAATCTGGGTACTAGGGCAAGAGCCTTTCTGGAAGTCGTGTTCCTAGGTTGTAAATTAGAATTGAATGTGCCAGGAGATAGCCCCATATGTTTAAGTCTCATTACGTCTCCTTGTTTTTTTAAATTTTTTTTTTAAATTGGGGTTAAGATTAGAATATTCTTTGTCCTAAGTGTACAGAGTCTGGTTCATTTATACATTATATACGTATATTCATGTACAGATCCTGTTCCTATGTAAAATATTACAGAGTGTTCCGTAAAACCCCCTTAATATATGGTCTGGCTTTTTGATATATGTATATACTATGTATTTATATATATATAGTAACACTAACATTCATTTATCCATTGCTCCCACCTTTCCTTATACATGAGCAGAGTTTGATTTCTAAGCACGTGAGTGTCTTTCTCTTTGGAAATATGTTCATTTCTGTCAGTTATTAGATAACACCATAAGTGATATCATAGGGTATAGGTCTTTTGCTTTCCGACATACCTCATGTTTTGTGATTATCTCCAGGCTCAACTATGGTGCCTCAAAGAGCAGTGCTTCATTGTTTTCCATGGCTTATATTCCATTGTATACATGGACCACTTCTTCTTGGTGCATTCCTCGGTTGATGGACATTTTCATTGATTCAAAGTGCTGGCTATGGTAAATCTTGCTGGCGTACAGGTTTGCCAGCCTGTGACTTTTTGATTCTCATTTTCTCAGGTGATAGGCCAAGCAGTGGTTGTGATTGATTGACTGGTAGCTCAATGTTTCCCTTTTCAAAGCACCTACATCGTGTATTCATTAGTGGCTCTTTACATGCCCCCCCTTACAACCGAGGGTACACATTTCTCCACTCTCCCTTCACCATTTATTTTTTGTAGCATTTTTCCTAATGGCCATTCTGACTGCTGTGAGCTGATAGGTTTTTGTAATATGGGTATGCATGTCATTAAAATTTTTTAAATTCATCATATTCCTATGCCTTTTTCTTTTCTCTTAAAAAAAAAACCGTGGGTACAATATAGCTCTTGAAATTGTCTTCTTCGAAGGTTGCCCTCTTCTGAATTTTTTGGTCGATTTTTGGCCCCAGAAATTTTCTGGAGGGCAGGTGCCATTTACAGAACTGCAAGTTGGTGAAAATTTAGTGACCGTTTGCAGTGGGTTCAAAGCTGCTGTAGTGGGAAACGGCCACAAGGAGGTAGCATTTCTCCATTCCCCAATCTGGGTACTAGGGCAGCAGAGCCTTTCTAGAAGTCATTGTCCTAGGTTGTAAATTAGAATGGAATTTGCCAGGAGGAATCCCCATAAGTTTATGTCTCATTACTTCTTCTTGGTTTTTAAAATTTTTTTAATCTGGGTAAAGTTTAGAATATTGTTTGTCCTAGGTGTACACAATCTGGTTCATTTGTACATTATGTATGTCTCTTAATGTACAGATCCTCTTCCCATGTAAAATATTACAGTGTTCCGTCGACCTCCCTTGCTATGTGTTCGGTCTTTTTGATACATGTATATAATATGTATTTGTATATGTATAGTAACACTAATCTTCATTTCTCAATTTCCCCCCTCCTTTCCTTTTAGATGAGCATAGTTTGTTTTCTAAGCCTGTGAGTGTCTTTCTCTTTGGAAATATGTTCATCTGTGTCAGTTATTAGATAATGCCATAAGTGATAATATAGGATATAGGTGTTTTGCTTTCCGACCTACTTCATGTTTTGTGATTATGTCCAGGCTCATCTATGGTGCCTCAAAGAGCAGTGCTTCAATGTTTTCCATGGCTAATATTCCATTGTGTACATGGACCACTTCTTCTTGGTGCATTCCTCTGTTGATGGACATTTTCGTTGCTTCCAAGCGTTGCCTAAGGTAAATATTGCTGGAGTGCAGGATTGCCAGCCTGTGATTTTTGATTTTCATTTTCTCAGGTGATAGACCCAGCAGTGGGTATGATTGATTGACTGGTATGGTAGCTCAACGTTTACCTTTTCAAAGCACCTCAATTGTGCTTTCATTAGTGGGTCTTACCACGTCCCGCTTAGAATTGAGTGTACGCATTTCTCCACAGTCACGTCAGCATTTATTGTTTGCAGCATTCATGTTGATGGCCATTCTGACTGGTGTGAGCTGATAGGTTTTTGTAATGTGGGTTTACATGTCTGTAAAAATTCCTACAATTCATCATTTCTCCACGGATTTTTCTTTTCTGTTAAAAGAAAAAAGAAAAAAAGTGTTAGTATAATATACGTCTTCAAATTTTCTTTTTGGAAGGTTGCACTCTGGAATTTTTTGGTCGATTTTCGACCTCAGTATTTTTTGGAGGGCAGGTGTCATTTACAGAACTGCAATTGCTGAATATTTAGTGACCTTTTGCAGTGGGTTTAAAGGTGGTGGTGTGGGAAACGGCCACAAGGATGCAGCCTATCTCCATTCCCAAATCTGGGTACTAGGGCAGCAGAGCCGTTCTGGAAGTCATTTGCCTAGGTTGTAAATTTGAATGGAATGTGCCAGAAATACCCCCCATAAGTTTATGTCTCATTACTCCTAGTTCGTTGTTTTAATTTTTTCAATTGGGGTAATGGTTAGAATGTTGCTTGTCCAAGGTGTACACACTCTGGTTCATCTACATATTCTATATACATATTTATGTAGAGATCATCTTCCCGTGTAAATTATTACAGAGTGTTCAGTAAACCTTCCTTGCTATATGGTCGGTCTTTTTGATATATGTATATAATATGTATTTTTATGCATATGGTAACGCTAATCTACATTTATCCATTCCCCCCACCTTTCCTTTTAGATAAGCGTAGTATTTTTTTTAATAAGTCTGTGATTGACTTTCTCTGTGGAAATATGTTTCATTTTTGTTAGTTATTAGATAACGCCTATAAGTGATATCATAGGATATAGGACTTTTGCTTTCCGACTTACCTCATGTTCTCTGATTATCTCCAAGATCATCTATGGTGCCTCAAAGAGCACTGTTTCATTGTTTTCGATGGCTAGTTTTCATGGTGTACATGGACCACTTCTTCTTTATCCTTTCATCTGTTGATGGACATTTTGGTTGCTTCACTGTCTTGTCTATTGTGAATAAGGCTGCAGTGCAGCTTTTGCAGCCCGGGTCTTCTTCATTCTGGTCTTCTCAGGTGAGAGGCCCATTGGTGCACCTGCTGGATAGAATGATACTTCAATTTTTCCTTTTAAACGCAGCTCCTTTCTGTTCTCATTATTAGCTTTTAACCCTTTTACATCTCACCAGCAGCTAGAGGGTACACAGTTCTCTAAAACCTCTTCAGCATTTATTGTTTGTAGACTTTTTGCCAATGGTCTGTCGACTGGTGCGAGTTGAAAACTTTTTGTGGATTAGATTGCATGAGTCTAATATTTCCTGAGGTTGAGCTTTTATCCATTTTCCTTTCTTTAAAAAGAGAGTGAGTAAAACTTACCTCTTCATACTATTTTTTAAAAATTTGGCCTGTTTTGAATTTTTTTTATCAATTCCCTACCTCAGCACAATTTTGAGGGCAGGTGTCCTTTACAGCCCTGAGTCCTTGTGAATGGTAAGTGACCATTAGCTGTGGGTTAAAAGCTGCTCTTGCGGGAATCGGCCACAAGGCGGCAGCATTTCTCCTTTACCAAATCTGGTTACTAGGGCAACAGAGCCTTACTGGAAGTGGTGTTCTAGGTTGTAAATTAGAATGGAATGTGCGAGGATAAAGCCCTTTAAGTTTATGTCTCATTATTTCTTGTTGGTATTTTTAAATTAATTTTTATTTTTTATCACAGCAAAGTTGATTACAAGGTTTTGTTTGTTCTAGGTGTGCAAGATGTGGTTCCTTCACACATATACATATATCTATTCTTCTTCGGATCCTTTTCCCATGTAGGTTATGACACAATGTTGAGTAGTCTTCTCTTGGTATTGCGTAGGTCTTTGTGATTATATATTTCACATGTGTTTGTAACTCTCTGTTAACCTAAATATGGTAATGTATCCAATCCTCACACCTTTCTATTTGGTAAACCATAAGATTTATTTATTTATTTATTTATTTATTTATTTATTTTTAAAGTTTGTTATCATTCTGATTTTTTTTTTAGAAATTCATGTTCTTTTATTTATTTATTTCTTTATTTATGACTGTGTTGGGTCTTCGTTTCTGTGCGAGAGCTTTCTCTAGTTGTGGCAAGTGGGGACCACTCTTCATCGCGGTGCGTGGGCCTCTCACCATCGTGGCCTCTCTTGTTGTGGAGCACAGGCTCCAGACGTGCAGGATCAGTAACTGTGGCTCACGGGCCCAGTTGCTCCGTGGCATGCGGAATCTTCCCAGACCAGGGCTAGAACCTGTGTCCCCTACATTGGCAGGCAGATTCTCAACCACTGCGCCACCAGGGAAGCCCCAAGATTTTTAATGAATCTGTGATAGTGTTTCTCTGTCGAAATATCTTTGTTTGTATCATTTTTTAGGTAACCCCTATATGTGATATGATAGGATATGTGTCTTTCGCTTTCTAACTTACTCCAAGTTGTGTGATTACTTCTAGACTCATCTGTGGTGCTGCAAATGACATTGTTTCATTTTTTCACTAGCTCATATTCCATCTGTACAGATAGCAGTTCTTCTTTGTCCACCCATCTGTCGGTGGACTTTTTGGTTACTTCCATATCTTGGCTATTGTAATAATATGCAATACAGATTTGCGTGCCTGTGTCCTTCCAATTTGGCCTTCTTAGGTTATAGGTCCAGGAATAGGTGTGCTGGATCATATGGTAGCTCAATGTTTACCTTTTATAGGCACCTCTATTCTGTTCTCCTTAGTGGCTCTTTCCAGGTTACGTCCCACTTAAAGTGGAGGGTATGTATTTCTTCCCAGCACCTTCAGCATTTATTCTTTGTAGTTTTTGCTGATGGTTATTCTGAGTGGTGTGAGCTGATACCTCTTTGTGGTTGAATTTGCATGTGTCTCATAATGCGTTGTAATTGAGCTTTAAGACATGTCATTTTTATTTTTCCAGCAGTGATTAGAGCTTATTTCTTCAAAGTGTTTTCTTAAAGTATGTGTCACCATTTGAAATATTTTGGCCATTATCTCCCTCAAGACATTTTGAGGGCAGGTTTCATTTACAGCCCTGCAGTACTTGTTCATATGAAGTGACCATTAGCTCAGGCTTTAAACCTGCTTTTGCAGGTAACGGCCAGAGAGCGGCAGCCTTTCTACATTCCCCTTGCTGGTGCTAGGGAAACAGACTTACCGGCCAGTTGTGTTCTTCGGTTATAAATTAGAGTGCAATGTGCCCGGATAAACCCACAAATGTTGATGTCTCCTTGCTTTTGTTTGTTTTTAAATTTAGTTTATATTTATTATTAGAGTAATATTCCATGGTGTACTTGGACCACTTCTTCTTGGTGCATTCCTCGGTTGATGGACATTTTCATTGCTTCCACGTGCTGGCTATGGTAAATCTTTCTGGCGTACAGGTTTGCCAGCCTGTGACTTTTTGATTCTCATTTTCTCAGGTGATAGGCCAAGCAGTGGTTGTGATTGATTGACTGGTAGCTCAATGTTTCCCTTTTCAAATCACCTACACTGTGTTTTCATTAGTGGCTCTTTACATGCCACCCCTTACAACCGAGGGTACGCATTTCTCCATACTCCCTTCACCGTTTATTTTTTGCAGCATTTTTCCTAATGGCCATTCTGACTGCTGTGAGCTGATAGGTTTTTGTAATATGGGTATGCATGTCATTAAATTTTTTTAAATTCGTCATATTCCTACCCCTTTTTCTTTTCTCTTAAAATAAAACCCCGTGAGTACTATATAGCTCTTGAAATTGTCTTCTTCGAAGGTTGCCCTCTTGTGAAGTTTTTGGTCGACTTTTGACCCGAAAAATTTTCTGGAGGGCAGGTGTCATTTACAGAACTGCAAGTTGGTGAAAATTTAGTGACCTTTTGCAGTGGGTTCAAAGCTGCTGTTTTCAGAAACGGCCACAAGGAGGTAGCATTTCTCCATTCCCCAATCTGGGTACTAGGGCAGCAGAGCCTTTCTGGAAGTCATTGTCCTAGGTTGTAAATTAGAATGGAATTTGCCAGGAGGAATCCCCATAAGTTTATGTCTCATTACTTCTTCTTGGTTTTTAAAATTTTTTTAATCTGGGTAAAGTTTAGAATATTGTTTGTCCTAGGTGTACACAATCTGGTTCATTTGTACATTATGTATGTCTCTTAATGTACAGATCCTCTTCCCATGTAAAATATTACAGTGTTCCGTCGACCTCCCTTGCTATATGTTCGGTGTTTTTGATACATGTATATAATATGTATTTGTATATGTATAGTAACACTAATCTTCATTTCCCAATTTCCCCCCTCCTTTCCTTTCAGATGAGCATAGTTTTTTTTCTAAGCCTGTGAGTGTCTTTCTCTTTGGAAATATGTTCATCTGTGTCACTTATTACATAATGCCATAAGTGATAATATAGGATATAGGTGTTTTGCTTTCCGACCTACTTCATGTTTTGTGATTATCTCCAGGCTCATCTATGGTGCCTCAAAGAGCAGTGTTTCAATGTTTTCCATGGCTAATATTCCATTGTGTACATGGACCACTTCTTCTTGGTGCATTTCTCTGTTGATGGACATTTTCATTGCTTCCAAGTGTTGCCTATGGTAAATATTGCTGGAATGCAGGATTGCCAGCCTGTGATTTTTGATTTTCATTTTCTCAGGTGATAGACCCAGCAGTGGGTATGATTGATTGACTGCTATGGTAGCTCAACGTTTACATTTTCAAGGCACCTTAATTGTGCTTTCCTTAGTGGCTCTTACCACGTCCCCCTTAGAATCGAGGGTACGCATTTCTCCACAATCACGTCAGCATTTATTGTTTGCAGCATTTTTGTTGATGGCCATTCTGACTGGTGTGAGCTGATAGGTTTTTGTAATTTGAGTTTACATGTCTGTAAAAATTCCTACAATTCATCATTTTTCCACGCCTTTTTCTTTTCTGTTAAAAGAAAAAAGAAAAAAAGTGTGACTATAATATACCTCTTCAAATTTTCTTTTTGGAAGGTTGCACTCTGGAATTTTTTGGTCGATTTTCGACCTCAGTATTTTTTGGAGGGCCGTTGTCATTTACAGACCTGGAATTGGTGAATATTTAGTGACCTTTTGCAGTGGGTTTAAAGCTGCTCTTGTGGGAAACGGCCACAAGGATGCAGCATTTCTCCATTCCCAAATCTGGGTACTAGGGCAGCAGAGCCGTTCTGGAAGTTGTTTCCCTAGGTTTTAAATTTGGATGGAATGTGCCAGGAAAACCCCCCATAAGTTTATGTCTCATTACTCTTGGTTCGTTGTTTTAATTTTTTCAATTGGGGTAATGGTTAGAATGTTGGTCGTCCAACGTGTACACACTCTGGTTCATCTACAGATTCTATATAACTATTTACGTAGAGATCCTCTTCCCGTGTAAATTATTACATAGTGTTCTGTAATCCTTCCTTGCTATATGGTCGGTCTTTTTGATATATGTATATTATATGCATTTGTATACATATGGTAACGCTAATCTTCATTTATCCATTTCCCCCACCTTTCCTTTAAATAAGCATAGTTTTTTTTTAATAAGTCTGTGATTGACTTTCTCTGTGGAAATATGTTCATTTGTGTCAGTTATTAGATAACGCCTATATGTGATATCATAGGATATAGGACTTTTGCTTTCCGACTTACCTCATGTACTGTGATTATCTCCAAGATCATCTATGGTGCCTCAAAGAGCAGTGTTTCATTGTTTTCCATGGCTAGTATTCATTGTGTACATGGACCACTTCTTCGTTATCCTTTCATCTGTTGATGGACATTTTAGTTGCTTCACTGTCTTGTCTATTGTGAATAAGGCTGCAGTGCAGCTTTTGCAGCCCGGGTCTTCTTCATTCTGGTCTTCTCAGGTGAGAGGCCCATTGGTGCGCCTCCTGGATTGAATGGTACGTCAATTTTTCCTTTTAAACGCAGCTCCTTTCTGTTCTCATTATTAGCGTTTAACCCTCTTACATCTCACCAGAAGCTACAGGGTACACAGTTCTCTAAAACCTCTTCAGCATTTATTGTTTGTAGACTTTTTGCCAATGGTCAGTCGACTGGTGTGAGTTGAAAAGTTTTTGTAGATTAGAGTGCATGAGTCTAATGCTTCCTGAGGCTGAGCTTTTATCCATTTTCCTTTCTTTAAAAAGAGAGTGAGTAAAACTTACCTCTTCATACTATCTTCGTGAACATTTTGCCTGTTTTGAATTCTTTTATCCATTCCCTACCGCAGCACAATTTTGAGGGCAGGTGTCCTTTACAGCCCTGAGTCCTTGTGAATGGTAAGTGACCATTAGCTGTGGGTTAAAAGCTGCTCTTGCGGGAATCGGCCACAAGTCGGCAGCATTTCTCCTTTACCAAATCTGGTTACTAGGGCAACAGAGCCTTACTGGAAGTGGTGTTCTAGGCTGTAAATTAGAATAGAATGTGCGAGGAAAAAGCCCTTTAAGTTTATGTCTCATTATTTCTTGTTGGTATTTTTAACTTAATTTTTATTTTTTATCACAGCAAACTTGATTACAATGTTTTGTTTGTTCTAGGTGTGCAAGATGTGGTTCTTTCACACATATACATATATCTATTCTTCTTCGGATCCTTTTCCCATGTAGGTTATGACACAATGTTGAGTAGTCTTCTCTTGGTATTGCATAGGTCTTTGGTGATTATATATTTCACATGTGTTTGTATCTCTCTGTTAACCTCAATATGGTAATGTATCCAATCCTCACACCTGTCCATTTGGTGAACCATAAGTTTTTTTAATGAATCTATGATAGTGTTTGTGGAAATATCTTTGTTTGTATCATTTTTTAGGTAACCCCTATATGTGATATGATAGGATATGTGTCTTTCGCTTTGTCACTTACTCCAAGTTGCATGATTACTTCTAGACTCATCTATGGTGCTGCAAATGGCATTGTATCATTTTTTCAGTAGCTCACATTCCATCTGTACAGGTAGCAGTTCTTCTTTGTCCACCCATCTGTCGATGGACTTTTTGGTTACTTCCATATCTTGGCTATTGTAATACTATGCAGTGCAGATTTGCGTGCCTGTGTCCTTCCAATTCTGTCTTCTTAGTTTATAGGTCCAGGAATAGGTCTGCTGGATCATACGCTAGCTCAATGTTTACCTTTTAAAGGCACCTCTCTTCTGTTCTCCTTAGTGGTTCTTTCCAGGTTATGTCCCACTTAATGTGGAGGGCATGTATTTCTTCCCAGCACCTTCAGGATTTATTCTTTGTAGTTTTTGCTGATGATTATTCTGAGTGGTGTGAGCTGATACCTCTTTGTGGTTGAATTTGCATGTGTCTCATAATGCGTTGAAATTGAGCTTTAAGACATGTCCTTTTAATTTTTCCAGCTGTGATTAGAGCTTATTTCTTCAAAGTGTTTTCTTAAAGTATGTGTCACCATTTGAAATATTTTGGCCATTATCTCCCTCAAGACATTTTGAGGGCAGGTTTCATTTACAGCCCTGCAGTACTTGTTCATATGAAGTGACATTAGCTCAGGCTTTAAACCTGCTTTTGCAGGTAACGGCCAGAGAGCGGCAGCCTTTCTACATTCCCCTTGTTGGTACTAGGGAAACAGACCTACCGGCCAGTGGTGTTCTTCGGTTATAAATTAGAGTGCAATGTGCCCGGATAAACCCACAAATGTTGATGTCTCCTTGCTTTTGTTTGTTTTTAAATTTAATTTATATTTATTATTAGAGTAATATTCCATTTTGTAAGTGGACCACTTCTTCTTGGTGCATTCCTCGGTTGATGGACATTTTCATTGCTTCCACGTGCTGGCTATGGTAAATCTTGCTGGCGTACAGGTTTGCCAGCCTGTGACTTTTTGATTCTCATTCTCTCAGGTGATAGGCCAAGCAGTGGTTGTGATTGATTGACTGGTAGCTCAATGTTTCCCTTTTCAAAGCACCTACACTGTGTTTTCATTAGTGGCTCTTTACGTGCCACCCCTTACAAAAGAGGGTACGCATTTCTCCACACTCCCTTCACCATTTATTTTTTGCAGCATTTTTCCTAATGGCCATTCTGACTGCTGTGAGCTGATAGGTTTTTGTATTATGGGTATGCATGTCATTAAATTTTTTTTAATTCGTCATATTCCTACCCCTTTTTCTTTTCTCTTAAAAGAAAAACCCGTGAGTACAATAGAGCTCTTGAAATTGTCTGCTTCGAAGGTTGCCCTCTTGTGAAGTTTTTGGTCGATTTTTGACCCCAGAAATTTTCTGGAGGGCAAGTGTCATTTACAGAACGGCAAGTTGGTGAAAATTTAGTGACCTTTTGCAGTAGGTTCAAAGCTGCTGTTGTGGGAAACGGCCACAAGGAGGTAGCATTTCTCCATTCCCCAATCTGGGTACTAGGGCAGCAGAGCCTTTCTGGAAGTCATTGTCCTAGGTTGTAAATTAGAATGGAATTTGCCAGGAGAAGTCCCCATAAGTTTATGTCTCATTACTTCTTCTTGGTTTTTAAATTTTTTTAATCTGGGTAAAGTTTAGAATATTGTTTGTCTTTGGTGTACGCAGTCTGGTTCCTTTGTACATTATGTATGTCTATTAATGTACAGATCCTCTTCCCATGTAAAATATTACAGTGTTCCGTTGACCTCCCTTGCTATATGTTCGGTCTTTTTGATACATGTATATAATATGTATTTGTATATGTATAGTAACACTAATCTTCATTTCTCAATTTCCCCCCTCCTTTCCTTTCAGATGAGCATAGTTTGATTTCTAAGCCTGTGAGTGTCTTTCTCTTTGGAAATATGTTCATCTGTGTCAGTTATTAGATAATGCCATAAGTGATAATATAGTATATAGGTGTTTTGCTGTCCGACCTACTTCATGTTTTGTGATTATCTCCAGGCTCATCTATGGTGCCTCAAAGAGCAGTGCTTCAATGTTTTCCATGGCTAATATTCCATTGTGTACATGGACCACTTCTTCTTGGTGCATTCCTCAGTTGATGGACATTTTCGTTGCTTCCAAGTGTTGCCTATGGTAAATATTGCTGGAGTGCAGGATTGCCAGCCTGTGATTTTTGATTTTCATTTTCTCAGGTGATAGACCCAGCAGTGGGTATGATTGATTGACTGGTATGGTAGGTCAACGTTTACCTTTTCAAGGCACCTCAATTGTGCTTTCATTAGTGGCTCTTACCACATCCCCATTAGAATCGAGGGTACACATTTCTCCACAATCACGTCAGCATTTATTGCTTGCAGCATTTTTGTTGATGGCAGTTCTGACTGGTGTGAGCTGATAGGTTTTTGTAATTTGGGTTTACATGTCTGTAAAAATTCCTACAATTCATCATTTTTCCACGCCTTTTTCTTTTCTGTTAAAAGAAAAAAGAAAAAAAGTGTGAGTATAATATACCTCTTCAAATTTTCTTTTTGGAAGGTTGCACTCTGGAATTTTTTGGTCGATTTTCGACCTCAGTATTTTTTGGAGGGCCGGTGTCATTTACAGACCTGCAATTGGTGAATATTTAGTGACCTTTTGCAGTGGGTTTAAAGCTGCTCTTGTGGGAAACGGCCACCAGGATGCAGCATTTCTCCATTCCCAAATCTGGGTTACTAGGGCATCAGAGCCATTCTGGAAGTTGTTTGCCTAGGTTTTAAATTTGGATGGAATGTGCCAGGAAAACCCCCCATAAGTTTATGTCTCATTACTCCTAGTTCGTTGTTTTAATTTTTTCAACTGGGGTAATGGTAAGAATGTTGTTCGTCCAACGTGTACACACTCTGGTTCATCTACATATTGTATATAACTATTTATGTAGAGATCCTCTTTCCGTGTAAATTATTACAGAGTGTTCCATAATCCTTCCTTGCTATATGGTTGGTCTTTTTGATATATGTATATAATATGTATTTGTATACATATGGTAACGCTAATCTTCATTTATCCATTCCCCCCACATTTCCTTTTAGATAAGCATAGTTTTTTTTTAATAAGTCTGTGATTGACTTTCTGTGTGGAAATATGTTCATTTGTGTCAGTTATTAGATAACGCCTATAAGTGATATCATAGGATATAGGACTTTTGCTTTCCGACTTACCTCATGTTCTGTGATTATCTCCAAGATCATCTATGGTGCCTCAAATAGCAGTGTTTCATTGTTTTCCGTGGCTAGTATTCATTGTGTACATGGACCACTTCTTCTTTATCGTTTCATCTGTTGATGGACATTTTGGTTGCTTCACTGTCTTGTCTATTGTGAATCAGGCTGCAGTGCAGCTATTGCAGCCCGGGTCTTCTTCATTCTGGTCTTCTCAGGTGAGTGGCCCATTGGTGTGCCTGCTGGATGGAATGGTACCTCAATTTTTCCTTTTAAACGCAGCTCCTTTCTGTTGTCATTATTTGCGTTTAACCCTCTTACATCTCACCAGCAGCTAGAGGGTACACAGTTCTCTAAAACCTCTTCAGCATTTATTGATTGTAGACTTTTTGCCAATGGTCAGTCGATTGGTGTGAGTTGAAAAGTTTTTGTAGATTAGATTGCATGAGTCTAATACTTCCTGAGGCTGAGCTTTTATCCATTTTCCTTTCTTTAAAAAGAGAGTGAGTAAAACTTACGTCTTCATACTATCTTCGTGAACATTTTGCCTCTTTTGAATTCTTTTATCCATTCCCTACCTCAGCACAATTTTGAGGGCAGGTGTCCTTTACAGCCCTGTTTGCTTATGAATGGTAAGTGACTATTAGCTGTGGGTTAAAAGTTGCTCTTGCGGGAATCGGCCACAAGACGGCAGCATTTCTCCTTTACCAAATCTGGTTACTAGGGCAACAGAGCCTTACTGGAAGTGGTGTTCTAGGTGTTAATTAGAATAGAATGTGCGAGGAAAAAGCCCTTTAAGTTTATGTCTCATTATTTCTTGTTGGTATTTTTAACTTAATTTTTATTTTTTATCACAGCAAACTTGATTACAATGTTTTGTTTGTTCTAGGTGTGCAAGATGTGGTTCTTTCACACATATACATATATCTATTCTTCTTCGGATCCTTTTCCCATGTAGGTTATGACACAATGTTGAGTAGTCTTCTCTTGGTATTGCGTAGGTCTTTGGTGATTATATATTTCACATGTGTTTGTATCTCTCTGTTAACCTCAATATGGTAATGTATCCAATCCTCACACCTGTCCATTTGGTGAACCATAAGTTTTTTTAATGAATCTATGATAGTGTTTGTGGAAATATCTTTGTTTGTATCATTTTTTAGGTAACCCCTATATGTGATATGATAGGATATGTGTCTTTCGCTTTCTCACTTACTCCAAGTTGCATGATTACTTCTAGACTCATCTATGGTGCTGCAAATGGCATTGTATCATTTTTTCAGTAGCTCATATTCCATCTGTACAGGTAGCAGTTCTTCTTTGTCCACCCATCTGTCGGTGGACTTTTTGGTTACTTCCATATCTTGGCTATTGTAATACTATGCAGTGCAGATTTGCGTGCCTGTGTCCTTCCAATTCTGTCTTCTTAGTTTATAGGTCCAGGAATAGATCTGCTGGATCATACGCTAGCTCAATGTTTACCTTTTAAAGGCACCTCTGTTCTGTTCTCCTTAGTGGTTCTTTCCAGGTTATGTCCCACTTAATGTGGAGGGCATGTATTTCTTCCCAGCACCTTCAGGATTTATTCTTTGTAGTTTTTGCTGATGATTATTCTGAGTGGTGTGAGCTGATACCTCTTTGTGGTTGAATTTGCATGAGTCTCATAATGCGTTGAAATTGAGCTTTAAGACATGTCCTTTTAATTTTTCCAGCTGTGATTAGAGCTTATTTCTTCAAAGTGTTTTCTTAAAGTATGTGTCACCATTTGAAATATTTTGGCCATTATCTCCCTCAAGACATTTTGAGGGCAGGTTTCATTTACAGCCCTGCAGTACTTGTTCATATGAAGTGACATTAGCTCAGGCTTTAAACCTGCTTTTGCAGGTAACGGCCAGAGAGCGGCAGCCTTTCTACATTCCCCTTGCTGGTACTAGGGAAACAGACCTACCGGCCAGTGGTGTTCTTCGGTTATAAATTAGAGTGCAATGTGCCCGGATAAACCCACAAATGTTGATGTCTCCTTGCTTTTGTTTGTTTTTAAATTTAATTTATATTTATTATTAGAGTAATATTCCATTTTGTAAGTGGACCACTTCTTCTTGGTGCATTCCTCGGTTGATGGACATTTTCATTGCTTCCACGTGCTGGCTATGGTAAATCTTGCTGGCGTACAGGTTTGCCAGCCTGTGACTTTTTGATTCTCATTCTCTCAGGTGATAGGCCAAGCAGTGGTTGTGATTGATTGACTGGTAGCTCAATGTTTCCCTTTTCAAAGCACCTACACTGTGTTTTCATTAGTGGCTCTTTACGTGCCACCCCTTACAAAAGAGGGTACGCATTTCTCCACACTCCCTTCACCATTTATTTTTTGCAGCATTTTTCCTAATGGCCATTCTGACTGCTGTGAGCTGATAGGTTTTTGTATTATGGGTATGCATGTCATTAAATTTTTTTTAATTCGTCATATTCCTACCCCTTTTTCTTTTCTCTTAAAAGAAAAACCCGTGAGTACAATAGAGCTCTTGAAATTGTCTGCTTCGAAGGTTGCCCTCTTGTGAAGTTTTTGGTCGATTTTTGACCCCAGAAATTTTCTGGAGGGCAAGTGTCATTTACAGAACGGCAAGTTGGTGAAAATTTAGTGACCTTTTGCAGTAGGTTCAAAGCTGCTGTTGTGGGAAACGGCCACAAGGAGGTAGCATTTCTCCATTCCCCAATCTGGGTACTAGGGCAGCAGAGCCTTTCTGGAAGTCATTGTCCTAGGTTGTAAATTAGAATGGAATTTGCCAGGAGAAGTCCCCATAAGTTTATGTCTCATTACTTCTTCTTGGTTTTTAAATTTTTTTAATCTGGGTAAAGTTTACAATATTGTTTGTCTTTGGTGTACGCAGTCTGGTTCCTTTGTACATTATGTATGTCTATTAATGTACAGATCCTCTTCCCATGTAAAATATTACAGTGTTCCGTTGACCTCCCTTGCTATATGTTCGGTCTTTTTGATACATGTATATAATATGTATTTGTATATGTATAGTAACACTAATCTTCATTTCTCAATTTCCCCCCTCCTTTCCTTTCAGATGAGCATAGTTTGATTTCTAAGCCTGTGAGTGTCTTTCTCTTTGGAAATATGTTCATCTGTGTCAGTTATTAGATAATGCCATAAGTGATAATATAGTATATAGGTGTTTTGCTGTCCGACCTACTTCATGTTTTGTGATTATCTCCAGGCTCATCTATGGTGCCTCAAAGAGCAGTGCTTCAATGTTTTCCATGGCTAATATTCCATTGTGTACATGGACCACTTCTTCTTGGTGCATTCCTCTGTTGATGGACATTTTCGTTGCTTCCAAGTGTTGCCTATGGTAAATATTGCTGGAGTGCAGGATTGCCAGCCTGTGATTTTTGATTTTCATTTTCTCAGGTGATAGACCCAGCAGTGGGTATGATTGATTGACTGGTATGGTAGGTCAACGTTTACCTTTTCAAGGCACCTCAATTGTGCTTTCATTAGTGGCTCTTACCACATCCCCATTAGAATCGAGGGTACACATTTCTCCACAATCACGTCAGCATTTATTGCTTGCAGCATTTTTGTTGATGGCAGTTCTGACTGGTGTGAGCTGATAGGTTTTTGTAATTTGGGTTTACATGTCTGTAAAAATTCCTACAATTCATCATTTTTCCACGCCTTTTTCTTTTCTGTTAAAAGAAAAAAGAAAAAAAGTGTGAGTATAATATACCTCTTCAAATTTTCTTTTTGGAAGGTTGCACTCTGGAATTTTTTGGTCGATTTTCGACCTCAGTATTTTTTGGAGGGCCGGTGTCATTTACAGACCTGCAATTGGTGAATATTTAGTGACCTTTTGCAGTGGGTTTAAAGCTGCTCTTGTGGGAAACGGCCACCAGGATGCAGCATTTCTCCATTCCCAAATCTGGGTTACTAGGGCATCAGAGCCATTCTGGAAGTTGTTTGCCTAGGTTTTAAATTTGGATGGAATGTGCCAGGAAAACCCCCCATAAGTTTATGTCTCATTACTCCTAGTTCGTTGTTTTAATTTTTTCAACTGGGGTAATGGTAAGAATGTTGTTCGTCCAACGTGTACACACTCTGGTTCATCTACATATTGTATATAACTATTTATGTAGAGATCCTCTTTCCGTGTAAATTATTACAGAGTGTTCCATAATCCTTCCTTGCTATATGGTTGGTCTTTTTGATATATGTATATAATATGTATTTGTATACATATGGTAACGCTAATCTTCATTTATCCATTCCCCCCACCTTTCCTTTTAGATAAGCATAGTTTTTTTTTAATAAGTCTGTGATTGACTTTCTGTGTGGAAATATGTTCATTTGTGTCAGTTATTAGATAACGCCTATAAGTGATATCATAGGATATAGGACTTTTGCTTTCCGACTTACCTCATGTTCTGTGATTATCTCCAAGATCATCTATGGTGCCTCAAAGAGCAGTGTTTCATTGTTTTCCGTGGCTAGTATTCATTGTGTACATGGACCACTTCTTCTTTATCGTTTCATCTGTTGATGGACATTTTGGTTGCTTCACTGTCTTGTCTATTGTGAATCAGGCTGCAGTGCAGCTTTTGCAGCCCGGGTCTTCTTCATTCTGGTCTTCTCAGGTGAGTGGCCCATTGGTGTGCCTGCTGGATGGAATGGTACCTCAATTTTTCCTTTTAAACGCAGCTCCTTTCTGTTGTCATTATTTGCGTTTAACCCTCTTACATCTCACCAGCAGCTAGAGGGTACACAGTTCTCTAAAACCTCTTCAGCATTTATTGTTTGTAGACTTTTTGCCAATGGTCAGTCGATTGGTGTGAGTTGAAAAGTTTTTGTAGATTAGATTGCATGAGTCTAATACTTCCTGAGGCTGAGCTTTTATCCATTTTCCTTTCTTTAAAAAGAGAGTGAGTAAAACTTACGTCTTCATACTATCTTCGTGAACATTTTGCCTGTTTTGAATTCTTTTATCCATTCCCTACCTCAGCACAATTTTGAGGGCAGGTGTCCTTTACAGCCCTGTTTGCTTATGAATGGTAAGTGACTATTAGCTGTGGGTTAAAAGTTGCTCTTGCGGGAATCGGCCACAAGGCGGCAGCATTTCTCCTTTACCAAATCTGGTTACTAGGGCAACAGAGCCTTACTGGAAGTGGTGTTCTAGGTGTTAATTAGAATAGAATGTGCGAGGAAAAAGCCCTTTAAGTTTATGTCTCATTATTTCTTGTTGGTATTTTTAACTTAATTTTTATTTTTTATCACAGCAAACTTGATTACAATGTTTTGTTTGTTCTAGGTGTGCAAGATGTGGTTCTTTCACACATATACATATATCTATTCTTCTTCGGATCCTTTTCCCATGTAGGTTATGACACAATGTTGAGTAGTCTTCTCTTGGTATTGCGTAGGTCTTTGGTGATTATATATTTCACATGTGTTTGTATCTCTCTGTTAACCTCAATATGGTAATGTATCCAATCCTCACACCTGTCCATTTGGTGAACCATAAGTTTTTTTAATGAATCTATGATAGTGTTTGTGGAAATATCTTTGTTTGTATCATTTTTTAGGTAACCCCTATATGTGATATGATAGGATATGTGTCTTTCGCTTTCTCACTTACTCCAAGTTGCATGATTACTTCTAGACTCATCTATGGTGCTGCAAATGGCATTGTATCATTTTTTCAGTAGCTCACATTCCATCTGTACAGGTAGCAGTTCTTCTTTGTCCACCCATCTGTCGATGGACTTTTTGGTTACTTCCATATCTTGGCTATTGTAATACTATGCAGTGCAGATTTGCGTGCCTGTGTCCTTCCAATTCTGTCTTCTTAGTTTATAGGTCCAGGAATAGGTCTGCTGGATCATACGCTAGCTCAATGTTTACCTTTTAAAGGCACCTCTGTTCTGTTCTCCTTAGTGGTTCTTTCCAGGTTATGTCCCACTTAATGTGGAGGGCATGTATTTCTTCCCAGCACCTTCAGGATTTATTCTTTGTAGTTTTTGCTGATGATTATTCTGAGTGGTGTGAGCTGATACCTCTTTGTGGTTGAATTTGCATGTGTCTCATAATGCGTTGAAATTGAGCTTTAAGACATGTCCTTTTAATTTTTCCAGCTGTGATTAGAGCTTATTTCTTCAAAGTGTTTTCTTAAAGTATGTGTCACCATTTGAAATATTTTGGCCATTATCTCCCTCAAGACATTTTGAGGGCAGGTTTCATTTACAGCCCTGCAGTACTTGTTCATATGAAGTGACATTAGCTCAGGCTTTAAACCTGCTTTTGCAGGTAACGGCCAGAGAGCGGCAGCCTTTCTACATTCCCCTTGCTGGTACTAGGGAAACAGACCTACCGGCCAGTGGTGTTCTTCGGTTATAAATTAGAGTGCAATGTGCCCGGATAAACCCACAAATGTTGATGTCTCCTTGCTTTTGTTTGTTTTTAAATTTAATTTATATTTATTATTAGAGTAATATTCCATTTTGTAAGTGGACCACTTCTTCTTGGTGCATTCCTCGGTTGATGGACATTTTCATTGCTTCCACGTGCTGGCTATGGTAAATCTTGCTGGCGTACAGGTTTGCCAGCCTGTGACTTTTTGATTCTCATTCTCTCAGGTGATAGGCCAAGCAGTGGTTGTGATTGATTGACTGGTAGCTCAATGTTTCCCTTTTCAAAGCACCTACACTGTGTTTTCATTAGTGGCTCTTTACGTGCCACCCCTTACAAAAGAGGGTACGCATTTCTCCACACTCCCTTCACCATTTATTTTTTGCAGCATTTTTCCTAATGGCCATTCTGACTGCTGTGAGCTGATAGGTTTTTGTATTATGGGTATGCATGTCATTAAATTTTTTTTAATTCGTCATATTCCTACCCCTTTTTCTTTTCTCTTAAAAGAAAAACCCGTGAGTACAATATAGCTCTTGAAATTGTCTGCTTCGAAGGTTGCCCTCTTGTGAAGTTTTTGGTCGATTTTTGACCCCAGAAATTTTCTGGAGGGCAAGTGTCATTTACAGAACGGCAAGTTGGTGAAAATTTAGTGACCTTTTGCAGTAGGTTCAAAGCTGCTGTTGTGGGAAACGGCCACAAGGAGGTAGCATTTCTCCATTCCCCAATCTGGGTACTAGGGCAGCAGAGCCTTTCTGGAAGTCATTGTCCTAGGTTGTAAATTAGAATGGAATTTGCCAGGAGAAGTCCCCATAAGTTTATGTCTCATTACTTCTTCTTGGTTTTTAAATTTTTTTAATCTGGGTAAAGTTTAGAATATTGTTTGTCTTTGGTGTACGCAGTCTGGTTCCTTTGTACATTATGTATGTCTATTAATTTACAGATCCTCTTCCCATGTAAAATATTACAGTGTTCCGTTGACCTCCCTTGCTATATGTTCGGTCTTTTTGATACATGTATATAATATGTATTTGTATATGTATAGTAACACTAATCTTCATTTCTCAATTTCCCCCCTCCTTTCCTTTCAGATGAGCATAGTTTGATTTCTAAGCCTGTGAGTGTCTTTCTCTTTGGAAATATGTTCATCTGTGTCAGTTATTAGATAATGCCATAAGTGATAATATAGTATATAGGTGTTTTGCTGTCCGACCTACTTCATGTTTTGTGATTATCTCCAGGCTCATCTATGGTGCCTCAAAGAGCAGTGCTTCAATGTTTTCCATGGCTAATATTCCATTGTGTACATGGACCACTTCTTCTTGGTGCATTCCTCTGTTGATGGACATTTTCGTTGCTTCCAAGTGTTGCCTATGGTAAATATTGCTGGAGTGCAGGATTGCCAGCCTGTGATTTTTGATTTTCATTTTCTCAGGTGATAGACCCAGCAGTGGGTATGATTGATTGACTGGTATGGTAGGTCAACGTTTACCTTTTCAAGGCACCTCAATTGTGCTTTCATTAGTGGCTCTTACCACATCCCCATTAGAATCGAGGGTACACATTTCTCCACAATCACGTCAGCATTTATTGCTTGCAGCATTTTTGTTGATGGCAGTTCTGACTGGTGTGAGCTGATAGGTTTTTGTAATTTGGGTTTACATGTCTGTAAAAATTCCTACAATTCATCATTTTTCCACGCCTTTTTCTTTTCTGTTAAAAGAAAAAAGAAAAAAAGTGTGAGTATAATATACCTCTTCAAATTTTCTTTTTGGAAGGTTGCACTCTGGAATTTTTTGGTCGATTTTCGACCTCAGTATTTTTTGGAGGGCCGGTGTCATTTACAGACCTGCAATTGGTGAATATTTAGTGACCTTTTGCAGTGGGTTTAAAGCTGCTCTTGTGGGAAACGGCCACCAGGATGCAGCATTTCTCCATTCCCAAATCTGGGTTACTAGGGCATCAGAGCCATTCTGGAAGTTGTTTGCCTAGGTTTTAAATTTGGATGGAATGTGCCAGGAAAACCCCCCATAAGTTTATGTCTCATTACTCCTAGTTCGTTGTTTTAATTTTTTCAACTGGGGTAATGGTAAGAATGTTGTTCGTCCAACGTGTACACACTCTGGTTCATCTACATATTGTATATAACTATTTATGTAGAGATCCTCTTTCCGTGTAAATTATTACAGAGTGTTCCATAATCCTTCCTTGCTATATGGTTGGTCTTTTTGATATATGTATATAATATGTATTTGTATACATATGGTAACGCTAATCTTCATTTATCCATTCCCCCCACCTTTCCTTTTAGATAAGCATAGTTTTTTTTTAATAAGTCTGTGATTGACTTTCTGTGTGGAAATATGTTCATTTGTGTCAGTTATTAGATAACGCCTATAAGTGATATCATAGGATATAGGACTTTTGCTTTCCGACTTACCTCATGTTCTGTGATTATCTCCAAGATCATCTATGGTGCCTCAAAGAGCAGTGTTTCATTGTTTTCCGTGGCTAGTATTCATTGTGTACATGGACCACTTCTTCTTTATCGTTTCATCTGTTGATGGACATTTTGGTTGCTTCACTGTCTTGTCTATTGTGAATCAGGCTGCAGTGCAGCTTTTGCAGCCCGGGTCTTCTTCATTCTGGTCTTCTCAGGTGAGTGGCCCATTGGTGTGCCTGCTGGATGGAATGGTACCTCAATTTTTCCTTTTAAACGCAGCTCCTTTCTGTTGTCATTATTTGCGTTTAACCCTCTTACATCTCACCAGCAGCTAGAGGGTACACAGTTCTCTAAAACCTCTTCAGCATTTATTGTTTGTAGACTTTTTGCCAATGGTCAGTCGATTGGTGTGAGTTGAAAAGTTTTTGTAGATTAGATTGCATGAGTCTAATACTTCCTGAGGCTGAGCTTTTATCCATTTTCCTTTCTTTAAAAAGAGAGTGAGTAAAACTTACGTCTTCATACTATCTTCGTGAACATTTTGCCTGTTTTGAATTCTTTTATCCATTCCCTACCTCAGCACAATTTTGAGGGCAGGTGTCCTTTACAGCCCTGTTTGCTTATGAATGGTAAGTGACTATTAGCTGTGGGTTAAAAGTTGCTCTTGCGGGAATCGGCCACAAGGCGGCAGCATTTCTCCTTTACCAAATCTGGTTACTAGGGCAACAGAGCCTTACTGGAAGTGGTGTTCTAGGTGTTAATTAGAATAGAATGTGCGAGGAAAAAGCCCTTTAAGTTTATGTCTCATTATTTCTTGTTGGTATTTTTAACTTAATTTTTATTTTTTATCACAGCAAACTTGATTACAATGTTTTGTTTGTTCTAGGTGTGCAAGATGTGGTTCTTTCACACATATACATATATCTATTCTTCTTCGGATCCTTTTCCCATGTAGGTTATGACACAATGTTGAGTAGTCTTCTCTTGGTATTGCGTAGGTCTTTGGTGATTATATATTTCACATGTGTTTGTATCTCTCTGTTAACCTCAATATGGTAATGTATCCAATCCTCACACCTGTCCATTTGGTGAACCATAAGTTTTTTTAATGAATCTATGATAGTGTTTGTGGAAATATCTTTGTTTGTATCATTTTTTAGGTAACCCCTATATGTGATATGATAGGATATGTGTCTTTCGCTTTCTCACTTACTCCAAGTTGCATGATTACTTCTAGACTCATCTATGGTGCTGCAAATGGCATTGTATCATTTTTTCAGTAGCTCACATTCCATCTGTACAGGTAGCAGTTCTTCTTTGTCCACCCATCTGTCGATGGACTTTTTGGTTACTTCCATATCTTGGCTATTGTAATACTATGCAGTGCAGATTTGCGTGCCTGTGTCCTTCCAATTCTGTCTTCTTAGTTTATAGGTCCAGGAATAGATCTGCTGGATCATACGCTAGCTCAATGTTTACCTTTTAAAGGCACCTCTGTTCTGTTCTCCTTAGTGGTTCTTTCCAGGTTATGTCCCACTTAATGTGGAGGGCATGTATTTCTTCCCAGCACCTTCAGGATTTATTCTTTGTAGTTTTTGCTGATGATTATTCTGAGTGGTGTGAGCTGATACCTCTTTGTGGTTGAATTTGCATGTGTCTCATAATGCGTTGAAATTGAGCTTTAAGACATGTCCTTTTAATTTTTCCAGCTGTGATTAGAGCTTATTTCTTCAAAGTGTTTTCTTAAAGTATGTGTCACCATTTGAAATATTTTGGCCATTATCTCCCTCAAGACATTTTGAGGGCAGGTTTCATTTACAGCCCTGCAGTACTTGTTCATATGAAGTGACATTAGCTCAGGCTTTAAACCTGCTTTTGCAGGTAACGGCCAGAGAGCGGCAGCCTTTCTACATTCCCCTTGCTGGTACTAGGGAAACAGACCTACCGGCCAGTGGTGTTCTTCGGTTATAAATTAGAGTGCAATGTGCCCGGATAAACCCACAAATGTTGATGTCTCCTTGCTTTTGTTTGTTTTTAAATTTAATTTATATTTATTATTAGAGTAATATTCCATTTTGTAAGTGGACCACTTCTTCTTGGTGCATTCCTCGGTTGATGGACATTTTCATTGCTTCCACGTGCTGGCTATGGTAAATCTTGCTGGCGTACAGGTTTGCCAGCCTGTGACTTTTTGATTCTCATTCTCTCAGGTGATAGGCCAAGCAGTGGTTGTGATTGATTGACTGGTAGCTCAATGTTTCCCTTTTCAAAGCACCTACACTGTGTTTTCATTAGTGGCTCTTTACGTGCCACCCCTTACAAAAGAGGGTACGCATTTCTCCACACTCCCTTCACCATTTATTTTTTGCAGCATTTTTCCTAATGGCCATTCTGACTGCTGTGAGCTGATAGGTTTTTGTATTATGGGTATGCATGTCATTAAATTTTTTTTAATTCGTCATATTCCTACCCCTTTTTCTTTTCTCTTAAAAGAAAAACCCGTGAGTACAATAGAGCTCTTGAAATTGTCTGCTTCGAAGGTTGCCCTCTTGTGAAGTTTTTGGTCGATTTTTGACCCCAGAAATTTTCTGGAGGGCAAGTGTCATTTACAGAACGGCAAGTTGGTGAAAATTTAGTGACCTTTTGCAGTAGGTTCAAAGCTGCTGTTGTGGGAAACGGCCACAAGGAGGTAGCATTTCTCCATTCCCCAATCTGGGTACTAGGGCAGCAGAGCCTTTCTGGAAGTCATTGTCCTAGGTTGTAAATTAGAATGGAATTTGCCAGGAGAAGTCCCCATAAGTTTATGTCTCATTACTTCTTCTTGGTTTTTAAATTTTTTTAATCTGGGTAAAGTTTAGAATATTGTTTGTCTTTGGTGTACGCAGTCTGGTTCCTTTGTACATTATGTATGTCTATTAATGTACAGATCCTCTTCCCATGTAAAATATTACAGTGTTCCGTTGACCTCCCTTGCTATATGTTCGGTCTTTTTGATACATGTATATAATATGTATTTGTATATGTATAGTAACACTAATCTTCATTTCTCAATTTCCCCCCTCCTTTCCTTTCAGATGAGCATAGTTTGATTTCTAAGCCTGTGAGTGTCTTTCTCTTTGGAAATATGTTCATCTGTGTCAGTTATTAGATAATGCCATAAGTGATAATATAGTATATAGGTGTTTTGCTGTCCGACCTACTTCATGTTTTGTGATTATCTCCAGGCTCATCTATGGTGCCTCAAAGAGCAGTGCTTCAATGTTTTCCATGGCTAATATTCCATTGTGTACATGGACCACTTCTTCTTGGTGCATTCCTCTGTTGATGGACATTTTCGTTGCTTCCAAGTGTTGCCTATGGTAAATATTGCTGGAGTGCAGGATTGCCAGCCTGTGATTTTTGATTTTCATTTTCTCAGGTGATAGACCCAGCAGTGGGTATGATTGATTGACTGGTATGGTAGGTCAACGTTTACCTTTTCAAGGCACCTCAATTGTGCTTTCATTAGTGGCTCTTACCACATCCCCATTAGAATCGAGGGTACACATTTCTCCACAATCACGTCAGCATTTATTGCTTGCAGCATTTTTGTTGATGGCAGTTCTGACTGGTGTGAGCTGATAGGTTTTTGTAATTTGGGTTTACATGTCTGTAAAAATTCCTACAATTCATCATTTTTCCACGCCTTTTTCTTTTCTGTTAAAAGAAAAAAGAAAAAAAGTGTGAGTATAATATACCTCTTCAAATTTTCTTTTTGGAAGGTTGCACTCTGGAATTTTTTGGTCGATTTTCGACCTCAGTATTTTTTGGAGGGCCGGTGTCATTTACAGACCTGCAATTGGTGAATATTTAGTGACCTTTTGCAGTGGGTTTAAAGCTGCTCTTGTGGGAAACGGCCACCAGGATGCAGCATTTCTCCATTCCCAAATCTGGGTTACTAGGGCATCAGAGCCATTCTGGAAGTTGTTTGCCTAGGTTTTAAATTTGGATGGAATGTGCCAGGAAAACCCCCCATAAGTTTATGTCTCATTACTCCTAGTTCGTTGTTTTAATTTTTTCAACTGGGGTAATGGTAAGAATGTTGTTCGTCCAACGTGTACACACTCTGGTTCATCTACATATTGTATATAACTATTTATGTAGAGATCCTCTTTCCGTGTAAATTATTACAGAGTGTTCCATAATCCTTCCTTGCTATATGGTTGGTCTTTTTGATATATGTATATAATATGTATTTGTATACATATGGTAACGCTAATCTTCATTTATCCATTCCCCCCACCTTTCCTTTTAGATAAGCATAGTTTTTTTTTAATAAGTCTGTGATTGACTTTCTGTGTGGAAATATGTTCATTTGTGTCAGTTATTAGATAACGCCTATAAGTGATATCATAGGATATAGGACTTTTGCTTTCCGACTTACCTCATGTTCTGTGATTATCTCCAAGATCATCTATGGTGCCTCAAAGAGCAGTGTTTCATTGTTTTCCGTGGCTAGTATTCATTGTGTACATGGACCACTTCTTCTTTATCGTTTCATCTGTTGATGGACATTTTGGTTGCTTCACTGTCTTGTCTATTGTGAATCAGGCTGCAGTGCAGCTTTTGCAGCCCGGGTCTTCTTCATTCTGGTCTTCTCAGGTGAGTGGCCCATTGGTGTGCCTGCTGGATGGAATGGTACCTCAATTTTTCCTTTTAAACGCAGCTCCTTTCTGTTGTCATTATTTGCGTTTAACCCTCTTACATCTCACCAGCAGCTAGAGGGTACACAGTTCTCTAAAACCTCTTCAGCATTTATTGTTTGTAGACTTTTTGCCAATGGTCAGTCGATTGGTGTGAGTTGAAAAGTTTTTGTAGATTAGATTGCATGAGTCTAATACTTCCTGAGGCTGAGGTTTTATCCATTTTCCTTTCTTTAAAAAGAGAGTGAGTAAAACTTACGTCTTCATACTATCTTCGTGAACATTTTGCCTGTTTTGAATTCTTTTATCCATTCCCTACCTCAGCACAATTTTGAGGGCAGGTGTCCTTTACAGCCCTGTTTGCTTATGAATGGTAAGTGACTATTAGCTGTGGGTTAAAAGTTGCTCTTGCGGGAATCGGCCACAAGGCGGCAGCATTTCTCCTTTACCAAATCTGGTTACTAGGGCAACAGAGCCTTACTGGAAGTGGTGTTCTAGGTGTTAATTAGAATAGAATGTGCGAGGAAAAAGCCCTTTAAGTTTATGTCTCATTATTTCTTGTTGGTATTTTTAACTTAATTTTTATTTTTTATCACAGCAAACTTGATTACAATGTTTTGTTTGTTCTAGGTGTGCAAGATGTGGTTCTTTCACACATACACATATATCTATTCTTCTTCGGATCCTTTTCCCATGTAGGTTATGACACAATGTTGAGTAGTCTTCTCTTGGTATTGCGTAGGTCTTTGGTGATTATATATTTCACATGTGTTTGTATCTCTCTGTTAACCTCAATATGGTAATGTATCCAATCCTCACACCTGTCCATTTGGTGAACCATAAGTTTTTTTAATGAATCTATGATAGTGTTTGTGGAAATATCTTTGTTTGTATCATTTTTTAGGTAACCCCTATATGTGATATGATAGGATATGTGTCTTTCGCTTTCTCACTTACTCCAAGTTGCATGATTACTTCTAGACTCATCTATGGTGCTGCAAATGGCATTGTATCATTTTTTCAGTAGCTCACATTCCATCTGTACAGGTAGCAGTTCTTCTTTGTCCACCCATCTGTCGATGGACTTTTTGGTTACTTCCATATCTTGGCTATTGTAATACTATGCAGTGCAGATTTGCGTGCCTGTGTCCTTCCAATTCTGTCTTCTTAGTTTATAGGTCCAGGAATAGATCTGCTGGATCATACGCTAGCTCAATGTTTACCTTTTAAAGGCACCTCTGTTCTGTTCTCCTTAGTGGTTCTTCCCAGGTTATGTCCCACTTAATGTGGAGGGCATGTATTTCTTCCCAGCACCTTCAGGATTTATTCTTTGTAGTTTTTGCTGATGATTATTCTGAGTGGTGTGAGCTGATACCTCTTTGTGGTTGAATTTGCATGTGTCTCATAATGCGTTGAAATTGAGCTTTAAGACATGTCCTTTTAATTTTTCCAGCTGTGATTAGAGCTTATTTCTTCAAAGTGTTTTCTTAAAGTATGTGTCACCATTTGAAATATTTTGGCCATTATCTCCCTCAAGACATTTTGAGGGCAGGTTTCATTTACAGCCCTGCAGTACTTGTTCATATGAAGTGACATTAGCTCAGGCTTTAAACCTGCTTTTGCAGGTAACGGCCAGAGAGCGGCAGCCTTTCTACATTCCCCTTGCTGGTACTAGGGAAACAGACCTACCGGCCAGTGGTGTTCTTCGGTTATAAATTAGAGTGCAATGTGCCCGGATAAACCCACAAATGTTGATGTCTCCTTGCTTTTGTTTGTTTTTAAATTTAATTTATATTTATTATTAGAGTAATATTCCATTTTGTAAGTGGACCACTTCTTCTTGGTGCATTCCTCGGTTGATGGACATTTTCATTGCTTCCACGTGCTGGCTATGGTAAATCTTGCTGGCGTACAGGTTTGCCAGCCTGTGACTTTTTGATTCTCATTTTCTCAGGTGATAGGCCAAGCAGTGGTTGTGATTGATTGACTGGTAGCTCAATGTTTCCCTTTTCAAAGCACCTACACTGTGTTTTCATTAGTGGCTCTTTACATGCCACCCCTTACAAAAGAGGGTACGCATTTCTCCACACTCCCTTCACCATTTATTTTTTGCAGCATTTTTCCTAATGGCCATTCTGACTGCTGTGAGCTGATAGGTTTTTGTATTATGGGTATGCATGTCATTAAATTTTTTTTAATTCGTCATATTCCTACCCCTTTTTCTTTTCTCTTAAAAGAAAAACCCGTGAGTACAATAGAGCTCTTGAAATTGTCTGCTTCGAAGGTTGCCCTCTTGTGAAGTTTTTGGTCGATTTTTCACCCCAGAAATTTTCTGGAGGGCAAGTGTCATTTACAGAACGGCAAGTTGGTGAAAATTTAGTGACCTTTTGCAGTAGGTTCAAAGCTGCTGTTGTGGGAAACGGCCACAAGGAGGTAGCATTTCTCCATTCCCCAATCTGGGTACTAGGGCAGCAGAGCCTTTCTGGAAGTCATTGTCCTAGGTTGTAAATTAGAATGGAATTTGCCAGGAGAACTCCCCATAAGTTTGTCTCATTACTTCTTCTTGGTTTTTAATTTTTTTTTAATCTGGGTAAAGTTTAGAATATTGTTTGTCTTTTGTGTACGCAGTCTGGTTCATTTGTACATTATGTATGTCTATTAATGTACAGATCCTCTTCCCATGTAAAATATTACAGTGTTCCGTTGACCTCCCTTGCTATATGTTCGGTCTTTTTGATACATGTATATAATATGTATTTGTATATGTATAGTAACACTACTCTTCATTTCTCAATTTCCCCCCTCCTTTCCTTTCAGATGAGCATAGTTTGATTTCTAAGCCTGTGAGTGTCTTTCTCTTTGGAAATATGTTCATCTGTGTCAGTTATTAGATAATGCCATAAGTGATAATATAGGATATAGGTGTTTTGCTGTCCGACCTACTTCATGTTTTGTGATTATTTCCAGGCTCATCTATGGTGCCTCAAAGAGCAGTGCTTCAATGTTTTCCATGGCTAATATTCCATTGTGTACATGGACCACTTCTTCTTGGTGCATTCCTCTGTTGATGGACATTTTCGTTGCTTCCAAGTGTTGCCTATGGTAAATATTGCTGGAGTGCAGGATTGCCAGCCTGTGATTTTTGATTTTCATTCTCAGGTGATAGACCCAGCAGTGGGTATGATTGATTGACTGGTATGGTATGTCAACGTTTACCTTTTCAAGGCACCTCAATTGTGCTTTCATTAGTGGCTCTTACCACGTCCCCCTTAGAATCGAGGGTACGCATTTCTCCAAAATCACGTCAGCATTTATTGTTTGCAGCATTTTTGTTGATGGCCGTTCTGACTGGTGTGAGCTGATAGGTTTTTGTAATTTAGGTTTACATGTCTGTAAAAATTCCTACAATTCATCATTTTTCCACGCCTTTTTCTTTTCTATTAAAAGAAAAAAGCAAAAAAGTGTGACTATAATAAACCTCTTCAAATTTTCTTTTTGGAAGGTTGCACTCTGGAATTTTTTGCTCGATTTTCGACCTCAGTATTTTTTGGAGGGCCGGTGTCATTTACAGACCAGCAATTGGAGAATATTTAGTGACCTTTTGCAGTGGGTTTAAAGCTGCTCTTGTGGGAAACGGCCACAAGGATGCAGCATTTCTCCATTCCCAAATCTGGGTACAAGGGCAGCAGAGCCATTCTGGAAGTTGTTTGCCTAGGTTTTAAATTTGGATGGAATGTGCCAGGAAAACCCCCCATAAGTTTATGTCTCATTACTCCTAGTTCGTTGTTTTAATTTTTTCAATTGGGGTAATGGTTAGAATGTTGTTCGTCCAAGGTGTACACACTCTGGTTCATCTACATATTGTATATAACTATTTATGTAGAGATCCTCTTTCCGTGTAAATTATTACAGAGTGTTCCGTAATCCTTCCTTGCTATATGGTTGGTCTTTTTGATATATGTATATAATATGTATTTTTATACATATGGTAACGCTAATCTTCATTTATCCATTCCCCCCACCTTTCCTTTTAGATAAGCATAGTTTTTTTTTAATAAGTCTGTGATTGACTTTCTGTGTGGAAATATGTTCATTTGTGTCAGTTATTAGATAACGCCTATAAGTGATATCATAGGATATAGGACTTTTGCTTTCCGACTTACCTCATATTCTGTGATTATCTCCAAGATCATCTATGGTGCCTCAAAGAGCAGTGTTTCATTGTTTTCCATGGCTAGTATTCATTGTGTACATGGACCACTTCTTCTTTATCGTTTCATCTGTTGATGGACATTTTGGTTGCTTCACTGTCTTGTCTATTGTGAATCAGGCTGCAGTGCAGCTTTTGCAGCCCGGGTCTTCTTCATTCTGGTCTTCTCAGGTGAGTGGCCCATTGGTGTGCCTGCTGGATGGAATGGTACCTCAATTTTTCCTTTTAAACGCAGCTCCTTTCTGTTGTCATTATTTGCGTTTAACCCTCTTACATCTCACCAGCAGCTAGAGGGTACACAGTTCTCTAAAACCTCTTCAGCATTTATTGTTTGTAGACTTTTTGCCAATGGTCAGTCGATTGGTGTGAGTTGAAAAGTTTTTGTAGATTAGATTGCATGAGTCTAATACTTCCTGAGGCTGAGCTTTTATCCATTTTCCTTTCTTTAAAAAGAGAGTGAGTAAAACTTACGTCTTCATACTATCTTCGTGAACATTTTGCCTGTTTTGAATTCTTTTATCCATTCCCTACCTCAGCACAATTTTGAGGGCAGGTGTCCTTTACAGCCCTGTTTGCTTATGAATGGTAAGTGACTATTAGCTGTGGGTTAAAAGTTGCTCTTGCGGGAATCGGCCACAAGGCGGCAGCATTTCTCCGTTACCAAATCTGGTTACTAGGGCAACAGAGCCTTACTGGAAGTGGTGTTCTAGGTGTTAATTAGAATAGAATGTGCGAGGAAAAAGCCCTTTAAGTTTATGTCTCATTATTTCTTGTTGGTATTTTTAACTTAATTTTTATTTTTTATCACAGCAAACTTGATTACAATGTTTTGTTTGTTCTAGGTGTGCAAGATGTGGTTCTTTCACACATACACATATATCTATTCTTCTTCGGATCCTTTTCCCATGTAGGTTATGACACAATGTTGAGTAGTCTTCTCTTGGTATTGCGTAGGTCTTTGGTGATTATATATTTCACATGTGTTTGTATCTCTCTGTTAACCTCAATATGGTAATGTATCCAATCCTCACACCTGTCCATTTGGTGAACCATAAGTTTTTTTAATGAATCTATGATAGTGTTTGTGGAAATATCTTTGTTTGTATCATTTTTTAGGTAACCCCTATATGTGATATGATAGGATATGTGTCTTTCGATTTCTCACTTACTCCAAGTTGCATGATTACTTCTAGACTCATCTATGGTGCTGCAAATGGCATTGTATCATTTTTTCAGTAGCTCACATTCCATCTGTACAGGTAGCAGTTCTTCTTTGTCCACCCATCTGTCGATGGACTTTTTGGTTACTTCCATATCTTGGCTATTGTAATACTATGCAGTGCAGATTTGCGTGCCTGTGTCCTTCCAATTCTGTCTTCTTAGTTTATAGGTCCAGGAATAGATCTGCTGGATCATACGCTAGCTCAATGTTTACCTTTTAAAGGCACCTCTGTTCTGTTCTCCTTAGTGGTTCTTTCCAGGTTATGTCCCACTTAATGTGGAGGGCATGTATTTCTTCCCAGCACCTTCAGGATTTATTCTTTGTAGTTTTTGCTGATGATTATTCTGAGTGGTGTGAGCTGATACCTCTTTGTGGTTGAATTTGCATGTGTCTCATAATGCGTTGAAATTGAGCTTTAAGACATGTCCTTTTAATTTTTCCAGCTGTGATTAGAGCTTATTTCTTCAAAGTGTTTTCTTAAAGTATGTGTCACCATTTGAAATATTTTGGCCATTATCTCCCTCAAGACATTTTGAGGGCAGGTTTCATTTACAGCCCTGCAGTACTTGTTCATATGAAGTGACATTAGCTCAGGCTTTAAACCTGCTTTTGCAGGTAACGGCCAGAGAGCGGCAGCCTTTCTACATTCCCCTTGCTGGTACTAGGGAAACAGACCTACCGGCCAGTGGTGTTCTTCGGTTATAAATTAGAGTGCAATGTGCCCGGATAAACCCACAAATGTTGATGTCTCCTTGCTTTTGTTTGTTTTTAAATTTAATTTATATTTATTATTAGAGTAATATTCCATTTTGTAAGTGGACCACTTCTTCTTGGTGCATTCCTCGGTTGATGGACATTTTCATTGCTTCCACGTGCTGGCTATGGTAAATCTTGCTGGCGTACAGGTTTGCCAGCCTGTGACTTTTTGATTCTCATTCTCTCAGGTGATAGGCCAAGCAGTGGTTGTGATTGATTGACTGGTAGCTCAATGTTTCCCTTTTCAAAGCACCTACACTGTGTTTTCATTAGTGGCTCTTTACGTGCCACCCCTTACAAAAGAGGGTACGCATTTCTCCACACTCCCTTCACCATTTATTTTTTGCAGCATTTTTCCTAATGGCCATTCTGACTGCTGTGAGCTGATAGGTTTTTGTATTATGGGTATGCATGTCATTAAATTTTTTTTAATTCGTCATATTCCTACCCCTTTTTCTTTTCTCTTAAAAGAAAAACCCGTGAGTACAATAGAGCTCTTGAAATTGTCTGCTTCGAAGGTTGCCCTCTTGTGAAGTTTTTGGTCGATTTTTGACCCCAGAAATTTTCTGGAGGGCAAGTGTCATTTACAGAACGGCAAGTTGGTGAAAATTTAGTGACCTTTTGCAGTAGGTTCAAAGCTGCTGTTGTGGGAAACGGCCACAAGGAGGTAGCATTTCTCCATTCCCCAATCTGGGTACTAGGGCAGCAGAGCCTTTCTGGAAGTCATTGTCCTAGGTTGTAAATTAGAATGGAATTTGCCAGGAGAAGTCCCCATAAGTTTATGTCTCATTACTTCTTCTTGGTTTTTAAATTTTTTTAATCTGGGTAAAGTTTAGAATATTGTTTGTCTTTGGTGTACGCAGTCTGGTTCCTTTGTACATTATGTATGTCTATTAATGTACAGATCCTCTTCCCATGTAAAATATTACAGTGTTCCGTTGACCTCCCTTGCTATATGTTCGGTCTTTTTGATACATGTATATAATATGTATTTGTATATGTATAGTAACACTAATCTTCATTTCTCAATTTCCCCCCTCCTTTCCTTTCAGATGAGCATAGTTTGATTTCTAAGCCTGTGAGTGTCTTTCTCTTTGGAAATATGTTCATCTGTGTCAGTTATTAGATAATGCCATAAGTGATAATATAGTATATAGGTGTTTTGCTGTCCGACCTACTTCATGTTTTGTGATTATCTCCAGGCTCATCTATGGTGCCTCAAAGAGCAGTGCTTCAATGTTTTCCATGGCTAATATTCCATTGTGTACATGGACCACTTCTTCTTGGTGCATTCCTCTGTTGATGGACATTTTCGTTGCTTCCAAGTGTTGCCTATGGTAAATATTGCTGGAGTGCAGGATTGCCAGCCTGTGATTTTTGATTTTCATTTTCTCAGGTGATAGACCCAGCAGTGGGTATGATTGATTGACTGGTATGGTAGGTCAACGTTTACCTTTTCAAGGCACCTCAATTGTGCTTTCATTAGTGGCTCTTACCACATCCCCATTAGAATCGAGGGTACACATTTCTCCACAATCACGTCAGCATTTATTGTTTGCAGCATTTTTGTTGATGGCAGTTCTGACTGGTGTGAGCTGATAGGTTTTTGTAATTTGGGTTTACATGTCTGTAAAAATTCCTACAATTCATCATTTTTCCACGCCTTTTTCTTTTCTGTTAAAAGAAAAAAGAAAAAAAGTGTGAGTATAATATACCTCTTCAAATTTTCTTTTTGGAAGGTTGCACTCTGGAATTTTTTGGTCGATTTTCGACCTCAGTATTTTTTGGAGGGCCGGTGTCATTTACAGACCTGCAATTGGTGAATATTTAGTGACCTTTTGCAGTGGGTTTAAAGCTGCTCTTGTGGGAAACGGCCACCAGGATGCAGCATTTCTCCATTCCCAAATCTGGGTTACTAGGGCATCAGAGCCATTCTGGAAGTTGTTTGCCTAGGTTTTAAATTTGGATGGAATGTGCCAGGAAAACCCCCCATAAGTTTATGTCTCATTACTCCTAGTTCGTTGTTTTAATTTTTTCAACTGGGGTAATGGTAAGAATGTTGTTCGTCCAACGTGTACACACTCTGGTTCATCTACATATTGTATATAACTATTTATGTAGAGATCCTCTTTCCGTGTAAATTATTACAGAGTGTTCCATAATCCTTCCTTGCTATATGGTTGGTCTTTTTGATATATGTATATAATATGTATTTGTATACATATGGTAACGCTAATCTTCATTTATCCATTCCCCCCACCTTTCCTTTTAGATAAGCATAGTTTTTTTTTAATAAGTCTGTGATTGACTTTCTGTGTGGAAATATGTTCATTTGTGTCAGTTATTAGATAACGCCTATAAGTGATATCATAGGATATAGGACTTTTGCTTTCCGACTTACCTCATGTTCTGTGATTATCTCCAAGATCATCTATGGTGCCTCAAAGAGCAGTGTTTCATTGTTTTCCGTGGCTAGTATTCATTGTGTACATGGACCACTTCTTCTTTATCGTTTCATCTGTTGATGGACATTTTGGTTGCTTCACTGTCTTGTCTATTGTGAATCAGGCTGCAGTGCAGCTATTGCAGCCCGGGTCTTCTTCATTCTGGTCTTCTCAGGTGAGTGGCCCATTGGTGTGCCTGCTGGATGGAATGGTACCTCAATTTTTCCTTTTAAACGCAGCTCCTTTCTGTTGTCATTATTTGCGTTTAACCCTCTTACATCTCACCAGCAGCTAGAGGGTACACAGTTCTCTAAAACCTCTTCAGCATTTATTGTTTGTAGACTTTTTGCCAATGGTCAGTCGATTGGTGTGAGTTGAAAAGTTTTTGTAGATTAGATTGCATGAGTCTAATACTTCCTGAGGCTGAGCTTTTATCCATTTTCCTTTCTTTAAAAAGAGAGTGAGTAAAACTTACGTCTTCATACTATCTTCGTGAACATTTTGCCTGTTTTGAATTATTTTATCCATTCCCTACCTCAGCACAATTTTGAGGGCAGGTGTCCTTTACAGCCCTGTTTGCTTATGAATGGTAAGTGACTATTAGCTGTGGGTTAAAAGTTGCTCTTGCGGGAATCGGCCACAAGGCGGCAGCATTTCTCCTTTACCAAATCTGGTTACTAGGGCAACAGAGCCTTACTGGAAGTGGTGTTCTAGGTGTTAATTAGAATAGAATGTGCGAGGAAAAAGCCCTTTAAGTTTATGTCTCATTATTTCTTGTTGGTATTTTTAACTTAATTTTTATTTTTTATCACAGCAAACTTGATTACAATGTTTTGTTTGTTCTAGGTGTGCAAGATGTGGTTCTTTCACACATACACATATATCTATTCTTCTTCGGATCCTTTTCCCATGTAGGTTATGACACAATGTTGAGTAGTCTTCTCTTGGTATTGCGTAGGTCTTTGGTGATTATATATTTCACATGTGTTTGTATCTCTCTGTTAACCTCAATATGGTAATGTATCCAATCCTCACACCTGTCCATTTGGTGAACCATAAGTTTTTTTAATGAATCTATGATAGTGTTTGTGGAAATATCTTTGTTTGTATCATTTTTTAGGTAACCCCTATATGTGATATGATAGGATATGTGTCTTTCGCTTTCTCACTTACTCCAAGTTGCATGATTACTTCTAGACTCATCTATGGTGCTGCAAATGGCATTGTATCATTTTTTCAGTAGCTCATATTCCATCTGTACAGGTAGCAGTTCTTCTTTGTCCACCCATCTGTCGGTGGACTTTTTGGTTACTTCCATATCTTGGCTATTGTAATACTATGCAGTGCAGATTTGCGTGCCTGTGTCCTTCCAATTCTGTCTTCTTAGTTTATAGGTCCAGGAATAGATCTGCTGGATCATACGCTAGCTCAATGTTTACCTTTTAAAGGCACCTCTGTTCTGTTCTCCTTAGTGGTTCTTTCCAGGTTATGTCCCACTTAATGTGGAGGGCATGTATTTCTTCCCAGCACCTTCAGGATTTATTCTTTGTAGTTTTTGCTGATGATTATTCTGAGTGGTGTGAGCTGATACCTCTTTGTGGTTGAATTTGCATGAGTCTCATAATGCGTTGAAATTGAGCTTTAAGACATGTCCTTTTAATTTTTCCAGCTGTGATTAGAGCTTATTTCTTCAAAGTGTTTTCTTAAAGTATGTGTCACCATTTGAAATATTTTGGCCATTATCTCCCTCAAGACATTTTGAGGGCAGGTTTCATTTACAGCCCTGCAGTACTTGTTCATATGAAGTGACATTAGCTCAGGCTTTAAACCTGCTTTTGCAGGTAACGGCCAGAGAGCGGCAGCCTTTCTACATTCCCCTTGCTGGTACTAGGGAAACAGACCTACCGGCCAGTGGTGTTCTTCGGTTATAAATTAGAGTGCAATGTGCCCGGATAAACCCACAAATGTTGATGTCTCCTTGCTTTTGTTTGTTTTTAAATTTAATTTATATTTATTATTAGAGTAATATTCCATTTTGTAAGTGTACCACTTCTTCTTGGTGCATTCCTCGGTTGATGGACATTTTCATTGCTTCCACGTGCTGGCTATGGTAAATCTTGCTGGCGTACAGGTTTGCCAGCCTGTGACTTTTTGATTCTCATTCTCTCAGGTGATAGGCCAAGCAGTGGTTGTGATTGATTGACTGGTAGCTCAATGTTTCCCTTTTCAAAGCACCTACACTGTGTTTTCATTAGTGGCTCTTTACGTGCCACCCCTTACAAAAGAGGGTACGCATTTCTCCACACTCCCTTCACCATTTATTTTTTGCAGCATTTTTCCTAATGGCCATTCTGACTGCTGAGAGCTGATAGGTTTTTGTATTATGGGTATGCATGTCATTAAATTTTTTTTAATTCGTCATATTCCTACCCCTTTTTCTTTTCTCTTAAAAGAAAAACCCGTGAGTACAATAGAGCTCTTGAAATTGTCTGCTTCGAAGGTTGCCCTCTTGTGAAGTTTTTGGTCGATTTTTGACCCCAGAAATTTTCTGGAGGGCAAGTGTCATTTACAGAACGGCAAGTTGGTGAAAATTTAGTGACCTTTTGCAGTAGGTTCAAAGCTGCTGTTGTGGGAAACGGCCACAAGGAGGTAGCATTTCTCCATTCCCCAATCTGGGTACTAGGGCAGCAGAGCCTTTCTGGAAGTCATTGTCCTAGGTTGTAAATTAGAATGGAATTTGCCAGGAGAAGTCCCCATAAGTTTATGTCTCATTACTTCTTCTTGGTTTTTAAATTTTTTTAATCTGGGTAAAGTTTAGAATATTGTTTGTCTTTGGTGTACGCAGTCTGGTTCCTTTGTACATTATGTATGTCTATTAATGTACAGATCCTCTTCCCATGTAAAATATTACAGTGTTCCGTTGACCTCCCTTGCTATATGTTCGGTCTTTTTGATACATGTATATAATATGTATTTGTATATGTATAGTAACACTAATCTTCATTTCTCAATTTCCCCCCTCCTTTCCTTTCAGATGAGCATAGTTTGATTTCTAAGCCTGTGAGTGTCTTTCTCTTTGGAAATATGTTCATCTGTGTCAGTTATTAGATAATGCCATAAGTGATAATATAGTATATAGGTGTTTTGCTGTCCGACCTACTTCATGTTTTGTGATTATCTCCAGGCTCATCTATGGTGCCTCAAAGAGCAGTGCTTCAATGTTTTCCATGGCTAATATTCCATTGTGTACATGGACCACTTCTTCTTGGTGCATTCCTCTGTTGATGGACATTTTCGTTGCTTCCAAGTGTTGCCTATGGTAAATATTGCTGGAGTGCAGGATTGCCAGCCTGTGATTTTTGATTTTCATTTTCTCAGGTGATAGACCCAGCAGTGGGTATGATTGATTGACTGGTATGGTAGGTCAACGTTTACCTTTTCAAGGCACCTCAATTGTGCTTTCATTAGTGGCTCTTACCACATCCCCATTAGAATCGAGGGTACACATTTCTCCACAATCACGTCAGCATTTATTGCTTGCAGCATTTTTGTTGATGGCAGTTCTGACTGGTGTGAGCTGATAGGTTTTTGTAATTTGGGTTTACATGTCTGTAAAAATTCCTACAATTCATCATTTTTCCACGCCTTTTTCTTTTCTGTTAAAAGAAAAAAGAAAAAAAGTGTGAGTATAATATACCTCTTCAAATTTTCTTTTTGGAAGGTTGCACTCTGGAATTTTTTGGTCGATTTTCGACCTCAGTATTTTTTGGAGGGCCGGTGTCATTTACAGACCTGCAATTGGTGAATATTTAGTGACCTTTTGCAGTGGGTTTAAAGCTGCTCTTGTGGGAAACGGCCACCAGGATGCAGCATTTCTCCATTCCCAAATCTGGGTTACTAGGGCATCAGAGCCATTCTGGAAGTTGTTTGCCTAGGTTTTAAATTTGGATGGAATGTGCCAGGAAAACCCCCCATAAGTTTATGTCTCATTACTCCTAGTTCGTTGTTTTAATTTTTTCAACTGGGGTAATGGTAAGAATGTTGTTCGTCCAACGTGTACACACTCTGGTTCATCTACATATTGTATATAACTATTTATGTAGAGATCCTCTTTCCGTGTAAATTATTACAGAGTGTTCCATAATCCTTCCTTGCTATATGGTTGGTCTTTTTGATATATGTATATAATATGTATTTGTATACATATGGTAACGCTAATCTTCATTTATCCATTCCCCCCACCTTTCCTTTTAGATAAGCATAGTTTTTTTTTAATAAGTCTGTGATTGACTTTCTGTGTGGAAATATGTTCATTTGTGTCAGTTATTAGATAACGCCTATAAGTGATATCATAGGATATAGGACTTTTGCTTTCCGACTTACCTCATGTTCTGTGATTATCTCCAAGATCATCTATGGTGCCTCAAAGAGCAGTGTTTCATTGTTTTCCGTGGCTAGTATTCATTGTGTACATGGACCACTTCTTCTTTATCGTTTCATCTGTTGATGGACATTTTGGTTGCTTCACTGTCTTGTCTATTGTGAATCAGGCTGCAGTGCAGCTATTGCAGCCCGGGTCTTCTTCATTCTGGTCTTCTCAGGTGAGTGGCCCATTGGTGTGCCTGCTGGATGGAATGGTACCTCAATTTTTCCTTTTAAACGCAGCTCCTTTCTGTTGTCATTATTTGCGTTTAACCCTCTTACATCTCACCAGCAGCTAGAGGGTACACAATTCTCTAAAACCTCTTCAGCATTTATTGTTTGTAGACTTTTTGCCAATGGTCAGTCGATTGGTGTGAGTTGAAAAGTTTTTGTAGATTAGATTGCATGAGTCTAATACTTCCTGAGGCTGAGCTTTTATCCATTTTCCTTTCTTTAAAAAGAGAGTGAGTAAAACTTACGTCTTCATACTATCTTCGTGAACATTTTGCCTGTTTTGAATTATTTTATCCATTCCCTACCTCAGCACAATTTTGAGGGCAGGTGTCCTTTACAGCCCTGTTTGCTTATGAATGGTAAGTGACTATTAGCTGTGGGTTAAAAGTTGCTCTTGCGGGAATCGGCCACAAGGCGGCAGCATTTCTCCTTTACCAAATCTGGTTACTAGGGCAACAGAGCCTTACTGGAAGTGGTGTTCTAGGTGTTAATTAGAATAGAATGTGCGAGGAAAAAGCCCTTTAAGTTTATGTCTCATTATTTCTTGTTGGTATTTTTAACTTAATTTTTATTTTTTATCACAGCAAACTTGATTACAATGTTTTGTTTGTTCTAGGTGTGCAAGATGTGGTTCTTTCACACATACACATATATCTATTCTTCTTCGGATCCTTTTCCCATGTAGGTTATGACACAATGTTGAGTAGTCTTCTCTTGGTATTGCGTAGGTCTTTGGTGATTATATATTTCACATGTGTTTGTATCTCTCTGTTAACCTCAATATGGTAATGTATCCAATCCTCACACCTGTCCATTTGGTGAACCATAAGTTTTTTTAATGAATCTATGATAGTGTTTGTGGAAATATCTTTGTTTGTATCATTTTTTAGGTAACCCCTATATGTGATATGATAGGATATGTGTCTTTCGCTTTCTCACTTACTCCAAGTTGCATGATTACTTCTAGACTCATCTATGGTGCTGCAAATGGCATTGTATCATTTTTTCAGTAGCTCATATTCCATCTGTACAGGTAGCAGTTCTTCTTTGTCCACCCATCTGTCGGTGGACTTTTTGGTTACTTCCATATCTTGGCTATTGTAATACTATGCAGTGCAGATTTGCGTGCCTGTGTCCTTCCAATTCTGTCTTCTTAGTTTATAGGTCCAGGAATAGATCTGCTGGATCATACGCTAGCTCAATGTTTACCTTTTAAAGGCACCTCTGTTCTGTTCTCCTTAGTGGTTCTTTCCAGGTTATGTCCCACTTAATGTGGAGGGCATGTATTTCTTCCCAGCACCTTCAGGATTTATTCTTTGTAGTTTTTGCTGATGATTATTCTGAGTGGTGTGAGCTGATACCTCTTTGTGGTTGAATTTGCATGAGTCTCATAATGCGTTGAAATTGAGCTTTAAGACATGTCCTTTTAATTTTTCCAGCTGTGATTAGAGCTTATTTCTTCAAAGTGTTTTCTTAAAGTATGTGTCACCATTTGAAATATTTTGGCCATTATCTCCCTCAAGACATTTTGAGGGCAGGTTTCATTTACAGCCCTGCAGTACTTGTTCATATGAAGTGACATTAGCTCAGGCTTTAAACCTGCTTTTGCAGGTAACGGCCAGAGAGCGGCAGCCTTTCTACATTCCCCTTGCTGGTACTAGGGAAACAGACCTACCGGCCAGTGGTGTTCTTCGGTTATAAATTAGAGTGCAATGTGCCCGGATAAACCCACAAATGTTGATGTCTCCTTGCTTTTGTTTGTTTTTAAATTTAATTTATATTTATTATTAGAGTAATATTCCATTTTGTAAGTGGACCACTTCTTCTTGGTGCATTCCTCGGTTGATGGACATTTTCATTGCTTCCACGTGCTGGCTATGGTAAATCTTGCTGGCGTACAGGTTTGCCAGCCTGTGACTTTTTGATTCTCATTCTCTCAGGTGATAGGCCAAGCAGTGGTTGTGATTGATTGACTGGTAGCTCAATGTTTCCCTTTTCAAAGCACCTACACTGTGTTTTCATTAGTGGCTCTTTACGTGCCACCCCTTACAAAAGAGGGTACGCATTTCTCCACACTCCCTTCACCATTTATTTTTTGCAGCATTTTTCCTAATGGCCATTCTGACTGCTGTGAGCTGATAGGTTTTTGTATTATGGGTATGCATGTCATTAAATTTTTTTTAATTCGTCATATTCCTACCCCTTTTTCTTTTCTCTTAAAAGAAAAACCCGTGAGTACAATAGAGCTCTTGAAATTGTCTGCTTCGAAGGTTGCCCTCTTGTGAAGTTTTTGGTCGATTTTTGACCCCAGAAATTTTCTGGAGGGCAAGTGTCATTTACAGAACGGCAAGTTGGTGAAAATTTAGTGACCTTTTGCAGTAGGTTCAAAGCTGCTGTTGTGGGAAACGGCCACAAGGAGGTAGCATTTCTCCATTCCCCAATCTGGGTACTAGGGCAGCAGAGCCTTTCTGGAAGTCATTGTCCTAGGTTGTAAATTAGAATGGAATTTGCCAGGAGAAGTCCCCATAAGTTTATGTCTCATTACTTCTTCTTGGTTTTTAAATTTTTTTAATCTGGGTAAAGTTTAGAATATTGTTTGTCTTTGGTGTACGCAGTCTGGTTCCTTTGTACATTATGTATGTCTATTAATGTACAGATCCTCTTCCCATGTAAAATATTACAGTGTTCCGTTGACCTCCCTTGCTATATGTTCGGTCTTTTTGATACATGTATATAATATGTATTTGTATATGTATAGTAACACTAATCTTCATTTCTCAATTTCCCCCCTCCTTTCCTTTCAGATGAGCATAGTTTGATTTCTAAGCCTGTGAGTGTCTTTCTCTTTGGAAATATGTTCATCTGTGTCAGTTATTAGATAATGCCATAAGTGATAATATAGTATATAGGTGTTTTGCTGTCCGACCTACTTCATGTTTTGTGATTATCTCCAGGCTCATCTATGGTGCCTCAAAGAGCAGTGCTTCAATGTTTTCCATGGCTAATATTCCATTGTGTACATGGACCACTTCTTCTTGGTGCATTCCTCTGTTGATGGACATTTTCGTTGCTTCCAAGTGTTGCCTATGGTAAATATTGCTGGAGTGCAGGATTGCCAGCCTGTGATTTTTGATTTTCATTTTCTCAGGTGATAGACCCAGCAGTGGGTATGATTGATTGACTGGTATGGTAGGTCAACGTTTACCTTTTCAAGGCACCTCAATTGTGCTTTCATTAGTGGCTCTTACCACATCCCCATTAGAATCGAGGGTACACATTTCTCCACAATCACGTCAGCATTTATTGCTTGCAGCATTTTTGTTGATGGCAGTTCTGACTGGTGTGAGCTGATAGGTTTTTGTAATTTGGGTTTACATGTCTGTAAAAATTCCTACAATTCATCATTTTTCCACGCCTTTTTCTTTTCTGTTAAAAGAAAAAAGAAAAAAAGTGTGAGTATAATATACCTCTTCAAATTTTCTTTTTGGAAGGTTGCACTCTGGAATTTTTTGGTCGATTTTCGACCTCAGTATTTTTTGGAGGGCCGGTGTCATTTACAGACCTGCAATTGGTGAATATTTAGTGACCTTTTGCAGTGGGTTTAAAGCTGCTCTTGTGGGAAACGGCCACCAGGATGCAGCATTTCTCCATTCCCAAATCTGGGTTACTAGGGCATCAGAGCCATTCTGGAAGTTGTTTGCCTAGGTTTTAAATTTGGATGGAATGTGCCAGGAAAACCCCCCATAAGTTTATGTCTCATTACTCCTAGTTCGTTGTTTTAATTTTTTCAACTGGGGTAATGGTAAGAATGTTGTTCGTCCAACGTGTACACACTCTGGTTCATCTACATATTGTATATAACTATTTATGTAGAGATCCTCTTTCCGTGTAAATTATTACAGAGTGTTCCATAATCCTTCCTTGCTATATGGTTGGTCTTTTTGATATATGTATATAATATGTATTTGTATACATATGGTAACGCTAATCTTCATTTATCCATTCCCCCCACCTTTCCTTTTAGATAAGCATAGTTTTTTTTTAATAAGTCTGTGATTGACTTTCTGTGTGGAAATATGTTCATTTGTGTCAGTTATTAGATAACGCCTATAAGTGATATCATAGGATATAGGACTTTTGCTTTCCGACTTACCTCATGTTCTGTGATTATCTCCAAGATCATCTATGGTGCCTCAAAGAGCAGTGTTTCATTGTTTTCCGTGGCTAGTATTCATTGTGTACATGGACCACTTCTTCTTTATCGTTTCATCTGTTGATGGACATTTTGGTTGCTTCACTGTCTTGTCTATTGTGAATCAGGCTGCAGTGCAGCTTTTGCAGCCCGGGTCTTCTTCATTCTGGTCTTCTCAGGTGAGTGGCCCATTGGTGTGCCTGCTGGATGGAATGGTACCTCAATTTTTCCTTTTAAACGCAGCTCCTTTCTGTTGTCATTATTTGCGTTTAACCCTCTTACATCTCACCAGCAGCTAGAGGGTACACAGTTCTCTAAAACCTCTTCAGCATTTATTGTTTGTAGACTTTTTGCCAATGGTCAGTCGATTGGTGTGAGTTGAAAAGTTTTTGTAGATTAGATTGCATGAGTCTAATACTTCCTGAGGCTGAGGTTTTATCCATTTTCCTTTCTTTAAAAAGAGAGTGAGTAAAACTTACGTCTTCATACTATCTTCGTGAACATTTTGCCTGTTTTGAATTCTTTTATCCATTCCCTACCTCAGCACAATTTTGAGGGCAGGTGTCCTTTACAGCCCTGTTTGCTTATGAATGGTAAGTGACTATTAGCTGTGGGTTAAAAGTTGCTCTTGCGGGAATCGGCCACAAGGCGGCAGCATTTCTCCTTTACCAAATCTGGTTACTAGGGCAACAGAGCCTTACTGGAAGTGGTGTTCTAGGTGTTAATTAGAATAGAATGTGCGAGGAAAAAGCCCTTTAAGTTTATGTCTCATTATTTCTTGTTGGTATTTTTAACTTAATTTTTATTTTTTATCACAGCAAACTTGATTACAATGTTTTGTTTGTTCTAGGTGTGCAAGATGTGGTTCTTTCACACATACACATATATCTATTCTTCTTCGGATCCTTTTCCCATGTAGGTTATGACACAATGTTGAGTAGTCTTCTCTTGGTATTGCGTAGGTCTTTGGTGATTATATATTTCACATGTGTTTGTATCTCTCTGTTAACCTCAATATGGTAATGTATCCAATCCTCACACCTGTCCATTTGGTGAACCATAAGTTTTTTTAATGAATCTATGATAGTGTTTGTGGAAATATCTTTGTTTGTATCATTTTTTAGGTAACCCCTATATGTGATATGATAGGATATGTGTCTTTCGCTTTCTCACTTACTCCAAGTTGCATGATTACTTCTAGACTCATCTATGGTGCTGCAAATGGCATTGTATCATTTTTTCAGTAGCTCACATTCCATCTGTACAGGTAGCAGTTCTTCTTTGTCCACCCATCTGTCGATGGACTTTTTGGTTACTTCCATATCTTGGCTATTGTAATACTATGCAGTGCAGATTTGCGTGCCTGTGTCCTTCCAATTCTGTCTTCTTAGTTTATAGGTCCAGGAATAGATCTGCTGGATCATACGCTAGCTCAATGTTTACCTTTTAAAGGCACCTCTGTTCTGTTCTCCTTAGTGGTTCTTTCCAGGTTATGTCCCACTTAATGTGGAGGGCATGTATTTCTTCCCAGCACCTTCAGGATTTATTCTTTGTAGTTTTTGCTGATGATTATTCTGAGTGGTGTGAGCTGATACCTCTTTGTGGTTGAATTTGCATGTGTCTCATAATGCGTTGAAATTGAGCTTTAAGACATGTCCTTTTAATTTTTCCAGCTGTGATTAGAGCTTATTTCTTCAAAGTGTTTTCTTAAAGTATGTGTCACCATTTGAAATATTTTGGCCATTATCTCCCTCAAGACATTTTGAGGGCAGGTTTCATTTACAGCCCTGCAGTACTTGTTCATATGAAGTGACATTAGCTCAGGCTTTAAACCTGCTTTTGCAGGTAACGGCCAGAGAGCGGCAGCCTTTCTACATTCCCCTTGCTGGTACTAGGGAAACAGACCTACCGGCCAGTGGTGTTCTTCGGTTATAAATTAGAGTGCAATGTGCCCGGATAAACCCACAAATGTTGATGTCTCCTTGCTTTTGTTTGTTTTTAAATTTAATTTATATTTATTATTAGAGTAATATTCCATTTTGTAAGTGGACCACTTCTTCTTGGTGCATTCCTCGGTTGATGGACATTTTCATTGCTTCCACGTGCTGGCTATGGTAAATCTTGCTGGCGTACAGGTTTGCCAGCCTGTGACTTTTTGATTCTCATTCTCTCAGGTGATAGGCCAAGCAGTGGTTGTGATTGATTGACTGGTAGCTCAATGTTTCCCTTTTCAAAGCACCTACACTGTGTTTTCATTAGTGGCTCTTTACGTGCCACCCCTTACAAAAGAGGGTACGCATTTCTCCACACTCCCTTCACCATTTATTTTTTGCAGCATTTTTCCTAATGGCCATTCTGACTGCTGTGAGCTGATAGGTTTTTGTATTATGGGTATGCATGTCATTAAATTTTTTTTAATTCGTCATATTCCTACCCCTTTTTCTTTTCTCTTAAAAGAAAAACCCGTGAGTACAATAGAGCTCTTGAAATTGTCTGCTTCGAAGGTTGCCCTCTTGTGAAGTTTTTGGTCGATTTTTGACCCCAGAAATTTTCTGGAGGGCAAGTGTCATTTACAGAACGGCAAGTTGGTGAAAATTTAGTGACCTTTTGCAGTAGGTTCAAAGCTGCTGTTGTGGGAAACGGCCACAAGGAGGTAGCATTTCTCCATTCCCCAATCTGGGTACTAGGGCAGCAGAGCCTTTCTGGAAGTCATTGTCCTAGGTTGTAAATTAGAATGGAATTTGCCAGGAGAAGTCCCCATAAGTTTATGTCTCATTACTTCTTCTTGGTTTTTAAATTTTTTTAATCTGGGTAAAGTTTAGAATATTGTTTGTCTTTGGTGTACGCAGTCTGGTTCCTTTGTACATTATGTATGTCTATTAATGTACAGATCCTCTTCCCATGTAAAATATTACAGTGTTCCGTTGACCTCCCTTGCTATATGTTCGGTCTTTTTGATACATGTATATAATATGTATTTGTATATGTATAGTAACACTAATCTTCATTTCTCAATTTCCCCCCTCCTTTCCTTTCAGATGAGCATAGTTTGATTTCTAAGCCTGTGAGTGTCTTTCTCTTTGGAAATATGTTCATCTGTGTCAGTTATTAGATAATGCCATAAGTGATAATATAGTATATAGGTGTTTTGCTGTCCGACCTACTTCATGTTTTGTGATTATCTCCAGGCTCATCTATGGTGCCTCAAAGAGCAGTGCTTCAATGTTTTCCATGGCTAATATTCCATTGTGTACATGGACCACTTCTTCTTGGTGCATTCCTCTGTTGATGGACATTTTCGTTGCTTCCAAGTGTTGCCTATGGTAAATATTGCTGGAGTGCAGGATTGCCAGCCTGTGATTTTTGATTTTCATTTTCTCAGGTGATAGACCCAGCAGTGGGTATGATTGATTGACTGGTATGGTAGGTCAACGTTTACCTTTTCAAGGCACCTCAATTGTGCTTTCATTAGTGGCTCTTACCACATCCCCATTAGAATCGAGGGTACACATTTCTCCACAATCACGTCAGCATTTATTGCTTGCAGCATTTTTGTTGATGGCAGTTCTGACTGGTGTGAGCTGATAGGTTTTTGTAATTTGGGTTTACATGTCTGTAAAAATTCCTACAATTCATCATTTTTCCACGCCTTTTTCTTTTCTGTTAAAAGAAAAAAGAAAAAAAGTGTGAGTATAATATACCTCTTCAAATTTTCTTTTTGGAAGGTTGCACTCTGGAATTTTTTGGTCGATTTTCGACCTCAGTATTTTTTGGAGGGCCGGTGTCATTTACAGACCTGCAATTGGTGAATATTTAGTGACCTTTTGCAGTGGGTTTAAAGCTGCTCTTGTGGGAAACGGCCACCAGGATGCAGCATTTCTCCATTCCCAAATCTGGGTTACTAGGGCATCAGAGCCATTCTGGAAGTTGTTTGCCTAGGTTTTAAATTTGGATGGAATGTGCCAGGAAAACCCCCCATAAGTTTATGTCTCATTACTCCTAGTTCGTTGTTTTAATTTTTTCAACTGGGGTAATGGTAAGAATGTTGTTCGTCCAACGTGTACACACTCTGGTTCATCTACATATTGTATATAACTATTTATGTAGAGATCCTCTTTCCGTGTAAATTATTACAGAGTGTTCCATAATCCTTCCTTGCTATATGGTTGGTCTTTTTGATATATGTATATAATATGTATTTGTATACATATGGTAACGCTAATCTTCATTTATCCATTCCCCCCACCTTTCCTTTTAGATAAGCATAGTTTTTTTTTAATAAGTCTGTGATTGACTTTCTGTGTGGAAATATGTTCATTTGTGTCAGTTATTAGATAACGCCTATAAGTGATATCATAGGATATAGGACTTTTGCTTTCCGACTTACCTCATGTTCTGTGATTATCTCCAAGATCATCTATGGTGCCTCAAAGAGCAGTGTTTCATTGTTTTCCGTGGCTAGTATTCATTGTGTACATGGACCACTTCTTCTTTATCGTTTCATCTGTTGATGGACATTTTGGTTGCTTCACTGTCTTGTCTATTGTGAATCAGGCTGCAGTGCAGCTATTGCAGCCCGGGTCTTCTTCATTCTGGTCTTCTCAGGTGAGTGGCCCATTGGTGTGCCTGCTGGATGGAATGGTACCTCAATTTTTCCTTTTAAACGCAGCTCCTTTCTGTTGTCATTATTTGCGTTTAACCCTCTTACATCTCACCAGCAGCTAGAGGGTACACAGTTCTCTAAAACCTCTTCAGCATTTATTGTTTGTAGACTTTTTGCCAATGGTCAGTCGATTGGTGTGAGTTGAAAAGTTTTTGTAGATTAGATTGCATGAGTCTAATACTTCCTGAGGCTGAGCTTTTATCCATTTTCCTTTCTTTAAAAAGAGAGTGAGTAAAACTTACGTCTTCATACTATCTTCGTGAACATTTTGCCTGTTTTGAATTATTTTATCCATTCCCTACCTCAGCACAATTTTGAGGGCAGGTGTCCTTTACAGCCCTGTTTGCTTATGAATGGTAAGTGACTATTAGCTGTGGGTTAAAAGTTGCTCTTGCGGGAATCGGCCACAAGGCGGCAGCATTTCTCCTTTACCAAATCTGGTTACTAGGGCAACAGAGCCTTACTGGAAGTGGTGTTCTAGGTGTTAATTAGAATAGAATGTGCGAGGAAAAAGCCCTTTAAGTTTATGTCTCATTATTTCTTGTTGGTATTTTTAACTTAATTTTTATTTTTTATCACAGCAAACTTGATTACAATGTTTTGTTTGTTCTAGGTGTGCAAGATGTGGTTCTTTCACACATACACATATATCTATTCTTCTTCGGATCCTTTTCCCATGTAGGTTATGACACAATGTTGAGTAGTCTTCTCTTGGTATTGCGTAGGTCTTTGGTGATTATATATTTCACATGTGTTTGTATCTCTCTGTTAACCTCAATATGGTAATGTATCCAATCCTCACACCTGTCCATTTGGTGAACCATAAGTTTTTTTAATGAATCTATGATAGTGTTTGTGGAAATATCTTTGTTTGTATCATTTTTTAGGTAACCCCTATATGTGATATGATAGGATATGTGTCTTTCGCTTTCTCACTTACTCCAAGTTGCATGATTACTTCTAGACTCATCTATGGTGCTGCAAATGGCATTGTATCATTTTTTCAGTAGCTCATATTCCATCTGTACAGGTAGCAGTTCTTCTTTGTCCACCCATCTGTCGGTGGACTTTTTGGTTACTTCCATATCTTGGCTATTGTAATACTATGCAGTGCAGATTTGCGTGCCTGTGTCCTTCCAATTCTGTCTTCTTAGTTTATAGGTCCAGGAATAGATCTGCTGGATCATACGCTAGCTCAATGTTTACCTTTTAAAGGCACCTCTGTTCTGTTCTCCTTAGTGGTTCTTTCCAGGTTATGTCCCACTTAATGTGGAGGGCATGTATTTCTTCCCAGCACCTTCAGGATTTATTCTTTGTAGTTTTTGCTGATGATTATTCTGAGTGGTGTGAGCTGATACCTCTTTGTGGTTGAATTTGCATGAGTCTCATAATGCGTTGAAATTGAGCTTTAAGACATGTCCTTTTAATTTTTCCAGCTGTGATTAGAGCTTATTTCTTCAAAGTGTTTTCTTAAAGTATGTGTCACCATTTGAAATATTTTGGCCATTATCTCCCTCAAGACATTTTGAGGGCAGGTTTCATTTACAGCCCTGCAGTACTTGTTCATATGAAGTGACATTAGCTCAGGCTTTAAACCTGCTTTTGCAGGTAACGGCCAGAGAGCGGCAGCCTTTCTACATTCCCCTTGCTGGTACTAGGGAAACAGACCTACCGGCCAGTGGTGTTCTTCGGTTATAAATTAGAGTGCAATGTGCCCGGATAAACCCACAAATGTTGATGTCTCCTTGCTTTTGTTTGTTTTTAAATTTAATTTATATTTATTATTAGAGTAATATTCCATTTTGTAAGTGGACCACTTCTTCTTGGTGCATTCCTCGGTTGATGGACATTTTCATTGCTTCCACGTGCTGGCTATGGTAAATCTTGCTGGCGTACAGGTTTGCCAGCCTGTGACTTTTTGATTCTCATTCTCTCAGGTGATAGGCCAAGCAGTGGTTGTGATTGATTGACTGGTAGCTCAATGTTTCCCTTTTCAAAGCACCTACACTGTGTTTTCATTAGTGGCTCTTTACGTGCCACCCCTTACAAAAGAGGGTACGCATTTCTCCACACTCCCTTCACCATTTATTTTTTGCAGCATTTTTCCTAATGGCCATTCTGACTGCTGTGAGCTGATAGGTTTTTGTATTATGGGTATGCATGTCATTAAATTTTTTTTAATTCGTCATATTCCTACCCCTTTTTCTTTTCTCTTAAAAGAAAAACCCGTGAGTACAATAGAGCTCTTGAAATTGTCTGCTTCGAAGGTTGCCCTCTTGTGAAGTTTTTGGTCGATTTTTGACCCCAGAAATTTTCTGGAGGGCAAGTGTCATTTACAGAACGGCAAGTTGGTGAAAATTTAGTGACCTTTTGCAGTAGGTTCAAAGCTGCTGTTGTGGGAAACGGCCACAAGGAGGTAGCATTTCTCCATTCCCCAATCTGGGTACTAGGGCAGCAGAGCCTTTCTGGAAGTCATTGTCCTAGGTTGTAAATTAGAATGGAATTTGCCAGGAGAAGTCCCCATAAGTTTATGTCTCATTACTTCTTCTTGGTTTTTAAATTTTTTTAATCTGGGTAAAGTTTAGAATATTGTTTGTCTTTGGTGTACGCAGTCTGGTTCCTTTGTACATTATGTATGTCTATTAATGTACAGATCCTCTTCCCATGTAAAATATTACAGTGTTCCGTTGACCTCCCTTGCTATATGTTCGGTCTTTTTGATACATGTATATAATATGTATTTGTATATGTATAGTAACACTAATCTTCATTTCTCAATTTCCCCCCTCCTTTCCTTTCAGATGAGCATAGTTTGATTTCTAAGCCTGTGAGTGTCTTTCTCTTTGGAAATATGTTCATCTGTGTCAGTTATTAGATAATGCCATAAGTGATAATATAGTATATAGGTGTTTTGCTGTCCGACCTACTTCATGTTTTGTGATTATCTCCAGGCTCATCTATGGTGCCTCAAAGAGCAGTGCTTCAATGTTTTCCATGGCTAATATTCCATTGTGTACATGGACCACTTCTTCTTGGTGCATTCCTCTGTTGATGGACATTTTCGTTGCTTCCAAGTGTTGCCTATGGTAAATATTGCTGGAGTGCAGGATTGCCAGCCTGTGATTTTTGATTTTCATTTTCTCAGGTGATAGACCCAGCAGTGGGTATGATTGATTGACTGGTATGGTAGGTCAACGTTTACCTTTTCAAGGCACCTCAATTGTGCTTTCATTAGTGGCTCTTACCACATCCCCATTAGAATCGAGGGTACACATTTCTCCACAATCACGTCAGCATTTATTGCTTGCAGCATTTTTGTTGATGGCAGTTCTGACTGGTGTGAGCTGATAGGTTTTTGTAATTTGGGTTTACATGTCTGTAAAAATTCCTACAATTCATCATTTTTCCACGCCTTTTTCTTTTCTGTTAAAAGAAAAAAGAAAAAAAGTGTGAGTATAATATACCTCTTCAAATTTTCTTTTTGGAAGGTTGCACTCTGGAATTTTTTGGTCGATTTTCGACCTCAGTATTTTTTGGAGGGCCGGTGTCATTTACAGACCTGCAATTGGTGAATATTTAGTGACCTTTTGCAGTGGGTTTAAAGCTGCTCTTGTGGGAAACGGCCACCAGGATGCAGCATTTCTCCATTCCCAAATCTGGGTTACTAGGGCATCAGAGCCATTCTGGAAGTTGTTTGCCTAGGTTTTAAATTTGGATGGAATGTGCCAGGAAAACCCCCCATAAGTTTATGTCTCATTACTCCTAGTTCGTTGTTTTAATTTTTTCAACTGGGGTAATGGTAAGAATGTTGTTCGTCCAACGTGTACACACTCTGGTTCATCTACATATTGTATATAACTATTTATGTAGAGATCCTCTTTCCGTGTAAATTATTACAGAGTGTTCCATAATCCTTCCTTGCTATATGGTTGGTCTTTTTGATATATGTATATAATATGTATTTGTATACATATGGTAACGCTAATCTTCATTTATCCATTCCCCCCACCTTTCCTTTTAGATAAGCATAGTTTTTTTTTAATAAGTCTGTGATTGACTTTCTGTGTGGAAATATGTTCATTTGTGTCAGTTATTAGATAACGCCTATAAGTGATATCATAGGATATAGGACTTTTGCTTTCCGACTTACCTCATGTTCTGTGATTATCTCCAAGATCATCTATGGTGCCTCAAAGAGCAGTGTTTCATTGTTTTCCGTGGCTAGTATTCATTGTGTACATGGACCACTTCTTCTTTATCGTTTCATCTGTTGATGGACATTTTGGTTGCTTCACTGTCTTGTCTATTGTGAATCAGGCTGCAGTGCAGCTATTGCAGCCCGGGTCTTCTTCATTCTGGTCTTCTCAGGTGAGTGGCCCATTGGTGTGCCTGCTGGATGGAATGGTACCTCAATTTTTCCTTTTAAACGCAGCTCCTTTCTGTTGTCATTATTTGCGTTTAACCCTCTTACATCTCACCAGCAGCTAGAGGGTACACAGTTCTCTAAAACCTCTTCAGCATTTATTGTTTGTAGACTTTTTGCCAATGGTCAGTCGATTGGTGTGAGTTGAAAAGTTTTTGTAGATTAGATTGCATGAGTCTAATACTTCCTGAGGCTGAGCTTTTATCCATTTTCCTTTCTTTAAAAAGAGAGTGAGTAAAACTTACGTCTTCATACTATCTTCGTGAACATTTTGCCTGTTTTGAATTATTTTATCCATTCCCTACCTCAGCACAATTTTGAGGGCAGGTGTCCTTTACAGCCCTGTTTGCTTATGAATGGTAAGTGACTATTAGCTGTGGGTTAAAAGTTGCTCTTGCGGGAATCGGCCACAAGGCGGCAGCATTTCTCCTTTACCAAATCTGGTTACTAGGGCAACAGAGCCTTACTGGAAGTGGTGTTCTAGGTGTTAATTAGAATAGAATGTGCGAGGAAAAAGCCCTTTAAGTTTATGTCTCATTATTTCTTGTTGGTATTTTTAACTTAATTTTTATTTTTTATCACAGCAAACTTGATTACAATGTTTTGTTTGTTCTAGGTGTGCAAGATGTGGTTCTTTCACACATACACATATATCTATTCTTCTTCGGATCCTTTTCCCATGTAGGTTATGACACAATGTTGAGTAGTCTTCTCTTGGTATTGCGTAGGTCTTTGGTGATTATATATTTCACATGTGTTTGTATCTCTCTGTTAACCTCAATATGGTAATGTATCCAATCCTCACACCTGTCCATTTGGTGAACCATAAGTTTTTTTAATGAATCTATGATAGTGTTTGTGGAAATATCTTTGTTTGTATCATTTTTTAGGTAACCCCTATATGTGATATGATAGGATATGTGTCTTTCGCTTTCTCACTTACTCCAAGTTGCATGATTACTTCTAGACTCATCTATGGTGCTGCAAATGGCATTGTATCATTTTTTCAGTAGCTCATATTCCATCTGTACAGGTAGCAGTTCTTCTTTGTCCACCCATCTGTCGGTGGACTTTTTGGTTACTTCCATATCTTGGCTATTGTAATACTATGCAGTGCAGATTTGCGTGCCTGTGTCCTTCCAATTCTGTCTTCTTAGTTTATAGGTCCAGGAATAGATCTGCTGGATCATACGCTAGCTCAATGTTTACCTTTTAAAGGCACCTCTGTTCTGTTCTCCTTAGTGGTTCTTTCCAGGTTATGTCCCACTTAATGTGGAGGGCATGTATTTCTTCCCAGCACCTTCAGGATTTATTCTTTGTAGTTTTTGCTGATGATTATTCTGAGTGGTGTGAGCTGATACCTCTTTGTGGTTGAATTTGCATGAGTCTCATAATGCGTTGAAATTGAGCTTTAAGACATGTCCTTTTAATTTTTCCAGCTGTGATTAGAGCTTATTTCTTCAAAGTGTTTTCTTAAAGTATGTGTCACCATTTGAAATATTTTGGCCATTATCTCCCTCAAGACATTTTGAGGGCAGGTTTCATTTACAGCCCTGCAGTACTTGTTCATATGAAGTGACATTAGCTCAGGCTTTAAACCTGCTTTTGCAGGTAACGGCCAGAGAGCGGCAGCCTTTCTACATTCCCCTTGCTGGTACTAGGGAAACAGACCTACCGGCCAGTGGTGTTCTTCGGTTATAAATTAGAGTGCAATGTGCCCGGATAAACCCACAAATGTTGATGTCTCCTTGCTTTTGTTTGTTTTTAAATTTAATTTATATTTATTATTAGAGTAATATTCCATTTTGTAAGTGGACCACTTCTTCTTGGTGCATTCCTCGGTTGATGGACATTTTCATTGCTTCCACGTGCTGGCTATGGTAAATCTTGCTGGCGTACAGGTTTGCCAGCCTGTGACTTTTTGATTCTCATTCTCTCAGGTGATAGGCCAAGCAGTGGTTGTGATTGATTGACTGGTAGCTCAATGTTTCCCTTTTCAAAGCACCTACACTGTGTTTTCATTAGTGGCTCTTTACGTGCCACCCCTTACAAAAGAGGGTACGCATTTCTCCACACTCCCTTCACCATTTATTTTTTGCAGCATTTTTCCTAATGGCCATTCTGACTGCTGTGAGCTGATAGGTTTTTGTATTATGGGTATGCATGTCATTAAATTTTTTTTAATTCGTCATATTCCTACCCCTTTTTCTTTTCTCTTAAAAGAAAAACCCGTGAGTACAATAGAGCTCTTGAAATTGTCTGCTTCGAAGGTTGCCCTCTTGTGAAGTTTTTGGTCGATTTTTGACCCCAGAAATTTTCTGGAGGGCAAGTGTCATTTACAGAACGGCAAGTTGGTGAAAATTTAGTGACCTTTTGCAGTAGGTTCAAAGCTGCTGTTGTGGGAAACGGCCACAAGGAGGTAGCATTTCTCCATTCCCCAATCTGGGTACTAGGGCAGCAGAGCCTTTCTGGAAGTCATTGTCCTAGGTTGTAAATTAGAATGGAATTTGCCAGGAGAAGTCCCCATAAGTTTATGTCTCATTACTTCTTCTTGGTTTTTAAATTTTTTTAATCTGGGTAAAGTTTAGAATATTGTTTGTCTTTGGTGTACGCAGTCTGGTTCCTTTGTACATTATGTATGTCTATTAATGTACAGATCCTCTTCCCATGTAAAATATTACAGTGTTCCGTTGACCTCCCTTGCTATATGTTCGGTCTTTTTGATACATGTATATAATATGTATTTGTATATGTATAGTAACACTAATCTTCATTTCTCAATTTCCCCCCTCCTTTCCTTTCAGATGAGCATAGTTTGATTTCTAAGCCTGTGAGTGTCTTTCTCTTTGGAAATATGTTCATCTGTGTCAGTTATTAGATAATGCCATAAGTGATAATATAGTATATAGGTGTTTTGCTGTCCGACCTACTTCATGTTTTGTGATTATCTCCAGGCTCATCTATGGTGCCTCAAAGAGCAGTGCTTCAATGTTTTCCATGGCTAATATTCCATTGTGTACATGGACCACTTCTTCTTGGTGCATTCCTCTGTTGATGGACATTTTCGTTGCTTCCAAGTGTTGCCTATGGTAAATATTGCTGGAGTGCAGGATTGCCAGCCTGTGATTTTTGATTTTCATTTTCTCAGGTGATAGACCCAGCAGTGGGTATGATTGATTGACTGGTATGGTAGGTCAACGTTTACCTTTTCAAGGCACCTCAATTGTGCTTTCATTAGTGGCTCTTACCACATCCCCATTAGAATCGAGGGTACACATTTCTCCACAATCACGTCAGCATTTATTGCTTGCAGCATTTTTGTTGATGGCAGTTCTGACTGGTGTGAGCTGATAGGTTTTTGTAATTTGGGTTTACATGTCTGTAAAAATTCCTACAATTCATCATTTTTCCACGCCTTTTTCTTTTCTGTTAAAAGAAAAAAGAAAAAAAGTGTGAGTATAATATACCTCTTCAAATTTTCTTTTTGGAAGGTTGCACTCTGGAATTTTTTGGTCGATTTTCGACCTCAGTATTTTTTGGAGGGCCGGTGTCATTTACAGACCTGCAATTGGTGAATATTTAGTGACCTTTTGCAGTGGGTTTAAAGCTGCTCTTGTGGGAAACGGCCACCAGGATGCAGCATTTCTCCATTCCCAAATCTGGGTTACTAGGGCATCAGAGCCATTCTGGAAGTTGTTTGCCTAGGTTTTAAATTTGGATGGAATGTGCCAGGAAAACCCCCCATAAGTTTATGTCTCATTACTCCTAGTTCGTTGTTTTAATTTTTTCAACTGGGGTAATGGTAAGAATGTTGTTCGTCCAACGTGTACACACTCTGGTTCATCTACATATTGTATATAACTATTTATGTAGAGATCCTCTTTCCGTGTAAATTATTACAGAGTGTTCCATAATCCTTCCTTGCTATATGGTTGGTCTTTTTGATATATGTATATAATATGTATTTGTATACATATGGTAACGCTAATCTTCATTTATCCATTCCCCCCACCTTTCCTTTTAGATAAGCATAGTTTTTTTTTAATAAGTCTGTGATTGACTTTCTGTGTGGAAATATGTTCATTTGTGTCAGTTATTAGATAACGCCTATAAGTGATATCATAGGATATAGGACTTTTGCTTTCCGACTTACCTCATGTTCTGTGATTATCTCCAAGATCATCTATGGTGCCTCAAAGAGCAGTGTTTCATTGTTTTCCGTGGCTAGTATTCATTGTGTACATGGACCACTTCTTCTTTATCGTTTCATCTGTTGATGGACATTTTGGTTGCTTCACTGTCTTGTCTATTGTGAATCAGGCTGCAGTGCAGCTTTTGCAGCCCGGGTCTTCTTCATTCTGGTCTTCTCAGGTGAGTGGCCCATTGGTGTGCCTGCTGGATGGAATGGTACCTCAATTTTTCCTTTTAAACGCAGCTCCTTTCTGTTGTCATTATTTGCGTTTAACCCTCTTACATCTCACCAGCAGCTAGAGGGTACACAGTTCTCTAAAACCTCTTCAGCATTTATTGTTTGTAGACTTTTTGCCAATGGTCAGTCGATTGGTGTGAGTTGAAAAGTTTTTGTAGATTAGATTGCATGAGTCTAATACTTCCTGAGGCTGAGGTTTTATCCATTTTCCTTTCTTTAAAAAGAGAGTGAGTAAAACTTACGTCTTCATACTATCTTCGTGAACATTTTGCCTGTTTTGAATTCTTTTATCCATTCCCTACCTCAGCACAATTTTGAGGGCAGGTGTCCTTTACAGCCCTGTTTGCTTATGAATGGTAAGTGACTATTAGCTGTGGGTTAAAAGTTGCTCTTGCGGGAATCGGCCACAAGGCGGCAGCATTTCTCCTTTACCAAATCTGGTTACTAGGGCAACAGAGCCTTACTGGAAGTGGTGTTCTAGGTGTTAATTAGAATAGAATGTGCGAGGAAAAAGCCCTTTAAGTTTATGTCTCATTATTTCTTGTTGGTATTTTTAACTTAATTTTTATTTTTTATCACAGCAAACTTGATTACAATGTTTTGTTTGTTCTAGGTGTGCAAGATGTGGTTCTTTCACACATACACATATATCTATTCTTCTTCGGATCCTTTTCCCATGTAGGTTATGACACAATGTTGAGTAGTCTTCTCTTGGTATTGCGTAGGTCTTTGGTGATTATATATTTCACATGTGTTTGTATCTCTCTGTTAACCTCAATATGGTAATGTATCCAATCCTCACACCTGTCCATTTGGTGAACCATAAGTTTTTTTAATGAATCTATGATAGTGTTTGTGGAAATATCTTTGTTTGTATCATTTTTTAGGTAACCCCTATATGTGATATGATAGGATATGTGTCTTTCGCTTTCTCACTTACTCCAAGTTGCATGATTACTTCTAGACTCATCTATGGTGCTGCAAATGGCATTGTATCATTTTTTCAGTAGCTCACATTCCATCTGTACAGGTAGCAGTTCTTCTTTGTCCACCCATCTGTCGATGGACTTTTTGGTTACTTCCATATCTTGGCTATTGTAATACTATGCAGTGCAGATTTGCGTGCCTGTGTCCTTCCAATTCTGTCTTCTTAGTTTATAGGTCCAGGAATAGATCTGCTGGATCATACGCTAGCTCAATGTTTACCTTTTAAAGGCACCTCTGTTCTGTTCTCCTTAGTGGTTCTTTCCAGGTTATGTCCCACTTAATGTGGAGGGCATGTATTTCTTCCCAGCACCTTCAGGATTTATTCTTTGTAGTTTTTGCTGATGATTATTCTGAGTGGTGTGAGCTGATACCTCTTTGTGGTTGAATTTGCATGTGTCTCATAATGCGTTGAAATTGAGCTTTAAGACATGTCCTTTTAATTTTTCCAGCTGTGATTAGAGCTTATTTCTTCAAAGTGTTTTCTTAAAGTATGTGTCACCATTTGAAATATTTTGGCCATTATCTCCCTCAAGACATTTTGAGGGCAGGTTTCATTTACAGCCCTGCAGTACTTGTTCATATGAAGTGACATTAGCTCAGGCTTTAAACCTGCTTTTGCAGGTAACGGCCAGAGAGCGGCAGCCTTTCTACATTCCCCTTGCTGGTACTAGGGAAACAGACCTACCGGCCAGTGGTGTTCTTCGGTTATAAATTAGAGTGCAATGTGCCCGGATAAACCCACAAATGTTGATGTCTCCTTGCTTTTGTTTGTTTTTAAATTTAATTTATATTTATTATTAGAGTAATATTCCATTTTGTAAGTGGACCACTTCTTCTTGGTGCATTCCTCGGTTGATGGACATTTTCATTGCTTCCACGTGCTGGCTATGGTAAATCTTGCTGGCGTACAGGTTTGCCAGCCTGTGACTTTTTGATTCTCATTCTCTCAGGTGATAGGCCAAGCAGTGGTTGTGATTGATTGACTGGTAGCTCAATGTTTCCCTTTTCAAAGCACCTACACTGTGTTTTCATTAGTGGCTCTTTACGTGCCACCCCTTACAAAAGAGGGTACGCATTTCTCCACACTCCCTTCACCATTTATTTTTTGCAGCATTTTTCCTAATGGCCATTCTGACTGCTGTGAGCTGATAGGTTTTTGTATTATGGGTATGCATGTCATTAAATTTTTTTTAATTCGTCATATTCCTACCCCTTTTTCTTTTCTCTTAAAAGAAAAACCCGTGAGTACAATAGAGCTCTTGAAATTGTCTGCTTCGAAGGTTGCCCTCTTGTGAAGTTTTTGGTCGATTTTTGACCCCAGAAATTTTCTGGAGGGCAAGTGTCATTTACAGAACGGCAAGTTGGTGAAAATTTAGTGACCTTTTGCAGTAGGTTCAAAGCTGCTGTTGTGGGAAACGGCCACAAGGAGGTAGCATTTCTCCATTCCCCAATCTGGGTACTAGGGCAGCAGAGCCTTTCTGGAAGTCATTGTCCTAGGTTGTAAATTAGAATGGAATTTGCCAGGAGAAGTCCCCATAAGTTTATGTCTCATTACTTCTTCTTGGTTTTTAAATTTTTTTAATCTGGGTAAAGTTTAGAATATTGTTTGTCTTTGGTGTACGCAGTCTGGTTCCTTTGTACATTATGTATGTCTATTAATGTACAGATCCTCTTCCCATGTAAAATATTACAGTGTTCCGTTGACCTCCCTTGCTATATGTTCGGTCTTTTTGATACATGTATATAATATGTATTTGTATATGTATAGTAACACTAATCTTCATTTCTCAATTTCCCCCCTCCTTTCCTTTCAGATGAGCATAGTTTGATTTCTAAGCCTGTGAGTGTCTTTCTCTTTGGAAATATGTTCATCTGTGTCAGTTATTAGATAATGCCATAAGTGATAATATAGTATATAGGTGTTTTGCTGTCCGACCTACTTCATGTTTTGTGATTATCTCCAGGCTCATCTATGGTGCCTCAAAGAGCAGTGCTTCAATGTTTTCCATGGCTAATATTCCATTGTGTACATGGACCACTTCTTCTTGGTGCATTCCTCTGTTGATGGACATTTTCGTTGCTTCCAAGTGTTGCCTATGGTAAATATTGCTGGAGTGCAGGATTGCCAGCCTGTGATTTTTGATTTTCATTTTCTCAGGTGATAGACCCAGCAGTGGGTATGATTGATTGACTGGTATGGTAGGTCAACGTTTACCTTTTCAAGGCACCTCAATTGTGCTTTCATTAGTGGCTCTTACCACATCCCCATTAGAATCGAGGGTACACATTTCTCCACAATCACGTCAGCATTTATTGCTTGCAGCATTTTTGTTGATGGCAGTTCTGACTGGTGTGAGCTGATAGGTTTTTGTAATTTGGGTTTACATGTCTGTAAAAATTCCTACAATTCATCATTTTTCCACGCCTTTTTCTTTTCTGTTAAAAGAAAAAAGAAAAAAAGTGTGAGTATAATATACCTCTTCAAATTTTCTTTTTGGAAGGTTGCACTCTGGAATTTTTTGGTCGATTTTCGACCTCAGTATTTTTTGGAGGGCCGGTGTCATTTACAGACCTGCAATTGGTGAATATTTAGTGACCTTTTGCAGTGGGTTTAAAGCTGCTCTTGTGGGAAACGGCCACCAGGATGCAGCATTTCTCCATTCCCAAATCTGGGTTACTAGGGCATCAGAGCCATTCTGGAAGTTGTTTGCCTAGGTTTTAAATTTGGATGGAATGTGCCAGGAAAACCCCCCATAAGTTTATGTCTCATTACTCCTAGTTCGTTGTTTTAATTTTTTCAACTGGGGTAATGGTAAGAATGTTGTTCGTCCAACGTGTACACACTCTGGTTCATCTACATATTGTATATAACTATTTATGTAGAGATCCTCTTTCCGTGTAAATTATTACAGAGTGTTCCATAATCCTTCCTTGCTATATGGTTGGTCTTTTTGATATATGTATATAATATGTATTTGTATACATATGGTAACGCTAATCTTCATTTATCCATTCCCCCCACCTTTCCTTTTAGATAAGCATAGTTTTTTTTTAATAAGTCTGTGATTGACTTTCTGTGTGGAAATATGTTCATTTGTGTCAGTTATTAGATAACGCCTATAAGTGATATCATAGGATATAGGACTTTTGCTTTCCGACTTACCTCATGTTCTGTGATTATCTCCAAGATCATCTATGGTGCCTCAAAGAGCAGTGTTTCATTGTTTTCCGTGGCTAGTATTCATTGTGTACATGGACCACTTCTTCTTTATCGTTTCATCTGTTGATGGACATTTTGGTTGCTTCACTGTCTTGTCTATTGTGAATCAGGCTGCAGTGCAGCTTTTGCAGCCCGGGTCTTCTTCATTCTGGTCTTCTCAGGTGAGTGGCCCATTGGTGTGCCTGCTGGATGGAATGGTACCTCAATTTTTCCTTTTAAACGCAGCTCCTTTCTGTTGTCATTATTTGCGTTTAACCCTCTTACATCTCACCAGCAGCTAGAGGGTACACAGTTCTCTAAAACCTCTTCAGCATTTATTGTTTGTAGACTTTTTGCCAATGGTCAGTCGATTGGTGTGAGTTGAAAAGTTTTTGTAGATTAGATTGCATGAGTCTAATACTTCCTGAGGCTGAGGTTTTATCCATTTTCCTTTCTTTAAAAAGAGAGTGAGTAAAACTTACGTCTTCATACTATCTTCGTGAACATTTTGCCTGTTTTGAATTCTTTTATCCATTCCCTACCTCAGCACAATTTTGAGGGCAGGTGTCCTTTACAGCCCTGTTTGCTTATGAATGGTAAGTGACTATTAGCTGTGGGTTAAAAGTTGCTCTTGCGGGAATCGGCCACAAGGCGGCAGCATTTCTCCTTTACCAAATCTGGTTACTAGGGCAACAGAGCCTTACTGGAAGTGGTGTTCTAGGTGTTAATTAGAATAGAATGTGCGAGGAAAAAGCCCTTTAAGTTTATGTCTCATTATTTCTTGTTGGTATTTTTAACTTAATTTTTATTTTTTATCACAGCAAACTTGATTACAATGTTTTGTTTGTTCTAGGTGTGCAAGATGTGGTTCTTTCACACATACACATATATCTATTCTTCTTCGGATCCTTTTCCCATGTAGGTTATGACACAATGTTGAGTAGTCTTCTCTTGGTATTGCGTAGGTCTTTGGTGATTATATATTTCACATGTGTTTGTATCTCTCTGTTAACCTCAATATGGTAATGTATCCAATCCTCACACCTGTCCATTTGGTGAACCATAAGTTTTTTTAATGAATCTATGATAGTGTTTGTGGAAATATCTTTGTTTGTATCATTTTTTAGGTAACCCCTATATGTGATATGATAGGATATGTGTCTTTCGCTTTCTCACTTACTCCAAGTTGCATGATTACTTCTAGACTCATCTATGGTGCTGCAAATGGCATTGTATCATTTTTTCAGTAGCTCACATTCCATCTGTACAGGTAGCAGTTCTTCTTTGTCCACCCATCTGTCGATGGACTTTTTGGTTACTTCCATATCTTGGCTATTGTAATACTATGCAGTGCAGATTTGCGTGCCTGTGTCCTTCCAATTCTGTCTTCTTAGTTTATAGGTCCAGGAATAGATCTGCTGGATCATACGCTAGCTCAATGTTTACCTTTTAAAGGCACCTCTGTTCTGTTCTCCTTAGTGGTTCTTTCCAGGTTATGTCCCACTTAATGTGGAGGGCATGTATTTCTTCCCAGCACCTTCAGGATTTATTCTTTGTAGTTTTTGCTGATGATTATTCTGAGTGGTGTGAGCTGATACCTCTTTGTGGTTGAATTTGCATGTGTCTCATAATGCGTTGAAATTGAGCTTTAAGACATGTCCTTTTAATTTTTCCAGCTGTGATTAGAGCTTATTTCTTCAAAGTGTTTTCTTAAAGTATGTGTCACCATTTGAAATATTTTGGCCATTATCTCCCTCAAGACATTTTGAGGGCAGGTTTCATTTACAGCCCTGCAGTACTTGTTCATATGAAGTGACATTAGCTCAGGCTTTAAACCTGCTTTTGCAGGTAACGGCCAGAGAGCGGCAGCCTTTCTACATTCCCCTTGCTGGTACTAGGGAAACAGACCTACCGGCCAGTGGTGTTCTTCGGTTATAAATTAGAGTGCAATGTGCCCGGATAAACCCACAAATGTTGATGTCTCCTTGCTTTTGTTTGTTTTTAAATTTAATTTATATTTATTATTAGAGTAATATTCCATTTTGTAAGTGGACCACTTCTTCTTGGTGCATTCCTCGGTTGATGGACATTTTCATTGCTTCCACGTGCTGGCTATGGTAAATCTTGCTGGCGTACAGGTTTGCCAGCCTGTGACTTTTTGATTCTCATTTTCTCAGGTGATAGGCCAAGCAGTGGTTGTGATTGATTGACTGGTAGCTCAATGTTTCCCTTTTCAAAGCACCTACACTGTGTTTTCATTAGTGGCTCTTTACGTGCCACCCCTTACAAAAGAGGGTACGCATTTCTCCACACTCCCTTCACCATTTATTTTTTGCAGCATTTTTCCTAATGGCCATTCTGACTGCTGTGAGCTGATAGGTTTTTGTATTATGGGTATGCATGTCATTAAATTTTTTTTAATTCGTCATATTCCTACCCCTTTTTCTTTTCTCTTAAAAGAAAAACCCGTGAGTACAATAGAGCTCTTGAAATTGTCTGCTTCGAAGGTTGCCCTCTTGTGAAGTTTTTGGTCGATTTTTGACCCCAGAAATTTTCTGGAGGGCAAGTGTCATTTACAGAACGGCAAGTTGGTGAAAATTTAGTGACCTTTTGCAGTAGGTTCAAAGCTGCTGTTGTGGGAAACGGCCACAAGGAGGTAGCATTTCTCCATTCCCCAATCTGGGTACTAGGGCAGCAGAGCCTTTCTGGAAGTCATTGTCCTAGGTTGTAAATTAGAATGGAATTTGCCAGGAGAACTCCCCATAAGTTTGTCTCATTACTTCTTCTTGGTTTTTAATTTTTTTTTAATCTGGGTAAAGTTTAGAATATTGTTTGTCTTTTGTGTACGCAGTCTGGTTCATTTGTACATTATGTATGTCTATTAATGTACAGATCCTCTTCCCATGTAAAATATTACAGTGTTCCGTTGACCTCCCTTGCTATATGTTCGGTCTTTTTGATACATGTATATAATATGTATTTGTATATGTATAGTAACACTACTCTTCATTTCTCAATTTCCCCCCTCCTTTCCTTTCAGATGAGCATAGTTTGATTTCTAAGCCTGTGAGTGTCTTTCTCTTTGGAAATATGTTCATCTGTGTCAGTTATTAGATAATGCCATAAGTGATAATATAGGATATAGGTGTTTTGCTGTCCGACCTACTTCATGTTTTGTGATTATTTCCAGGCTCATCTATGGTGCCTCAAAGAGCAGTGCTTCAATGTTTTCCATGGCTAATATTCCATTGTGTACATGGACCACTTCTTCTTGGTGCATTCCTCTGTTGATGGACATTTTCGTTGCTTCCAAGTGTTGCCTATGGTAAATATTGCTGGAGTGCAGGATTGCCAGCCTGTGATTTTTGATTTTCATTCTCAGGTGATAGACCCAGCAGTGGGTATGATTGATTGACTGGTATGGTATGTCAACGTTTACCTTTTCAAGGCACCTCAATTGTGCTTTCATTAGTGGCTCTTACCACGTCCCCCTTAGAATCGAGGGTACGCATTTCTCCAAAATCACGTCAGCATTTATTGTTTGCAGCATTTTTGTTGATGGCCGTTCTGACTGGTGTGAGCTGATAGGTTTTTGTAATTTAGGTTTACATGTCTGTAAAAATTCCTACAATTCATCATTTTTCCACGCCTTTTTCTTTTCTGTTAAAAGAAAAAAGCAAAAAAGTGTGACTATAATAAACCTCTTCAAATTTTCTTTTTGGAAGGTTGCACTCTGGAATTTTTTGCTCGATTTTCGACCTCAGTATTTTTTGGAGGGCCGGTGTCATTTACAGACCAGCAATTGGAGAATATTTAGTGACCTTTTGCAGTGGGTTTAAAGCTGCTCTTGTGGGAAACGGCCACAAGGATGCAGCATTTCTCCATTCCCAAATCTGGGTACAAGGGCAGCAGAGCCATTCTGGAAGTTGTTTGCCTAGGTTTTAAATTTGGATGGAATGTGCCAGGAAAACCCCCCATAAGTTTATGTCTCATTACTCCTAGTTCGTTGTTTTAATTTTTTCAATTGGGGTAATGGTTAGAATGTTGTTCGTCCAAGGTGTACACACTCTGGTTCATCTACATATTGTATATAACTATTTATGTAGAGATCCTCTTTCCGTGTAAATTATTACAGAGTGTTCCGTAATCCTTCCTTGCTATATGGTTGGTCTTTTTGATATATGTATATAATATGTATTTTTATACATATGGTAACGCTAATCTTCATTTATCCATTCCCCCCACCTTTCCTTTTAGATAAGCATAGTTTTTTTTTAATAAGTCTGTGATTGACTTTCTGTGTGGAAATATGTTCATTTGTGTCAGTTATTAGATAACGCCTATAAGTGATATCATAGGATATAGGACTTTTGCTTTCCGACTTACCTCATGTTCTGTGATTATCTCCAAGATCATCTATGGTGCCTCAAAGAGCAGTGTTTCATTGTTTTCCGTGGCTAGTATTCATTGTGTACATGGACCACTTCTTCTTTATCGTTTCATCTGTTGATGGACATTTTGGTTGCTTCACTGTCTTGTCTATTGTGAATCAGGCTGCAGTGCAGCTTTTGCAGCCCGGGTCTTCTTCATTCTGGTCTTCTCAGGTGAGTGGCCCATTGGTGTGCCTGCTGGATGGAATGGTACCTCAATTTTTCCTTTTAAACGCAGCTCCTTTCTGTTGTCATTATTTGCGTTTAACCCTCTTACATCTCACCAGCAGCTAGAGGGTACACAGTTCTCTAAAACCTCTTCAGCATTTATTGTTTGTAGACTTTTTGCCAATGGTCAGTCGATTGGTGTGAGTTGAAAAGTTTTTGTAGATTAGATTGCATGAGTCTAATACTTCCTGAGGCTGAGGTTTTATCCATTTTCCTTTCTTTAAAAAGAGAGTGAGTAAAACTTACGTCTTCATACTATCTTCGTGAACATTTTGCCTGTTTTGAATTCTTTTATCCATTCCCTACCTCAGCACAATTTTGAGGGCAGGTGTCCTTTACAGCCCTGTTTGCTTATGAATGGTAAGTGACTATTAGCTGTGGGTTAAAAGTTGCTCTTGCGGGAATCGGCCACAAGGCGGCAGCATTTCTCCTTTACCAAATCTGGTTACTAGGGCAACAGAGCCTTACTGGAAGTGGTGTTCTAGGTGTTAATTAGAATAGAATGTGCGAGGAAAAAGCCCTTTAAGTTTATGTCTCATTATTTCTTGTTGGTATTTTTAACTTAATTTTTATTTTTTATCACAGCAAACTTGATTACAATGTTTTGTTTGTTCTAGGTGTGCAAGATGTGGTTCTTTCACACATACACATATATCTATTCTTCTTCGGATCCTTTTCCCATGTAGGTTATGACACAATGTTGAGTAGTCTTCTCTTGGTATTGCGTAGGTCTTTGGTGATTATATATTTCACATGTGTTTGTATCTCTCTGTTAACCTCAATATGGTAATGTATCCAATCCTCACACCTGTCCATTTGGTGAACCATAAGTTTTTTTAATGAATCTATGATAGTGTTTGTGGAAATATCTTTGTTTGTATCATTTTTTAGGTAACCCCTATATGTGATATGATAGGATATGTGTCTTTCGCTTTCTCACTTACTCCAAGTTGCATGATTACTTCTAGACTCATCTATGGTGCTGCAAATGGCATTGTATCATTTTTTCAGTAGCTCACATTCCATCTGTACAGGTAGCAGTTCTTCTTTGTCCACCCATCTGTCGATGGACTTTTTGGTTACTTCCATATCTTGGCTATTGTAATACTATGCAGTGCAGATTTGCGTGCCTGTGTCCTTCCAATTCTGTCTTCTTAGTTTATAGGTCCAGGAATAGATCTGCTGGATCATACGCTAGCTCAATGTTTACCTTTTAAAGGCACCTCTGTTCTGTTCTCCTTAGTGGTTCTTTCCAGGTTATGTCCCACTTAATGTGGAGGGCATGTATTTCTTCCCAGCACCTTCAGGATTTATTCTTTGTAGTTTTTGCTGATGATTATTCTGAGTGGTGTGAGCTGATACCTCTTTGTGGTTGAATTTGCATGTGTCTCATAATGCGTTGAAATTGAGCTTTAAGACATGTCCTTTTAATTTTTCCAGCTGTGATTAGAGCTTATTTCTTCAAAGTGTTTTCTTAAAGTATGTGTCACCATTTGAAATATTTTGGCCATTATCTCCCTCAAGACATTTTGAGGGCAGGTTTCATTTACAGCCCTGCAGTACTTGTTCATATGAAGTGACATTAGCTCAGGCTTTAAACCTGCTTTTGCAGGTAACGGCCAGAGAGCGGCAGCCTTTCTACATTCCCCTTGCTGGTACTAGGGAAACAGACCTACCGGCCAGTGGTGTTCTTCGGTTATAAATTAGAGTGCAATGTGCCCGGATAAACCCACAAATGTTGATGTCTCCTTGCTTTTGTTTGTTTTTAAATTTAATTTATATTTATTATTAGAGTAATATTCCATTTTGTAAGTGGACCACTTCTTCTTGGTGCATTCCTCGGTTGATGGACATTTTCATTGCTTCCACGTGCTGGCTATGGTAAATCTTGCTGGCGTACAGGTTTGCCAGCCTGTGACTTTTTGATTCTCATTTTCTCAGGTGATAGGCCAAGCAGTGGTTGTGATTGATTGACTGGTAGCTCAATGTTTCCCTTTTCAAAGCACCTACACTGTGTTTTCATTAGTGGCTCTTTACATGCCACCCCTTACAAAAGAGGGTACGCATTTCTCCACACTCCCTTCACCATTTATTTTTTGCAGCATTTTTCCTAATGGCCATTCTGACTGCTGTGAGCTGATAGGTTTTTGTATTATGGGTATGCATGTCATTAAATTTTTTTTAATTCGTCATATTCCTACCCCTTTTTCTTTTCTCTTAAAAGAAAAACCCGTGAGTACAATAGAGCTCTTGAAATTGTCTGCTTCGAAGGTTGCCCTCTTGTGAAGTTTTTGGTCGATTTTTGACCCCAGAAATTTTCTGGAGGGCAAGTGTCATTTACAGAACGGCAAGTTGGTGAAAATTTAGTGACCTTTTGCAGTAGGTTCAAAGCTGCTGTTGTGGGAAACGGCCACAAGGAGGTAGCATTTCTCCATTCCCCAATCTGGGTACTAGGGCAGCAGAGCCTTTCTGGAAGTCATTGTCCTAGGTTGTAAATTAGAATGGAATTTGCCAGGAGAACTCCCCATAAGTTTGTCTCATTACTTCTTCTTGGTTTTTAATTTTTTTTTAATCTGGGTAAAGTTTAGAATATTGTTTGTCTTTTGTGTACGCAGTCTGGTTCATTTGTACATTATGTATGTCTATTAATGTACAGATCCTCTTCCCATGTAAAATATTACAGTGTTCCGTTGACCTCCCTTGCTATATGTTCGGTCTTTTTTATACATGTATATAATATGTATTTGTATATGTATAGTAACACTACTCTTCATTTCTCAATTTCCCCCCTCCTTTCCTTTCAGATGAGCATAGTTTGATTTCTAAGCCTGTGAGTGTCTTTCTCTTTGGAAATATGTTCATCTGTGTCAGTTATTAGATAATGCCATAAGTGATAATATAGGATATAGGTGTTTTGCTGTCCGACCTACTTCATGTTTTGTGATTATTTCCAGGCTCATCTATGGTGCCTCAAAGAGCAGTGCTTCAATGTTTTCCATGGCTAATATTCCATTGTGTACATGGACCACTTCTTCTTGGTGCATTCCTCTGTTGATGGACATTTTCGTTGCTTCCAAGTGTTGCCTATGGTAAATATTGCTGGAGTGCAGGATTGCCAGCCTGTGATTTTTGATTTTCATTCTCAGGTGATAGACCCAGCAGTGGGTATGATTGATTGACTGGTATGGTATGTCAACGTTTACCTTTTCAAGGCACCTCAATTGTGCTTTCATTAGTGGCTCTTACCACGTCCCCCTTAGAATCGAGGGTACGCATTTCTCCAAAATCACGTCAGCATTTATTGTTTGCAGCATTTTTGTTGATGGCCGTTCTGACTGGTGTGAGCTGATAGGTTTTTGTAATTTAGGTTTACATGTCTGTAAAAATTCCTACAATTCATCATTTTTCCACGCCTTTTTCTTTTCTGTTAAAAGAAAAAAGCAAAAAAGTGTGACTATAATAAACCTCTTCAAATTTTCTTTTTGGAAGGTTGCACTCTGGAATTTTTTGCTCGATTTTCGACCTCAGTATTTTTTGGAGGGCCGGTGTCATTTACAGACCAGCAATTGGAGAATATTTAGTGACCTTTTGCAGTGGGTTTAAAGCTGCTCTTGTGGGAAACGGCCACAAGGATGCAGCATTTCTCCATTCCCAAATCTGGGTACAAGGGCAGCAGAGCCATTCTGGAAGTTGTTTGCCTAGGTTTTAAATTTGGATGGAATGTGCCAGGAAAACCCCCCATAAGTTTATGTCTCATTACTCCTAGTTCGTTGTTTTAATTTTTTCAATTGGGGTAATGGTTAGAATGTTGTTCGTCCAAGGTGTACACACTCTGGTTCATCTACATATTGTATATAACTATTTATGTAGAGATCCTCTTTCCGTGTAAATTATTACAGAGTGTTCCGTAATCCTTCCTTGCTATATGGTTGGTCTTTTTGATATATGTATATAATATGTATTTTTATACATATGGTAACGCTAATCTTCATTTATCCATTCCCCCCACCTTTCCTTTTAGATAAGCATAGTTTTTTTTTAATAAGTCTGTGATTGACTTTCTGTGTGGAAATATGTTCATTTGTGTCAGTTATTAGATAACGCCTATAAGTGATATCATAGGATATAGGACTTTTGCTTTCCGACTTACCTCATGTTCTGTGATTATCTCCAAGATCATCTATGGTGCCTCAAAGAGCAGTGTTTCATTGTTTTCCATGGCTAGTATTCATTGTGTACATGGACCACTTCTTCTTTATCGTTTCATCTGTTGATGGACATTTTGGTTGCTTCACTGTCTTGTCTATTGTGAATCAGGCTGCAGTGCAGCTTTTGCAGCCCGGGTCTTCTTCATTCTGGTCTTCTCAGGTGAGTGGCCCATTGGTGTGCCTGCTGGATGGAATGGTACCTCAATTTTTCCTTTTAAACGCAGCTCCTTTCTGTTGTCATTATTTGCGTTTAACCCTCTTACATCTCACCAGCAGCTAGAGGGTACACAGTTCTCTAAAACCTCTTCAGCATTTATTGTTTGTAGACTTTTTGCCAATGGTCAGTCGATTGGTGTGAGTTGAAAAGTTTTTGTAGATTAGATTGCATGAGTCTAATACTTCCTGAGGCTGAGCTTTTATCCATTTTCCTTTCTTTAAAAAGAGAGTGAGTAAAACTTACGTCTTCATACTATCTTCGTGAACATTTTGCCTGTTTTGAATTCTTTTATCCATTCCCTACCTCAGCACAATTTTGAGGGCAGGTGTCCTTTACAGCCCTGTTTGCTTATGAATGGTAAGTGACTATTAGCTGTGGGTTAAAAGTTGCTCTTGCGGGAATCGGCCACAAGGCGGCAGCATTTCTCCGTTACCAAATCTGGTTACTAGGGCAACAGAGCCTTACTGGAAGTGGTGTTCTAGGTGTTAATTAGAATAGAATGTGCGAGGAAAAAGCCCTTTAAGTTTATGTCTCATTATTTCTTGTTGGTATTTTTAACTTAATTTTTATTTTTTATCACAGCAAACTTGATTACAATGTTTTGTTTGTTCTAGGTGTGCAAGATGTGGTTCTTTCACACATACACATATATCTATTCTTCTTCGGATCCTTTTCCCATGTAGGTTATGACACAATGTTGAGTAGTCTTCTCTTGGTATTGCGTAGGTCTTTGGTGATTATATATTTCACATGTGTTTGTATCTCTCTGTTAACCTCAATATGGTAATGTATCCAATCCTCACACCTGTCCATTTGGTGAACCATAAGTTTTTTTAATGAATCTATGATAGTGTTTGTGGAAATATCTTTGTTTGTATCATTTTTTAGGTAACCCCTATATGTGATATGATAGGATATGTGTCTTTCGATTTCTCACTTACTCCAAGTTGCATGATTACTTCTAGACTCATCTATGGTGCTGCAAATGGCATTGTATCATTTTTTCAGTAGCTCACATTCCATCTGTACAGGTAGCAGTTCTTCTTTGTCCACCCATCTGTCGATGGACTTTTTGGTTACTTCCATATCTTGGCTATTGTAATACTATGCAGTGTAGATTTGCGTGCCTGTGTCCTTCCAATTCTGTCTTCTTAGTTTATAGGTCCAGGAATAGATCTGCTGGATCATACGCTAGCTCAATGTTTACCTTTTAAAGGCACCTCTGTTCTGTTCTCCTTAGTGGTTCTTTCCAGGTTATGTCCCACTTAATGTGGAGGGCATGTATTTCTTCCTAGCACCTTCAGGATTTATTCTTTGTAGTTTTTGCTGATGATTATTCTGAGTGGTGTGAGCTGATACCTCTTTGTGGTTGAATTTGCATGTGTCTCATAATGCGTTGAAATTGAGCTTTAAGACATGTCCTTTTAATTTTTCCAGCTGTGATTAGAGCTTATTTCTTCAAAGTGTTTTCTTAAAGTATGTGTCACCATTTGAAATATTTTGGCCATTATCTCCCTCAAGACCTTTTGAGGGCAGGTTTCATTTACAGCCCTGCAGTACTTGTTCATATGAAGTGACATTAGCTCAGGCTTTAAACCTGCTTTTGCAGGTAACGGCCAGAGAGCGGCAGCCTTTCTACATTCCCCTTGCTGGTACTAGGGAAACAGACCTACCGGCCAGTGGTGTTCTTCGGTTATAAATTAGAGTGCAATGTGCCCGGATAAACCCACAAATGTTGATGTCTCCTTGCTTTTGTTTGTTTTTAAATTTAATTTATATTTATTATTAGAGTAATATTCCATTTTGTAAGTGGACCACTTCTTCTTGGTGCATTCCTCGGTTGATGGACATTTTCATTGCTTCCACGTGCTGGCTATGGTAAATCTTGCTGGCGTACAGGTTTGCCAGCCTGTGACTTTTTGATTCTCATTTTCTCAGGTGATAGGCCAAGCAGTGGTTGTGATTGATTGACTGGTAGCTCAATGTTTCCCTTTTCAAAGCACCTACACTGTGTTTTCATTAGTGGCTCTTTACATGCCACCCCTTACAAAAGAGGGTACGCATTTCTCCACACTCCCTTCACCATTTATTTTTTGCAGCATTTTTCCTAATGGCCATTCTGACTGCTGTGAGCTGATAGGTTTTTGTATTATGGGTATGCATGTCATTAAATTTTTTTTAATTCGTCATATTCCTACCCCTTTTTCTTTTCTCTTAAAAGAAAAACCCGTGAGTACAATAGAGCTCTTGAAATTGTCTGCTTCGAAGGTTGCCCTCTTGTGAAGTTTTTGGTCGATTTTTGACCCCAGAAATTTTCTGGAGGGCAAGTGTCATTTACAGAACGGCAAGTTGGTGAAAATTTAGTGACCATTTGCAGGGGGTTCAAAGCTGCTGTTGTGGGAAACGGCCACAAGGAGGTAGCATTCTCCATTCCCCAATCTGGGTACTAGGGCAGCAGAGCCTTTCTGGAAGTCATTGTCCTAGGTTGTAAATTAGAATGGAATTTTCCAGGAGAAATCCCCATAAGTTTATGTCTCATTACTTCTTCTTGGTTTTTAAAATTTTTTTAATCTGGGAAAATTTTAGAATATTGTTTGTCCTAGGTGTACACAATCTGGTTCATTTGTACATTCTGTATGTCTATTAATGTACAGATCCTCTTCCCATGTAAAATACTACAGTGTTCCATCGACCTCCCTTGCTATATGTTCGGTGTTTTTGATACATGTATATAATATGTGTTTGTATATGTATAGTAACACTAATCTTCATTTCTCAATTTCCCCCCTCCTTTCCTTTCAGATGAGCATAGTTTGTTTTCTAAGCCTGTGAGTGTCTTTCTCTTTGGAAATATGTTCATCTGTGTCAGTTATTAGATAATGCCATAAGTGATAATATAGGATATAGTTGTTTTGCTTTCCGACCTACTTCATGTTTTGTGATTATCTCCAGGCTCATCTATGGTGCCTCAAAGAGCAGTGCTTCAATGTTTTCCATGGCTAATATTCCATTGTGTACATGGACCACTTCTTCTTGGTGCATTCCTCTGTTAATGGACATTTTCATTGCTTCCAAGAGTTGCCTATGGTAAATATTGCTGGAGTGCAGGATTGCCAGCCTGTGATTTTTGATTTTCAATTTCTCAGGTGATAGACCAGGCAGTGGGTATGATTGATTGACAGGTATGGTAGGTCAACGTTTACCTTTTCAAGGCACCTCAATTGTGCTTTCATTAGTGGCTCTTACCACATCCCCCTTAGAATCGAGGGTACGCATTTCTCCACAATCACGTCAGCATTTATTGTTTGCAGCATTTTTGTTGATGGCAGTTCTGACTGGTGTGAGCTGATTGGTTTTTGTAATTTGGGTTTACATGTCTGTAAAAGTTCCTACAATTCATCATTTTTCCACGCCTTTTTCTTTTCTGTTAAAAGAAAAAAGAAAAAAAGTGTGAGTATAATATACCTCTTCAAATTTTCTTTTTGGAAGGTTGCACTCTGGAATTTTTTGGTCGATTTTCGACCTCAGTATTTTTTGGAGGGCCGGTGTCATTTACAGACCTGCAATTGGTGAATATTTAGTGACCTTTTGCAGTGGGTTTAAAGCTGCTCTTGTGGGAAACGGCCACAAGGATGCAGCATTTCTCCATTCCCAAATCTGGGTACTAGGGCAGCAGAGCCATTCTGGAAGTTGTTTGCCTAGGTTTTAAATTTGGATGGAATGTGCCAGGAAAACCCCCCATAAGTTTATGTCTCATTACTCCTAGTTCGTTGTTTTAATTTTTTCAATTGGGGTAATGGTTAGAATGTTGTTCGTCCAAGGTGTACACACTCTGGTTCATCTACATATTGTATATAACTATTTATGTAGAGATCCTCTTTCCGTGTAAATTATTACAGAGTGTTCCATAATCCTTCCTTGCTATATGGTTGGTCTTTTTGATATATGTATATAATATGTATTTGTATACATATGGTAACGCTAATCTTCATTTATCCATTCCCCCCACCTTTCATTTTAGATAAGCATAGTTGTTTTTAATAAGTCTGTGATTGACTTTCTGTGTGGAAATATGTTCATTTGTGTCAGTTATTAGATAACGCCTATAAGTGATATCATAGGATATAGGACTTTTGCTTTCCGACTTACCTCATGTTCTGTGATTATCTCCAAGATCATCTATGGTGCCTCAAAGAGCAGTGTTTCATTGTTTTCCATGGCTAGTATTCATTGTGTACATGGACCACTTCTTCTTTATCGTTTCATCTGTTGATGGACATTTTGGTTGCTTCACTGTCTTGTCTATTGTGAATCAGGCTGCAGTGCAGCTTTTGCAGCCCGGGTCTTCTTCATTCTGGTCTTCTCAGGTGAGTGGCCCATTGGTGTGCCTGCTGGATGGAATGGTACCTCAATTTTTCCTTTTAAACGCAGCTCCTTTCTGTTGTCATTATTTGCGTTTAACCCTCTTACATCTCACCAGCAGCTAGAGGGTACACAGTTCTCTAAAACCTCTTCAGCATTTATTGTTTGTAGACTTTTTGCCAATGGTCAGTCGATTGGTGTGAGTTGAAAAGTTTTTGTAGATTAGATTGCATGAGTCTAATACTTCCTGAGGCTGAGCTTTTATCCATTTTCCTTTCTTTAAAAAGAGAGTGAGTAAAACTTACGTCTTCATACTATCTTCGTGAACATTTTGCCTGTTTTGAATTCTTTTATCCATTCCCTACCTCAGCACAATTTTGAGGGCAGGTGTCCTTTACAGCCCTGTTTGCTTATGAATGGTAAGTGACTATTAGCTGTGGGTTAAAAGTTGCTCTTGCGGGAATCGGCCACAAGGCGGCAGCATGTCTCCTTTACCAAATCTGGTTACTAGGGCAACAGAGCCTTACTGGAAGTGGTGTTCTAGGTGTTAATTAGAATAGAATGTGCGAGGAAAAAGCCCTTTAAGTTTATGTCTCATTATTTCTTGTTGGTATTTTTAACTTAATTTTTATTTTTTATCACAGCAAACTTGATTACAATGTTTTGTTTGTTCTAGGTGTGCAAGATGTGGTTCTTTCACACATATACATATATCTATTCTTCTTCGGATCCTTTTCCCATGTAGGTTATGACACAATGTTGAGTAGTCTTCTCTTGGTATTGCGTAGGTCTTTGGTGATTATATATTTCACATGTGTTTGTATCTCTCTGTTAACCTCAATATGGTAATGTATCCAATCCTCACACCTGTCCATTTGGTGAACCATAAGTTTTTTTAATGAATCTATGATAGTGTTTGTGGAAATATCTTTGTTTGTATCATTTTTTAGGTAACCCCTATATGTGATATGATAGGATATGTGTCTTTCGCTTTCTCACTTACTCCAAGTTGCATGATTACTTCTAGACTCATCTATGGTGCTGCAAATGGCATTGTATCATTTTTTCAGTAGCTCACATTCCATCTGTACAGGTAGCAGTTCTTCTTTGTCCACCCATCTGTCGGTGGACTTTTTGGTTACTTCCATATCTTGGCTATTGTAATACTATGCAATGCAGATTTGCGTGCCTGTGTCCTTCCAATTCTGTCTTCTTAGTTTATAGGTCCAGGAATAGGTCTGCTGGATAATATGCTAGCTCAATGTTTACCTTTTAAAGGCACCTCTGTTCTGTTCTCCTTAGTGGTTCTTTCCAGGTTATGTCCCACTTAATGTGGAGGGCATGTATTTCTTCCCAGCACCTTCAGGATTTATTCTTTGTAGTTTTTGCTGATGATTATTCTGAGTGGTGTGAGCTGATACCTCTTTGTGGTTGAATTTGCATGTGTCTCATAATGCGTTGAAATTGAGCTTTAAGACATGTCCTTTTAATTTTTCCAGCTGTGATTAGAGCTTATTTCTTCAAAGTGTTTTCTTAAAGTATGTGTCACCATTTGAAATATTTTGGCCATTATCTCCCTCAAGACATTTTGAGGGCAGGTTTCATTTACAGCCCTGCAGTACTTGTTCATATGAAGTGACATTAGCTCAGGCTTTAAACCTGCTTTTGCAGGTAACGGCCAGAGAGCGGCAGCCTTTCTACATTCCCCTTGCTGGTACTAGGGAAACAGACCTACCGGCCAGTGGTGTTTTTCGGTTATAAATTAGAGTGCAATGTGCCCGGATAAACCCACAAATGTTGATGTCTCCTTGCTTTTGTTTGTTTTTAAATTTAATTTATATTTATTATTAGAGTAATATTCCATTTTGTAAGTGGACCACTTCTTCTTGGTGCATTCCTCGGTTGATGGACATTTTCATTGCTTCCACGTGCTGGCAATGGTAAATCTTGCTGGCGTACAGGTTTGCCAGCCTGTGACTTTTTGATTCTCATTTTCTCAGGTGATAGGCCAAGCAGTGGTTGTGATTGATTGACTGGTAGCTCAATGTTTCCCTTTTCAAAGCACCTACACTGTGTTTTCATTAGTGGCTCTTTACATGCCACAGCTTACAAAAGAGGGTACGCATTTCTCCACACTCCCTTCACCGTTTATTTTTTGCAGCATTTTTCCTAATGGCCCTTCTGACTGCTGTGAGCTGATAGGTTTTTGTATTATGGGTATGCATGTCATTAAATTTTTTTTAATTCGTCATATTCCTACCCCTTTTTCTTTTCTCTTAAAAGAAAAACCCGTGAGTACAATATAGCTCTTGAAATTGTCTGCTTCGAAGGTTGCCCTCTTGTGAAGTTTTTGGTCGATTTTTGACCCCAGAAATTTTCTGGAGGGCAAGTGTCATTTACAGAACGGCAAGTTGGTGAAAATTTAGTGACCTTTTGCAGTAGGTTCAAAGCTGCTGTTGTGGGAAACGGCCACAAGGAGGTAGCATTTCTCCATTCCCCAATCTGGGTACTAGGGCAGCAGAGCCTTTCTGGAAGTCATTGTCCTAGGTTGTAAATTAGAATGGAATTTGCCAGGAGAAGTCCCCATAAGTTTATGTCTCATTACTTCTTCTTGGTTTTTAAATTTTTTTAATCTGGGTAAAGTTTAGAATATTGTTTGTCTTTGGTGTACGCAGTCTGGTTCCTTTGTACATTATGTATGTCTATTAATGTACAGATCCTCTTCCCATGTAAAATATTACAGTGTTCCGTTGACCTCCCTTGCTATATGTTCGGTCTTTTTGATACATGTATATAATATGTATTTGTATATGTATAGTAACACTAATCTTCATTTCTCAATTTCCCCCCTCCTTTCCTTTCAGATGAGCATAGTTTGATTTCTAAGCCTGTGAGTGTCTTTCTCTTTGGAAATATGTTCATCTGTGTCAGTTATTAGATAATGCCATAAGTGATAATATAGTATATAGGTGTTTTGCTGTCCGACCTACTTCATGTTTTGTGATTATCTCCAGGCTCATCTATGGTGCCTCAAAGAGCAGTGCTTCAATGTTTTCCATGGCTAATATTCCATTGTGTACATGGACCACTTCTTCTTGGTGCATTCCTCAGTTGATGGACATTTTCGTTGCTTCCAAGTGTTGCCTATGGTAAATATTGCTGGAGTGCAGGATTGCCAGCCTGTGATTTTTGATTTTCATTTTCTCAGGTGATAGACCCAGCAGTGGGTATGATTGATTGACTGGTATGGTAGGTCAACGTTTACCTTTTCAAGGCACCTCAATTGTGCTTTCATTAGTGGCTCTTACCACATCCCCATTAGAATCGAGGGTACACATTTCTCCACAATCACGTCAGCATTTATTGTTTGCAGCATTTTTGTTGATGGCAGTTCTGACTGGTGTGAGCTGATAGGTTTTTGTAATTTGGGTTTACATGTCTGTAAAAATTCCTACAATTCATCATTTTTCCACGCCTTTTTCTTTTCTGTTAAAAGAAAAAAGAAAAAAAGTGTGAGTATAATATATCTCTTCAAATTTTCTTTTTGGAAGGTTGCACTCTGGAATTTTTTGGTCGATTTTCGACCTCAGTATTTTTTGGAGGGCCGGTGTCATTTACAGACCTGCAATTGGTGAATATTTAGTGACCTTTTGCAGTGGGTTTAAAGCTGCTCTTGTGGGAAACGGCAACCAGGATGCAGCATTTCTCCATTCCCAAATCTGGGTTACTAGGGCATCAGAGCCATTCTGGAAGTTGTTTGCCTAGGTTTTAAATTTGGATGGAATGTGCCAGGAAAACCCCCCATAAGTTTATGTCTCATTACTCCTAGTTCGTTGTTTTAATTTTTTCAACTGGGGTAATGGTAAGAATGTTGTTCGTCCAACGTGTACACACTCTGGTTCATCTACATATTGTATATAACTATTTATGTAGAGATCCTCTTTCCGTGTAAATTATTACAGAGTGTTCCATAATCCTTCCTTGCTATATGGTTGGTCTTTTTGATATATGTATATAATATGTATTTGTATACATATGGTAACGCTAATCTTCATTTATCCATTCCCCCCACCTTTCCTTTTAGATAAGCATAGTTTTTTTTTAATAAGTCTGTGATTGACTTTCTGTGTGGAAATATGTTCATTTGTGTCAGTTATTAGATAACGCCTATAAGTGATATCATAGGATATAGGACTTTTGCTTTCCGACTTACCTCATGTTCTGTGATTATCTCCAAGATCATCTATGGTGCCTCAAAGAGCAGTGTTTCATTGTTTTCCGTGGCTAGTATTCATTGTGTACATGGACCACTTCTTCTTTATCGTTTCATCTGTTGATGGACATTTTGGTTGCTTCACTGTCTTGTCTATTGTGAATCAGGCTGCAGTGCAGCTTTTGCAGCCCGGGTCTTCTTCATTCTGGTCTTCTCAGGTGAGTGGCCCATTGGTGTGCCTGCTGGATGGAATGGTACCTCAATTTTTCCTTTTAAACGCAGCTCCTTTCTGTTGTCATTATTTGCGTTTAACCCTCTTACATCTCACCAGCAGCTAGAGGGTACACAGTTCTCTAAAACCTCTTCAGCATTTATTGTGTGTAGACTTTTTGCCAATGGTCAGTCGATTGGTGTGAGTTGAAAAGTTTTTGTAGATTAGATTGCATGAGTCTAATACTTCCTGAGGCTGAGCTTTTATCCATTTTCCTTTCTTTAAAAAGAGAGTGAGTAAAACTTACGTCTTCATACTATCTTCGTGAACATTTTGCCTGTTTTGAATTCTTTTATCCATTCCCTACCTCAGCACAATTTTGAGGGCAGGTGTCCTTTACAGCCCTGTTTGCTTATGAATGGTAAGTGACTATTAGCTGTGGGTTAAAAGTTGCTCTTGCGGGAATCGGCCACAAGGCGGCAGCATTTCTCCTTTACCAAATCTGGTTACTAGGGCAACAGAGCCTTACTGGAAGTGGTGTTCTAGGTGTTAATTAGAATAGAATGTGCGAGGAAAAAGCCCTTTAAGTTTATGTCTCATTATTTCTTGTTGGTATTTTTAACTTAATTTTTATTTTTTATCACAGCAAACTTGATTACAATGTTTTGTTTGTTCTAGGTGTGCAAGATGTGGTTCTTTCACACATACACATATATCTATTCTTCTTCGGATCCTTTTCCCATGTAGGTTATGACACAATGTTGAGTAGTCTTCTCTTGGTATTGCGTAGGTCTTTGGTGATTATATATTTCACATGTGTTTGTATCTCTCTGTTAACCTCAATATGGTAATGTATCCAATCCTCACACCTGTCCATTTGGTGAACCATAAGTTTTTTTAATGAATCTATGATAGTGTTTGTGGAAATATCTTTGTTTGTATCATTTTTTAGGTAACCCCTATATGTGATATGATAGGATATGTGTCTTTCGCTTTCTCACTTACTCCAAGTTGCATGATTACTTCTAGACTCATCTATGGTGCTGCAAATGGCATTGTATCATTTTTTCAGTAGCTCACATTCCATCTGTACAGGTAGCAGTTCTTCTTTGTCCACCCATCTGTCGATGGACTTTTTGGTTACTTCCATATCTTGGCTATTGTAATACTATGCAGTGCAGATTTGCGTGCCTGTGTCCTTCCAATTCTGTCTTCTTAGTTTATAGGTCCAGGAATAGATCTGCTGGATCATACGCTAGCTCAATGTTTACCTTTTAAAGGCACCTCTGTTCTGTTCTCCTTAGTGGTTCTTTCCAGGTTATGTCCCACTTAATGTGGAGGGCATGTATTTCTTCCCAGCACCTTCAGGATTTATTCTTTGTAGTTTTTGCTGATGATTATTCTGAGTGGTGTGAGCTGATACCTCTTTGTGGTTGAATTTGCATGTGTCTCATAATGCGTTGAAATTGAGCTTTAAGACATGTCCTTTTAATTTTTCCAGCTGTGATTAGAGCTTATTTCTTCAAAGTGTTTTCTTAAAGTATGTGTCACCATTTGAAATATTTTGGCCATTATCTCCCTCAAGACATTTTGAGGGCAGGTCTCATTTACAGCCCTGCAGTACTTGTTCATATGAAGTGACATTAGCTCAGGCTTTAAACCTGCTTTTGCAGGTAACGGCCAGAGAGCGGCAGCCTTTCTACATTCCCCTTGCTGGTACAAGGGAAACAGACCTACCGGCCAGTGGTGTTCTTCGGTTATAAATTAGAGTGCAATGTGCCCGGATAAACCCACAAATGTTGATGTCTCCTTGCTTTTGTTTGTTTTTAAATTTAATTTATATTTATTATTAGAGTAATATTCCATTTTGTAAGTGGACCACTTCTTCTTGGTGCATTCCTCGGTTGATGGACATTTTCATTGCTTCCACGTGCTGGCTATGGTAAATCTTGCTGGCGTACAGGTTTGCCAGCCTGTGACTTTTTGATTCTCATTTTCTCAGGTGATAGGCCAAGCAGTGGTTGTGATTGATTGACTGGTAGCTCAATGTTTCCCTTTTCAAAGCACCTACACTGTGTTTTCATTAGTGGCTCTTTACATGCCACCCCTTACAAAAGAGGGTACGCATTTCTCCACACTCCCTTCACCATTTATTTTTTGCAGCATTTTTCCTAATGGCCATTCTGACTGCTGTGAGCTGATAGGTTTTTGTATTATGGGTATGCATGTCATTAAATTTTTTTTAATTCGTCATATTCCTACCCCTTTTTCTTTTCTCTTAAAAGAAAAACCCGTGAGTACAATAGAGCTCTTGAAATTGTCTGCTTCGAAGGTTGCCCTCTTGTGAAGTTTTTGGTCGATTTTTTTTTTTTTTTTTTGGTCGATTTTTGACCCCAGAAATTTTCTGGAGGGCAAGTGTCATTTACAGAACGGCAAGTTGGTGAAAATTTAGTGACCTTTTGCAGTAGGTTCAAAGCTGCTGTTGTGGGAAACGGCCACAAGGAGGTAGCATTTCTCCATTCCCCAATCTGGGTACTAGGGCAGCAGAGCCTTTCTGGAAGTCATTGTCCTAGGTTGTAAATTAGAATGGAATTTGCCAGGAGAAGTCCCCATAAGTTTATGTCTCATTACTTCTTCTTGGTTTTTAAATTTTTTTAATCTGGGTAAAGTTTAGAATATTGTTTGTCTTTGGTGTACGCAGTCTGGTTCCTTTGTACATTATGTATGTCTATTAATGTACAGATCCTCTTCCCATGTAAAATATTACAGTGTTCCGTTGACCTCCCTTGCTATATGTTCGGTCTTTTTGATACATGTATATAATATGTATTTGTATATGTATAGTAACACTAATCTTCATTTCTCAATTTCCCCCCTCCTTTCCTTTCAGATGAGCATAGTTTGATTTCTAAGCCTGTGAGTGTCTTTCTCTTTGGAAATATGTTCATCTGTGTCAGTTATTAGATAATGCCATAAGTGATAATATAGTATATAGGTGTTTTGCTGTCCGACCTACTTCATGTTTTGTGATTATCTCCAGGCTCATCTATGGTGCCTCAAAGAGCAGTGCTTCAATGTTTTCCATGGGTAATATTCCATTGTGTACATGGACCACTTCTTCTTGGTGCATTCCTCTGTTGATGGACATTTTCGTTGCTTCCAAGTGTTGCCTATGGTAAATATTGCTGGAGTGCAGGATTGCCAGCCTGTGATTTTTGATTTTCATTTTCTCAGGTGATAGACCCAGCAGTGGGTATGATTGATTGACTGGTATGGTAGGTCAACGTTTACCTTTTCAAGGCACCTCAATTGTGCTTTCATTAGTGGCTCTTACCACATCCCCATTAGAATCGAGGGTACACATTTCTCCACAATCACGTCAGCATTTATTGTTTGCAGCATTTTTGTTGATGGCAGTTCTGACTGGTGTGAGCTGATAGGTTTTTGTAATTTGGGTTTACATGTCTGTAAAAATTCCTACAATTCATCATTTTTCCACGCCTTTTTCTTTTCTGTTAAAAGAAAAAAGAAAAAAAGTGTGAGTATAATATACCTCTTCAAATTTTCTTTTTGGAAGGTTGCACTCTGGAATTTTTTGGTCGATTTTCGACCTCAGTATTTTTTGGAGGGCCGGTGTCATTTACAGACCTGCAATTGGTGAATATTTAGTGACCTTTTGCAGTGGGTTTAAAGCTGCTCTTGTGGGAAACGGCCACCAGGATGCAGCATTTCTCCATTCCCAAATCTGGGTTACTAGGGCATCAGAGCCATTCTGGAAGTTGTTTGCCTAGGTTTTAAATTTGGATGGAATGTGCCAGGAAAACCCCCCATAAGTTTATGTCTCATTACTCCTAGTTCGTTGTTTTAATTTTTTCAACTGGGGTAATGGTAAGAATGTTGTTCGTCCAACGTGTACACACTCTGGTTCATCTACATATTGTATATAACTATTTATGTAGAGATCCTCTTTCCGTGTAAATTATTACAGAGTGTTCCATAATCCTTCCTTGCTATATGGTTGGTCTTTTTGATATATGTATATAATATGTATTTGTATACATATGGTAACGCTAATCTTCATTTATCCATTCCCCCCACCTTTCCTTTTAGATAAGCATAGTTTTTTTTTAATAAGTCTGTGATTGACTTTCTGTGTGGAAATATGTTCATTTGTGTCAGTTATTAGATAACGCCTATAAGTGATATCATAGGATATAGGACTTTTGCTTTCCGACTTACCTCATGTTCTGTGATTATCTCCAAGATCATCTATGGTGCCTCAAAGAGCAGTGTTTCATTGTTTTCCGTGGCTAGTATTCATTGTGTACATGGACCACTTCTTCTTTATCGTTTCATCTGTTGATGGACATTTTGGTTGCTTCACTGTCTTGTCTATTGTGAATCAGGCTGCAGTGCAGCTTTTGCAGCCCGGGTCTTCTTCATTCTGGTCTTCTCAGGTGAGTGGCCCATTGGTGTGCCTGCTGGATGGAATGGTACCTCAATTTTTCCTTTTAAACGCAGCTCCTTTCTGTTGTCATTATTTGCGTTTAACCCTCTTACATCTCACCAGCAGCTAGAGGGTACACAGTTCTCTAAAACCTCTTCAGCATTTATTGTGTGTAGACTTTTTGCCAATGGTCAGTCGATTGGTGTGAGTTGAAAAGTTTTTGTAGATTAGATTGCATGAGTCTAATACTTCCTGAGGCTGAGGTTTTATCCATTTTCCTTTCTTTAAAAAGAGAGTGAGTAAAACTTACGTCTTCATACTATCTTCGTGAACATTTTGCCTGTTTTGAATTCTTTTATCCATTCCCTACCTCAGCACAATTTTGAGGGCAGGTGTCCTTTACAGCCCTGTTTGCTTATGAATGGTAAGTGACTATTAGCTGTGGGTTAAAAGTTGCTCTTGCGGGAATCGGCCACAAGGCGGCAGCATTTCTCCTTTACCAAATCTGGTTACTAGGGCAACAGAGCCTTACTGGAAGTGGTGTTCTAGGTGTTAATTAGAATAGAATGTGCGAGGAAAAAGCCCTTTAAGTTTATGTCTCATTATTTCTTGTTGGTATTTTTAACTTAATTTTTATTTTTTATCACAGCAAACTTGATTACAATGTTTTGTTTGTTCTAGGTGTGCAAGATGTGGTTCTTTCACACATACACATATATCTATTCTTCTTCGGATCCTTTTCCCATGTAGGTTATGACACAATGTTGAGTAGTCTTCTCTTGGTATTGCGTAGGTCTTTGGTGATTATATATTTCACATGTGTTTGTATCTCTCTGTTAACCTCAATATGGTAATGTATCCAATCCTCACACCTGTCCATTTGGTGAACCATAAGTTTTTTTAATGAATCTATGATAGTGTTTGTGGAAATATCTTTGTTTGTATCATTTTTTAGGTAACCCCTATATGTGATATGATAGGATATGTGTCTTTCGCTTTCTCACTTACTCCAAGTTGCATGATTACTTCTAGACTCATCTATGGTGCTGCAAATGGCATTGTATCATTTTTTCAGTAGCTCACATTCCATCTGTACAGGTAGCAGTTCTTCTTTGTCCACCCATCTGTCGATGGACTTTTTGGTTACTTCCATATCTTGGCTATTGTAATACTATGCAATGCAGATTTGCGTGCCTGTGTCCTTCCAATTCTGTCTTCTTAGTTTATAGGTCCAGGAATAGGTCTGCTGGATAATATGCTAGCTCAATGTTTACCTTTTAAAGGCACCTCTGTTCTGTTCTCCTTAGTGGTTCTTTCCAGGTTATGTCCCACTTAATGTGGAGGGCATGTATTTCTTCCCAGCACCTTCAGGATTTATTCTTTGTAGTTTTTGCTGATGATTATTCTGAGTGGTGTGAGCTGATACCTCTTTGTGGTTGAATTTGCATGTGTCTCATAATGCGTTGAAATTGAGCTTTAAGACATGTCCTTTTAATTTTTCCAGCTGTGATTAGAGCTTATTTCTTCAAAGTGTTTTCTTAAAGTATGTGTCACCATTTGAAATATTTTGGCCATTATCTCCCTCAAGACATTTTGAGGGCAGGTTTCATTTACAGCCCTGCAGTACTTGTTCATATGAAGTGACATTAGCTCAGGCTTTAAACCTGCTTTTGCAGGTAACGGCCAGAGAGCGGCAGCCTTTCTACATTCCCCTTGCTGGTACTAGGGAAACAGACCTACCGGCCAGTGGTGTTTTTCGGTTATAAATTAGAGTGCAATGTGCCCGGATAAACCCACAAATGTTGATGTCTCCTTGCTTTTGTTTGTTTTTAAATTTAATTTATATTTATTATTAGAGTAATATTCCATTTTGTAAGTGGACCACTTCTTCTTGGTGCATTCCTCGGTTGATGGACATTTTCATTGCTTCCACGTGCTGGCAATGGTAAATCTTGCTGGCGTACAGGTTTGCCAGCCTGTGACTTTTTGATTCTCATTTTCTCAGGTGATAGGCCAAGCAGTGGTTGTGATTGATTGACTGGTAGCTCAATGTTTCCCTTTTCAAAGCACCTACACTGTGTTTTCATTAGTGGCTCTTTACATGCCACAGCTTACAAAAGAGGGTACGCATTTCTCCACACTCCCTTCACCGTTTATTTTTTGCAGCATTTTTCCTAATGGCCCTTCTGACTGCTGTGAGCTGATAGGTTTTTGTATTATGGGTATGCATGTCATTAAATTTTTTTTAATTCGTCATATTCCTACCCCTTTTTCTTTTCTCTTAAAAGAAAAACCCGTGAGTACAATATAGCTCTTGAAATTGTCTGCTTCGAAGGTTGCCCTCTTGTGAAGTTTTTGGTCGATTTTTGACCCCAGAAATTTTCTGGAGGGCAAGTGTCATTTACAGAACGGCAAGTTGGTGAAAATTTAGTGACCTTTTGCAGTAGGTTCAAAGCTGCTGTTGTGGGAAACGGCCACAAGGAGGTAGCATTTCTCCATTCCCCAATCTGGGTACTAGGGCAGCAGAGCCTTTCTGGAAGTCATTGTCCTAGGTTGTAAATTAGAATGGAATTTGCCAGGAGAAGTCCCCATAAGTTTATGTCTCATTACTTCTTCTTGGTTTTTAAATTTTTTTAATCTGGGTAAAGTTTAGAATATTGTTTGTCTTTGGTGTACGCAGTCTGGTTCCTTTGTACATTATGTATGTCTATTAATGTACAGATCCTCTTCCCATGTAAAATATTACAGTGTTCCGTTGACCTCCCTTGCTATATGTTCGGTCTTTTTGATACATGTATATAATATGTATTTGTATATGTATAGTAACACTAATCTTCATTTCTCAATTTCCCCCCTCCTTTCCTTTCAGATGAGCATAGTTTGATTTCTAAGCCTGTGAGTGTCTTTCTCTTTGGAAATATGTTCATCTGTGTCAGTTATTAGATAATGCCATAAGTGATAATATAGTATATAGGTGTTTTGCTGTCCGACCTACTTCATGTTTTGTGATTATCTCCAGGCTCATCTATGGTGCCTCAAAGAGCAGTGCTTCAATGTTTTCCATGGCTAATATTCCATTGTGTACATGGACCACTTCTTCTTGGTGCATTCCTCAGTTGATGGACATTTTCGTTGCTTCCAAGTGTTGCCTATGGTAAATATTGCTGGAGTGCAGGATTGCCAGCCTGTGATTTTTGATTTTCATTTTCTCAGGTGATAGACCCAGCAGTGGGTATGATTGATTGACTGGTATGGTAGGTCAACGTTTACCTTTTCAAGGCACCTCAATTGTGCTTTCATTAGTGGCTCTTACCACATCCCCATTAGAATCGAGGGTACACATTTCTCCACAATCACGTCAGCATTTATTGTTTGCAGCATTTTTGTTGATGGCAGTTCTGACTGGTGTGAGCTGATAGGTTTTTGTAATTTGGGTTTACATGTCTGTAAAAATTCCTACAATTCATCATTTTTCCACGCCTTTTTCTTTTCTGTTAAAAGAAAAAAGAAAAAAAGTGTGAGTATAATATATCTCTTCAAATTTTCTTTTTGGAAGGTTGCACTCTGGAATTTTTTGGTCGATTTTCGACCTCAGTATTTTTTGGAGGGCCGGTGTCATTTACAGACCTGCAATTGGTGAATATTTAGTGACCTTTTGCAGTGGGTTTAAAGCTGCTCTTGTGGGAAACGGCAACCAGGATGCAGCATTTCTCCATTCCCAAATCTGGGTTACTAGGGCATCAGAGCCATTCTGGAAGTTGTTTGCCTAGGTTTTAAATTTGGATGGAATGTGCCAGGAAAACCCCCCATAAGTTTATGTCTCATTACTCCTAGTTCGTTGTTTTAATTTTTTCAACTGGGGTAATGGTAAGAATGTTGTTCGTCCAACGTGTACACACTCTGGTTCATCTACATATTGTATATAACTATTTATGTAGAGATCCTCTTTCCGTGTAAATTATTACAGAGTGTTCCATAATCCTTCCTTGCTATATGGTTGGTCTTTTTGATATATGTATATAATATGTATTTGTATACATATGGTAACGCTAATCTTCATTTATCCATTCCCCCCACCTTTCCTTTTAGATAAGCATAGTTTTTTTTTAATAAGTCTGTGATTGACTTTCTGTGTGGAAATATGTTCATTTGTGTCAGTTATTAGATAACGCCTATAAGTGATATCATAGGATATAGGACTTTTGCTTTCCGACTTACCTCATGTTCTGTGATTATCTCCAAGATCATCTATGGTGCCTCAAAGAGCAGTGTTTCATTGTTTTCCGTGGCTAGTATTCATTGTGTACATGGACCACTTCTTCTTTATCGTTTCATCTGTTGATGGACATTTTGGTTGCTTCACTGTCTTGTCTATTGTGAATCAGGCTGCAGTGCAGCTTTTGCAGCCCGGGTCTTCTTCATTCTGGTCTTCTCAGGTGAGTGGCCCATTGGTGTGCCTGCTGGATGGAATGGTACCTCAATTTTTCCTTTTAAACGCAGCTCCTTTCTGTTGTCATTATTTGCGTTTAACCCTCTTACATCTCACCAGCAGCTAGAGGGTACACAGTTCTCTAAAACCTCTTCAGCATTTATTGTGTGTAGACTTTTTGCCAATGGTCAGTCGATTGGTGTGAGTTGAAAAGTTTTTGTAGATTAGATTGCATGAGTCTAATACTTCCTGAGGCTGAGCTTTTATCCATTTTCCTTTCTTTAAAAAGAGAGTGAGTAAAACTTACGTCTTCATACTATCTTCGTGAACATTTTGCCTGTTTTGAATTCTTTTATCCATTCCCTACCTCAGCACAATTTTGAGGGCAGGTGTCCTTTACAGCCCTGTTTGCTTATGAATGGTAAGTGACTATTAGCTGTGGGTTAAAAGTTGCTCTTGCGGGAATCGGCCACAAGGCGGCAGCATTTCTCCTTTACCAAATCTGGTTACTAGGGCAACAGAGCCTTACTGGAAGTGGTGTTCTAGGTGTTAATTAGAATAGAATGTGCGAGGAAAAAGCCCTTTAAGTTTATGTCTCATTATTTCTTGTTGGTATTTTTAACTTAATTTTTATTTTTTATCACAGCAAACTTGATTACAATGTTTTGTTTGTTCTAGGTGTGCAAGATGTGGTTCTTTCACACATACACATATATCTATTCTTCTTCGGATCCTTTTCCCATGTAGGTTATGACACAATGTTGAGTAGTCTTCTCTTGGTATTGCGTAGGTCTTTGGTGATTATATATTTCACATGTGTTTGTATCTCTCTGTTAACCTCAATATGGTAATGTATCCAATCCTCACACCTGTCCATTTGGTGAACCATAAGTTTTTTTAATGAATCTATGATAGTGTTTGTGGAAATATCTTTGTTTGTATCATTTTTTAGGTAACCCCTATATGTGATATGATAGGATATGTGTCTTTCGCTTTCTCACTTACTCCAAGTTGCATGATTACTTCTAGACTCATCTATGGTGCTGCAAATGGCATTGTATCATTTTTTCAGTAGCTCACATTCCATCTGTACAGGTAGCAGTTCTTCTTTGTCCACCCATCTGTCGATGGACTTTTTGGTTACTTCCATATCTTGGCTATTGTAATACTATGCAGTGCAGATTTGCGTGCCTGTGTCCTTCCAATTCTGTCTTCTTAGTTTATAGGTCCAGGAATAGATCTGCTGGATCATACGCTAGCTCAATGTTTACCTTTTAAAGGCACCTCTGTTCTGTTCTCCTTAGTGGTTCTTTCCAGGTTATGTCCCACTTAATGTGGAGGGCATGTATTTCTTCCCAGCACCTTCAGGATTTATTCTTTGTAGTTTTTGCTGATGATTATTCTGAGTGGTGTGAGCTGATACCTCTTTGTGGTTGAATTTGCATGTGTCTCATAATGCGTTGAAATTGAGCTTTAAGACATGTCCTTTTAATTTTTCCAGCTGTGATTAGAGCTTATTTCTTCAAAGTGTTTTCTTAAAGTATGTGTCACCATTTGAAATATTTTGGCCATTATCTCCCTCAAGACATTTTGAGGGCAGGTCTCATTTACAGCCCTGCAGTACTTGTTCATATGAAGTGACATTAGCTCAGGCTTTAAACCTGCTTTTGCAGGTAACGGCCAGAGAGCGGCAGCCTTTCTACATTCCCCTTGCTGGTACAAGGGAAACAGACCTACCGGCCAGTGGTGTTCTTCGGTTATAAATTAGAGTGCAATGTGCCCGGATAAACCCACAAATGTTGATGTCTCCTTGCTTTTGTTTGTTTTTAAATTTAATTTATATTTATTATTAGAGTAATATTCCATTTTGTAAGTGGACCACTTCTTCTTGGTGCATTCCTCGGTTGATGGACATTTTCATTGCTTCCACGTGCTGGCTATGGTAAATCTTGCTGGCGTACAGGTTTGCCAGCCTGTGACTTTTTGATTCTCATTTTCTCAGGTGATAGGCCAAGCAGTGGTTGTGATTGATTGACTGGTAGCTCAATGTTTCCCTTTTCAAAGCACCTACACTGTGTTTTCATTAGTGGCTCTTTACATGCCACCCCTTACAAAAGAGGGTACGCATTTCTCCACACTCCCTTCACCATTTATTTTTTGCAGCATTTTTCCTAATGGCCATTCTGACTGCTGTGAGCTGATAGGTTTTTGTATTATGGGTATGCATGTCATTAAATTTTTTTTAATTCGTCATATTCCTACCCCTTTTTCTTTTCTCTTAAAAGAAAAACCCGTGAGTACAATAGAGCTCTTGAAATTGTCTGCTTCGAAGGTTGCCCTCTTGTGAAGTTTTTGGTCGATTTTTTTTTTTTTTTTTTGGTCGATTTTTGACCCCAGAAATTTTCTGGAGGGCAAGTGTCATTTACAGAACGGCAAGTTGGTGAAAATTTAGTGACCTTTTGCAGTAGGTTCAAAGCTGCTGTTGTGGGAAACGGCCACAAGGAGGTAGCATTTCTCCATTCCCCAATCTGGGTACTAGGGCAGCAGAGCCTTTCTGGAAGTCATTGTCCTAGGTTGTAAATTAGAATGGAATTTGCCAGGAGAAGTCCCCATAAGTTTATGTCTCATTACTTCTTCTTGGTTTTTAAATTTTTTTAATCTGGGTAAAGTTTAGAATATTGTTTGTCTTTGGTGTACGCAGTCTGGTTCCTTTGTACATTATGTATGTCTATTAATGTACAGATCCTCTTCCCATGTAAAATATTACAGTGTTCCGTTGACCTCCCTTGCTATATGTTCGGTCTTTTTGATACATGTATATAATATGTATTTGTATATGTATAGTAACACTAATCTTCATTTCTCAATTTCCCCCCTCCTTTCCTTTCAGATGAGCATAGTTTGATTTCTAAGCCTGTGAGTGTCTTTCTCTTTGGAAATATGTTCATCTGTGTCAGTTATTAGATAATGCCATAAGTGATAATATAGTATATAGGTGTTTTGCTCTCCGACCTACTTCATGTTTTGTGATTATCTCCAGGCTCATCTATGGTGCCTCAAAGAGCAGTGCTTCAATGTTTTCCATGGGTAATATTCCATTGTGTACATGGACCACTTCTTCTTGGTGCATTCCTCTGTTGATGGACATTTTCGTTGCTTCCAAGTGTTGCCTATGGTAAATATTGCTGGAGTGCAGGATTGCCAGCCTGTGATTTTTGATTTTCATTTTCTCAGGTGATAGACCCAGCAGTGGGTATGATTGATTGACTGGTATGGTAGGTCAACGTTTACCTTTTCAAGGCACCTCAATTGTGCTTTCATTAGTGGCTCTTACCACATCCCCATTAGAATCGAGGGTACACATTTCTCCACAATCACGTCAGCATTTATTGTTTGCAGCATTTTTGTTGATGGCAGTTCTGACTGGTGTGAGCTGATAGGTTTTTGTAATTTGGGTTTACATGTCTGTAAAAATTCCTACAATTCATCATTTTTCCACGCCTTTTTCTTTTCTGTTAAAAGAAAAAAGAAAAAAAGTGTGAGTATAATATACCTCTTCAAATTTTCTTTTTGGAAGGTTGCACTCTGGAATTTTTTGGTCGATTTTCGACCTCAGTATTTTTTGGAGGGCCGGTGTCATTTACAGACCTGCAATTGGTGAATATTTAGTGACCTTTTGCAGTGGGTTTAAAGCTGCTCTTGTGGGAAACGGCCACCAGGATGCAGCATTTCTCCATTCCCAAATCTGGGTTACTAGGGCATCAGAGCCATTCTGGAAGTTGTTTGCCTAGGTTTTAAATTTGGATGGAATGTGCCAGGAAAACCCCCCATAAGTTTATGTCTCATTACTCCTAGTTCGTTGTTTTAATTTTTTCAACTGGGGTAATGGTAAGAATGTTGTTCGTCCAACGTGTACACACTCTGGTTCATCTACATATTGTATATAACTATTTATGTAGAGATCCTCTTTCCGTGTAAATTATTACAGAGTGTTCCATAATCCTTCCTTGCTATATGGTTGGTCTTTTTGATATATGTATATAATATGTATTTGTATACATATGGTAACGCTAATCTTCATTTATCCATTCCCCCCACCTTTCCTTTTAGATAAGCATAGTTTTTTTTTAATAAGTCTGTGATTGACTTTCTGTGTGGAAATATGTTCATTTGTGTCAGTTATTAGATAACGCCTATAAGTGATATCATAGGATATAGGACTTTTGCTTTCCGACTTACCTCATGTTCTGTGATTATCTCCAAGATCATCTATGGTGCCTCAAAGAGCAGTGTTTCATTGTTTTCCGTGGCTAGTATTCATTGTGTACATGGACCACTTCTTCTTTATCGTTTCATCTGTTGATGGACATTTTGGTTGCTTCACTGTCTTGTCTATTGTGAATCAGGCTGCAGTGCAGCTTTTGCAGCCCGGGTCTTCTTCATTCTGGTCTTCTCAGGTGAGTGGCCCATTGGTGTGCCTGCTGGATGGAATGGTACCTCAATTTTTCCTTTTAAACGCAGCTCCTTTCTGTTGTCATTATTTGCGTTTAACCCTCTTACATCTCACCAGCAGCTAGAGGGTACACAGTTCTCTAAAACCTCTTCAGCATTTATTGTGTGTAGACTTTTTGCCAATGGTCAGTCGATTGGTGTGAGTTGAAAAGTTTTTGTAGATTAGATTGCATGAGTCTAATACTTCCTGAGGCTGAGGTTTTATCCATTTTCCTTTCTTTAAAAAGAGAGTGAGTAAAACTTACGTCTTCATACTATCTTCGTGAACATTTTGCCTGTTTTGAATTCTTTTATCCATTCCCTACCTCAGCACAATTTTGAGGGCAGGTGTCCTTTACAGCCCTGTTTGCTTATGAATGGTAAGTGACTATTAGCTGTGGGTTAAAAGTTGCTCTTGCGGGAATCGGCCACAAGGCGGCAGCATTTCTCCTTTACCAAATCTGGTTACTAGGGCAACAGAGCCTTACTGGAAGTGGTGTTCTAGGTGTTAATTAGAATAGAATGTGCGAGGAAAAAGCCCTTTAAGTTTATGTCTCATTATTTCTTGTTGGTATTTTTAACTTAATTTTTATTTTTTATCACAGCAAACTTGATTACAATGTTTTGTTTGTTCTAGGTGTGCAAGATGTGGTTCTTTCACACATACACATATATCTATTCTTCTTCGGATCCTTTTCCCATGTAGGTTATGACACAATGTTGAGTAGTCTTCTCTTGGTATTGCGTAGGTCTTTGGTGATTATATATTTCACATGTGTTTGTATCTCTCTGTTAACCTCAATATGGTAATGTATCCAATCCTCACACCTGTCCATTTGGTGAACCATAAGTTTTTTTAATGAATCTATGATAGTGTTTGTGGAAATATCTTTGTTTGTATCATTTTTTAGGTAACCCCTATATGTGATATGATAGGATATGTGTCTTTCGCTTTCTCACTTACTCCAAGTTGCATGATTACTTCTAGACTCATCTATGGTGCTGCAAATGGCATTGTATCATTTTTTCAGTAGCTCACATTCCATCTGTACAGGTAGCAGTTCTTCTTTGTCCACCCATCTGTCGATGGACTTTTTGGTTACTTCCATATCTTGGCTATTGTAATACTATGCAGTGCAGATTTGCGTGCCTGTGTCCTTCCAATTCTGTCTTCTTAGTTTATAGGTCCAGGAATAGATCTGCTGGATCATACGCTAGCTCAATGTTTACCTTTTAAAGGCACCTCTGTTCTGTTCTCCTTAGTGGTTCTTTCCAGGTTATGTCCCACTTAATGTGGAGGGCATGTATTTCTTCCCAGCACCTTCAGGATTTATTCTTTGTAGTTTTTGCTGATGATTATTCTGAGTGGTGTGAGCTGATACCTCTTTGTGGTTGAATTTGCATGTGTCTCATAATGCGTTGAAATTGAGCTTTAAGACATGTCCTTTTAATTTTTCCAGCTGTGATTAGAGCTTATTTCTTCAAAGTGTTTTCTTAAAGTATGTGTCACCATTTGAAATATTTTGGCCATTATCTCCCTCAAGACATTTTGAGGGCAGGTCTCATTTACAGCCCTGCAGTACTTGTTCATATGAAGTGACATTAGCTCAGGCTTTAAACCTGCTTTTGCAGGTAACGGCCAGAGAGCGGCAGCCTTTCTACATTCCCCTTGCTGGTACTAGGGAAACAGACCTACCGGCCAGTGGTGTTCTTCGGTTATAAATTAGAGTGCAATGTGCCCGGATAAACCCACAAATGTTGATGTCTCCTTGCTTTTGTTTGTTTTTAAATTTAATTTATATTTATTATTAGAGTAATATTCCATTTTGTAAGTGGACCACTTCTTCTTGGTGCATTCCTCGGTTGATGGACATTTTCATTGCTTCCACGTGCTGGCTATGGTAAATCTTGCTGGCGTACAGGTTTGCCAGCCTGTGACTTTTTGATTCTCATTTTCTCAGGTGATAGGCCAAGCAGTGGTTGTGATTGATTGACTGGTAGCTCAATGTTTCCCTTTTCAAAGCACCTACACTGTGTTTTCATTAGTGGCTCTTTACATGAGACCCCTTACAAAAGAGGGTACGCATTTCTCCACACTCCCTTCACCATTTATTTTTTGCAGCATTTTTCCTAATGGCCATTCTGACTGCTGTGAGCTGATAGGTTTTTGTATTATGGGTATGCATGTCATTAAATTTTTTTTAATTCGTCATATTCCTACCCCTTTTTCTTTTCTCTTAAAAGAAAAACCCGTGAGTACAATAGAGCTCTTGAAATTGTCTGCTTCGAAGGTTGCCCTCTTGTGAAGTTTTTGGTCGATTTTTTTTTTTTTTTTTTGGTCGATTTTTGACCCCAGAAATTTTCTGGAGGGCAAGTGTCATTTACAGAACGGCAAGTTGGTGAAAATTTAGTGACCTATTGCAGTAGGTTCAAAGCTGCTGTTGTGGGAAACGGCCACAAGGAGGTAGCATTTCTCCATTCCCCAATCTGGGTACTAGGGCAGCAGAGCCTTTCTGGAAGTCATTGTCCTAGGTTGTAAATTAGAATGGAATTTGCCAGGAGAAGTCCCCATAAGTTTATGTCTCATTACTTCTTCTTGGTTTTTAAATTTTTTTAATCTGGGTAAAGTTTAGAATATTGTTTGTCTTTGGTGTACGCAGTCTGGTTCCTTTGTACATTATGTATGTCTATTAATGTACAGATCCTCTTCCCATGTAAAATATTACAGTGTTCCGTTGACCTCCCTTGCTATATGTTCGGTCTTTTTGATACATGTATATAATATGTATTTGTATATGTATAGTAACACTAATCTTCATTTCTCAATTTCCCCCCTCCTTTCCTTTCAGATGAGCATAGTTTGATTTCTAAGCCTGTGAGTGTCTTTCTCTTTGGAAATATGTTCATCTGTGTCAGTTATTAGATAATGCCATAAGTGATAATACAGTATATAGGTGTTTTGCTGTCCGACCTACTTCATGTTTTGTGATTATCTCCAGGCTCATCTATGGTGCCTCAAAGAGCAGTGCTTCAATGTTTTCCATGGGTAATATTCCATTGTGTACATGGACCACTTCTTCTTGGTGCATTCCTCTGTTGATGGACATTTTCGTTGCTTCCAAGTGTTGCCTATGGTAAATATTGCTGGAGTGCAGGATTGCCAGCCTGTGATTTTTGATTTTTATTTTCTCAGGTGATAGACCCAGCAGTGGGTATGATTGATTGACTGGTATGGTAGGTCAACGTTTACCTTTTCAAGGCACCTCAATTGTGCTTTCATTAGTGGCTCTTACCACATCCCCATTAGAATCGAGGGTACACATTTCTCCACAATCACGTCAGCATTTATTGTTTGCAGCATTTTTGTTGATGGCAGTTCTGACTGGTGTGAGCTGATAGGTTTTTGTAATTTGGGTTTACATGTCTGTAAAAATTCCTACAATTCATCATTTTTCCACGCCTTTTTCTTTTCTGTTAAAAGAAAAAAGAAAAAAAGTGTGAGTATAATATACCTCTTCAAATTTTCTTTTTGGAAGGTTGCACTCTGGAATTTTTTGGTCGATTTTCGACCTCAGTATTTTTTGGAGGGCCGGTGTCATTTACAGACCTGCAATTGGTGAATATTTAGTGACCTTTTGCAGTGGGTTTAAAGCTGCTCTTGTGGGAAACGGCCACCAGGATGCAGCATTTCTCCATTCCCAAATCTGGGTTACTAGGGCATCAGAGCCATTCTGGAAGTTGTTTGCCTAGGTTTTAAATTTGGATGGAATGTGCCAGGAAAACCCCCCATAAGTTTATGTCTCATTACTCCTAGTTCGTTGTTTTAATTTTTTCAACTGGGGTAATGGTAAGAATGTTGTTCGTCCAACGTGTACACACTCTGGTTCATCTACATATTGTATATAACTATTTATGTAGAGATCCTCTTTCCGTGTAAATTATTACAGAGTGTTCCATAATCCTTCCTTGCTATATGGTTGGTCTTTTTGATATATGTATATAATATGTATTTGTATACATATGGTAACGCTAATCTTCATTTATCCATTCCCCCCACCTTTCCTTTTAGATAAGCATAGTTTTTTTTTAATAAGTCTGTGATTGACTTTCTGTGTGGAAATATGTTCATTTGTGTCAGTTATTAGATAACGCCTATAAGTGATATCATAGGATATAGGACTTTTGCTTTCCGACTTACCTCATGTTCTGTGATTATCTCCAAGATCATCTATGGTGCCTCAAAGAGCAGTGTTGCATTGTTTTCCGTGGCTAGTATTCATTGTGTACATGGACCACTTCTTCTTTATCGTTTCATCTGTTGATGGACATTTTGGTTGCTTCACTGTCTTGTCTATTGTGAATCAGGCTGCAGTGCAGCTTTTGCAGCCCGGGTCTTCTTCATTCTGGTCTTCTCAGGTGAGTGGCCCATTGGTGTGCCTGCTGGATGGAATGGTACCTCAATTTTTCCTTTTAAACGCAGCTCCTTTCTGTTGTCATTATTTGCGTTTAACCCTCTTACATCTCACCAGCAGCTAGAGGGTACACAGTTCTCTAAAACTTTTCAGCATTTATTGTTTGTAGACTTTTTGCCAATGGTCAGTCGATTGGTGTGAGTTGAAAAGTTTTTGTAGATTAGATTGCATGAGTCTAATACTTCCTGAGGCTGAGCTTTTATCCATTTTCCTTTCTTTAAAAAGAGAGTGAGTAAAACTTACGTCTTCATACTATCTTCGTGAACATTTTGCCTGTTTTGAATTCTTTTATCCATTCCCTACCTCAGCACAATTTTGAGGGCAGGTGTCCTTTACAGCCCTGTTTGCTTATGAATGGTAAGTGACTATTAGCTGTGGGTTAAAAGTTGCTCTTGCGGGAATCGGCCACAAGGCGGCAGCATTTCTCCTTTACCAAATCTGGTTACTAGGGCAACAGAGCCTTACTGGAAGTGGTGTTCTAGGTGTTAATTAGAATAGAATGTGCGAGGAAAAAGCCCTTTAAGTTTATGTCTCATTATTTCTTGTTGGTATTTTTAACTTAATTTTTATTTTTTATCACAGCAAACTTGATTACAATGTTTTGTTTGTTCTAGGTGTGCAAGATGTGGTTCTTTCACACATATACATATATCTATTCTTCTTCGGATCCTTTTCCCATGTAGGTTATGACACAATGTTGAGTAGTCTTCTCTTGGTATTGCGTAGGTCTTTGGTGATTATATATTTCACATGTGTTTGTATCTCTCTGTTAACCTCAATATGGTAATGTATCCAATCCTCACACCTGTCCATTTGGTGAACCATAAGTTTTTTTAATGAATCTATGATAGTGTTTGTGGAAATATCTTTGTTTGTATCATTTTTTAGGTAACCCCTATATGTGATATGATAGGATATGTGTCTTTCGCTTTCTCACTTACTCCAAGTTGCATGATTACTTCTAGACTCATCTATGGTGCTGCAAATGGCATTGTATCATTTTTTCAGTAGCTCATATTCCATCTGTACAGGTAGCAGTTCTTCTTTGTCCACCCATCTGTCGGTGGACTTTTTGGTTACTTCCATATCTTGGCTATTGTAATACTATGCAATGCAGATTTGCGTGCCTGTGTCCTTCCAATTCTGTCTTCTTAGTTTATAGGTCCAGGAATAGGTCTGCTGGATCATATGCTAGCTCAATGTTTACCTTTTAAAGGCACCTCTGTTCTGTTCTCCTTAGTGGTTCTTTCCAGGTTATGTCCCACTTAATGTGGAGGGCATGTATTTCTTCCCAGCACCTTCAGGATTTATTCTTTGTAGTTTTTGCTGATGATTATTCTGAGTGGTGTGAGCTGATACCTCTTTGTGGTTGAATTTGCATGTGTCTCATAATGCGTTGAAATTGAGCTTTAAGACATGTCCTTTTAATTTTTCCAGCTGTGATTAGAGCTTATTTCTTCAAAGTGTTTTCTTAAAGTATGTGTCACCATTTGAAATATTTTGGCCATTATCTCCCTCAAGACATTTTGAGGGCAGGTTTCATTTACAGCCCTGCAGTACTTGTTCATATGAAGTGACATTAGCTCAGGCTTTAAACCTGCTTTTGCAGGTAACGGCCAGAGAGCGGCAGCCTTTCTACATTCCCCTTGCTGGTACTAGGGAAACAGACCTACCGGCCAGTGGTGTTCTTCGGTTATAAATTAGAGTGCAATGTGCCCGGATAAACCCACAAATGTTGATGTCTCCTTGCTTTTGTTTGTTTTTAAATTTAATTTATATTTATTATTAGAGTAATATTCCATTTTGTAAGTGGACCACTTCTTCTTGGTGCATTCCTCGGTTGATGGACATTTTCATTGCTTCCACGTGCTGGTTATGGTAAATCTTGCTGGCGTACAGGTTTGCCAGCCTGTGACTTTTTGATTCTCATTTTCTCAGGTGATAGGCCAAGCAGTGGTTGTGATTGATTGACTGGTAGCTCAATGTTTCCCTTTTCAAAGCACCTACACTGTGTTTTCATTAGTGGCTCTTTACGTGCCACCCCTTACAAAAGAGGGTACGCATTTCTCCACACTCCCTTCACCATTTATTTTTTGCAGCATTTTTCCTAATGGCCATTCTGACTGCTGTGAGCTGATAGGTTTTTGTATTATGGGTATGCATGTCATTAAATTTTTTTTAATTCGTCATATTCCTACCCCTTTTTCTTTTCTCTTAAAAGAAAAACCCGTGAATACAATATAGCTCTTGAAATTGTCTGCTTCGAAGGTTGCCCTCTTGTGAAGTTTTTGGTCGATTTTTGACCCCAGAAATTTTCTGGAGGGCAAGTGTCATTTACAGAACGGCAAGTTGGTGAAAATTTAGTGACCTTTTGCAGTAGGTTCAAAGCTGCTGTTGTGGGAAACGGCCACAAGGAGGTAGCATTTCTCCATTCCCCAATCTGGGTACTAGGGCAGCAGAGCCTTTCTGGAAGTCATTGTCCTAGGTTGTAAATTAGAATGGAATTTGCCAGGAGAAGTCCCCATAAGTTTATGTCTCATTACTTCTTCTTGGTTTTTAAATTTTTTTAATCTGGGTAAAGTTTAGAATATTGTTTGTCTTTGGTGTACGCAGTCTGGTTCCTTTGTACATTATGTATGTCTATTAATGTACAGATCCTCTTCCCATGTAAAATATTACAGTGTTCCGTTGACCTCCCTTGCTATATGTTCGGTCTTTTTTATACATGTATATAATATGTATTTGTATATGTATAGTAACACTAATCTTCATTTCTCAATTTCCCCCCTCCTTTCCTTTCAGATGAGCATAGTTTGATTTCTAAGCCTGTGAGTGTCTTTCTCTTTGGAAATATGTTCATCTGTGTCAGTTATTAGATAATGCCATAAGTGATAATATAGTATATAGGTGTTTTGCTGTCCGACCTACTTCATGTTTTGTGATTATCTCCAGGCTCATCTATGGTGCCTCAAAGAGCAGTGCTTCAATGTTTTCCATGGCTAATATTCCATTGTGTACATGGACCACTTCTTCTTGGTGCATTCCTCTGTTGATGGACATTTTCGTTGCTTCCAAGTGTTGCCTATGGTAAATATTGCTGGAGTGCAGGATTGCCAGCCTGTGATTTTTGATTTTCATTTTCTCAGGTGATAGACCCAGCAGTGGGTATGATTGATTGACTGGTATGGTAGGTCAACGTTTACCTTTTCAAGGCACCTCAATTGTGCTTTCATTAGTGGCTCTTACCACATCCCCATTAGAATCGAGGGTACACATTTCTCCACAATCACGTCAGCATTTATTGTTTGCAGCATTTTTGTTGATGGCAGTTCTGACTGGTGTGAGCTGATAGGTTTTTGTAATTTGGGTTTACATGTCTGTAAAAATTCCTACAATTCATCATTTTTCCACACCTTTTTCTTTTCTGTTAAAAGAAAAAAGAAAAAAAGTGTGAGTATAATATACCTCTTCAAATTTTCTTTTTGGAAGGTTGCACTCTGGAATTTTTTGGTCGATTTTCGACCTCAGTATTTTTTGGAGGGCCGGTGTCATTTACAGACCTGCAATTGGTGAATATTTAGTGACCTTTTGCAGTGGGTTTAAAGCTGCTCTTGTGGGAAACGGCCACCAGGATGCAGCATTTCTCCATTCCCAAATCTGGGTTACTAGGGCATCAGAGCCATTCTGGAAGTTGTTTGCCTAGGTTTTAAATTTGGATGGAATGTGCCAGGAAAACCCCCCATAAGTTTATGTCTCATTACTCCTAGTTCGTTGTTTTAATTTTTTCAACTGGGGTAATGGTAAGAATGTTGTTCGTCCAACGTGTACACACTCTGGTTCATCTACATATTGTATATAACTATTTATGTAGAGATCCTCTTTCCGTGTAAATTATTACAGAGTGTTCCATAATCCTTCCTTGCTATATGGTTGGTCTTTTTGATATATGTATATAATATGTATTTGTATACATATGGTAACGCTAATCTTCATTTATCCATTCCCCCCACCTTTCCTTTTAGATAAGCATAGTTTTTTTTTAATAAGTCTGTGATTGACTTTCTGTGTGGAAATATGTTCATTTGTGTCAGTTATTAGATAACGCCTATAAGTGATATCATAGGATATAGGACTTTTGCTTTCCGACTTACCTCATGTTCTGTGATTATCTCCAAGATCATCTATGGTGCCTCAAAGAGCAGTGTTGCATTGTTTTCCGTGGCTAGTATTCATTGTGTACATGGACCACTTCTTCTTTATCGTTTCATCTGTTGATGGACATTTTGGTTGCTTCACTGTCTTGTCTATTGTGAATCAGGCTGCAGTGCAGCTTTTGCAGCCCGGGTCTTCTTCATTCTGGTCTTCTCAGGTGAGTGGCCCATTGGTGTGCCTGCTGGATGGAATGGTACCTCAATTTTTCCTTTTAAACGCAGCTCCTTTCTGTTGTCATTATTTGCGTTTAACCCTCTTACATCTCACCAGCAGCTAGAGGGTACACAGTTCTCTAAAACCTCTTCAGCATTTATTGTTTGTAGACTTTTTGCCAATGGTCAGTCGATTGGTGTGAGTTGAAAAGTTTTTGTAGATTAGATTGCATGAGTCTAATACTTCCTGAGGCTGAGCTTTTATCCATTTTCCTTTCTTTAAAAAGAGAGTGAGTAAAACTTACGTCTTCATACTATCTTCGTGAACATTTTGCCTGTTTTGAATTCTTTTATCCATTCCCTACCTCAGCACAATTTTGAGGGCAGGTGTCCTTTACAGCCCTTTTTGCTTATGAATGGTAAGTGACTATTAGCTGTGGGTTAAAAGTTGCTCTTGCGGGAATCGGCCACAAGGCGGCAGCATTTCTCCTTTACCAAATCTGGTTACTAGGGCAACAGAGCCTTACTGGAAGTGGTGTTCTAGGTGTTAATTAGAATAGAATGTGCGAGGAAAAAGCCCTTTAAGTTTATGTCTCATTATTTCTTGTTGGTATTTTTAACTTAATTTTTATTTTTTATCACAGCAAACTTGATTACAATGTTTTGTTTGTTCTAGGTGTGCAAGATGTGGTTCTTTCACACATACACATATATCTATTCTTCTTCGGATCCTTTTCCCATGTAGGTTATGACACAATGTTGAGTAGTCTTCTCTTGGTATTGCGTAGGTCTTTGGTGATTATATATTTCACATGTGTTTGTATCTCTCTGTTAACCTCAATATGGTAATGTATCCAATCCTCACACCTGTCCATTTGGTGAATCATAAGTTTTTTTAATGAATCTATGATAGTGTTTGTGGAAATATCTTTGTTTGTATCATTTTTTAGGTAACCCCTATATGTGATATGATAGGATATGTGTCTTTCGCTTTCTCACTTACTCCAAGTTGCATGATTACTTCTAGACTCATCTATGGTGCTGCAAATGGCATTGTATCATTTTTTCAGTAGATCACATTCCATCTGTACAGGTAGCAGTTCTTCTTTGTCCACCCATCTGTCGATGGACTTTTTGGTTACTTCCATATCTTGGCTATTGTAATACTATGCAGTGCAGATTTGCGTGCCTGTGTCCTTCCAATTCTGTCTTCTTAGTTTATAGGTCCAGGAATAGATCTGCTGGATCATACGCTAGCTCAATGTTTACCTTTTAAAGGCACCTCTGTTCTGTTCTCCTTAGTGGTTCTTTCCAGGTTATGTCCCACTTAATGTGGAGGGCATGTATTTCTTCCCAGCACCTTCAGGATTTATTCATTGTAGTTTTTGCTGATGATTATTCTGAGTGGTGTGAGCTGATACCTCTTTGTGGTTGAATTTGCATGTGTCTCATAATGCGTTGAATTTGAGCTTTAAGACATGTCCTTTTAATTTTTCCAGCTGTGATTAGAGCTTATTTCTTCAAAGTGTTTTCTTAAAGTATGTGTCACCATTTGAAATATTTTGGCCATTATCTCCCTCAAGACATTTTGAGGGCAGGTTTCATTTACAGCCCTGCAGTACTTGTTCATATGAAGTGACATTAGCTCAGGCTTTAAACCTGCTTTTGCAGGTAACGGCCAGAGAGCGGCAGCCTTTCTACATTCCCCTTGCTGGTACTAGGGAAACAGACCTACCGGCCAGTGGTGTTCTTCGGTTATAAATTAGAGTGCAATGTGCCCGGATAAACCCACAAATGTTGATGTCTCCTTGCTTTTGTTTGTTTTTAAATTTAATTTATATTTATTATTAGAGTAATATTCCATTTTGTAAGTGGACCACTTCTTCTTGGTGCATTCCTCGGTTGATGGACATTTTCATTGCTTCCACGTGCTGGCTATGGTAAATCTTGCTGGCGTACAGGTTTGCCAGCCTGTGACTTTTTGATTCTCATTTTCTCAGGTGATAGGCCAAGCAGTGGTTGTGATTGATTGACTGGTAGCTCAATGTTTCCCTTTTCAAAGCACCTACACTGTGTTTTCATTAGTGGCTCTTTACATGCCACCCCTTACAAAAGAGGGTACGCATTTCTCCACACTCCCTTCACCATTTATTTTTTGCAGCATTTTTCCTAATGGCCATTCTGACTGCTGTGAGCTGATAGGTTTTTGTATTATGGGTATGCATGTCATTAAATTTTTTTTAATTCGTCATATTCCTACCCCTTTTTCTTTTCTCTTAAAAGAAAAACCCGTGAGTACAATAGAGCTCTTGAAATTGTCTGCTTCGAAGGTTGCCCTCTTGTGAAGTTTTTGGTCGATTTTTTTTTTTTTTTTTTTGGTCGATTTTTGACCCCAGAAATTTTCTGGAGGGCAAGTGTCATTTACAGAACGGCAAGTTGGTGAAAATTTAGTGACCTTTTGCAGTAGGTTCAAAGCTGCTGTTGTGGGAAACGGCCACAAGGAGGTAGCATTTCTCCATTCCCCAATCTGGGTACTAGGGCAGCAGAGCCTTTCTGGAAGTCATTGTCCTAGGTTGTAAATTAGAATGGAATTTGCCAGGAGAAGTCCCCATAAGTTTATGTCTCATTACTTCTTCTTGGTTTTTAAATTTTTTTAATCTGGGTAAAGTTTAGAATATTGTTTGTCTTTGGTGTACGCAGTCTGGTTCCTTTGTACATTATGTATGTCTATTAATGTACAGATCCTCTTCCCATGTAAAATATTACAGTGTTCCGTTGACCTCCCTTGCTATATGTTCGGTCTTTTTGATACATGTATATAATATGTATTTGTATATGTATAGTAACACTAATCTTCATTTCTCAATTTCCCCCCTCCTTTCCTTTCAGATGAGCATAGTTTGATTTCTAAGCCTGTGAGTGTCTTTCTCTTTGGAAATATGTTCATCTGTGTCAGTTATTAGATAATGCCATAAGTGATAATATAGTATATAGGTGTTTTGCTGTCCGACCTACTTCATGTTTTGTGATTATCTCCAGGCTCATCTATGGTGCCTCAAAGAGCAGTGCTTCAATGTTTTCCATGGGTAATATTCCATTGTGTACATGGACCACTTCTTCTTGGTGCATTCCTCTGTTGATGGACATTTTCGTTGCTTCCAAGTGTTGCCTATGGTAAATATTGCTGGAGTGCAGGATTGCCAGCCTGTGATTTTTGATTTTCATTTTCTCAGGTGATAGACCCAGCAGTGGGTATGATTGATTGACTGGTATGGTAGGTCAACGTTTACCTTTTCAAGGCACCTCAATTGTGCTTTCATTAGTGGCTCTTACCACATCCCCATTAGAATCGAGGGTACACATTTCTCCACAATCACGTCAGCATTTATTGTTTGCAGCATTTTTGTTGATGGCAGTTCTGACTGGTGTGAGCTGATAGGTTTTTGTAATTTGGGTTTACATGTCTGTAAAAATTCCTACAATTCATCATTTTTCCACGCCTTTTTCTTTTCTGTTAAAAGAAAAAAGAAAAAAAGTGTGAGTATAATATACCTCTTCAAATTTTCTTTTTGGAAGGTTGCACTCTGGAATTTTTTGGTCGATTTTCGACCTCAGTATTTTTTGGAGGGCCGGTGTCATTTACAGACCTGCAATTGGTGAATATTTAGTGACCTTTTGCAGTGGGTTTAAAGCTGCTCTTGTGGGAAACGGCCACCAGGATGCAGCATTTCTCCATTCCCAAATCTGGGTTACTAGGGCATCAGAGCCATTCTGGAAGTTGTTTGCCTAGGTTTTAAATTTGGATGGAATGTGCCAGGAAAACCCCCCATAAGTTTATGTCTCATTACTCCTAGTTCGTTGTTTTAATTTTTTCAACTGGGGTAATGGTAAGAATGTTGTTCGTCCAACGTGTACACACTCTGGTTCATCTACATATTGTATATAACTATTTATGTAGAGATCCTCTTTCCGTGTAAATTATTACAGAGTGTTCCATAATCCTTCCTTGCTATATGGTTGGTCTTTTTGATATATGTATATAATATGTATTTGTATACATATGGTAACGCTAATCTTCATTTATCCATTCCCCCCACCTTTCCTTTTAGATAAGCATAGTTTTTTTTTAATAAGTCTGTGATTGACTTTCTGTGTGGAAATATGTTCATTTGTGTCAGTTATTAGATAACGCCTATAAGTGATATCATAGGATATAGGACTTTTGCTTTCCGACTTACCTCATGTTCTGTGATTATCTCCAAGATCATCTATGGTGCCTCAAATAGCAGTGTTTCATTGTTTTCCGTGGCTAGTATTCATTGTGTACATGGACCACTTCTTCTTTATCGTTTCATCTGTTGATGGACATTTTGGTTGCTTCACTGTCTTGTCTATTGTGAATCAGGCTGCAGTGCAGCTATTGCAGCCCGGGTCTTCTTCATTCTGGTCTTCTCAGGTGAGTGGCCCATTGGTGTGCCTGCTGGATGGAATGGTACCTCAATTTTTCCTTTTAAACGCAGCTCCTTTCTGTTGTCATTATTTGCGTTTAACCCTCTTACATCTCACCAGCAGCTAGAGGGTACACAGTTCTCTAAAACCTCTTCAGCATTTATTGTTTGTAGACTTTTTGCCAATGGTCAGTCGATTGGTGTGAGTTGAAAAGTTTTTGTAGATTAGATTGCATGAGTCTAATACTTCCTGAGGCTGAGCTTTTATCCATTTTCCTTTCTTTAAAAAGAGAGTGAGTAAAACTTACGTCTTCATACTATCTTCGTGAACATTTTGCCTGTTTTGAATTCTTTTATCCATTCCCTACCTCAGCACAATTGTGAGGGCAGGTGTCCTTTACAGCCCTGTTTGCTTATGAATGGTAAGTGACTATTAGCTGTGGGTTAAAAGTTGCTCTTGCGGGAATCGGCCACAAGGCGGCAGCATTTCTCCTTTACCAAATCTGGTTACTAGGGCAACAGAGCCTTACTGGAAGTGGTGTTCTAGGTGTTAATTAGAATAGAATGTGCGAGGAAAAAGCCCTTTAAGTTTATGTCTCATTATTTCTTGTTGGTATTTTTAACTTAATTTTTATTTTTTATCAGAGCAAACTTGATTACAATGTTTTGTTTGTTCTAGGTGTGCAAGATGTGGTTCTTTCACACATATACATATATCTATTCTTCTTCGGATCCTTTTCCCATGTAGGTTATGACACAATGTTGAGTAGTCTTCTCTTGGTATTGCGTAGGTCTTTGGTGATTATATATTTCACATGTGTTTGTATCTCTCTGTTAACCTCAATATGGTAATGTATCCAATCCTCACACCTGTCCATTTGGTGAACCATAAGTTTTTTTAATGAATCTATGATAGTGTTTGTGGAAATATCTTTGTTTGTATCATTTTTTAGGTAACCCCTATATGTGATATGATAGGATATGTGTCTTTCGCTTTCTCACTTACTCCAAGTTGCATGATTACTTCTAGACTCATCTATGGTGCTGCAAATGGCATTGTATCATTTTTTCAGTAGCTCATATTCCATCTGTACAGGTAGCAGTTCTTCTTTGTCCACCCATCTGTCGGTGGACTTTTTGGTTACTTCCATATCTTGGCTATTGTAATACTATGCAATGCAGATTTGCGTGCCTGTGTCCTTCCAATTCTGTCTTCTTAGTTTATAGGTCCAGGAATAGGTCTGCTGGATCATATGCTAGCTCAATGTTTACCTTTTAAAGGCACCTCTGTTCTGTTCTCCTTAGTGGTTCTTTCCAGGTTATGTCCCACTTAATGTGGAGGGCATGTATTTCTTCCCAGCACCTTCAGGATTTATTCTTTGTAGTTTTTGCTGATGATTATTCTGAGTGGTGTGAGCTGATACCTCTTTGTGGTTGAATTTGCATGTGTCTCATAATGCGTTGAAATTGAGCTTTAAGACATGTCCTTTTAATTTTTCCAGCTGTGATTAGAGCTTATTTCTTCAAAGTGTTTTCTTAAAGTATGTGTCACCATTTGAAATATTTTGGCCATTATCTCCCTCAAGACATTTTGAGGGCAGGTTTCATTTACAGCCCTGCAGTACTTGTTCATATGAAGTGACATTAGCTCAGGCTTTAAACCTGCTTTTGCAGGTAACGGCCAGAGAGCGGCAGCCTTTCTACATTCCCCTTGCTGGTACTAGGGAAACAGACCTACCGGCCAGTGGTGTTCTTCGGTTATAAATTAGAGTGCAATGTGCCCGGATAAACCCACAAATGTTGATGTCTCCTTGCTTTTGTTTGTTTTTAAATTTAATTTATATTTATTATTAGAGTAATATTCCATTTTGTAAGTGGACCACTTCTTCTTGGTGCATTCCTCGGTTGATGGACATTTTCATTGCTTCCACGTGCTGGCTATGGTAAATCTTGCTGGCGTACAGGTTTGCCAGCCTGTGACTTTTTGATTCTCATTTTCTCAGGTGATAGGCCAAGCAGTGGTTGTGATTGATTGACTGGTAGCTCAATGTTTCCCTTTTCAAAGCACCTACACTGTGTTTTCATTAGTGGCTCTTTACGTGCCACCCCTTACAAAAGAGGGTACGCATTTCTCCACACTCCCTTCACCATTTATTTTTTGCAGCATTTTTCCTAATGGCCATTCTGACTGCTGTGAGCTGATAGGTTTTTGTATTATGGGTATGCATGTCATTAAATTTTTTTTAATTCGTCATATTCCTACCCCTTTTTCTTTTCTCTTAAAAGAAAAACCCGTGAGTACAATATAGCTCTTGAAATTGTCTGCTTCGAAGGTTGCCCTCTTGTGAAGTTTTTGGTCGATTTTTGACCCCAGAAATTTTCTGGAGGGCAAGTGTCATTTACAGAACGGCAAGTTGGTGAAAATTTAGTGACCTTTTGCAGTAGGTTCAAAGCTGCTGTTGTGGGAAACGGCCACAAGGAGGTAGCATTTCTCCATTCCCCAATCTGGGTACTAGGGCAGCAGAGCCTTTCTGGAAGTCATTGTCCTAGGTTGTAAATTAGAATGGAATTTGCCAGGAGAACTCCCCATAAGTTTATGTCTCATTACTTCTTCTTGGTTTTTAAATTTTTTTTAATCTGGGTAAAGTTTAGAATATTGTTTGTCTTTTGTGTATGCAGTCTGGTTCATTTGTACATTATGTATGTCTATTAATGTACAGATCCTCTTCCCATGTAAAATATTACAGTGTTCCGTTGACCTCCCTTGCTATATGTTCGGTCTTTTTGATACATGTATATAATATGTATTTGTATATGTATAGTAACACTACTCTTCATTTCTCAATTTCCCCCCTCCTTTCCTTTCAGATGAGCATAGTTTGATTTCTAAGCCTGTGAGTGTCTTTCTCTTTGGAAATATGTTCATCTGTGTCAGTTATTAGATAATGCCATAAGTGATAATATAGGATATAGGTGTTTTGCTTTCCGACCTACTTCATGTTTTGTGATTATCTCCAGGCTCATCTATGGTGCCTCAAAGAGCAGTGCTTCAATGTTTTCCATGGCTAATATTCCATTGTGTACATGGACCACTTCTTCTTGGTGCATTCCTCTGTTAATGGACATTTTCATTGCTTCCAAGAGTTGCCTATGGTAAATATTGCTGGAGTGCAGGATTGCCAGCCTGTGATTTTTGATTTTCATTTTCTCAGGTGATAGACCCAGCAGTGGGTATGATTGATTGACTGGTATGGTAGGTCAACGTTTACCTTTTCAAGGCACCTCAATTGTGCTTTCATTAGTGGCTCTTACCACGTCCCCCTTAGAATCGAGGGTACGCATTTCTCCACAATCACGTCAGCATTTATTGTTTGCAGCATTTTTGTTGATGGCAGTTCTGACTGGTGTGAGCTGATTGGTTTTTGTAATTTGGGTTTACATGTCTGTAAAAGTTCCTACAATTCATCATTTTTCCACGCCTTTTTCTTTTCTGTTAAAAGAAAAAAGAAAAAAAGTGTGAGTATAATATACCTCTTCAAATTTTCTTTTTGGAAGGTTGCACTCTGGAATTTTTTGGTCGATTTTCGGCCTCAGTATTTTTTGGAGGGCCGGTGTCATTTACAGACCTGCAATTGGTGAATATTTAGTGACCTTTTGCAGTGGGTTTAAAGCTGCTCTTGTGGGAAACGGCCACAAGGATGCAGCATTTCTCCATTCCCAAATCTGGGTACTAGGGCAGCAGAGCCATTCTGGAAGTTGTTTGCCTAGGTTTTAAATTTGGATGGAATGTGCCAGGAAAACCCCCCATAAGTTTATGTCTCATTACTCCTAGTTCGTTGTTTTAATTTTTTCAATTGGGGTAATGGTTAGAATGTTGTTCGTCCAAGGTGTACACACTCTGGTTCATCTACATATTGTATATAACTATTTATGTAGAGATCCTCTTTCCGTGTAAATTATTACAGAGTGTTCCGTAATCCTTCCTTGCTATATGGTTGGTCTTTTTGATATATGTATATAATATGTATTTGTATACATATGGTAACGCTAATCTTCATTTATCCATTCCCCCCACCTTTCCTTTTAGATAAGCATAGTTTTTTTTTAATAAGTCTGTGATTGACTTTCTGTGTGGAAATATGTTCATTTGTGTCAGTTATTAGATAACGCCTATAAGTGATATCATAGGATATAGGACTTTTGCTTTCTGACTTACCTCATGTTCTGTGATTATCTCCAAGATCATCTATGGTGCCTCAAAGAGCAGTGTTTCATTGTTTTCCATGGTTAGTATTCATTGTGTACATGGACCACTTCTTCTTTATCGTTTCATCTGTTGATGGACATTTTGGTTGCTTCACTGTCTTGTCTATTGTGAATCAGGCTGCAGTGCAGCTTTTGCAGCCCGGGTCCTCTTCATTCTGGTCTTCTCAGGTGAGTGGCCCATTGGTGTGCCTGCTGGATGGAATGGTACCTCAATTTTTCCTTTTAAACGCAGCTCCTTTCTGTTGTCATTATTTGCGTTTAACCCTCTTACATCTCACCAGCAGCTAGAGGGTACACAGTTCTCTAAAACCTCTTCAGCATTTATTGTTTGTAGACTTTTTGCCAATGGTCAGTCGATTGGTGTGAGTTGAAAAGTTTTTGTAGATTAGATTGCATGAGTCTAATACTTCCTGAGGCTGAGCTTTTATCCATTTTCCTTTCTTTAAAAAGAGAGTGAGTAAAACTTACGTCTTCATACTATGTTCGTGAACATTTTGCCTGTTTTGAATTCTTTTATCCATTCCCTACCTCAGCACAATTTTTTAGGGCAGGTGTCCTTTACAGCCCTGAGTCCTTGTGAATGGTAAGTGACCATTAGCTGTGGGTTAAAAGCTGCTCTTGCGGGAATCGGCCGCAAGGCGGCAGCATTTCTCCTTTACCAAATCTGGTTACTAGGGCAACAGAGCCTTACTGGAAGTGGTGTTCTAGGTGTTAATTAGAATAGAATGTGCGAGGAAAAAGCCCTTTAAGTTTATGTCTCATTATTTCTTGTTGGTATTTTTAACTTAATTTTTATTTTTTATCACAGCAAACTTGATTACAATGTTTTGTTTGTTCTAGGTGTGCAAGATGTGGTTCTTTCACACATATACATATATCTATTCTTCTTCGGATCCTTTTCCCATGTAGGTTATGACACAATGTTGAGTAGTCTTCTCTTGGTATTGCATAGGTCTTTGGTGATTATATATTTCACATGTGTTTGTATCTCTCTGTTAACCTCAATATGGTAATGTATCCAATCCTCACACCTGTCCATTTGGTGAACCATAAGTTTTTTTAATGAATCTATGATAGTGTTTGTGGAAATATCTTTGTTTGTATCATTTTTTAGGTAACCCCTATATGTGATATGATAGGATATGTGTCTTTCGCTTTCTCACTTACTCCAAGTTGCATGATTACTTCTAGACTCATCTATGGTGCTGCAAATGGCATTGTATCATTTTTTCAGTAGCTCACATTCCATCTGTACAGGTAGCAGTTCTTCTTTGTCCACCCATCTGTCGATGGACTTTTTGGTTACTTCCATATCTTGGCTATTGTAATACTATGCAGTGCAGATTTGCGTGCCTGTGTCCTTCCAGTTCTGTCTTCTTAGTTTATAGGTCCAGGAATAGGTCTGCTGGATCATACGCTAGCTCAATGTTTACCTTTTAAAGGCACCTCTGTTCTGTTCTCCTTAGTGGTTCTTTCCAGGTTATGTCCCACTTAATGTGGAGGGCATGTATTTCTTCCCACCACCTTCAGGATTTATTCTTTGTAGTTTTTGCTGATGATTATTCTGAGTGGTGTGAGCTGATACTTCTTTGTGGTTGAATTTGCATGTGTCTCATAATGCGTTGAAATTGAGCTTTAAGACATGTCCTTTTAATTTTTCCAGCTGTGATTAGAGCTTATTTCTTCAAAGTGTTTTCTTAAAGTATGTGTCACCATTTGAAATATTTTGGCCATTATCTCCCTCAAGACATTTTGAGGGCACGTTTCATTTACAGCCCTGCAGTACTTGTTCATATGAAGTGACATTAGCTCAGGCTTTAAACCTGCTTTTGCAGGTAACGGCCAGAGAGCGGCAGCCTTTCTACATTCCCATTGCTGGTACTAGGGAAACAGACCTACCGGCCAGTGGTGTTCTTCGGTTATAAATTAGAGTGCACTGTGCCCGGATAAACCCACAAATGTTGATGTCTCCTTGCTTTTGTTTGTTTTTAAATTTAATTTATATTTATTATTAGAGTAATATTCCATTTTGTAAGTGGACCACTTCTTCTTGGTGCATTCCTCGGTTGATGGACATTTTCATTGCTTCCACGTGCTTTCTATGGTAAATCTTGCTGGCGTACAGGTTTGCCAGCCTGTGACTTTTTGATTCTCATTTTCTCAGGTGATAGGCCAAGCAGTGGTTGTGATTGATTGACTGGTAGCTCAATGTTTCCCTTTTCAAAGCACCTACACTGTGTTTTCATTAGTGGCTCTTTACATGCCACTCCTTACAAAAGACGGTACGCATTTCTCCACACTCCCTTCACCATTTATTTTTTGCAGCATTTTTCCTAATGGCCATTCTGACTGCTGTGAGCTGATAGGTTTTTGTATTATGGGTATGCATGTCATTAAATTTTTTTAAATTCGTCATATTCCTACCCCTTTTTCTTTTCTCTTAAAAGAAAAACCCGTGAGTACAATAGAGCTCTTGAAATTGTCTTCTTCGAAGGTTGCCCTCTTGTGAAGTTTTTGGTCGATTTTTGACCCCAGAAATTTTCTGGAGGGCAAGTGTCATTTACAGAATGGCAAGTTGGTGAAAATTTAGTGACCTTTTGCAGTGGGTTCAAAGCTGCTGTTGTGGGAAACGGCCACAAGGAGGTAGCATTTCTCCATTCCCCAATCTGGGTACTAGGGCAGCAGAGCCTTTCTGGAAGTCATTGTCCTAGGTTGTAAATTAGAATGGAATTTGCCAGGAGAAATCCCCATAAGTTTATGTCTCATTACTTCTTCTTGGTTTTTAAAATTTTTTTAATCTGGGTAAAGTTTAGAATATTGTTTGTCCTAGGTGTACACAATCTGGTTCATTTGTACATTCTGTATGTCTATTAATGTACAGATCCTCTTCCCATGTAAAATACTACAGTGTTCCATCGACCTCCCTTGTTGTATGTTCGGTGTTTTTGATACATGTATATAATATGTGTTTGTATATGTATAGTAACACTAATCTTCATTTCTCAATTTCCCCCCTCCTTTCCTTTCAGATGAGCATAGTTTGTTTTGTAAGCCTGTGAGTGTCTTTCTCTTTGGAAATATGTTCATCTGTGTCAGTTATTAGATAATGCCATAAGTGATAATATAGGATATAGGTGTTTTGCTGTCCGACCTACTTCATGTTTTGTGATTATCTCCAGGCTCATCTATGGTGCCTCAAAGAGCAGTGCTTCAATGTTTTCCATGGCTAATATTCCATTGTGTACATGGACCACTTCTTCTTGGTGCATTCCTCTGTTAATGGACATTTTCATTGCTTCCAAGAGTTGCCTATGGTAAATATTGCTGGAGTGCAGGATTGCCAGCCTGTGATTTTTGATTTTCATTTTCTCAGGTGATAGACCCAGCAGTGGGTATGATTGATTGACTGGTATGGTAGGTCAACGTTTACCTTTTCAAGGCACCTCAATTGTGCTTTCATTAGTGGCTCTTACCACATCCCCCTTAGAATCGAGGGTACGCATTTCTCCACAATCACGTCAGCATTTATTGTTTGCAGCATTTTTGTTGATGGCAGTTCTGACTGGTGTGAGCTGATAGGTTTTTGTAATTTGGGTTTACATGTCTGTAAAAATTCCTACAATTCATCATTTTTCCACGCCTTTTTCTTTTCTGTTAAAAGAAAAAAGAAAAAAAGTGTGAGTATAATATACCTCTTCAAATTTTCTTTTTGGAAGGTTGCACTCTGGAATTTTTTGGTCGATTTTCGACCTCAGTATTTTTTGGAGGGCCGGTGTCATTTACAGACCTGCAATTGGTGAATATTTAGTGACCTTTTGCAGTGGGTTTAAAGCTGCTCTTGTGGGAAACGGCCACAAGGATGCAGCATTTCTCCATTCCCAAATCTGGGTACTAGGGCAGCAGAGCCATTCTGGAAGTTGTTTGCCTAGGTTTTAAATTTGGATGGAATGTGCCAGGAAAACCCCCCATAAGTTTATGTCTCATTACTCCTAGTTCGTTGTTTTAATTTTTTCAATTGGGGTAATGGTTAGAATGTTGTTCGTCCAAGGTGTACACACTCTGGTTCATCTACATATTGTATATAACTATTTATGTAGAGATCCTCTTTCCGTGTAAATTATTACAGAGTGTTCCGTAATCCTTCCTTGCTATATGGTCGGTCTTTTTGATATATGTATATAATATGTATTTGTATACATATGGTAACGCTAATCTTCTTTTATCCATTCCCCCCACCTTTCCTTTTAGATAAGCATAGTTTTTTTCTAATAAGTCTGTGATTGACTTTCTGTGTGGAAATATGTTCATTTGTGTCAGTTATTAGATAACGCCTATAAGTGATATCATAGGATATAGGACTTTTGCTTTCCGACTTACCTCATGTTCTGTGATTATCTCCAAGATCATCTATGGTGCCTCAAAGAGCAATGTTTCATTGTTTTCCATGGCTAGTATTCATTGTGTACACGGACCTCTTCTTCTTTATCCTTTCATCTGTTGATGGACATTTTGGTTGCTTCACTGCCTTGTATATTGTGAATAAGGCTGCAGTGCAGCTTTTGCAGCCCGGGTCTTCTTCATTCTGGTCTTCTCAGGTGAGAGGCCCATTGGTTCACCTGCTGGATTGAATGGTACCTCAATATTTCCTTTTAAACGCAGCTCCTTTCTGTTCTCATTATTAGCGTTTAACCCTTTTACATCTCACCAGCAGCTAGAGGGCATACAGTTCTCTAAAACCTCTTCAGCATTTATTGCTTGTAGACTTTTTGCCAATGGTCAGTCGACTGGTGTGAGTTGGAAAGTTTTAGTAGATTAGATTGCATGAGTCTAACACTTCCTGAGGTTGAGCTTTAACCATTTTCCTTTCTTTAAAAAGAGAGTGAGTAAAACTAGCCTCTTCATACTATGTTCTTGAAAATTCTGCCTGTTTTGAATTTTTTTTATCCATTCCCTACCTCAGCCAATTTGGGGGACAGTGTCCTTTAGAGCCCTGAGTCCTTGTGAATGGTAAGTGACCATTAGCTGTGGGTTAAAAGCTGCTCTTGCGGAAATCGGCGACAAGGCGGCAGCATTTCTGCTTTACCAAATCTGGTTACTAGGGCAACAGAGCCTTACTGGAAGTGGTGTTCTAGGTTGTAAATTACAATGGAATGTGCGAGAAAAAAGCCCTTTAAGTGTATGTCTCCTTACTTCTTGTTGGTATTTTTAACTTAATTTTTATTTTTTATCACAGCAAACTTGATTACAATGTTTTCTTTGTTCTAGGTGTGCAAGATGTGGTTCTTTCACACATATACATATATCTATTCTTCTTTGTAGCCTTTTCCCATGTAGGTTATGACACAATGTTGAGTAGTCTTCTCTTGGTATTGCGTAGGTCTTTGGTGATTATATATTTCACATGTGTTTCTATCTCTCTGTTAACCTCAATATGGTAATGTATCCAATCCTCACACCTTTCTATTTGGTGAACCATAAGATTTATTTATTTATTTATTTATTTATTTATTTTATTTATTTATTTTTTTTAATTTGTTAACGTTCTGATTTTTTTTTAGAAATTCACGTTCTTTTATTTATTTATTTATTTATTTATGACTGTGTTGGGTCTTCGTTTCTGTGCGAGGGCTTTCTCTAGTTGTGGCAAGTGGGGACCACTCTTCATCGCGGTGCGCGGGCCTCTCACCATCGTGGCCTCTCTTGTTGTGGAGCACAGGCCCCAGACGCGCAGGCTCAGTAATTGTGGCTCACGGGCCCAGTTGCTCCGAGGCATGTGGGATCTTCCCAGACCAGGGCTCGAACCCGTGTCCCCTGCATTGGCAGGCAGATTCTCAACCACTGCGCCACAAGGGAAGCCCCAAGATTTTTAATGAATCTATGATAGTGTTTCTCTGTGGAAATATCTTTGTTTGTATCATTTTTTAGGTAACCCCTATAGGTGATATGATAGGATATGTGTCTTTCGCTTTCTCACTTACTCCAAGTTGTGTGATTACTTCTAGACTCATCTATGGTGGTGCAAATGACATTGTTTCATTTTTTCACTAGCTCATATTCCATCTGTACACATAGCAGTTCTTCTTTGTCCACCCATCTGTCGGTGGACTTTTTGGTTACTTCCATATCTTGGCTATTGTAATAATATGCAATACAGATTTGCTTGCCTGTGTCCTTCCAATTTTGCCTTCTTAGGTTATAGGTCCAGGAATAGGACTGCTGGATCATACAGTAGCTCAATGTTTACCTTTTAAAGGCACCTCTATTCTGTTCTCCTTAGTGGCTCTTTCCAGGTTACGTCCCACTTAAAGTGGAGGGTATGTATTTCTTCCCAGCACCTTCACCATTTTTTCTTTGTAGTTTTTGCTGAGGGTTATTCTGAGTGGTGTGAGCTGATAACTCTTTGTGGTTGAATTTGCATGTGTCTCATAATGTGTTGAAATTGAGCTTTAAGACATGTCCTTTTTATTTTTCCAGCTGTGATTAGAGCTTATTTCTTCAAAGTGTTTTCTTAAAGTATGTGTCACCTTTTGAAATATTTTGGCCATTATCTCCCTCAAGACATTTTGAGGGCAGGTTTCATTTACAGCCCTGCAGTACTTGTTCATATGAAGTGACCATTAGCTCAGGCTTTAAACCTGCTTTTGCAGGTATCGGCCAAAGGGCGGCAGCCTTTCTATGTTCCCCTTGCTGGTACTAGGCAAACAGACCTACCGTCCAGTGGTGTTCTTCGGTTATAAATTAGAGTGAATGTGCCCGGATAAACCCACAAATGTTGATGTCTCCTTGCTTTTGTTTGTTTTTAAATTTAATTTATATTTATTATTAGAGTAATATACCATTGTGTACGTAGACCACTTCTTCTTGGTGCATTCCTCAGTTGATGGACATTTTCATTGCTTCCAAGTGCTGGCTATGGTAAATCTTGCTGGCGTACAGGTTTGCCAGCCTGTGACTTTTTGTTTCTCATTTTCTCAGGTGATAGGCCAAGCAGTTGTTGTGATTGATTGACTGGTAGCTCAATGTTTCCCTTTTCAAAGCACCAACACTGTGTTTTCATTAGTGGCTCTTTACATGCCCCCCCTTACAACCGAGGGTACGCATTTCTCCACACTCCCTTCACCGTTTATTTTTTGCAGCATTTTTCCTAATGGCCATTCTGACTGCTGTGAGCTGAAAAGGTTTTTGTAATATGGGTATGCATGTCATTAAAATTTTTTAAATTCCTCATATTCCTACCCCTTTTTCTTTTCTTTTAAAATAAAACCCAGTGAGTACTATATAGCTCTTGAAATTGTCTTCTTCGAAGGTTGCCCTCTTGTGAAGTTTTTGGACGATTTTTGACCCCAAAAATTTTCTTGAGGGCAGGTGTCATTTACAGAACTGCAAGTTGGTGAAAATTTAGTGACCTTTTGCAGTGGGTTCAAAGCTGCTGTTGTGGGAAACGGCCAAAGGAGGTAGCATTTCTCCATTCCCCAATCTGGGTACTAGGGCAGCAGAGCCTTTCTGGAAGTCATTGTCCAAGTTTGTAAATTAGAATGGAATTTGCCAGGAGAAGTCCCCATAAGTTTATGTCTCATTACTTCTTGTTGGTTTTTAAATTTTTTTTAATCTGGGTAAAGTTTAGAATATTGTTTGTCCTCGGTGTACACAATCTGGTTCATTTGTACATTCTGCATGTCTATTAATGTACAGATCCTCTTCCCATGTAAACTATTACACTGTTCCCTCGACCTCCCTTGCTATATATTCGGTCTTTTTGATACATGTATATAATATGTATTTGTATATATATAGTAACACTAATCTTCATTTCTCAATTTACCCCCTCCTTTCCTTTTCGATGAGCATAGTTTGTTTTCTAAGCCTGTGAGTGTCTTTCTTTTTGGAAATATGTTCATCTGTGTCAGTTACTAGATAATGCCATAAGTGATAATGTAGGATATAGGTCTTTTGCTTTCCGACCTACTTCATGTTTTGTGATTATCTCCAGGCTCATCTATGGTGCCTCAAAGAGCAGTGCTTCAATGTTTTCCATGGCTAATATTCCATTGTGTACATGGACCACTTCTTCTTGGTGCATTCCTCGGTTGATGGACATTTTCATTGCTTCCACGTGCTGGCTATGGTAAATCTTGCTGGCGTACAGGTTTGCCAGCCTGTGACTTTTTGATTCTCATTTTCTCAGGTGATAGGCCAAGCAGTGGTTGTGATTGATTGACTGGTAGCTCAATGTTTCCCTTTTCAAAGCACCTACACTGTGTTTTCCTTAGTGGCTCTTTACATGCCACCCCTTACAAAAGAGGGTACGCATTTCTCCACACTCCCTTCACCGTTTATTTTTTGCAGCATTTTTCCTAATGGCCCTTCTGACTACTGTGAGCTGATAGGTTTTTGTATTATGGGTATGCATGTCATTAAATTTTTTTTAAATTCGTCATATTCCTACCCCTTTTTCTTTTCTCTTAAAAGAAAAACCCGTGAGTACAATAGAGCTCTTGAAATTGTCTTCTTCGAAGGTTGCCCTCTTGTGAAGTTTTTGGTCGATTTTTGACCCCAGAAATTTTCTGGAGGGCAAGTGTCATTTACAGAATGGCAAGTTGGTGAAAATTTAGTGACCTTTTGCAGTGGGTTCAAAGCTGCTGTTGTGGGAAACGGCCACAAGGAGGTAGCATTTCTCCATTCCCCAATCTGGGTACTAGGGCAGCAGAGCCTTTCTGGAAGTCATTGTCCTAGGTTGTAAATTAGAATGGAATTTGCCAGGAGAACTCCCCATAAGTTTATGTCTCATTACTTCTTCTTGGTTTTTAAATTTTTTTTAATCTGGGTAAAGTTTAGAATATTGTTTGTCTTTGGTGTACGCAGTCTGGTTCATTTGTACATTATGTATGTCTATTAATGTACAGATCCTCTTCCCATGTAAAATATTACAGTGTTCCGTTGACCTCCCTTGCTATATGTCGGTCTTTTTGATACATGTATATAATATGTATTTGTATATGTATAGTAACACTACTCTTCATTTCTCAATTTCCCCCCTCCTTTCCTTTCAGATGAGCATAGTTTGATTTCTAAGCCTGTGAGTGTCTTTCTCTTTGGAAATATGTTCATCTGTGTCAGTTATTAGATAATGCCATAAGTGATAATATAGGATATAGGTGTTTTGCTGTCCGACCTACTTCATGTTTTGTGATTATCTCCAGGCTCATCTATGGTGCCTCAAAGAGCAGTGCTTCAATGTTTTCCATAGCTAATATTCCATTGTGTACATGGACCACTTCTTCTTGGTGCATTCCTCTGTTGATGGACATTTTCGTTGCTTCCAAGTGTTGCCTATGGTAAATATTGCTGGAGTGCAGGATTGCCAGCCTGTGATTTTTGATTTTCATTCTCAGGTGATAGACCCAGCAGTGGGTATGATTGATTGACTGGTATGGTATGTCAACGTTTACCTTTTCAAGGCACCTCAATTGTGCTTTCATTAGTGGCTCTTACCACGTCCCCCTTAGAATCGAGGGTACGCATTTCTCCAAAATCACGTCAGCATTTATTGTTTGCAGCATTTTTGTTGATGGCCGTTCTGACTGGTGTGAGCTGATAGGTTTTGTAATTTAGGTTTACATGTCTGTAAAAATTCCTACAATTCATCATTTTTCCACGCCTTTTTCTTTTCTGTTAAAAGAAAAAAGCAAAAAAGTGTGACTATAATAAACCTCTTCAAATTTTCTTTTTGGAAGGTTGCACTCTGGAATTTTTTGCTCGATTTTCGACCTCAGTATTTTTTGGAGGGCCGGTGTCATTTACAGACCTGCAATTGGAGAATATTTAGTGACATTTTGCAGTGGGTTTAAAGCTGCCCTTGTGGGAAACGGCCACAAGGATGCAGCATTTCTCCATTCCCAAATCTGGGTACTAGGGCAGCAGAGCCGTTCTGGAAGTTGTTTGCCTAGGTTTTAAATTTGGATGGAATGTGCCAGGAAAACCCCCCATAAGTTTATGTCTCATTACTCCTAGTTCGTTGTTTTAATTTTTTCAATTGGGGTAATGGTTAGAATGTTGCTCGTCCAAGGTGTACACACTCTTGTTCATCTACATATTGTATGTAACTATTTATGTAGAGATCCTCTTCCCGTGTAAATTATTACAGAGTGTTCCATAATCCTTCCTTGCTATATGGTCGGTCTTTTTGATATATGTATATAATATGTATTTGTATACATATGGTAACGCTAATCTTCTTTTATCCATTCCCCCCACCTTTCCTTTTAGATAAGCATAGTTTTTTTCTAATAAGTCTGAGATTGACTTTCTGGGTGGAAATATGTTCATTTGTGTCAGTTATTAGATAACGCCTATAAGTGATATCATAGGATATAGGACTTTTGCTTTCCGACTTACCTCATGTTCTGTGATTATCTCCAAGATCATCTATGGTGCCTCAAAGAGCAGTGTTTCATTGTTTTCCATGGCTAGTATTCATTGTGTACATGGACCACTTCTTCTTTATCCTTTCATCTGTTGATGGACATTTTGTTTGCTTCACTGCCTTGTCTATTGTGAATCAGGCTGCAGTGCAGCTTTTGCAGCCCGGGTCTTCTTCATTCTGGTCTTCTCATGTGCAAGGCCCATTGGTGCCCCTGCTGGATTGAATGGTACCTCAATTTTTCCTTTTAAACGCAGCTCCTTTCTGTTCTAATTATTAGCGTTTAACCCTCTTACATCTCACCAGCAGCTAGAGGGTACACAGTTCTCTAAAACCTCTTCAGCATTTATTGTTTGTAGACTTTTTGCCAAAGGTCATTCGACTGGTGGAAGTTGAAAAGTTTTTGTAGATTAGATTGCATGAGTCTAATACTTCCTGAGGCTGAGCTTTTATCCATTTTCCTTTCTTTAAAAAGAGAGCGAGTAAAACTTACCTCTTCATACTATCTTCGTGAACATTTTGCCTGTTTTGAATTATTTTATCCATTCCCTACCTCAGCACAATTTTGAAGGCAGGTGTCCTTTACAGCCCTGAGTCCTTGTGAATGGTAAGTGACCATTAGCTGTGGGTTAAAAGCTGGTCTTGCGGGAATCGGCCACAAGTTGGCAGCATTTCTCCTTTACCAAATCTGGTTACTAGGGCAACAGAGCCTTACTGGAAGTGGTGTTCTAAGTTGTAAATTAGAATGGAATGTGCGAGGAAAAAGCCCTTTAAGTTTATGTCTCATTATTTCTTGTTGGTATTTTTAACTTAATTTTTATTTTTTATCACAGCAAACTTGATTACAATGTTTTGTTTGTTCTAGGTGTGCAAGATGTGGTTCTTTCACACATATACATATATCTATTCTTCTTCGGATCCTTTTCCCATGTAGGTTATGACACAATGTTGAGTAGTCTTCTCTTGGTATTGCATAGGTCTTTGGTGATTATATACTTCACATATGTTTGTATCTCTCTGTTAACCTCAATATGGTAATGTATCCAATCCTCACACCTGTCCATTTGGTGAACCATAAGTTTTTTTAATGAATCTATGATAGTGTTTGTGGAAATATCTTTGTTTGTATCATTTTTTAGGTAACCCCTATATGTGATATGATAGGATATGTGTCTTTCGCTTTCTCACTTACTCCAAATTGCATGATTACTTCTAGACTCATCTATGGTGCTGCAAATGGCATTGTATCATTTTTTCAGTAGCTCACATTCCATCTGTACAGGTAGCAGTTCTTCTTTGTCCACCCATCTGTCGATGGACTTTTTGGTTACTTCCATATCTTGGCTATTGTAATACTATGCAGTGCAGATTTGCGTGCCTGTGTCCTTCCAATTCTGTCTTCTTAGTTTATAGGTCCAGGAATAGGTCTGCTGGATCATATGCTAGCTCAATGTTTACCTTTTAAAGGCACCTCTGTTCTGTTCTCCTTAGTGGTTCTTTCCAGGTTATGTCCCACTTAATGTGGAGGGCATGTATTTCTTCCCAGCACCTTCAGGATTTATTCTTTGTAGTTTTTGCTGATGATTATTCTGAGTGGTGTGAGCTGATACCTCTTTGTGGTTGAATTTGCATGTGTCTCATAATGCGTTGAAATTGAGCTTTAAGACATGTCCTTTTAATTTTTCCAGCTGTGATTAGAGCTTATTTCTTCAAAGTGTTTTCTTAAAGTATGTGTCACCATTTGAAATATTTTGGCCATTATCTCCCTCAAGACATTTTGAGGGCAGGTTTCATTTACAGCCCTGCAGTACTTGTTCATATGAAGTGACCATTAGCTCAGGCTTTAAACCTGCTTTTGCAGGTAACGGCCAGAGAGCGGCAGCCTTTCTACATTCCCCTTGCTGGTACTAGGGAAACAGACCTACCGGCCAGTGGTGTTCTTCGGTTATAAATTAGAGTGCAATGTGCCCGGATAAACCCACAAATGTTGATGTCTCCTTGCTTTTGTTTGTTTTTAAATTTAATTTATATTTATTATTAGAGTAATATTCCATTTTGTAAGTGGACCACTTCTTCTTGGTGCATTCCTCGGTTGATGGACATTTTCATTGCTTCCACGTGCTGGCTATGGTAAATCTTGCTGGCGTACAGGTTTGCCAGCCTGTGACTTTTTGATTCTCATTTTCTCAGGTGATAGGCCAAGCAGTGGTTGTGATTGATTGACTGGTAGCTCAATGTTTCCCTTTTCAAAGCACCTACACTGTGTTTTCATTAGTGGCTCTTTACATGCCACCCCTTACAAAAGAGGGTACGCATTTCTCCACACTCCCTTCACCGTTTATTTTTTGCAGCATTTTTCCTAATGGCCCTTCTGACTGCTGTGAGCCGATAGGTTTTTGTATTATGGGTATGCATGTCATTAAATTTTTTTTAAATTCGTCATATTCCTACCCCTTTTTCTTTTCTCTTAAAAGAAAAACCCGTGAGTACAATAGAGCTCTTGAAATTGTCTTCTTCGAAGGTTGCCCTCTTGTGAAGTTTTTGGTCGATTTTTGACCCCAGAAATTTTCTGGAGGGCAAGTGTCATTTACAGAACGGCAAGTTGGTGAAAATTTAGTGACCTTTTGCAGTGGGTTCAAAGCTGCTGTTGTGGGAAATGGCCACAAGGAGGTAGCATTTCTCCATTCCCCAATCTGGGTACTAGGGCAGCAGAGCCTTTCTGGAAGTCATTGTCCTAGGTTGTAAATTAGAATGGAATTTGCCAGGAGAACTCCCCATAAGTTTATGTCTCATTACTTCTTCTTGGTTTTTAAATTTTTTTTAATCTGGGTAAAGTTTAGAATATTGTTTGTCTTTGGTGTACGCAGTCTGGTTCATTTGTACATTATGTATGTCTATTAATGTACAGATCCTCTTCCCATGTAAAATACTACAGTGTTCCATCGACCTCCCTTGCTGTATGTTCGGTGTTTTTGATACATGTATATAATATGTGTTTGTATATGTATAGTAACACTAATCTTCATTTCTCAATTTCCCCCCTCCTTTCCTTTCAGATGAGCATAGTTTGTTTTGTAAGCCTGTGAGTGTCTTTCTCTTTGGAAATATGTTCATCTGTGTCAGTTATTAGATAATGCCATAAGTGATAATATAGGATATAGGTGTTTTGCTTTCCGACCTACTTCATGTTTTGTGATTATCTCCAGGCTCATCTATGGTGCCTCAAAGAGCAGTTCTTCAATGTTTTCCATGGCTAATATTCCATTGTGTACATGGACCACTTCTTCTTGGTGCATTCCTCTGTTAATGGACATTTTCATTGCTTCCAAGAGTTGCCTATGGTAAATATTGCTGGAGTGCAGGATTGCCAGCCTGTGATTTTTGATTTTCATTTTCTCAGGTGATAGACCCAGCAGTGGGTATGATTGATTGACTGGTATGGTAGGTCAACGTTTACCTTTTCAAGGCACCTCAATTGTGCTTTCATTAGTGGCTCTTACCACGTCCCCCTTAGAATCGAGGGTACGCATTTCTCCACAATCACGTCAGCATTTATTGTTTGCAGCATTTTTGTTGATGGCCGTTCTGACTGGTGTGAGCTGATAGGTTTTTGTAATTTGGGTTTACATGTCTGTAAAAATTCCTACAATTCATCATTTTTCCACGCCTTTTTCTTTTCTGTTAAAAGAAAAAAGAAAAAAAGTGTGAGTATAATATACCTCTTCAAATTTTCTTTTTGGAAGGTTGCACTCTGGAATTTTTTGGTCGATTTTCGACCTCAGTATTTTTTGGAGGGCCGGGGTCATTTACAGAGCTGCAATTGGTGAATATTTAGTGACCTTTTGCAGTGGGTTCATAGCTGCTCTTGTGGGAAACGGCCACAAGGATGCAGCATTTCTCCATTCCCAAATCTGGGTACTAGGGCACCAGAGCCATTCTGGAAGTTGTTTGCCTAGGTTTTAAATTTGGATGGAATGTGCCAGGAAAACCCCCCATAAGTTTATGTCTCATTACTCCTAGTTCGTTGTTTTAATTTTTTCAATTGGGGTAATGGTTAGAATGTTGTTCGTCCAAGGTGTACACACTCTGGTTCATCTACATATTGTATATAACTATTTATGTAGAGATCCTCTTTCCGTGTAAATTATTACAGAGTGTTCCGTAATCCTTCCTTGCTATATGGTCGGTCTTTTTGATATATGTATATAATATGTATTTGTATACATATGGTAACGCTAATCTTCTTTTATCCATTCCCCCCACCTTTCCTTTTAGATAAGCATAGTTTTTTTCTAATAAGTCTGTGATTGACTTTCTGTGTGGAAATATGTTCATTTGTGTCAGTTATTAGATAACGCCTATAAGTGATATCATAGGATATAGGACTTTTGCTTTCCGACTTACCTCATGTTCTGTGATTATCTCCAAGATCATCTATGGTGCCTCAAAGAGCAGTGTTTCATTGTTTTCCATGGCTAGTATTCATTGTGTACACGGACCTCTTCTTCTTTATCCTTTCATCTGTTGATGGACATTTTGGTTGCTTCACTGTCTTGTCTATTGTGAATAAGGCTGCAGTGCAGCTTTTGCAGCCCGGGTCTTCTTCATTCTGGTCTTCTCAGGTGAGAGGCCCATTGGTTCACCTGCTGGATTGAATGGTACCTCAATATTTCCTTTTAAACGCAGCTCCTTTCTGTTCTCATTATTAGCGTTTAACCCTTTTACATCTCACCAGCAGCTAGAGGGCATACAGTTCTCTAAAACCTCTTCAGCATTTATTGCTTGTAGACTTTTTGCCAATGGTCAGTCGACTGGTGTGAGTTGGAAAGTTTTAGTAGATTAGATTGCATGAGTCTAACACTTCCTGAGGTTGAGCTTTAACCATTTTCCTTTCTTTAAAAAGAGAGTGAGTAAAACTAGCCTCTTCATACTATGTTCTTGAAAATTCTGCCTGTTTTGAATTTTTTTTATCCATTCCCTACCTCAGCCAATTTGGGGCCCAGTGTCCTTTAGAGCCCTGAGTCCTTGTGAATGGTAAGTGACCATTAGCTGTGGGTTAAAAGCTGCTCTTGCGGAAATCGGCGACAAGGCGGCAGCATTTCTGCTTTACCAAATCTGGTTACTAGGGCAACAGAGCCTTACTGGAAGTGGTGTTCTAGGTTGTAAATTACAATGGAATGTGCGAGAAAAAAGCCCTTTAAGTGTATGTCTCCTTACTTCTTGTTGGTATTTTTAACTTAATTTTTATTTTTTATCACAGCAAACTTGATTACAATGTTTTCTTTGTTCTAGGTGTGCAAGATGTGGTTCTTTCACACATATACATATATCTATTCTTCTTTGTAGCCTTTTCCCATGTAGGTTATGACACAATGTTGAGTAGTCTTCTCTTGGTATTGCGTAGGTCTTTGGTGATTATATATTTCACATGTGTTTCTATCTCTCTGTTAACCTCAATATGGTAATGTATCCAATCCTCACACCTTTCTATTTGGTGAACCATAAGATTTATTTATTTATTTATTTATTTATTTATTTATTTTATTTTTTTTTTTTTAATTTGTTAACGTTCTGATTTTTTTTTAGAAATTCACGTTCTTTTATTTATTTATTTATTTATTTATGACTGTGTTGGGTCTTCGTTTCTGTGCGAGGGCTTTCTCTAGTTGTGGCAAGTGGGGACCACTCTTCATCGCGGTGCGCGGGCCTCTCACCATCGTGGCCTCTCTTGTTGTGGAGCACAGGCCCCAGACGCGCAGGCTCAGTAATTGTGGCTCACGGGCCCAGTTGCTCCGAGGCATGTGGGATCTTCCCAGACCAGGGCTCGAACCCGTGTCCCCTGCATTGGCAGGCAGCTTCTCAACCACTGCGCCACAAGGGAAGCCCCAAGATTTTTAATGAATCTATGATAGTGTTTCTCTGTGGAAATATCTTTGTTTGTATCATTTTTTAGGTAACCCCTATAGGTGATATGATAGGATATGTGTCTTTCGCTTTCTCACTTACTCCAAGTTGTGTGATTACTTCTAGACTCATCTATGGTGGTGCAAATGACATTGTTTCATTTTTTCACTAGCTCATATTCCATCTGTACAGATAGCAGTTCTTCTTTGTCCACCCATCTGTCGGTGGACTTTTTGGTTACTTCCATATCTTGGCTATTGTAATAATATGCAATACAGATTTGCTTGCCTGTGTCCTTCCAATTTTGCCTTCTTAGGTTATAGGTCCAGGAATAGGACTGCTGGATCATACAGTAGCTCAATGTTTACCTTTTAAAGGCACCTCTATTCTGTTCTCCTTAGTGGCTCTTTCCAGGTTACGTCCCACTTAAAGTGGAGGGTATGTATTTCTTCCCAGCACCTTCACCATTTTTTCTTTGTAGTTTTTGCTGAGGGTTATTCTGAGTGGTGTGAGCTGATAACTCTTTGTGGTTGAATTTGCATGTGTCTCATAATGTGTTGAAATTGAGCTTTAAGACATGTCCTTTTTATTTTTCCAGATGTGATTAGAGCTTATTTCTTCAAAGTGTTTTCTTAAAGTATGTGTCACCTTTTGAAATATTTTGGCCATTATCTCCCTCAAGACATTTTGAGGGTAGGTTTCATTTACAGCCCTGCAGTACTTGTTCATATGAAGTGACCATTAGCTCAGGCTTTAAACCTGCTTTTGCAGGTATCGGCCAAAGAGCGGCAGCCTTTCTATGTTCCCCTTGCTGGTACTAGGCAAACAGACCTACCGTCCAGTGGTGTTCTTCGGTTATAAATTAGAGTGAATGTGCCCGGATAAACCCACAAATGTTGATGTCTCCTTGCTTTTGTTTGTTTTTAAATTTAATTTATATTTATTATTAGAGTAATATACCATTGTGTACGTAGACCACTTCTTCTTGGTGCATTCCTCAGTTGATGGACATTTTCATTGCTTCCAAGTGCTGGCTATGGTAAATCTTGCTGGCGTACAGGTTTGCCAGCCTGTGACTTTTTGTTTCTCATTTTCTCAGGTGATAGGCCAAGCAGTTGTTGTGATTGATTGACTGGTAGCTCAATGTTTCCCTTTTCAAAGCACCAACACTGTGTTTTCATTAGTGGCTCTTTACATGCCCCCCCTTACAACCGAGGGTACGCATTTCTCCACACTCCCTTCACCGTTTATTTTTTGCAGCATTTTTCCTAATGGCCATTCTGACTGCTGTGAGCTGAAAAGGTTTTTGTAATATGGGTATGCATGTCATTAAAATTTTTTAAATTCCTCATATTCCTACCCCTTTTTCTTTTCTTTTAAAATAAAACCCAGTGAGTACTATATAGCTCTTGAAATTGTCTTCTTCGAAGGTTGCCCTCTTGTGAAGTTTTTGGACGATTTTTGACCCCAAAAATTTTCTTGAGGGCAGGTGTCATTTACAGAACTGCAAGTTGGTGAAAATTTAGTGACCTTTTGCAGTGGGTTCAAAGCTGCTGTTGTGGGAAACGGCCAAAGGAGGTAGCATTTCTCCATTCCCCAATCTGGGTACTAGGGCAGCAGAGCCTTTCTGGAAGTCATTGTCCAAGTTTGTAAATTAGAATGGAATTTGCCAGGAGAAGTCCCCATAAGTTTATGTCTCATTACTTCTTGTTGGTTTTTAAATTTTTTTTAATCTGGGTAAAGTTTAGAATATTGTTTGTCCTCGGTGTACACAATCTGGTTCATTTGTACATTCTGCATGTCTATTAATGTACAGATCCTCTTCCCATGTAAACTATTACACTGTTCCCTCGACCTCCCTTGCTATATATTCGGTCTTTTTGATACATGTATATAATATGTATTTGTATATGTATAGTAACACTAATCTTCATTTCTCAATTTACCCCCTCCTTTCCTTTTCGATGAGCATAGTTTGTTTTCTAAGCCTGTGAGTGTCTTTCTCTTTGGAAATATGTTCATCTGTGTCAGTTACTAGATAATGCCATAAGTGATAATGTAGGATATAGGTCTTTTGCTTTCCGACCTACTTCATGTTTTGTGATTATCTCCAGGCTCATCTATGGTGCCTCAAAGAGCAGTGCTTCAATGTTTTCCATGGCTAATATTCCATTGTGTACATGGACCACTTCTTCTTGGTGCATTCCTCGGTTGATGGACATTTTCATTGCTTCCACGTGCTGGCTATGGTAAATCTTGCTGGCGTACAGGTTTGCCAGCCTGTGACTTTTTGATTCTCATTTTCTCAGGTGATAGGCCAAGCAGTGGTTGTGATTGATTGACTGGTAGCTCAATGTTTCCCTTTTCAAAGCACCTACACTGTGTTTTCCTTAGTGGCTCTTTACATGCCACCCCTTACAAAAGAGGGTACGCATTTCTCCACACTCCCTTCACCGTTTATTTTTTGCAGCATTTTTCCTAATGGCCCTTCTGACTGCTGTGAGCTGATAGGTTTTTGTATTATGGGTATGCATGTCATTAAATTTTTTTTAAATTCGTCATATTCCTACCCCTTTTTCTTTTCTCTTAAAAGAAAAACCCGTGAGTACAATAGAGCTCTTGAAATTGTCTTCTTCGAAGGTTGCCCTCTTGTGAAGTTTTTGGTCGATTTTTGACCCCAGAAATTTTCTGGAGGGCAAGTGTCATTTACAGAATGGCAAGTTGGTGAAAATTTAGTGACCTTTTGCAGTGGGTTCAAAGCTGCTGTTGTGGGAAACGGCCACAAGGAGGTAGCATTTCTCCATTCCCCAATCTGGGTACTAGGGCAGCAGAGCCTTTCTGGAAGTCATTGTCCTAGGTTGTAAATTAGAATGGAATTTGCCAGGAGAACTCCCCATAAGTTTATGTCTCATTACTTCTTCTTGGTTTTTAAATTTTTTTTAATCTGGGTAAAGTTTAGAATATTGTTTGTCTTTGGTGTACGCAGTCTGGTTCATTTGTACATTATGTATGTCTATTAATGTACAGATCCTCTTCCCATGTAAAATATTACAGTGTTCCGTTGACCTCCCTTGCTATATGTTCGGTCTTTTTGATACATGTATATAATATGTATTTGTATATGTATAGTAACACTACTCTTCATTTCTCAATTTCCCCCCTCCTTTCCTTTCAGATGAGCATAGTTTGATTTCTAAGCCTGTGAGTGTCTTTCTCTTTGGAAATATGTTCATCTGTGTCAGTTATTAGATAATGCCATAAGTGATAATATAGGATATAGGTGTTTTGCTGTCCGACCTACTTCATGTTTTGTGATTATCTCCAGGCTCATCTATGGTGCCTCAAAGAGCAGTGCTTCAATGTTTTCCATAGCTAATATTCCATTGTGTACATGGACCACTTCTTCTTGGTGCATTCCTCTGTTGATGGACATTTTCGTTGCTTCCAAGTGTTGCCTATGGTAAATATTGCTGGAGTGCAGGATTGCCAGCCTGTGATTTTTGATTTTCATTCTCAGGTGATAGACCCAGCAGTGGGTATGATTGATTGACTGGTATGGTATGTCAACGTTTACCTTTTCAAGGCACCTCAATTGTGCTTTCATTAGTGGCTCTTACCACGTCCCCCTTAGAATCGAGGGTACGCATTTCTCCAAAATCACGTCAGCATTTATTGTTTGCAGCATTTTTGTTGATGGCCGTTCTGACTGGTGTGAGCTGATAGGTTTTTGTAATTTAGGTTTACATGTCTGTAAAAATTCCTACAATTCATCATTTTTCCACGCCTTTTTCTTTTCTGTTAAAAGAAAAAAGCAAAAAAGTGTGACTATAATAAACCTCTTCAAATTTTCTTTTTGGAAGGTTGCACTCTGGAATTTTTTGCTCGATTTTCGACCTCAGTATTTTTTGGAGGGCCGGTGTCATTTACAGACCTGCAATTGGAGAATATTTAGTGACATTTTGCAGTGGGTTTAAAGCTGCCCTTGTGGGAAACGGCCACAAGGATGCAGCATTTCTCCATTCCCAAATCTGGGTACTAGGGCAGCAGAGCCGTTCTGGAAGTTGTTTGCCTAGGTTTTAAATTTGGATGGAATGTGCCAGGAAAACCCCCCATAAGTTTATGTCTCATTACTCCTAGTTCGTTGTTTTAATTTTTTCAATTGGGGTAATGGTTAGAATGTTGCTCGTCCAAGGTGTACACACTCTTGTTCATCTACATATTGTATGTAACTATTTATGTAGAGATCCTCTTCCCGTGTAAATTATTACAGAGTGTTCCATAATCCTTCCTTGCTATATGGTCGGTCTTTTTGATATATGTATATAATATGTATTTGTATACATATGGTAACGCTAATCTTCTTTTATCCATTCCCCCCACCTTTCCTTTTAGATAAGCATAGTTTTTTTCTAATAAGTCTGAGATTGACTTTCTGGGTGGAAATATGTTCATTTGTGTCAGTTATTAGATAACGCCTATAAGTGATATCATAGGATATAGGACTTTTGCTTTCCGACTTACCTCATGTTCTGTGATTATCTCCAAGATCATCTATGGTGCCTCAAAGAGCAGTGTTTCATTGTTTTCCATGGCTAGTATTCATTGTGTACATGGACCACTTCTTCTTTATCCTTTCATCTGTTGATGGACATTTTGGTTGCTTCACTGCCTTGTCTATTGTGAATCAGGCTGCAGTGCAGCTTTTGCAGCCCGGGTCTTCTTCATTCTGGTCTTCTCATGTGCGAGGCCCATTGGTGCCCCTGCTGGATTGAATGGTACCTCAATTTTTCCTTTTAAACGCAGCTCCTTTCTGTTCTAATTATTAGCGTTTAACCCTCTTACATCTCACCAGCAGCTAGAGGGTACACAGTTCTCTAAAACCTCTTCAGCATTTATTGTTTGTAGACTTTTTGCCAAAGGTCATTCGACTGGTGGAAGTTGAAAAGTTTTTGTAGATTAGATTGCATGAGTCTAATACTTCCTGAGGCTGAGCTTTTATCCATTTTCCTTTCTTAAAAAAGAGAGCGAGTAAAACTTACCTCTTCATACTATCTTCGTGAACATTTTGCCTGTTTTGAATTATTTTATCCATTCCCTACCTCAGCACAATTTTGAAGGCAGGTGTCCTTTACAGCCCTGAGTCCTTGTGAATGGTAAGTGACCATTAGCTGTGGGTTAAAAGCTGGTCTTGCGGGAATCGGCCACAAGTTGGCAGCATTTCTCCTTTACCAAATCTGGTTACTAGGGCAACAGAGCCTTACTGGAAGTGGTGTTCTAAGTTGTAAATTAGAATGGAATGTGCGAGGAAAAAGCCCTTTAAGTTTATGTCTCATTATTTCTTGTTGGTATTTTTAACTTAATTTTTATTTTTTATCACAGCAAACTTGATTACAATGTTTTGTTTGTTCTAGGTGTGCAAGATGTGGTTCTTTCACACATATACATATATCTATTCTTCTTCGGATCCTTTTCCCATGTAGGTTATGACACAATGTTGAGTAGTCTTCTCTTGGTATTGCGTAGGTCTTTGGTGATTATATATTTCACATGTGTTTGTATCTCTCTGTTAACCTCAATATGGTAATGTATCCAATCCTCACACCTGTCCATTTGGTGAACCATAAGTTTTTTTAATGAATCTATGATAGTGTTTGTGGAAATATCTTTGTTTGTATCATTTTTTAGGTAACCCCTATATGTGATATGATAGGATATGTGTCTTTCGCTTTCTCACTTACTCCAAATTGCATGATTACTTCTAGACTCATCTATGGTGCTGCAAATGGCATTGTATCATTTTTTCAGTAGCTCACATTCCATCTGTACAGGTAGCAGTTCTTCTTTGTCCACCCATCTGTCGATGGACTTTTTGGTTACTTCCATATCTTGGCTATTGTAATACTATGCAGTGCAGATTTGCGTGCCTGTGTCCTTCCAATTCTGTCTTCTTAGTTTATAGGTCCAGGAATAGGTCTGCTGGATCATATGGTAGCTCAATGTTTACCTTTTAAAGGCACCTCTGTTCTGTTCTCCTTAGTGGTTCTTTCCAGGTTATGTCCCACTTAATGTGGAGGGCATGTATTTCTTCCCAGCACCTTCAGGATTTATTCTTTGTAGTTGTTGCTGATGATTATTCTGAGTGGTGTGAGCTGATACCTCTTTGTGGTTGAATTTGCATGTGTCTCATAATGCTTTGAAATTGAGCTTTAAGACATGTCCTTTTAATTTTTCCAGCTGTGATTAGAGCTTATTTCTTCAAAGTGTTTTCTTAAAGTATGTGTCACCATTTGAAATACTTTGGCCATTATCTCCCTCAAGACATTTTGAGGGCAGGTTTCATTTACAGCCCTGCAGTACTTGTTCATATGAAGTGACCATTAGCTCAGGCTTTAAACCTGCTTTTGCAGGTAACGGCCAGAGAGCGGCAGCCTTTCTACATTCCCCTTGCTCGTACTAGGGAAACAGACCTACCGGCCAGTGGTGTTCTTCGGTTATAAATTAGAGTGCAATGTGCCCGGATAAACCCACAAATGTTGATGTCTCCTTGCTTTTGTTTGTTTTTAAATTTAATTTATATTTATTATTAGAGTAATATTCCATTTTGTAAGTGGACCACTTCTTCTTGGTGCATTCCTCGGTTGATGGACATTTTCATTGCTTCCACGTGCTTTCTATGGTAAATCTTGCTGGCGTACAGGTTTGCCAGCCTGTGACTTTTTGATTCTCATTTTCTCAGGTGATAGGCCAAGCAGTGGTTGTGATTGATTGACTGGTAGCTCAATGTTTCCCTTTTCAAAGCACCTACACTGTGTTTTCATTAGTGGCTCTTTACATGCCACCCCTTACAAAAGAGGGTACGCATTTCTCCACACTCCCTTCACCGTTTATTTTTTGCAGCATTTTTCCTAATGGCCCTTCTGACTGCTGTGAGCTGATAGGTTTTTGTATTATGGGTATGCATGTCATTAAATTTTTTTTAAATTCGTCATATTCCTACCCCTTTTTCTTTTCTCTTAAAAGAAAAACCCGTGAGTACAATAGAGCTCTTGAAATTGTCTTCTTCGAAGGTTGCCCTCTTGTGAAGTTTTTGGTCGATTTTTGACCCCAGAAATTTTCTGGAGGGCAAGTGTCATTTACAGAACGGCAAGTTGGTGAAAATTTAGTGACCTTTTGCAGTGGGTTCAAAGCTGCTGTTGTGGGAAATGGCCACAAGGAGGTAGCATTTCTCCATTCCCCAATCTGGGTACTAGGGCAGCAGAGCCTTTCTGGAAGTCATTGTCCTAGGTTGTAAATTAGAATGGAATTTGCCAGGAGAACTCCCCATAAGTTTATGTCTCATTACTTCTTCTTGGTTTTTAAATTTTTTTTAATCTGGGTAAAGTTTAGAATATTGTTTGTCTTTGGTGTACGCAGTCTGGTTCATTTGTACATTCTGTATGTCTATTAATGTACAGATCCTCTTCCCATGTAAATTACTACAGTGTTCCATCGACCTCCCTTGCTGTATGTTCGGTGTTTTTGATACATGTATATAATATGTGTTTGTATATGTATAGTAACACTAATCTTCATTTCTCAATTTCCCCCCTCCTTTCCTTTCAGATGAGCATAGTTTGTTTTCTAAGCCTGTGAGTGTCTTTCTCTTTGGAAATATGTTCATCTGTGTCAGTTATTAGATAATGCCATAAGTGATAATATAGGATATAGGTGTTTTGCTGTCCGACCTACTTCATGTTTTGTGATTATCTCCAGGCTCATCTATGGTGCCTCAAAGAGCAGTGCTTCAATGTTTTCCATGGCTAATATTCCATTGTGTACATGGACCACTTCTTCTTGGTGCATTCCTCTGTTAATGGACATTTTCATTGCTTCCAAGAGTTGCCTATGGTAAATATTGCTGGAGTGCAGGATTGCCAGCCTGTGATTTTTGATTTTCATTTTCTCAGGTGATAGACCCAGCAGTGGGTATGATTGATTGACTGGTATGGTAGGTCAACGTTTACCTTTTCAAGGCACCTCAATTGTGCTTTCATTAGTGGCTCTTACCACATCCCCCTTAGAATCGAGGGTACGCATTTCTCCACAATCACGTCAGCATTTATTGTTTGCAGCATTTTTGTTGATGGCCGTTCTGACTGGTGTGAGCTGATAGGTTTTTGTAATTTAGGTTTACATGTCTGTAAAAATTCCTACAATTCATCATTTTTCCACGCCTTTTTCTTTTCTGTTAAAAGAAAAAAGAAAAAAAGTGTGAGTATAATATACCTCTTCAAATTTTCTTTTTGGAAGGTTGCACTCTGGAATTTTTTGGTCGATTTTCGACCTCAGTATTTTTTGGAGGGCCGGTGTCATTTACAGAGCTGCAATTGGTGAATATTTAGTGACCTTTTGCAGTGGGTTTAAAGCTGCTCTTGTGGGAAACGGCCACAAGGATGCAGCATTTCTCCATTCCCAAATCTGGGTACTAGGGCAGCAGAGCCGTTCTGGAAGTTGTTTGCCTAGGTTTTAAATTTGGATGGAATGTGCCAGGAAAACCCCCCATAAGTTTATGTCTCATTACTCCTAGTTCGTTGTTTTAATTTTTTCAATTGGGGTAATGGTTAGAATGTTGCTCGTCCAAGGTGTACACACTCTGGTTCATCTACATATTGTATATAACTATTTATGTAGAGATCCTCTTTCCGTGTAAATTATTACAGAGTGTTCCGTAATCCTTCCTTGCTATATGGTCGGTCTTTTTGATATATGTATATAATATGTATTTGTATACATATGGTAACGCTAATCTTCTTTTATCCATTCCCCCCACCTTTCCTTTTAGATAAGCATAGTTTTTTTCTAATAAGTCTGTGATTGACTTTCTGTGTGGAAATATGTTCATTTCTGTCAGTTATTAGATAACGCCTATAAGTGATATCATAGGATATAGGACTTTTGCTTTCCGACTTACCTCATGTTCTGTGATTATCTCCAAGATCATCTATGGTGCCTCAAAGAGCAGTGTTTCATTGTTTTCCATGGCTAGTATTCATTGTGTACACGGACCTCTTCTTCTTTATCCTTTCATCTGTTGATGGACATTTTGGTTGCTTCACTGTCTTGTCTATTGTGAATAAGGCTGCAGTGCAGCTTTTGCAGCCCGGGTCTTCTTCATTCTGGTCTTCTCAGGTGAGAGGCCCATTGGTTCACCTGCTGGATTGAATGGTACCTCAATATTTCCTTTTAAACGCAGCTCCTTTCTGTTCTCATTATTAGCGTTTAACCCTTTTACATCTCACCAGCAGCTAGAGGGCATACAGTTCTCTAAAACCTCTTCAGCATTTATTGCTTGTAGACTTTTTGCCAATGGTCAGTCGACTGGTGTGAGTTGGAAAGTTTTAGTGGATTAGATTGCATGAGTCTAACACTTCCTGAGGTTGAGCTTTAACCATTTTCCTTTCTTTAAAAAGAGAGTGAGTAAAACTTACCTCTTCATACTATCTTCGTGAACATTTTGCCTGTTTTGAATTATTTTATCCATTCCCTACCTCAGCCAATTTGGGGGCCAGTGTCCTTTAGAGCCCTGAGTCCTTGTGAATGGTAAGTGACCATTAGCTGTGGGTTAAAAGCTGCTCTTGCGGAAATCGGCGACAAGGCGGCAGCATTTCTGCTTTACCAAATCTGGTTACTAGGGCAACAGAGCCTTACTGGAAGTGGTGTTCTAGGTTGTAAATTACAAAGGAATGTGCGAGAAAAAAGCCCTTTAAGTGTATGTCTCCTTACTTCTTGTTGGTATTTTTAACTTAATTTTTATTTTTTATCACAGCAAACTTGATTACAATGTTTTCTTTGTTCTAGGTGTGCAAGATGTGGTTCTTTCACACATATACATATATCTATTCTTCTTTGTAGCCTTTTCCCATGTAGGGTATGACACAATGTTGAGTAGTCTTCTCTTGGTATTGCGTAGGTCTTTGGTGATTATATATTTCACATGTGTTTCTATCTCTCTGTTAACCTCAATATGTTAATGTATCCAATCCTCACACCTGTCCATTTGGTGAACCATAAGTTTTTTTAATGAATCTATGATAGTGTTTGTGGAAATATCTTTGTTTATATCATTTTTTAGGTAACCCCTATATGTGATATGATAGGATATGTGTCTTTCGCTTTCTCACTTACTCCAAGTTGCATGATTACTTCTAGACTCATCTATGGTGCTGCAAATGGCATTGTATCATTTTTTCAGTAGCTCACATTCCATCTGTACAGGTAGCAGTTCTTCTTTGTCCACCCATCTGTCGATGGACTTTTTGGTTACTTCCATATCTTGGCTATTGTAATACTATGCAGTGCAGATTTGCGTGCCTGTGTCCTTCCAGTTCTGTCTTCTTAGTTTATAGGTCCAGGAATAGGTCTGCTGGATCATACGCTAGCTCAATGTTTACCTTTTAAAGGCACCTCTGTTCTGTTCTCCTTAGTGGTTCTTTCCAGGTTATGTCCCACTTAATGTGGAGGGCATGTATTTCTTCTCACCACCTTCAGGATTTATTCTTTGTAGTTTTTGCTGATGATTATTCTGAGTGGTGTGAGCTGATACTTCTTTGTGGTTGAATTTGCATGTGTCTCATAATGCGTTGAAATTGAGCTTTAAGACATGTCCTTTTAATTTTTCCAGCTGTGATTAGAGCTTATTTCTTCAAAGTGTTTTCTTAAAGTATGTGTCACCATTTGAAATATTTTGGCCATTATCTCCCTCAAGACATTTTGAGGGCACGTTTCATTTACAGCCCTGCAGTACTTGTTCATATGAAGTGACATTAGCTCAGGCTTTAAACCTGCTTTTGCAGGTAACGGCCAGAGAGCGGCAGCCTTTCTACATTCCCATTGCTGGTACTAGGGAAACAGACCTACCGGCCAGTGGTGTTCTTCGGTTATAAATTAGAGTGCACTGTGCCCGGATAAACCCACAAATGTTGATGTCTCCTTGCTTTTGTTTGTTTTTAAATTTAATTTATATTTATTATTAGAGTAATATTCCATTTTGTAAGTGGACCACTTCTTCTTGGTGCATTCCTCGGTTGATGGACATTTTCATTGCTTCCACGTGCTTTCTATGGTAAATCTTGCTGGCGTACAGGTTTGCCAGCCTGTGACTTTTTGATTCTCATTTTCTCAGGTGATAGGCCAAGCAGTGGTTGTGATTGATTGACTGGTAGCTCAATGTTTCCCTTTTCAAAGCACCTACACTGTGTTTTCATTAGTGGCTCTTTACATGCCACTCCTTACAAAAGACGGTACGCATTTCTCCACACTCCCTTCACCATTTATTTTTTGCAGCATTTTTCCTAATGGCCATTCTGACTGCTGTGAGCTGATAGGTTTTTGTATTATGGGTATGCATGTCATTAAATTTTTTTAAATTCGTCATATTCCTACCCCTTTTTCTTTTCTCTTAAAAGAAAAACCCGTGAGTACAATAGAGCTCTTGAAATTGTCTTCTTCGAAGGTTGCCCTCTTGTGAAGTTTTTGGTCGATTTTTGACCCCAGAAATTTTCTGGAGGGCAAGTGTCATTTACAGAACAGCAAGTTGGTGAAAATTTAGTGACCTTTTGCAGTGGGTTCAAAGCTGCTGTTGTGGGAAACGGCCACAAGGAGGTAGCATTTCTCCATTCCCCAATCTGGGTACTAGGGCAGCAGAGCCTTTCTGGAAGTCATTGTCCTAGGTTGTAAATTAGAATGGAATTTGCCAGGAGAACTCCCCATAAGTTTATGTCTCATTACTTCTTGTTGGTTTTTAAATTTTTTTTAATCTGGGTAAAGTTTAGAATATTGTTTTTCCTCGGTGTACACAATCTGGTTCATTTGTACATTCTGCATGTCTATTAATGTACAGATCCTCTTCCCATGTAAACTATTACACTGTTCCCTCGACCTCCCTTGCTATATATTCGGTCTTTTTGATACATGTATATAATATGTATTTGTATATGTATAGTAACACTAATCTTCATTTCTCAATTTACCCCCTCCTTTCCTTTTCGATGAGCATAGTTTGTTTTCTAAGCCTGTGAGTGTCTTTCTCTTTGGAAATATGTTCATCTGTGTCAGTTACTAGATAATGCCATAAGTGATAATGTAGGATATAGGTCTTTTGCTTTCCGACCTACTTCATGTTTTGTGATTATCTCCAGGCTCATCTATGGTGCCTCAAAGAGCAGTGCTTCAATGTTTTCCATGGCTAATATTCCATTGTGTACATGGACCACTTCTTCTTGGTGCATTCCTCTGTTGATGGACATTTTCGTTGCTTCCAAGTGTTGCCTATGGTAAATAATGCTGGAGTGCAGGATTGCAAGCCTGTGATTTTTGATTTTCATTTTCTCATGTGATAGACCCAGCAGTGGGTATGATTGATTGACTAGTATGGTAGCTCAACGTTTACCTTTTCAATGCACCTCAATTTTTCTTTCATTAGTGGCTGTTACCACGTCCCCCTTAGAATCGAGGGTACGCATTTCTCCTCAATCACGTCAGCATTTATTGTTTGCAGCATTTTTGTTGATGGCCATTCTGACTGGTGTGAGCTGACAGGTTTTTGTAATTTGGGTTTACATGTCTATAAAAATTCCTACAATTCATCATTTCTCCACGGCTTTATCTTTTCTGTTAAAAGAAAAAAGCAAAAAATGTGACTATAATATACCTCTTCAAATTTTCTTTTTTGAAGGTTGCACTCTAGAATTTTTTGGTCGAATTTCGACCTCAGTATTTTTTGGAGGGCACGTTTCATTTACAGAGCTGCAATTGGTGAATATTTAGTGACCTTTTGCAGTGGGTTTAAAGCTGCTGTTGTGGGAAACGGCCACAAGGATGCAGCATTTCTCCATTACAAAATCTGGGCAATAGGGCATCAGAGCTGTTTTGGAAGTCGTTTGCCTAGGTTGTAAATTTGAATGGAATGTGCCAGGAAAACCCCCCATAAGTTTATGTCTCATTACTCCTAGTTCGTTGTTTTAATTTTTTCAATTGGGGTAATGGTTAGAATGTTGCTTGTGCAAGGTGTACACACTCTGGTTCATCTTCATATTCTATATACCTATTTATGTAGAGATCCTCTTCCCGTGTAAATTATTACAGAGTGTTTCGTAAACCTTCCTTGCTATATGGTCGGTCTCTTTGATATATGTATATAATATGTATTTGTATACATATGGTAATGCTAATCTTCATTTATCCATTCCCCCCACCTTTCCTTTTAGATAAGCATAGTTTTTTTTAATAAGTTTGTGATTGACTTTCTCTGTGGAAATATGTTCATTTGTGTCAGTTATTAGATAACGCCTATAAGTGATATCATAGGATATAGGACTTTTGCTTTCCGACTTACCTCATGTTCTGTGATTATCTCCAAGATCATCTATGGTGCCTCAAAGAGCAGTGTTTCATTGTTTTCCATGTCTAGTATTCATTGTGTACACGGACCACTTCTTCTTTATCCTTTCATCTGTTGATGGACATTTTGGTTGCTTCACTGTCTTGTATATTGTGAATAAGTCTGCAGTGCAGCTTTTGCAGCCCGGGTCTTCTGCATTCTGGTCTTCTCAGGTGAGAGGCCCATTGGTTCACCTGCTGGATTGAATGGTACCTCAATATTTCCTTTTAAACGCAGCTCCTTTCTGTTCTAATTATTAGCGTTTAACCCTCTTACATCTCACCAGCAGCTAGAGGGTACACAGTTCTCTAAAACCTCTTCAGCATTTATTGTTTGTAGACTTTTTGCCAAAGGTCATTCGACTGGTGGAAGTTGAAAAGTTTTTGTAGATTAGATTGCATGAGTCTAATACTTCCTGAGGCTGAGCTTTTATCCATTTTCCTTTCTTAAAAAAGAGAGCGAGTAAAACTTACCTCTTCGTACTATCTTCGTGAACATTTTGCCTGTTTTGAATTATTTTATCCATTCCCTACCTCAGCACAATTTTGAAGGCAGGTGTCCTTTACAGCCCTGAGTCCTTGTGAATGGTAAGTGACCATTAGCTGTGGGTTAAAAGCTGGTCTTGCGGGAATCGGCCACAAGTTGGCAGCATTTCTCCTTTACCAAATCTGGTTACTAGGGCAACAGAGCCTTACTGGAAGTGGTGTTCTAAGTTGTAAATTAGAATGGAATGTGCGAGGAAAAAGCCCTTTAAGTTTATGTCTCATTATTTCTTGTTGGTATTTTTAACTTAATTTTTATTTTTTATCACAGCAAACTTGATTACAATGTTTTGTTTGTTCTAGGTGTGCAAGATGTGGTTCTTTCACACATATACATATATCTATTCTTCTTCGGATCCTTTTCCCATGTAGGTTATGACACAATGTTGAGTAGTCTTCTCTTGGTATTGCGTAGGTCTTTGGTGATTATATATTTCACATGTGTTTGTATCTCTCTGTTAACCTCAGTATGGTAATGTATCCAATCCTCACACCTGTCCATTTGGTGAACCATAAGTTTTTTTAATGAATCTATGATAGTGTTTGTGGAAATATCTTTGTTTGTATCATTTTTTAGGTAACCCCTATATGTGATATGATAGGATATGTGTCTTTCGCTTTCTCACTTACTCCAAATTGCATGATTACTTCTAGACTCATCTATGGTGCTGCAAATGGCATTGTATCATTTTTTCAGTAGCTCACATTCCATCTGTACAGGTAGCAGTTCTTCTTTGTCCACCCATCTGTCGATGGACTTTTTGGTTACTTCCATATCTTGGCTATTGTAATACTATGCAGTGCAGATTTGCGTGCCTGTGTCCTTCCAATTCTGTCTTCTTAGTTTATAGGTCCAGGAATAGGTCTGCTGGATCATATGGTAGCTCAATGTTTACCTTTTAAAGGCACCTCTGTTCTGTTCTCCTTAGTGGTTCTTTCCAGGTTATGTCCCACTTAATGTGGAGGGCATGTATTTCTTCCCAGCACCTTCAGGATTTATTCTTTGTAGTTGTTGCTGATGATTATTCTGAGTGGTGTGAGCTGATACCTCTTTGTGGTTGAATTTGCATGTGTCTCATAATGCTTTGAAATTGAGCTTTAAGACATGTCCTTTTAATTTTTCCAGCTGTGATTAGAGCTTATTTCTTCAAAGTGTTTTCTTAAAGTATGTGTCACCATTTGAAATACTTTGGCCATTATCTCCCTCAAGACATTTTGAGGGCAGGTTTCATTTACAGCCCTGCAGTACTTGTTCATATGAAGTGACCATTAGCTCAGGCTTTAAACCTGCTTTTGCAGGTAACGGCCAGAGAGCGGCAGCCTTTCTACATTCCCCTTGCTCGTACTAGGGAAACAGACCTACCGGCCAGTGGTGTTCTTCGGTTATAAATTAGAGTGCAATGTGCCCGGATAAACCCACAAATGTTGATGTCTCCTTGCTTTTGTTTGTTTTTAAATTTAATTTATATTTATTATTAGAGTAATATTCCATTTTGTAAGTGGACCACTTCTTCTTGGTGCATTCCTCGGTTGATGGACATTTTCATTGCTTCCACGTGCTTTCTATGGTAAATCTTGCTGGCGTACAGGTTTGCCAGCCTGTGACTTTTTGATTCTCATTTTCTCAGGTGATAGGCCAAGCAGTGGTTGTGATTGATTGACTGGTAGCTCAATGTTTCCCTTTTCAAAGCACCTACACTGTGTTTTCATTAGTGGCTCTTTACATGCCACCCCTTACAAAAGAGGGTACGCATTTCTCCACACTCCCTTCACCGTTTATTTTTTGCAGCATTTTTCCTAATGGCCCTTCTGACTGCTGTGAGCTGATAGGTTTTTGTATTATGGGTATGCATGTCATTAAATTTTTTTTAAATTCGTCATATTCCTACCCCTTTTTCTTTTCTCTTAAAAGAAAAACCCGTGAGTACAATAGAGCTCTTGAAATTGTCTTCTTCGAAGGTTGCCCTCTTGTGAAGTTTTTGGTCGATTTTTGACCCCAGAAATTTTCTGGAGGGCAAGTGTCATTTACAGAACGGCAAGTTGGTGAAAATTTAGTGACCTTTTGCAGTGGGTTCAAAGCTGCTGTTGTGGGAAATGGCCACAAGGAGGTAGCATTTCTCCATTCCCCAATCTGGGTACTAGGGCAGCAGAGCCTTTCTGGAAGTCATTGTCCTAGGTTGTAAATTAGAATGGAATTTGCCAGGAGAACTCCCCATAAGTTTATGTCTCATTACTTCTTCTTGGTTTTTAAATTTTTTTTAATCTGGGTAAAGTTTAGAATATTGTTTGTCTTTGGTGTACGCAGTCTGGTTCATTTGTACATTCTGTATGTCTATTAATGTACAGATCCTCTTCCCATGTAAATTACTACAGTGTTCCATCGACCTCCCTTGCTGTATGTTCGGTGTTTTTGATACATGTATATAATATGTGTTTGTATATGTATAGTAACACTAATCTTCATTTCTCAATTTCCCCCCTCCTTTCCTTTCAGATGAGCATAGTTTGTTTTCTAAGCCTGTGAGTGTCTTTCTCTTTGGAAATATGTTCATCTGTGTCAGTTATTAGATAATGCCATAAGTGATAATATAGGATATAGGTGTTTTGCTGTCCGACCTACTTCATGTTTTGTGATTATCTCCAGGCTCATCTATGGTGCCTCAAAGAGCAGTGCTTCAATGTTTTCCATGGCTAATATTCCATTGTGTACATGGACCACTTCTTCTTGGTGCATTCCTCTGTTAATGGACATTTTCATTGCTTCCAAGAGTTGCCTATGGTAAATATTGCTGGAGTGCAGGATTGCCAGCCTGTGATTTTTGATTTTCATTTTCTCAGGTGATAGACCCAGCAGTGGGTATGATTGATTGACTGGTATGGTAGGTCAACGTTTACCTTTTCAAGGCACCTCAATTGTGCTTTCATTAGTGGCTCTTACCACATCCCCCTTAGAATCGAGGGTACGCATTTCTCCACAATCACGTCAGCATTTATTGTTTGCAGCATTTTTGTTGATGGCCGTTCTGACTGGTGTGAGCTGATAGGTTTTTGTAATTTAGGTTTACATGTCTGTAAAAATTCCTACAATTCATCATTTTTCCACGCCTTTTTCTTTTCTGTTAAAAGAAAAAAGAAAAAAAGTGTGAGTATAATATACCTCTTCAAATTTTCTTTTTGGAAGGTTGCACTCTGGAATTTTTTGGTCGATTTTCGACCTCAGTATTTTTTGGAGGGCCGGTGTCATTTACAGAGCTGCAATTGGTGAATATTTAGTGACCTTTTGCAGTGGGTTTAAAGCTGCTCTTGTGGGAAACGGCCACAAGGATGCAGCATTTCTCCATTCCCAAATCTGGGTACTAGGGCAGCAGAGCCGTTCTGGAAGTTGTTTGCCTAGGTTTTAAATTTGGATGGAATGTGCCAGGAAAACCCCCCATAAGTTTATGTCTCATTACTCCTAGTTCGTTGTTTTAATTTTTTCAATTGGGGTAATGGTTAGAATGTTGCTCGTCCAAGGTGTACACACTCTGGTTCATCTACATATTGTATATAACTATTTATGTAGAGATCCTCTTTCCGTGTAAATTATTACAGAGTGTTCCGTAATCCTTCCTTGCTATATGGTCGGTCTTTTTGATATATGTATATAATATGTATTTGTATACATATGGTAACGCTAATCTTCTTTTATCCATTCCCCCCACCTTTCCTTTTAGATAAGCATAGTTTTTTTCTAATAAGTCTGTGATTGACTTTCTGTGTGGAAATATGTTCATTTCTGTCAGTTATTAGATAACGCCTATAAGTGATATCATAGGATATAGGACTTTTGCTTTCCGACTTACCTCATGTTCTGTGATTATCTCCAAGATCATCTATGGTGCCTCAAAGAGCAGTGTTTCATTGTTTTCCATGGCTAGTATTCATTGTGTACACGGACCTCTTCTTCTTTATCCTTTCATCTGTTGATGGACATTTTGGTTGCTTCACTGTCTTGTCTATTGTGAATAAGGCTGCAGTGCAGCTTTTGCAGCCCGGGTCTTCTTCATTCTGGTCTTCTCAGGTGAGAGGCCCATTGGTTCACCTGCTGGATTGAATGGTACCTCAATATTTCCTTTTAAACGCAGCTCCTTTCTGTTCTCATTATTAGCGTTTAACCCTTTTACATCTCACCAGCAGCTAGAGGGCATACAGTTCTCTAAAACCTCTTCAGCATTTATTGCTTGTAGACTTTTTGCCAATGGTCAGTCGACTGGTGTGAGTTGGAAAGTTTTAGTGGATTAGATTGCATGAGTCTAACACTTCCTGAGGTTGAGCTTTAACCATTTTCCTTTCTTTAAAAAGAGAGTGAGTAAAACTTACCTCTTCATACTATCTTCGTGAACATTTTGCCTGTTTTGAATTATTTTATCCATTCCCTACCTCAGCCAATTTGGGGGCCAGTGTCCTTTAGAGCCCTGAGTCCTTGTGAATGGTAAGTGACCATTAGCTGTGGGTTAAAAGCTGCTCTTGCGGAAATCGGCGACAAGGCGGCAGCATTTCTGCTTTACCAAATCTGGTTACTAGGGCAACAGAGCCTTACTGGAAGTGGTGTTCTAGGTTGTAAATTACAAAGGAATGTGCGAGAAAAAAGCCCTTTAAGTGTATGTCTCCTTACTTCTTGTTGGTATTTTTAACTTAATTTTTATTTTTTATCACAGCAAACTTGATTACAATGTTTTCTTTGTTCTAGGTGTGCAAGATGTGGTTCTTTCACACATATACATATATCTATTCTTCTTTGTAGCCTTTTCCCATGTAGGGTATGACACAATGTTGAGTAGTCTTCTCTTGGTATTGCGTAGGTCTTTGGTGATTATATATTTCACATGTGTTTCTATCTCTCTGTTAACCTCAATATGTTAATGTATCCAATCCTCACACCTGTCCATTTGGTGAACCATAAGTTTTTTTAATGAATCTATGATAGTGTTTGTGGAAATATCTTTGTTTATATCATTTTTTAGGTAACCCCTATATGTGATATGATAGGATATGTGTCTTTCGCTTTCTCACTTACTCCAAGTTGCATGATTACTTCTAGACTCATCTATGGTGCTGCAAATGGCATTGTATCATTTTTTCAGTAGCTCACATTCCATCTGTACAGGTAGCAGTTCTTCTTTGTCCACCCATCTGTCGATGGACTTTTTGGTTACTTCCATATCTTGGCTATTGTAATACTATGCAGTGCAGATTTGCGTGCCTGTGTCCTTCCAGTTCTGTCTTCTTAGTTTATAGGTCCAGGAATAGGTCTGCTGGATCATACGCTAGCTCAATGTTTACCTTTTAAAGGCACCTCTGTTCTGTTCTCCTTAGTGGTTCTTTCCAGGTTATGTCCCACTTAATGTGGAGGGCATGTATTTCTTCCCACCACCTTCAGGATTTATTCTTTGTAGTTTTTGCTGATGATTATTCTGAGTGGTGTGAGCTGATACTTCTTTGTGGTTGAATTTGCATGTGTCTCATAATGCGTTGAAATTGAGCTTTAAGACATGTCCTTTTAATTTTTCCAGCTGTGATTAGAGCTTATTTCTTCAAAGTGTTTTCTTAAAGTATGTGTCACCATTTGAAATATTTTGGCCATTATCTCCCTCAAGACATTTTGAGGGCACGTTTCATTTACAGCCCTGCAGTACTTGTTCATATGAAGTGACATTAGCTCAGGCTTTAAACCTGCTTTTGCAGGTAACGGCCAGAGAGCGGCAGCCTTTCTACATTCCCATTGCTGGTACTAGGGAAACAGACCTACCGGCCAGTGGTGTTCTTCGGTTATAAATTAGAGTGCACTGTGCCCGGATAAACCCACAAATGTTGATGTCTCCTTGCTTTTGTTTGTTTTTAAATTTAATTTATATTTATTATTAGAGTAATATTCCATTTTGTAAGTGGACCACTTCTTCTTGGTGCATTCCTCGGTTGATGGACATTTTCATTGCTTCCACGTGCTTTCTATGGTAAATCTTGCTGGCGTACAGGTTTGCCAGCCTGTGACTTTTTGATTCTCATTTTCTCAGGTGATAGGCCAAGCAGTGGTTGTGATTGATTGACTGGTAGCTCAATGTTTCCCTTTTCAAAGCACCTACACTGTGTTTTCATTAGTGGCTCTTTACATGCCACTCCTTACAAAAGACGGTACGCATTTCTCCACACTCCCTTCACCATTTATTTTTTGCAGCATTTTTCCTAATGGCCATTCTGACTGCTGTGAGCTGATAGGTTTTTGTATTATGGGTATGCATGTCATTAAATTTTTTTAAATTCGTCATATTCCTACCCCTTTTTCTTTTCTCTTAAAAGAAAAACCCGTGAGTACAATAGAGCTCTTGAAATTGTCTTCTTCGAAGGTTGCCCTCTTGTGAAGTTTTTGGTCGATTTTTGACCCCAGAAATTTTCTGGAGGGCAAGTGTCATTTACAGAACAGCAAGTTGGTGAAAATTTAGTGACCTTTTGCAGTGGGTTCAAAGCTGCTGTTGTGGGAAACGGCCACAAGGAGGTAGCATTTCTCCATTCCCCAATCTGGGTACTAGGGCAGCAGAGCCTTTCTGGAAGTCATTGTCCTAGGTTGTAAATTAGAATGGAATTTGCCAGGAGAACTCCCCATAAGTTTATGTCTCATTACTTCTTGTTGGTTTTTAAATTTTTTTTAATCTGGGTAAAGTTTAGAATATTGTTTTTCCTCGGTGTACACAATCTGGTTCATTTGTACATTCTGCATGTCTATTAATGTACAGATCCTCTTCCCATGTAAACTATTACACTGTTCCCTCGACCTCCCTTGCTATATATTCGGTCTTTTTGATACATGTATATAATATGTATTTGTATATGTATAGTAACACTAATCTTCATTTCTCAATTTACCCCCTCCTTTCCTTTTCGATGAGCATAGTTTGTTTTCTAAGCCTGTGAGTGTCTTTCTCTTTGGAAATATGTTCATCTGTGTCAGTTACTAGATAATGCCATAAGTGATAATGTAGGATATAGGTCTTTTGCTTTCCGACCTACTTCATGTTTTGTGATTATCTCCAGGCTCATCTATGGTGCCTCAAAGAGCAGTGCTTCAATGTTTTCCATGGCTAATATTCCATTGTGTACATGGACCACTTCTTCTTGGTGCATTCCTCTGTTGATGGACATTTTCGTTGCTTCCAAGTGTTGCCTATGGTAAATAATGCTGGAGTGCAGGATTGCAAGCCTGTGATTTTTGATTTTCATTTTCTCATGTGATAGACCCAGCAGTGGGTATGATTGATTGACTAGTATGGTAGCTCAACGTTTACCTTTTCAATGCACCTCAATTTTTCTTTCATTAGTGGCTGTTACCACGTCCCCCTTAGAATCGAGGGTACGCATTTCTCCTCAATCACGTCAGCATTTATTGTTTGCAGCATTTTTGTTGATGGCCATTCTGACTGGTGTGAGCTGACAGGTTTTTGTAATTTGGGTTTACATGTCTATAAAAATTCCTACAATTCATCATTTCTCCACGGCTTTATCTTTTCTGTTAAAAGAAAAAAGCAAAAAATGTGACTATAATATACCTCTTCAAATTTTCTTTTTTGAAGGTTGCACTCTAGAATTTTTTGGTCGAATTTCGACCTCAGTATTTTTTGGAGGGCACGTTTCATTTACAGAGCTGCAATTGGTGAATATTTAGTGACCTTTTGCAGTGGGTTTAAAGCTGCTGTTGTGGGAAACGGCCACAAGGATGCAGCATTTCTCCATTACAAAATCTGGGCAATAGGGCATCAGAGCTGTTTTGGAAGTCGTTTGCCTAGGTTGTAAATTTGAATGGAATGTGCCAGGAAAACCCCCCATAAGTTTATGTCTCATTACTCCTAGTTCGTTGTTTTAATTTTTTCAATTGGGGTAATGGTTAGAATGTTGCTTGTGCAAGGTGTACACACTCTGGTTCATCTTCATATTCTATATACCTATTTATGTAGAGATCCTCTTCCCGTGTAAATTATTACAGAGTGTTTCGTAAACCTTCCTTGCTATATGGTCGGTCTCTTTGATATATGTATATAATATGTATTTGTATACATATGGTAATGCTAATCTTCATTTATCCATTCCCCCCACCTTTCCTTTTAGATAAGCATAGTTTTTTTTAATAAGTTTGTGATTGACTTTCTCTGTGGAAATATGTTCATTTGTGTCAGTTATTAGATAACGCCTATAAGTGATATCATAGGATATAGGACTTTTGCTTTCCGACTTACCTCATGTTCTGTGATTATCTCCAAGATCATCTATGGTGCCTCAAAGAGCAGTGTTTCATTGTTTTCCATGTCTAGTATTCATTGTGTACACGGACCACTTCTTCTTTATCCTTTCATCTGTTGATGGACATTTTGGTTGCTTCACTGTCTTGTATATTGTGAATAAGTCTGCAGTGCAGCTTTTGCAGCCCGGGTCTTCTGCATTCTGGTCTTCTCAGGTGAGAGGCCCATTGGTTCACCTGCTGGATTGAATGGTACCTCAATATTTCCTTTTAAACGCAGCTCCTTTCTGTTCTCATTATTAGCGTTTAACCCTTTTACATCTCACCAGCAGCTAGAGGGCATACAGTTCTGTAAAACCTCTTCAGCATTTATTGCTTGTAGACTTTTTGCCAATGGTCAGTCGACTGGTGTGAGTTGAAAAGTTTTAGTAGATTAGATTGCATGAGTCTAACACTTCCTGAGGTTGAGCTTTAACCATTTTCCTTTCTTTAAAAAGAGAGTGAGTAAAACTTGCCTCTTCATACTATGTTTTTGAAAATTCTGCCTGTTTTGAATTTTTTTTATCCATTTCTTACCTCAGCCAATTTTGGAGGCAGGTGTCCTTTAGAGCCCTGAGTCCTTGTGAATGGTAAGTGACCATTAGCTGCGGGTTAAAAGCTGCTCTTGCGGGAATCGGCCACAAGGCGGCAGCATTTCTGCTTTACCAAATCTGGTTACTAGGGCAACAGAGCCTTACTGGAAGTGCTGTTCTAGGTTGTAAATTAGAATGGAATGTGCAAGGAAAAAGCCCTTTAAGTGTATGTCTCCTTACTTCTTGTTGGTATTTTTAACTTAAATTTTATTTTTTATCACAGCAAACTTGATTACAATGTTTTGTTTGTTCTAGGTGTGCAAGATGTGGTTCTTTCACACATATACATATATCTATTCTTCTTTGGAGCCTTTTCCCATGTAGGTTATGACACAGTGTTGAGTAGTCTTCTCTTGGTATTGCATAGGTCTTTGGTGATTATATATTTCACATGTGTTTCTATCTCTCTGTTAACCTCAATATGGTAATGTATCCAATCCTCACACCTTTCTATTTGGTGAACCATAAGATTTATTTATTTATTTATTTATTTATTTATTTTATTTTATTTTTTTTTAAAGTTTGTTAACATTCAGATTCTTTTTTTAGAAATTCACGTTCTTTTATTTATTTATTTATTTATTTATTTATGACTGTGTTGGGTCTTCTTTTCTGTGCGAGGGCTTTCTCTAGTTGTGGCAAGTGGGGACCACTCTTCATCGCGGTGCACGGGCCTCTCACCATCGTAGCCTCTCTTGTTGTGGAGCACAGGCCCCAGACGCGCAGGCTCAGTAATTGTGGCTCACGGGCCCAGTTGCTCCGTGGCATGTGGGATCTTCCCAGACCAGGGCTCGAACCCCTGTCCCCTGCATTGGCAGGCAGATTCTCAACCACTGCTCCACCAGGGAAGCCCCAAGATTTTTAATGAATCTATGATAGTGTTTCTCTGTGGAAATATCTTTGTTTGTATCATTTCTTAGGTAACCCCTATATGTGATATGATAGGATATGTGTCTTTCGCTTTCTCACTTACTCCAAGTTGTGTGATTACTTCTAGACTCATCTATGGTGCTGCAAATGACATTGTTTCATTTTTTCACTAGCTCATATTCCATCTGTACAGATAGCAGTTCTTCTTTGTCCACCCATCTGTCGGTGGACTTTTTGGTTACTTCCATATCTTGGCTATTGTAATAATATGCAATACAGATTTGCGTGCCTGTGTCCTTCCAATTTTGCCTTCTTAGGTTGTAGGTCCAGGAATAGGTCTGCTGGATCATATGGTAGCTCAATGTTTACCTTTTAAAGGCACCTCTGTTCTGTTCTCCTTAGTGGCTCTTTCCAGGTTACGTCCCACTTAAAGTGGAGGGTATGTATTTCTTCCCAGCACCTTCAGCATTTATTCTTTATAGTTTTTGCTGATGGTTATTCTGAGTGGTGTGAGCTGATACATCTTTGTGGTTGAATTTGCATGTGTCTCATAATGCGTTGTAATTGAGCTTTAAGACATATCCTTTTTATTTTTCCAGCTGTGATTAGAGCTTATTTCTTCAAAGTGTTTTCTTAAAGTATGTGTCACCATTTGAAATATTTTGGCCATTATCTCCCTCAATACATTTTGAGGGCAGGTTTCATTTACAGCCCTGCAGTACTTGTTCATATGAAGTGACCATTAGCTCAGGCTTTAAACCTGCTTTTGCAGGTAACGGCCAGAGAGCGGCAGCCTTTCTACATTCCCCTTGCTGGTACTAGGGAAACAGACCTACCGGCCAGTTGTGCTCTTCGGTTATAAATTAGAGTGCAATGTGCCCGGATAAACCCACAAATGTTGATGTCTCCTTTCTTTTGTTTTTTTTTAAATTTAATTTATATTTATTATTAGAGTAATATTCCATTGTGTAGGTGGACCACTTCTTCTTGGTGCATTCCTCGGTTGATGGACATTTTCATTGCTTCCAAGTGCTGGCTATGGTAAATCTTGCTGGCGTACAGGTTTGCCAGCCTTTGACTTTTTGTTTCTCATTTTCTCAGGTGATAGGCCAAGCAGTGGTTGTGATTGATTGACTGGTAGCTCAATGTTTCCCTTTTCAAAGCACCAACACTGTGTTTTCATTAGTGGCTCTTTACATGTCCCCCCTTACAACCGAGGGTACGCATTTCTCCATACTCCCTTCACCATTTATTTTTTGCAGCATTTTTCCTAATGGCCATTCTGACTGCTGTGAGCTGATAGGTTTTTGTAATATGGGTATGCGTGTCATTAAAATTTTTAAAATTCATCATATTCCTACGCCTTTTTCTTTTCTCTTAAAAGAAAAAACCGTGAGTACAATATAGCTCTTGAAATTGTCTTTTTCGAAGGTTGCCCTCTTCTGAAGATTTTGGTCGATTTTTGACCCCAGAGATTTTCTTGAGGGCAGTTGCCATTTACAGAACTGCAAGTTGGTGAAAATTTACTGACCTTTTGCAGTGGGTTCAAAGCTGCTGTTGTGGGAAACGGCCACAAGGAGGTAGCATTTCTCCATTCCCCAATCTGGGTACTAGGGCAGCAGAGCCTTTCTGGAAGTCATTGTCTTAGGTTGTAAATTAGAATGGAATTTGCCAGGAGAAATCCCCATAAGTTTATGTCTCATTACTTCTTCTTGGTTTTTAAAATTTTTTTAATCTGGGTAAAGTTTAGAATATTGTTTGTCCTAGGTGTACACAATCTGGTTCATTTGTACATTATGTATGTCTATTAATGTACAGATCCTCTTCCCATGTAAAATATTACAGTGTTCCGTCGACCTCCCTTGCTATATGTTCAGTCTTTTTGATACATGTATATAATATGTATTTCTAAATGTATAGTAACACTAATCTTCATTTCTCAATTTCCCCCCTCCTTTCCTTTCAGATGAGCATAGTTTGTTTTCTAAGCCTGTGAGTGTCTTTCTCTTTGGAAATATGTTCATCTGTGTCAGTTATTAGATAATGCCATAAGTGATAATATAGGATATAGCTCTTTTGCTTTCCGACCTACTTCATGTTTTGTGATTATCTCCAGGCTCATCTATGGTGCCTCAAAGAGCAGTGCTTCAATGTTTTCCATGGCTAGTATTCCATTGTGTACATGGACCACTTCTTCTTGGTGCATTCCTCTGTTGATGGACATTTTCTTTGCTTCCAAATATTGCCTATGGTAAATATTGCTGGAGTGCAGGATTGCCAGCCTGTGATTTTTGATTTTCATTTTCTCAGGTGATAGACCCAGCAGTGGGTATGATTGATTGACTGGTATGGTAGCTCGACGTTTACCTTTTCAAGGCAACTCAATTGTGCTTTCATTAGTGGCTCTTACCACGTCCCCCTTAGAATCGAGGATACGCATTTCTCCACAATCACGTCAGCATTTGTTGTTTGCAGCACTTTTGTTGATGGCCATTCTGACTGGAGTGAGCTGATAGGTTTTTGTAATTTGGGTTTACATGTCTGTAAAAATTCCTACAATTCATTATTTCTCCACGGCTTTTTCTTTTCTGTTAAAAGAAAAAAGCAAAAAATGTGACTATAATATACCTCTTCAAATTTTCTTTTTTGAAGGTTGCACTCTAGAATTTTTGGTCGAATTTCGACCTCAGTATTTTTTGGAGGGCACGTTTCATTTACAGAGCTGCAATTGGTGAATATTTAGTGACCTTTTGCAGTGGGTTTAAAGCTGCTGTTGTGGGAAACGGCCACAAGGATGCAGCATTTCTCCATTACAAAATCTGGGCAATAGGGCATCAGAGCTGTTTTGGAAGTCGTTTGCCTAGGTTGTAAATTTGAATGGAATGTGCCAGGAAAACCCCCCATAAGTTTATGTCTCATTACTCCTAGTTCGTTGTTTTAATTTTTTCAATTGGGGTAATGGTTAGAATGTTGCTTGTGCAAGGTGTACACACTCTGGTTCATCTTCATATTCTATATACCTATTTATGTAGAGATCCTCTTCCCGTGTAAATTATTACAGAGTGTTTCGTAAACCTTCCTTGCTATATGGTCGGTCTCTTTGATATATGTATATAATATGTATTTGTATACATATGGTAATGCTAATCTTCATTTATCCATTCCCCCCACCTTTCCTTTTAGATAAGCATAGTTTTTTTTAATAAGTTTGTGATTGACTTTCTCTGTGGAAATATGTTCATTTGTGTCAGTTATTAGATAACGCCTATAAGTGATATCATAGGATATAGGACTTTTGCTTTCCGACTTACCTCATGTTCTGTGATTATCTCCAAGATCATCTATGGTGCCTCAAAGAGCAGTGTTTCATTGTTTTCCATGTCTAGTATTCATTGTGTACACGGACCACTTCTTCTTTATCCTTTCATCTGTTGATGGACATTTTGGTTGCTTCACTGTCTTGTATATTGTGAATAAGGCTGCAGTGCAGCTTTTGCAGCCCGGGTCTTCTGCATTCTGGTCTTCTCAGGTGAGAGGCCCATTGGTTCACCTGCTTGATTGAATGGTACCTCAATATTTCCTTTTAAACGCAGCTCCTTTCTGTTCTCATTATTAGCGTTTAACCCTTTTACATCTCACCAGCAGCTAGAGGGCATACAGTTCTCTAAAACCTCTTCAGCATTTATTGCTTGTAGACTTTTTGCCAATGGTCAGTCGACTGGTGTGAGTTGAAAAGTTTTAGTAGATTAGATTGCATGAGTCTAACACTTCCTGAGGTTGAGCTTTAACCATTTTCCTTTCTTTAAAAAGAGAGTGAGTAAAACTTGCCTCTTCATACTATGTTCTTGAAAATTCTGCCTGTTTTGAATTTTTTTTATCCATTCCTTACCTCAGCCAATTTTGGAGGCAGGTGTCCTTTAGAGCCCTGAGTCCTTGTGAATGGTAAGTGACCATTAGCTGCGGGTTAAAAGCTTCTCTTGCGGGAATCGGCCACAAGGCTGCAGCATTTCTGCTTTACCAAATCTGGTTACTAGGGCAACAGAGCCTTACTGGAAGTGGTGTTCTAGGTTGTAAATTAGAATGGAATGTGCGAGGAAAAAGCCCTTTAAGTGTATGTCTCCTTACTTCTTGTTGGTATTTTTAACTTAAATTTTATTTTTTATCACAGCAAACTTGATTACAATGTTTTGTTTGTTCTAGGTGTGCAAGATGTGGTTCTTTCACACATATACATATATCTATTCTTCTTTGGAGCCTCTTCCCATGTAGGTTATGACACAGTGTTGAGTAGTCTTCTCTTGGTATTGCGTAGGTCTTTGGTGATTATATATTTCACATGTGTTTCTATCTCTCTGTTAACCTCAATATGGTAATGTATCCAATCCTCACACCTTTCTATTTGGTGAACCATAAGATTTATTTATTTATTTATTTATTTATTTATTTATTTAATTTTTTTTTAAAGTTTGTTAACATTCTGATTCTTTTTTTAGAAATTCACGTTCTTTTATTTATTTATTTATTTATTTATTTATGACTGTGTTGGGTCTTCTTTTCTGTGCGAGGGCTTTCTCTAGTTGTGGCAAGTGGGGACCACTCTTCATCGCGGTGCACAGGCCTCTCACCATCGTAGCCTCTCTTGTTGTGGAGCACAGGCCCCAGACGCGCAGGCTCAGTAATTGTGGCTCACGGGCCCAGTTGCTCCGTGGCATGTGGGATCTTCCCAGACCAGGGCTCGAAACCCTGTCCCCTGCATTGGCAGGCAGATTCTCAACCACTGCGCCACCAGGGAAGCCCCAAGATTTTTAATGAATCTATGATAGTGTTTCTGTGTGGAAATATCTTTGTTTGTATCATTTCTTAGGTAACCCCTATATGTGATATGATAGGATATGTGTCTTTCGCTTTCTCACTTACTCCAAGTTGTGTGATTACTTCTAGACTCATCTATGGTGCTGCAAATGACATTGTTTCATTTTTTCACTAGCTCATATTCCATCTGTACAGATAGCAGTTCTTCTTTGTCCACCCATCTGTCGGTGGACTTTTTGGTTACTTCCATATCTTGGCTATTGTAATAATATGCAATACAGATTTGCGTGCCTGTGTCCTTCCAATTTTGCCTTCTTAGGTTGTAGGTCCAGGAATAGGTCTGCTGGATCATATGGTAGCTCAATGTTTACCTTTTAAAGGCACCTCTGTTCTGTTCTCCTTAGTGGCTCTTTCCAGGTTACGTCCCACTTAAAGTGGAGGGTATGTATTTCTTCCCAGCACCTTCAGCATTTATTCTTTATAGTTTTTGCTGAGGGTTATTCTGAGTGGTGTGAGCTGATACCTCTTTGTGGTTGAATTTGCATGTGTCTCATAATGCGTTGTAATTGAGCTTTAAGACATATCCTTTTTATTTTTCCAGCTGTGATTAGAGCTTATTTCTTCAAAGTGTTTTCTTAAAGTATGTGTCACCATTTGAAATATTTTGGCCATTATCTCCCTCAATACATTTTGAGGGCAGGTTTCATTTACAGCCCTGCAGTACTTGTTCATATGAAGTGACCATTAGCTCAGGCTTTAAACCTGCTTTTGCAGGTAACGGCCAGAGAGCGGCAGCCTTTCTACATTCCCCTTGCTGGTACTAGGGAAACAGACCTACCGGCCAGTTGTGCTCTTCGGTTATAAATTAGAGTGCAATGTGCCCGGATAAACCCACAAATGTTGATGTCTCCTTGCTTTTGTTTGTTTTTAAATTTAATTTATATTTATTATTAGAGTAATATTCCATTGTGTAGGTGGACCACTTCTTCTTGGTGCATTCCTCGGTTGATGGACATTTTCATTGCTTCCAAGTGCTGGCTATGGTAAATCTTGCTGGCGTACATGTTTGCCAGCCTGTGACTTTTTGTTTCTCATTTTCTCAGGTGATAGGCCAAGCAGTGGTTGTGATTGATTGACTGGTAGCTCAATGTTTCCCTTTTCAAAGCACCAACACTGTGTTTTCATTAGTGGCTCTTTACATGCCCCCCCTTACAACCGAGGGTACGCATTTCTCCATACTCCCTTCACCATTTATTTTTTGCAGCATTTTTCCTAATGGCCATTCTGACTGCTGTGAGCTGATAGGTTTTTGTAATATGGGTATGCGTGTCATTAAAATTTTTTAAATTCATCATATTCCTACCCCTTTTTCTGTTCTTTTAAAATAAAACCCAGTGAGTACTATATAGCTCTTGAAATTGTCTTCTTCGAAGGTTGCCCTTCTTGTGAAGTTTTTGGACGATTTTTGACCCCAAAAATTTTCTTGAGGGCAGGTGTCATTTACAGAACTGCAAGTTGGTGAAAATTTAGTGACCTTTTGCAGTGGGTTCAAAGCTGCTGTTGTGGGAAACGGCCACAAGGAGGTAGCATTTCTCCATTCCCCAATCTGGGTACTAGGGCAGCAGAGCCTTTCTGGAAGTCATTGTCCTAGGTTGTAAATTAGAATGGAATTTGCCAGGAGAACTCCCCATAAGTTTATGTCTCATTACTTCTTCTTGGTTTTTAAAATTTTTTTAATCTGGGTAAAGTTTAGAATATTGTTTGTCCTAGGTGTACACAATCTGGTTCATTTGTACATTATGTATGTTTATTAATGTACAGATCCTCTTCCCATGTAAAATATTACAGTGTTCCGTCGACCTCCCTTGCTATATGTTCGGTCTTTTTGATACATGTATATAATATGTATTTGTATATGTATAGTAACACTAATCTTCATTTCTCAATTTCCCCCCTCCTTTGCTTTTCGATGAGCATAGTTTGTTTTCTAAGCCTGTGAGTGTCTTTCTCTTTGGAAATATGTTCTTCTGTGTCAGTTATTAGATAATGCCATAAGTGATAATATAGGATATAGGTCTTTTTCTTTCCGACCTACTTCATAATTTGTGATTATCTCCAGGGTCATCTATGGTGCCTCAAAGAGCAGTGCTTCAATGTTTTCCATGGCTAATATTCCATTGTGTACATGGACCACTTCTTCTTGGTGCATTCCTCTGTTGATGGACATTTTCGTTGCTTCCAAGTGTTGCCTATGGTAAATATTGCTGGAGTGCAGGATTGCCAGCCTGTGATTTTTGATTTTCATTTTCTCAGGTGATAGACCCAGCAGTGGGTATGATTGATTGACTGGTATGGTAGCTCAACGTTTACCTTTTCAATGCACCTCAATTATTCTTTTATTAGTGGCTCTTACCACGTCCCCCTTAGAATCGAGGATACGCATTTCTCCACAATCACGTCAGCATTTATTGTTTGCACCATTTTTGTTGATGGCCATTCTGACTGGTGTGAGCTGACAGGTTTTTGTAATTTGGGTTTACATGTCTATAAAAATTCCTACAATTCATCATTTCTCCACGGCTTTATCTTTTCTGTTAAAAGAAAAAAGAAAAAAAGTGTTAGCATAATATACCTCTTCAAATATTCTTTTTGAAAGGTTGCACTCTAGAATTTTTTGGTCGATTTTCGACCTCAGTATTTTTTGGAGGGCAGGTGTCATTTACAGAACTGCAATTGCTGAATATTTAGTGACCTTTTGACTTTGCTTTAAAGCTGCTGTTGTGGGAAACGGCAAAAAGGATGCAGCATTTCTCCATTCCCAAATCTGGGTACTAGGGCAGCAGAGCCGTTCTGGAAGTCGTTTGCCTAGGTTGTAAATTTGAATGGAAAGTGCCAGGAAAACCTCCCATAAGTTTATGTCTCATTACTCCTAGTTCGTTGTTTTAATTTTTTCAATTGGGGTAATGGTTAGAATGTTGCTTGTCCAAGGTGTACGCACTCTGGTTCATCTACATATCCTATATGCCTATTTATGTAGAGATCCTCTTCCCGTGTAAATTATTACAGAGTGTTCCGTAATCTTTCCTTGCTATATGGTCTGTCTATTTGATATATGTATATAATATGTATTTGTATACATATGGTAATGCTAATCTTCATTTATCCATTACCCCCACCTTTCCTTTAAATAAGCATAGTTTTTTTTTTTTAATAAATCTGTGATTGACTTTCTCTGTGGAAATATGTTCATTTGTGTCAGTTATTAGATAACGCCTATAAGTGATATCATGGGATATAGGACTTTTGCTTTCCGACTTACCTCATGTTCTGTGATTGTCTCCAAGATCATCTATGGTGCCTCAAAGAGCACTGTTTCATTGTTTTCCATGGCTAGTATTCATTGTGTACATGGACAACTTCTTCTTTATCCTTTCATCTGTTGATGGACATTTTGGTTGCTTCCTGTCTTCTCTATTGTGAATAAGGCTGCAGTTCAGCTTTTTCAGCCCGGGTCTTCTTCATTCTGGTCTTCTCAGGTGAGAGGACCATTGGTGCACCTGCTTGATTGAATGGTACCTCAATTTTTCCTTTTAAACGCAGCTCCTTTCTGTTCTCATTATTAACGTTTAACCCTCTTACATCTCACCAGCAGCTAGAGGGTACACAGTTCTCTAAAACCACTTCTGCATTTATTGTTTGTAGTCCTTTTGCCAATGGTCAGTCGACTGGTGTGAGTTGAAAATTTTTGTAGATTAGATTGCATGAGTCTAATAATACTTCCTGAGGTTGAGCCTTTATCCATTTTCCTTTCTTTAAAAAGAGAGTGAGTAAAACTTGCCTCTTCATACTATCTTATTGAAAATTCTGCCTGTTTTGAATTTTTTTTATCCATTCCCTACCTCAGCACAATTTTGAGGGCAGGTGTCCTTTACAGCCTTGAGTCATTTTGAATGGTAAGTGTCCATAAGCTGTGGGTTAAAAGCTGCTCTTGCGGGAATTGGCCACATGGCGGCAGCATTTCTCCTTTACCAAATCTGGTTACTAGGGCAACAGAGCCTTACTGGAAGTGGTGTTCTAGGTTATAAATTAGAATGGAATTTGCGAGGAAAAAGCCCTTTAAGTTTATGTCTCATTACTTCTTATTGGTATTTTTAACTTAATTTTTATTTTTTATCACAGCAATCTTGATTACAATGTTTTGTTTGTTCTAGGTGTGCAAGATGTGGCTCTTTCACACATATACATATATCTATTCTTCTTCGGATCCTTTTCCCATGTAGGTTATGACACAATGTTGAGTAGTCTTCCCTTGGTATTGCGTAGGTCTTTGGTGATTATATATTTCACATGTCTTTGTATGTCTCTGTTAACCTCAATATGGTAATGTATCCAATCCTCACACCTTTCCATTTGGTGAACCATAAGTTTTTTTAATGAATCTATGATAGTGTTTGTCTGTGGAAATATCTTCGTGTGTATCATTTTTTAGGTAACCCCTATATGTGATATGATAGGATATGTGTCTTTCGCTTTCTCACTTACTCCAAGTTGCGTGATTACTTCTAGACTCATCTATGGTGCTGCAAATGGCATTGTTTCATTTTTTCACTAGCTCATATTCCATCTGTACAGGTAGCAGTCCTTCTTTGTCCACCCATCTGTCGGTGGACTTTTTGGTTACTTCCATATCTTGGCTATTGTAATACTATGCAATGCAGATTTGTGTGCCTGTGTCCTTCCAATTCTGTCTTCTTAGTTTATAGGTCCAGGAATAGGTCTGCTGGATCATATGGTAGCTCAATGTTTACCTTTTAAAGGCACCTCTGTTCTGTTCTCCTTAGTGGCTCTTTCCAGGTTACGTCCCACTTAAAGTGGAGGGCTTGTATTTCTTCCCAGCACCTTCAGGATTTATTCTTTGTAGTTTTTGCTGATGATTATTCTGAGTGGTGTGAGCTGATACCTCTTTGTGGTTGAATTTGCATGTGTCTCATAATGCGTAGAAATTGAGCTTTAAGACATGTCCTTTTTATTTTTCCAGCTGTGATTAGAGCTTATTTCTTCAAAGTGTTTTCTTAAAGTATGTGTCACCATTTGAAATATTTTGGCCATTATCTCCCTCAAGACATTTTGAGGGCAGGTTTCATTTACAGCCCTGCAGTACTTGTTCATATGAAGTGACCATTAGCTCAGGCTTTAAACCTGCTTTTGCAGGTAACTGCCTGAGGGTGGCAGCCTTTCAACGTTCCGCACTCTGGTAACTAGGGAAACAGTCCTTCTGGCCAGTGGTGGTCCTGGGTTATAAATTAGCATGGAATGTGCCCCGATAAACCCACAAAAGCTGATGTCTCCTTCCTTTTGTTTGTTTTTTAAATTTAATTTTTTTTATTGGAGTAATATTCCATTGTGTACATGGAACCCATCTTTTTTGTGCATTCCTCTGGTGATGCACGTATTCATTGCTTCCAAATATTGGCTATGGTAAATGTTGCTGGAGGGCAGTATTGCCAACTCCTGTCTTTTTGATCCTCATCTTCTCAGGTGATAGACCCTGCAGTGGGCATGGAAAAATTCTCAACATCTTGAATTAATAAAACATGCTAATCCAATCTACAAAAACATTTACCTCACAACAGTCAGAATGATCATCACCAAAAAATCTACAAACGATAAATGCTGAACGGGTATAAGAGAACTGTGTACCCTCTAGCAGCCTATTGGATGTAAACTGGTAACAGTCAGTAGTGAGAACATAATGGAGGTGTGTTTAAAGGTAAACATTGAGCTACTATATGATCTGGAAAGCCCACTGCTGGGACTATCGCCTTAGAAGACCAGAATCAAAAAGACACAGGCTGGCAATCCTGCACTGCAGCAATATTTACCATAGCCAAAAGTTGGAAAGAACCAAAATGTTCTTCAACAGATGAATGCACAAAGAAGAAGTTTTCATTGTACACAGTGGAATATTAGCCATGGAAAAGAGTGAAACAGTGATGTTTGCAACACCATAGAAAGACCTAGAGATAATCACACAACTTGAAGTAACGAAGAAACTGAAAGACAAATATCCTATGATATCACTTTTAGGTTTTACCTAAAAATTGATACACATGAACTTATTTCCAAGACAAGGGCCCTAATGGATGAAGAAAACAAAATTATATTTAACCAAATGGAAATGTGTGAGGCATGTATAAATTAGGATATGCTGGATGACAGACCTATACTAATACATATGAAAAATATAAATCACCAAAACCTAGGCTATACCTACAGAGGTCTACTGAACACTCTGTAATAACCTACGTGGGATAGGATCCAAAGATCTATAGATACATATATATAATGAACCAGATTCTGTACACCTAGAAGAAACACAACATTTTAATCAAATTTGCTCTAATAAAAAATAAATTTAAAAATCAAACAGAAAGTAAGGAGATATAAGCTGTTGGGTGTTGTCTTGGCACATTCCACTCTAATTTTCAGCCTACTAACACGATTTCCAGGAAGGCTCTGTTGCCCAAGTGCCAAGAGTTGGAAATGCTGCCTCCTTGTGGCCATTTAATGCAAGACCAGCTTTAACCCCACAGCTAATGGTCAGTTAATATTCACAAGGACTCAGGGCTGTAAAGGACACCTGTCCTCAAAAAATGTCCTGGGGCAGGGAATGGGCAAAAAACTCAACACACAGCAAATTTTTCAAAAAGATCATTGGTAAGTTTTATTCACTTTTTTTTAAGGGGTAAGTTTTACTCACTTTTTTTAAAAAAGGAAAATAGATATAAACTAAACATAAAGAATTATTAGACTAATGCAATTCAAATCTACAAAAAGTTTCAACTCGCACCAGTCAAATAAACATTAGCAAAACGTCTACGAACAATAAATGCTGAAGGGGTTTTAGCCAACTCTGTGCCCTGTAGCGGCTGGTGAGATGTAAAGTGGTAAGAGCCAATAATGAGAAGAGAAAGGAGCTGCGTTTAAAACTAAAAATTTAGCCACCATTTGATCCAGCAGGACCAGAGCTGGGCCTATAACCAGAGAAGAGCAGAATCGAGAAGACACAGGCTGCAAAAGTTGCACTGCAGCAGTATTCACAATAGGCAAGACAAGGAAGCAACCAAAATGCCCATCAACATGAATAGACAAAGAAGAAGTGGTTGGGGTACACAATGGAATATTTGCCATGGGAAACAATAAAACACTGCTCTTTGCAGCACCGTAGATGAGCCTAGACATAATCACAGAACATGAGGTAATTCGGAAAGCAAAAGAAAAATATACTATGATATTACTTATAGGTATTATCTAACAACTGACACAAATGAACATATTTCCACAGAGAAAGACACTCACAGAGTTAGAAGACAAACTATGCTTATGTTTAATATAACAGTGAGCATACGTATAGAAATACATATTAAATACATATATCGAAAAGACCGACCATATAGAAATGGAGGTCTATGGAACACTCTATATAATTTACATGAGAAGGTGATCTGTACATGAAGAAATATATGTAATGTACAATTGAAACAGAACGTGTACACCTAGGAAAAACAATATTCTAAAAATTACAATAATGAACAAGAAGTAATGAGACATAAATTTCAGGGTCTTTTTCCTGGCACATTCCATTCTAATTTACAACCTAGAACACCACTTCCAGTAAGGCTCTGTTGCCCTAGTAACCAGACTGGTAAAGGAGAAATGCTGCCGCCTTGTGGCCGTTTCCAGCAAGAGCAGCTTTTAACCCACAGCTAATGGTCACTTAACATTCACAAGGACTCAGGGCTGTAAAGGACACTTGCCCTAAAAATTTGTGCTGAAGTAGGGAATGGACAAAAAAATTCAAAACAGGCAAATGTTTCAAGAACAGACTATGAAGAGTTAAGTTTTACTTACACTCTTCTTTTAAAAAAAGGAAAATGGATAAAAGCTCAACCTCAGGGAGTGTTAGACCCATGCAATCTAATCTACAAAAAGTTTCAACTTACACCAGTCGACTGACCATCAGCAAAAAGTCTACAAACAATAAATGCTGAAGGGGTTTTAGAAAACTGTGTACCCTCTACCTGCTGGTGAGACGTAAAGGGGTAAGAGCCAATAATGAGAAGAAAAAGGAGCTGTGTATAAAAGTAAAAATAGAGGTACCATTCAATCCAGCAGGCGCATCACTGGACCTCTCACCTGAGAAGACAAGTATCGAGAAGACACAGGCCACAAAAGCTGCAGGGCAGCCTTATTCACAATAGCCAAGACAGTGAAGCAATCAAAGTGTCCAACAACAGGTGAATGGATAAAGAATAAGTGGTCCATGTACACAATGGAATATTAGCCATGGAAGACAACGAACCATTGCTCTCGGAGGCACCACAAATGAGTCTAGAGATAATCACGAAATATGAGGTAAGTCCGAAAGCAAAACACCTATATTCTATGATGTCACTTATAGGCGTTATCTAATAACTGACACAAATGAACATATTTCCACAGAGAAAGACACTCACAGACTTAAAAAACAAACTATGCTCATCTAAAAGGAAAGGTGTGGGGTATGGATAAATTAAGATTAGTGTTACTATATTTATACAAACACATATTTTATACATATCTGAAAAAGACAGACCATATAGCAAGGGAGGTCTGTGGAACACTCTGTAATATTTTACATGGGCAGAGGATCTGTACTTGAATAGACATATATAATGTACAAATGAACCAGATTGCGTACACCTAGAACTAACAATATTCTAAGATTTACCCCAATTAAAACACTTTTAAAAACCAAGAAGAAATAATGAGACATAAACTTATGGGGGTTTCTCCACGCACATTCCAATGTAATTTACAACCTAGGAACACGACTTCCAGAAAGGTTCTGGTGCCCTACTACGCAGATTTGCGAATGGAGAAATGCTGCCTCCTTCAGGCCGCTTCCCACAACAGCAGCCTTAAACCCATTGCTAAAGGTCACTAAATATGCACCAAACTTGCAGTTCGGGAAATGAGACCTGCTCTCAAAAAAAACTCTGCGGTGGAAAATCGACCAAAACATTCAAAAGAGGGCAACCTTCCAAGAAGACAATTTCAAGAGTTATATTGTACTCCTAATTGTTTCCTTTTTTTAACAGAAAAGAAAACGGCGGAGAAAAATGATGAGTTTTACGAATTTTCAAAGACATGCAAACCCATATTACAAAACCCTATCAGCTCACAGCAGCCAGTAGGGCCATTAGCATAAATGCTGCAAATAATAAATGCTGAAGCGATTGAGGAGAAATGCGTACCCACGATTCTAAGGGGGACGAGGTAAGTGCCACTAATGAAAACACAAAGAAGGTGCTTTGAAAAGGGAAAAACGGTGCTACCAGTCAGTCAATCACACACACTGCTGGGCCTATCACCTGAGAAAATGAGAATCAAAAAGTCACAGGCTGGCAATCCTGCACTCCAACAATATTTACCATAGCCAACACTTGGAAGCAATGAAAATGTCCATTAACCGAGGAATGCACAAAGAAGAAGTGGTCCACGTACACAGTGGAAAATTACTCCAATAAAAAATAAAAATTAAATTTAAAAATCCAACAAAAGTAAGGAGACATCAGCTTGTGTGGGTTTGTCCGGGCACACTCCACTCTAATTTATGAACGAGAAACACCACAGGCCGCAAGGGCTTTTCCCTAGTTACCAGGGTGGGGAATATAGAAAGGCTACCGCCCTCTGGCAGTTACCTGCAAAAGCAGTTTTAAAGCTTGTGCTAATGGTCATTTCGTAGGAACAAGTACTGCAGAACTCTAAATGAAACCTGCCCTCAAAATGTCTTCAGGGAAGTAATGGCCAAAACATTTCAAAATGTCACACATACTTTAAGAGAACACTTTGAAGAACTAAGGGGTAATCACAGCTTGAAAAATAAAAAGGATATGCCTTAAAGCTCAATTTCAGCGGATTATGAGGCACGTGCGAATTCAACCACAAAGATTTATCAGCTCACACTTGTCAGAATAACCATCAGCAAGAAAACTACAAACAATAAATGCTGAAGGTGTTGTGGAGAAATGCATACCCTCAACTTCAAGTGGGACGTAAGTTGGAACCGACCACGAACTAGAACAGAATGGAGGTGATTTAAAAACATTAACACTGAGCTACCATATGATCCAGCAGGCCCACTCCTCCACCTATAATCTAAGAAGAGAGAATTGGAAAGACACAGGGAGGCAAATCTGCATGGCACAGTATTACAATAGCCAAGATATGGAAGTAACCAAAAAGTCCACCAACAGATGGGTGGACAAAGAAGAACTCCTCCATGTACAACTGGAATATTCGCTAGTGAAAAAAATGAAACAATGCCTTTTGCAGCGCCGTAGATGAGTCTAGACGTAATCACGTGACATGTAGTCAGTGAGAAAGCAAAATACATATATCCTATGATATCACTTTCAGGAGTTACTTAAAAATTGATACCAATGAAGATATTTCCACAGAGAAAGGCAATCACAGATTCATTAAAAAACTTATGGTTCACCAAATAGAAAGGGATGAGGATTGGATACATTACCATATTGGGGTTAACAGAGATATACAAACCATGTGAAATATATAACCACCAAAGACGTATGGAAGACCAGGAGAAGACTACTCAACATTGTTTCATAACCTACATGGGAAAAGGATGCAAGGAAGAAAACATACACGTATATGTGTGAAAGACCCACATATTGCACACCAAGAGCAAAAAAAACAATGTAATCAAATCAGCTGGGATAAAAAATAAAAAGAAAATTATAAATATGAACAAGAAGTAATGAGACATAAACTTTAAGGGCTTTTTCCTGGCACATTCCATTCTAATTTACAACGTACAACACCACTTCTGTTAAGCCTCTGTTTCCCCAGTTACCAAATTAGGTAAAGAAGAAATGCTGACACCTTGTGGCGGATTCCTGCAAGAGAAGCTTTAAACTCACAGCTAATGGTTACTTAACATTCACAAGGACTCAGGGCTGTAAAGGACACCTCCCCTAAAAAATTGTGCTGAAGTAGTGAATGGACAAAAAAATTCAAAACAGGCAAATGTTTCAAAAAGAGAGCATGAAGATTTATGTTTTACTCACTCTCTCTAAAAAAAAAAGGAAAATGGATAAAAGCTCAACCTCAAGGTGTGTTAGACCCATGCAATCTAATCTACAAAAAGTTTCAACTTACACCAGTCGACTGACCATCAGCAAAACGTCTACAAACAATAAATGCTGAAGGGGATTTAGAGAACTGTGTACCCTCTACCTTCTGGTGAGATATAAAGGGGTAACAGCCAATAAGGAGAACAGAAAGGAGCTGTGTTTAAAAGTAAAAATGGAGGTACCATTCAATCCCCAGGCGCACAATTGGACCTCTAACCTGTGAAGACAAGAATCGAGAAGACACAGGCTGCAAAAGATGCAGTGCAGCCTTATTCACAATAGCCAAGACAGTGAAGGAATCAAAATGTCCAACAACAGGTGAATGGACAAAGAAGAAGTGGTCCATGTACACAATGGAATATTAGCAATGGAAGACAATGAACCATTGCTCTTTGAGGCACCACAAATGAGTCTGCAGATAATCATGAAAGATGAGGTAAGTTGGAAAGCAAAAGACCTGTATTCTATGATATCACTTATAGGCGTTAACTAATAACTGACACAAATGAACATATTTCCACAGAGAAAGACACTCACAGATTTAGAAAACAAACTATGCTCGTCTAAAATGAAAGGTGGGGGGGATGGATAAATTAAGATTAGTGTTACTATATGTATACAAACACATATTATATATATATATCTCAAAAAGACCGACCATATAACAAGGAAAGTCTGCGGAACCTTCTGTAACATTTTACATGGGAAGAGGATCTGTAGTTGAATAGATATATATAATGTACAAATGAACCAGATTGTGTACACCTAGGACAAACAATATTCTAAGCTTTACCCCAATTAAAAAAAAAATTAAACCAAGAAGAAATAATGAGACATAAACTTCTGGGGGTTTCTCCATGCACATTCCAATGTAATTTACAACCTAGGAACATGACTTCCAGAAAGGCTCTGCTGCCCTAGTACACAGATTTGTGAATGGAGGAATGCTGCCTGCGTGAGGCCACTTCCCACAACAGGAGCTTTAAAACCATTGCTAAAGGTCACTAAATATGCACCAAACTTGCAGTTCGGTAAATGACACCTGCTCTCTAAAAAAAGTCTGAGGTGGAAAATCGACCAAAAACTTCAAAAGAGGGCAACCTTCCAAGAAGACAATATCAAGAGTTATATTGTACTCCCAATTGTTTCCTTTTTTTAACAGAAAAGAAAACGGCGGTGAAAAATGATGAGTTTTACGAATTTTCAAAGCCATGCAAACCCAAATTCCAAAACCCTATCAGCTCACAGCAGCCAGTAGGGCCATTAGCGTAAATGTTGCAAAAAATAAATGCTGAAGCGATTGTGGAGAAATGTGTACCCTCGATTCTAAGGGGGACGTGCTAAGTGCCACTAATGAAAACACAAAGAAGGTGCTTTGAAAAGGGAAAAACGGTGCTACCAGTCAGTCAATCACAACCACTGGTGGGCCTATCACCTTAGAAAATGAGAAGCAAAAAGTCACAGGCTGGCAATCCTGCACTCCAACAATATTTACCATAGCCAACACTTGGAAGCAATGAAAATGTCCATCAACCGAGGAATGCACAAAGTAGAAGTGGTCCACGTACACAGTGGAAAATTACTCCAATAAAAAATAAAAATTAATTTTAAAAATCCAACAAAGTAAAGAGACATCAGCTTGTGTGGGATTCTCCGGGCACACTCCACTCTAATTTATAACCGAAAAACACCACAGGCCACAAGGGCATTTCCCTAGTTCCCAGGGTGGGGAACATAGAAAGGCTGCCACCCTCTGGCAGTTACCTGCAAAAACAGCTTTAAGGCCTGTGCTAATGGTCATTTCATAGGAAGAAGTAATGCAGGACTGTAAATGAAACCTGCCCTCAAAATGTCTTGAGGGAGGTAATGGCCAAAACATTTCAAAATGTGACACATACTTTAAGAGAACACTTTGAAGAACTAAGGGGTAATCACAGCTTGAAAAATAAAAAGGATATGCCTTAAAGCTCAGTTTCAACGGATTATGAGGCACATGCGAATTCAACCAAAAAGAGGTATCAGCTCACACTTGTCAGAAAAACCATCAGCAAGAAAACTACAAACAATAAATGCTGAAGCTGATGTGGAGAAATGCATACCCTCAACTTCAAGGGGGACGTAACTTGGAAAGGGCCACGAATGAGAACAGAATGGAGGTGCCTTAAAAAGGTAAACATTGAGCTACCATATGATTCAGCAGGCCCACTCCTCGACCTATAATCTAAGAAGAGAGAATTGGAAAGACACAGGCAGGCAAATCTGCATTGCACAGTATTACAATAGCCAAGATATGGAGGCAACCAAAAAGTCCACCAACAGATGGGTGGACAAAGAAGAACTCCTCCATGTACAGATGGAATATTCGCCAGTGAAAAAAATGAAACAATGCCATTGGCAGCACCACAGATGAGTCTAGACGAAATCACACCAACTGTAGTAAGTGAGAAAGTAAAAGACACATATCCTATCATATCACTTTTAGGAGTTACATAAAAATTGATACCAATGAAGATATTTCCACAGAGAAAGGCAATCACAGATTCATTAAAAAACTTATGGTTCACCAAATAGAAAGGGATGAGGATTGGATAATTTACCATATTGGGGTTAACAGAGATATACAAACCATGTGAAATATATAATCACCAAAGACGTACGGAAGACCAGGAGAAGACTACTCAACATTGTGTCATAACCTACATGGGAAAAGGATGCGAGGAAGAATAGATACACGTATATGTGTGAAAGAACCACATTTGCCCACCTAGAACAAACAAACCATTGTAATCAAATTTGCTTGGATAAAAAATAAAAAGTAAATTATAAATATGAACAAGAAGTAATGAGACATAAACATAAAGGGCTTTTTCCTGGCACATTCCATTCTAATTTACAACCTAGAACACCACTTCCATTAAGGCTCTGTTTCCCCAGTTACCAAATTTGGTAAAGGAGAAATGATGCCACATTGTGGCCGTTTCCTGCAAGAGCAGCTTTAAACTCACAGCTAATGGTCACTTAACATTCACAAGGACTCAGGGCTGTAAAGGACACCTGCCCTAAAAAATTGTGCTGAAGTAGGGAATGGACAAAAATTTCAAAACAGGCAAATGTTTCCAGAAGAGAGTATGAATATTAACGTTTTACTCACGCTCTTTTAAAAAAAAGGAAAATGGATAAAAGCTCAACCTCAGGGAGTGTTAGACCCATGAAATCTAATCTACAAAAAGTTTCAACTTACACCAGTCGACTGACCATCAGCAAAAAGTCTACAAACAATAAATGCTAACGGGGTTTTAGAGAACTGTGTACCCTCTCCCTGCTGGTGAGACGTAAAGGGGTAACGGCCAATAATGAGAACAGAAAGGAGCTGTGTTTAAAAGTAAAAATGGAGGTACCATTCAATCCAGCAGGCGCACCATTGGACCTCTCACCGGAGAAGACAAGAATCGAGAAGACACAGGCCGCAAAAGCTTCAGTGCAGCCTTATTCACAATAGCCAAGACAGTGAAGGAATCAAAATGTCCAACAACAGGTGAATAGATAAAGAAGAAGTGGTCCATGTACACAATGGAATATTAGCCATGGAAAACAATGAACCATTGTTCTTTGAGGCACCACAAATGAGTCTGGAGATAATCACGAAACATGAGGTAAGTCCGAAAGCAAAAGACCTATATTCTATGATATCACTTACAGGCGTTATCTAATAACTGACACAAATGAACATATTTCCAAAGAGAAAGACACTCACAGATTTAGAAAACAAACTATGCTCATCTAAAAGGAAAGGTGGGGGGAGTGGATAAATTAAGGTTAGTGTTACTATATGTATACAAACACATATTATATACATATCTCAAAAAGACCTACCATATAGAAGGGAGGTGTGCGGAACCCTCTGTAACATTTTACATGGGAAGGGGATCTGTACTTGAATAGACATATATAATGTACAAATGAACCAGATTGTGTACACCTCGGACAAACAATATTCTAAGCTTTACTCCAATTAAAGAAATTTTTAAAACCAAGAAGAAATAATGAGACATAAACTTATGGGGGTTTCTCCATGCACATTCCAATATAATTTACAACCTAGGAACACGACTTCCAGAAAGGCTCTGCTGCCCTAGTACCCAGATTTGGGAATGGAGGAATGCTGCCTGCTTGAGGCCACTTCCCACAACAGCAGCTTTTAACCCATTACTAAAGGTCACTAAATATGCACCACACTTGCAGTTCGGGAAATGAGACCTGCTCTCTAAAAAAATTCTGGGCTGGAAAATCGACCAAAAAATTTAACAGAGGGCAAGCTTCCAAGAAGACAATTTCAAGAATTATATTGTACTCCCAACTGTTTCCTTTTTTTAGCAGAAAAGAAAACGGCAGAGAAAAATGATGAGTTTTATGAATTTTCAAAGACATGAAAACCCAAAGTACAAAAACCTATCAGCTCACACCAGCCAGAAGGGCCATTAGCATAAATGCTGCAAACAATAAATGCTGAAGCGATTGTGGAGAAATGCGTACCCTCGATTCTAAGGGGGACGTGGTAAGAGCCACTAATGAAAACACAAAGAAGGTGCTTTGATAAGGGTAACACGGTGCTACCAGTCAATCAATCACACCCACTGCTGGGCCTATCACCTGAGAAAATGAGAATCAAAAAGTCACAGGCTTGGTGCTTCCCTGGTGGTGCAGTGGTTGAGAGTCTGCCTGCCAATGCAGGGCACACGGGTTTGAGCCCCGGTCTGGGAAGATCCCACATGCCGCGGAGCAACTGGGCCCGTGAGCCACAACCACTGAGCCTGCGCGCATGGAGCCTGTGCTCGGCAACAAGAGAGGCCGCGATAGTGAGAGACCCACGCACCGTGATGAAGAGTGGCCCCCGCTCGCCTCAACTACAGAAAGCCCTCGCGCACAAACGAAGATCCAACACAGCCAAAAATAAATAAATAAATAAATAAATAAATAAATAAATAAATAAATATTAAGAAAAAAAGTCACAGGCTGGCAATCCTGCACTCCAACAATATTTACCATAGCCAACACTTGGAAGCAATGAAAATGTCCATCAACTGAGGAATGCACAAAGTAGAAGTGGTCCAAGTACACAGTGGAAGATTACTCCAATAAAAAATAAAAATTAAATTTAAAAATCGAACAAAAGTAAAGACACATCAGCTTGTGTGGGTTTGTTCGGGCACACTCCACTCTAATTTATAACCGAGAAACACCACAGGCCGCAAGGGCATTTCCCTAGTTACCAGGGTGGGGAACATAGAAAGGCTGCCACCCTCTGGCAGTTACCTGCAAAAACAGCTTTAAGGCCTGTGCTAATGGTCATTTCATAGGAAGAAGTAATGCAGGACCGTAAATGAAACATGCCCTCAATATGTCTTGAGGGAGGTAATGGCCAAAACATTTCAAAATGTGACACATACTTTAAGAGAACACTTTGAAGAACTAAGGGGTAAGCACAGCTTGAAAAATAAAAAGGATATGCCTTAAAGCTCAGTTTCAACGGATTATGAGGCACATGCGAATTCAACCAAAAAGAGGTATCAGCTCACACTTGTCAGAAAAACCATCAGCAAGAAAACTACAAACAATAAATGCTGAAGCTGATGTGGAGAAATGCATACCCTCAACTTCAAGGGGGACGTAACTTGGAAAGGGCCACGAATGAGAACAGAATGGAGGTGCCTTAAAAAGGTAAACATTGAGCTACCATATGATCCAGCAGGCCCACTCCTCGACCTATAATCTAAGAAGAGAGAATTGGAAAGACACAGGCAGGCAAATCTGCATTGCACAGTATTACAATAGCCAAGATATGGAGGTAACCAAAAAGTCCACCAACAGATGGGTGGACAAAGAAGAACTCCTCCATGTATAGATGGAATATTCGCCAGTGAAAAAAATGAAACAATGCCATTTGCAGCACCATAGATGAGTCTAGACGAAATCACACCACCTGTAGTAAGTGAGAAAGTAAAAGACACATATCCTATCATATCACTTTTAGGAGTTACATAAAAATTGATACCAATGAAGATATTTCCACAGAGAAAGGCAATCACAGATTCATTAAAAAACTTATGGTTCACCAAATAGAAAGGGATGAGGATTGGATAATTTACCATATTGGGGTTAACAGAGATATACAAACCATGTGAAATATATAATCACCAAAGACGTACGGAAGACCAGGAGAAGACTACTCAACATTGTGTCATAACCTACATGGGAAAAGGATGCGAGGAAGAATAGATACACGTATATGTGTGAAAGAACCACATTTGCCCACCTAGAACAAACAAACCATTGTAATCAAATTTGCTTGGATAAAAAATAAAAAGTAAATTATAAATATGAACAACAAGTAATGAGACATAAACATAAAGGGCTTTTTCCTGGCACATTCCATTCTAATTTACAACCTAGAACACCACTTCCATTAAGGCTCTGTTTCCCCAGTTACCAAATTTGGTAAAGGAGAAATGATGCCACCTTGTGGCCGTTTCCTGCAAGAGCAGCTTTAAACTCACAGCTAAGGGTCACTTAACATTCACAAGGACTCAGGGCTGTAAAGGACACCTGCCCTAAAAAATTGTGCTGAAGTAGGGAATGGACAAAAATTTCAAAACAGGCAAATGTTTCCAGAAGAGAGTATGAATATTAACGTTTTACTCACGCTCTTTTAAAAAAAAGGAAAATGGATAAAAGCTCAACCTCAGGGAGTGTTAGACCCATGAAATCTAATCTACAAAAAGTTTCAACTTACACCAGTCGACTGACCATCAGCAAAAAGTCTACAAACAATAAATGCTAACGGGGTTTTAGAGAACTGTGTACCCTCTCCCTGCTGGTGAGACGTAAAGGGGTAACGGCCAATAATGAGAACAGAAAGGAGCTGTGTTTAAAAGTAAAAATGGAGGTACCATTCAATCCAGCAGGCGCACCACTGGACCTCTCACCGGAGAAGACAAGAATCGAGAAGACACAGGCCGCAAAAGCTTCAGTGCAGCCTTATTCACAATAGCCAAGACAGTGAAGGAATCAAAATGTCCAACAACAGGTGAATAGATAAAGAAGAAGTGGTCCATGTACACAATGGAATATTAGCCATGGAAAACAATGAACCATTGTTCTTTGAGGCACCACAAATGAGTCTGGAGATAATCACGAAACATGAGGTAAGTCCGAAAGCAAAAGACCTATATTCTATGATATCACTTACAGGCGTTATCTAATAACTGACACAAATGAACATATTTCCAAAGAGAAAGACACTCACAGATTTAGAAAACAAACTATGCTCATCTAAAAGGAAAGGTGGGGGGAGTGGATAAATTAAGGTTAGTGTTACTATATGTATACAAACACATATTATATACATATCTCAAAAAGACCTACCATATAGAAGGGAGGTGTGCGGAACCCTCTGTAACATTTTACATGGGAAGGGGATCTGTACTTGAATAGACATATATAATGTACAAATGAACCAGATTGTGTACACCTCGGACAAACAATATTCTAAGCTTTACTCCAATTAAAGAAATTTTTAAAACCAAGAAGAAATAATGAGACATAAACTTATGGGGGTTTCTCCATGCACATTCCAATATAATTTACAACCTAGGAACACGACTTCCAGAAAGGCTCTGCTGCCCTAGTACCCAGATTTGGGAATGGAGGAATGCTGCCTGCTTGAGGCCACTTCCCACAACAGCAGCTTTTAACCCATTACTAAAGGTCACTAAATATGCACCACACTTGCAGTTCGGGAAATGAGACCTGCTCTCTAAAAAAATTCTGGGCTGGAAAATCGACCAAAAAATTTAACAGAGGGCAAGCTTCCAAGAAGACAATTTCAAGAATTATATTGTACTCCCAACTGTTTCCTTTTTTTAGCAGAAAAGAAAACGGCAGAGAAAAATGATGAGTTTTATGAATTTTCAAAGACATGAAAACCCAAAGTACAAAAACCTATCAGCTCACACCAGCCAGAAGGGCCATTAGCATAAATGCTGCAAACAATAAATGCTGAAGCGATTGTGGAGAAATGCGTACCCTCGATTCTAAGGGGGACGTGGTAAGAGCCACTAATGAAAACACAAAGAAGGTGCTTTGATAAGGGTAACACGGTGCTACCAGTCAATCAATCACACCCACTGCTGGGCCTATCACCTGAGAAAATGAGAATCAAAAAGTCACAGGCTTGGTGCTTCCCTGGTGGTGCAGTGGTTGAGAGTCTGCCTGCCAATGCAGGGCACACGGGTTTGAGCCCCGGTCTGGGAAGATCCCACATGCCGCGGAGCAACTGGGCCCGTGAGCCACAACCACTGAGCCTGCGCGCATGGAGCCTGTGCTCGGCAACAAGAGAGGCCGCGATAGTGAGAGACCCACGCACCGCGATGAAGAGTGGCCCCCGCTCGCCTCAACTACAGAAAGCCCTCGCGCACAAACAAAGATCCAACACAGCCAAAAATAAATAAATAAATAAATAAATAAATAAATAAATAAATAAATAAATAAATATTAAGAAAAAAAGTCACAGGCTGGCAATCCTGCACTCCAACAATATTTACCATAGCCAACACTTGGAAGCAATGAAAATGTCCATCAACTGAGGAATGCACAAAGTAGAAGTGGTCCAAGTACACAGTGGAAGATTACTCCAATAAAAAATAAAAATTAAATTTAAAAATCGAACAAAAGTAAAGACACATCAGCTTGTGTGGGTTTGTCCGGGCACACTCCACTCTAATTTATAACCGAGAAACACCACAGGCCGCAAGGGCATTTCCCTAGTTACCAGGGTGGGGAACATAGAATGGCCACCACCCTCTGGCAGTTACCTGCAAAAACAGCTTTAAGGCCTGTGCTAATGGTCATTTCATAGGAAGAAGTAATGCAGGACCGTAAATGAAACATGCCCTCAATATGTCTTGAGGGAGGTAATGGCCAAAACATTTCAAAATGTGACACATACTTTAAGAGAACACTTTGAAGAACTAAGGGGTAAGCACAGCTTGAAAAATAAAAAGGATATGCCTTAAAGCTCAGTTTCAACGGATTATGAGGCACATGCGAATTCAACCAAAAAGAGGTATCAGCTCACACTTGTCAGAAAAACCATCAGCAAGAAAACTACAAACAATAAATGCTGAAGCTGATGTGGAGAAATGCATACCCTCAACTTCAAGGGGGACGTAACTTGGAAAGGGCCACGAATGAGAACAGAATGGAGGTGCCTTAAAAAGGTAAACATTGAGCTACCATATGATCCAGCAGGCCCACTCCTCGACCTATAATCTAAGAAGAGAGAATTGGAAAGACACAGGCAGGCAAATCTGCATTGCACAGTATTACAATAGCCAAGATATGGAGGTAACCAAAAAGTCCACCAACAGATGGGTGGACAAAGAAGAACTCCTCCATGTATAGATGGAATATTCGCCAGTGAAAAAAATGAAACAATGCCATTTGCAGCACCATAGATGAGTCTAGACGAAATCACACCACCTGTAGTAAGTGAGAAAGTAAAAGACACATATCCTATCATATCACTTTTAGGAGTTACATAAAAATTGATACCAATGAAGATATTTCCACAGAGAAAGGCAATCACAGATTCATTAAAAAACTTATGGTTCACCAAATAGAAAGGGATGAGGATTGGATAATTTACCATATTGGGGTTAACAGAGATATACAAACCATGTGAAATATATAATCACCAAAGACGTACGGAAGACCAGGAGAAGACTACTCAACATTGTGTCATAACCTACATGGGAAAAGGATGCGAGGAAGAATAGATACACGTATATGTGTGAAAGAACCACATTTGCCCACCTAGAACAAACAAACCATTGTAATCAAATTTGCTTGGATAAAAAATAAAAAGTAAATTATAAATATGAACAACAAGTAATGAGACATAAACATAAAGGGCTTTTTCCTGGCACATTCCATTCTAATTTACAACCTAGAACACCACTTCCATTAAGGCTCTGTTTCCCCAGTTACCAAATTTGGTAAAGGAGAAATGATGCCACCTTGTGGCCGTTTCCTGCAAGAGCAGCTTTAAACTCACAGCTAAGGGTCACTTAACATTCACAAGGACTCAGGGCTGTAAAGGACACCTGCCCTAAAAAATTGTGCTGAAGTAGGGAATGGACAAAAATTTCAAAACAGGCAAATGTTTCCAGAAGAGAGTATGAATATTAACGTTTTACTCACGCTCTTTTAAAAAAAAGGAAAATGGATAAAAGCTCAACCTCAGGGAGTGTTAGACCCATGAAATCTAATCTACAAAAAGTTTCAACTTACACCAGTCGACTGACCATCAGCAAAAAGTCTACAAACAATAAATGCTGACGGGGTTTTAGAGAACTGTGTACCCTCTCCCTGCTGGTGAGACGTAAAGGGGTAACGGCCAATAATGAGAACAGAAAGGAGCTGTGTTTAAAAGTAAAAATGGAGGTACCATTCAATCCAGCAGGCGCACCATTGGACCTCTCACCGGAGAAGACAAGAATCGAGAAGACACAGGCTGCAAAAGCTTCAGTGCAGCCTTATTCACAATAGCCAAGACAGTGAAGGAATCAAAATGTCCAACAACAGGTGAATAGATAAAGAAGAAGTGGTCCATGTACACAATGGAATATTAGCCATGGAAAACAATGAACCATTGTTCTTTGAGGCACCACAAATGAGTCTGGAGATAATCACGAAACATGAGGTAAGTCCGAAAGCAAAAGACCTATATTCTATGATATCACTTACAGGCGTTATCTAATAACTGACACAAATGAACATATTTCCAAAGAGAAAGACACTCACAGATTTAGAAAACAAACTATGCTCATCTAAAAGGAAAGGTGGGGGGAGTGGATAAATTAAGGTTAGTGTTACTATATGTATACAAACACATATTATATACATATCTCAAAAAGACCTACCATATAGAAGGGAGGTGTGCGGAACCCTCTGTAACATTTTACATGGGAAGGGGATCTGTACTTGAATAGACATATATAATGTACAAATGAACCAGATTGTGTACACCTCGGACAAACAATATTCTAAGCTTTACTCCAATTAAAGAAATTTTTAAAACCAAGAAGAAATAATGAGACATAAACTTATGGGGGTTTCTCCATGCACATTCCAATATAATTTACAACCTAGGAACACGACTTCCAGAAAGGCTCTGCTGCCCTAGTACCCAGATTTGGGAATGGAGGAATGCTGCCTGCTTGAGGCCACTTCCCACAACAGCAGCTTTTAACCCATTACTAAAGGTCACTAAATATGCACCACACTTGCAGTTCGGGAAATGAGACCTGCTCTCTAAAAAAATTCTGGGCTGGAAAATCGACCAAAAAATTTAACAGAGGGCAAGCTTCCAAGAAGACAATTTCAAGAATTATATTGTACTCCCAACTGTTTCCTTTTTTTAGCAGAAAAGAAAACGGCAGAGAAAAATGATGAGTTTTATGAATTTTCAAAGACATGAAAACCCAAAGTACAAAAACCTATCAGCTCACACCAGCCAGAAGGGCCATTAGCATAAATGCTGAAAACAATAAATGCTGAAGCGATTGTGGAGAAATGCGTACCCTCGATTCTAAGGGGGACGTGGTAAGAGCCACTAATGAAAACACAAAGAAGGTGCTTTGATAAGGGTAACACGGTGCTACCAGTCAATCAATCACACCCACTGCTGGGCCTATCACCTGAGAAAATGAGAATCAAAAAGTCACAGGCTTGGTGCTTCCCTGGTGGTGCAGTGGTTGAGAGTCTGCCTGCCAATGCAGGGCACACGGGTTTGAGCCCCGGTCTGGGAAGATCCCACATGCCGCGGAGCAACTGGGCCCGTAAGCCACAACCACTGAGCCTGCGCGCATGGAGCCTGTGCTCGGCAACAAGAGAGGCCGCGATAGTGAGAGTCCCACGCACCGCGATGAAGAGTGGCCCCCACTCGCCTCAACTACAGAAAGCCCTCGCGCACAAACGAAGATCCAACACAGCCAAAAATAAATAAATAAATAAATAAATAAATAAATAAATAAATAAATATTAAAAAAAAAAGTCACAGGCTGGCAATCCTGCACTCCAACAATATTTACCATAGCCAACACTTGGAAGCAATGAAAATGTCCATCAACTGAGGAATGCACAAAGTAGAAGTGGTCCAAGTACACAGTGGAAGATTACTCCAATAAAAAATAAAAATTAAATTTAAAAATCGAACAAAAGTAAAGACACATCAGCTTGTGTGGGTTTGTCCGGGCACACTCCACTCTAATTTATAACCGAGAAACACCACAGGCCGCAAGGGCATTTCCCTAGTTACCAGGGTGGGAACATAGAAAGGCTGCCACCCTCTGGCAGTTACCTGCAAAAACAGCTTTAAGGCCTGTGCTAATGGTCATTTCATAGGAAGAAGTAATGCAGGACCGTAAATGAAACATGCCCTCAATATGTCTTGAGGGAGGTAATGGCCAAAACATTTCAAAATGTGACACATACTTTAAGAGAACACTTTGAAGAACTAAGGGGTAAGCACAGCTTGAAAAATAAAAAGGATATGCCTTAAAGCTCAGTTTCAACGGATTATGAGGCACATGCGAATTCAACCAAAAAGAGGTATCAGCTCACACTTGTCAGAAAAACCATCAGCAAGAAAACTACAAACAATAAATGCTGAAGCTGATGTGGAGAAATGCATACCCTCAACTTCAAGGGGGACGTAACTTGGAAAGGGCCACGAATGAGAACAGAATGGAGGTGCCTTAAAAAGGTAAAGATTGAGCTACCATATGATCCAGCAGGCCCACTCCTCGACCTATAATCTAAGAAGAGAGAATTGGAAAGACACAGGCAGGCAAATCTGCATTGCACAGTATTACAATAGCCAAGATATGGAGGTAACCAAAAAGTCCACCAACAGATGGGTGGACAAAGAAGAACTCCTCCATGTATAGATGGAATATTCGCCAGTGAAAAAAATGAAACAATGCCATTTGCAGCACCATAGATGAGTCTAGACGAAATCACACCACCTGTAGTAAGTGAGAAAGTAAAAGACACATATCCTATCATATCACTTTTAGGAGTTACATAAAAATTGATACCAATGAAGATATTTCCACAGAGAAAGGCAATCACAGATTCATTAAAAAACTTATGGTTCACCAAATAGAAAGGGATGAGGATTGGATAATTTACCATATTGGGGTTAACAGAGATATACAAACCATGTGAAATATATAATCACCAAAGACGTACGGAAGACCAGGAGAAGACTACTCAACATTGTGTCATAACCTACATGGGAAAAGGATGCGAGGAAGAATAGATACACGTATATGTGTGAAAGAACCACATTTGCCCACCTAGAACAAACAAACCATTGTAATCAAATTTGCTTGGATAAAAAATAAAAAGTAAATTATAAATATGAACAACAAGTAATGAGACATAAACATAAAGGGCTTTTTCCTGGCACATTCCATTCTAATTTACAACCTAGAACACCACTTCCATTAAGGCTCTGTTTCCCCAGTTACCAAATTTGGTAAAGGAGAAATGATGCCACCTTGTGGCCGTTTCCTGCAAGAGCAGCTTTAAACTCACAGCTAAGGGTCACTTAACATTCACAAGGACTCAGGGCTGTAAAGGACACCTGCCCTAAAAAATTGTGCTGAAGTAGGGAATGGACAAAAATTTCAAAACAGGCAAATGTTTCCAGAAGAGAGTATGAATATTAACGTTTTACTCACGCTCTTTTAAAAAAAAGGAAAATGGATAAAAGCTCAACCTCAGGGAGTGTTAGACCCATGAAATCTAATCTACAAAAAGTTTCAACTTACACCAGTCGACTGACCATCAGCAAAAAGTCTACAAACAATAAATGCTGACGGGGTTTTAGAGAACTGTGTACGCTCTCCCTGCTGGTGAGACGTAAAGGGGTAACAGCCAATAATGAGAACAGAAAGGAGCTGTGTTTAAAAGTAAAAATGGAGGTACCATTCAATCCAGCAGGCGCACCATTGGACCTCTCACCGGAGAAGACAAGAATCGAGAAGACACAGGCCGCAAAAGCTTCAGTGCAGCCTTATTCACAATAGCCAAGACAGTGAAGGAATCAAAATGTCCAACAACAGGTGAATAGATAAAGAAGAAGTGGTCCATGTACACAATGGAATATTAGCCATGGAAAACAATGAACCATTGTTCTTTGAGGCACCACAAATGAGTCTGGAGATAATCACGAAACATGAGGTAAGTCCGAAAGCAAAAGACCTATATTCTATGATATCACTTACAGGCGTTATCTAATAACTGACACAAATGAACATATTTCCAAAGAGAAAGACACTCACAGATTTAGAAAACAAACTATGCTCATCTAAAAGGAAAGGTGGGGGGAGTGGATAAATTAAGGTTAGTGTTACTATATGTATACAAACACATATTATATACATATCTCAAAAAGACCTACCATATAGAAGGGAGGTGTGCGGAACCCTCTGTAACATTTTACATGGGAAGGGGATCTGTACTTGAATAGACATATATAATGTACAAATGAACCAGATTGTGTACACCTCGGACAAACAATATTCTAAGCTTTACTCCAATTAAAAAAATTTTTAAAACCAAGAAGAAATAATGAGACATAAACTTATGGGGGTTTCTCCATGCACATTCCAATATAATTTACAACCTAGGAACACGACTTCCAGAAAGGCTCTGCTGCCCTAGTACCCAGATTTGGGAATGGAGGAATGCTGCCTGCTTGAGGCCACTTCCCACAACAGCAGCTTTTAACCCATTACTAAAGGTCACTAAATATGCACCACACTTGCAGTTCGGGAAATGAGACCTGCTCTCTAAAAAAATTCTGGGCTGGAAAATCGACCAAAAAATTTAACAGAGGGCAAGCTTCCAAGAAGACAATTTCAAGAATTATATTGTACTCCCAACTGTTTCCTTTTTTTAGCAGAAAAGAAAACGGCAGAGAAAAATGATGAGTTTTATGAATTTTCAAAGACATGAAAACCCAAAGTACAAAAACCTATCAGCTCACACCAGCCAGAAAGGCCATTAGCATAAATGCTGCAAACAATAAATGCTGAAGCGATTGTGGAGAAATGCGTACCCTCGATTCTAAGGGGGACGTGGTAAGAGCCACTAATGAAAACACAAAGAAGGTGCTTTGATAAGGGTAACACGGTGCTACCAGTCAATCAATCACACCCACTGCTGGGCCTATCACCTGAGAAAATGAGAATCAAAAAGTCACAGGCTTGGGGCTTCCCTGGTGGTGCAGTGGTTGAGAGTCTGCCTGCCAATGCAGGGCACACGGGTTCGAGCCCCGGTCTGGGAAGATCCCACATGCCGCGGAGCAACTGGGCCCGTGAGCCACAACCACTGAGCCTGCGCGCATGGAGCCTGTGCTCGGCAACAAGAGAGGCCGCGATAGTGAGAGACCCACGCACCGTGATGAAGAGTGGCCCCCGCTCGCCTCAACTACAGAAAGCCCTCGCGCACAAACGAAGATCCAACACAGCCAAAAATAAATAAATAAATAAATAAATAAATAAATAAATAAATAAATATTAAAAAAAAAAGTCACAGGCTGGCAATCCTGCACTCCAACAATATTTACCATAGCCAACACTTGGAAGCAATGAAAATGTCCATCAACTGAGGAATGCACAAAGTAGAAGTGGTCCAAGTACACAGTGGAAGATTACTCCAATGAAAAATAAAAATTAAATTTAAAAATCGAACAAAAGTAAAGACACATCAGCTTGTGTGGGTTTGTCCGGGCACACTCCACTCTAATTTATAACCGAGAAACACCACAGGCCGCAAGGGCATTTCCCTAGTTACCAGGGTGGGGAACATAGAAAGGCTGCCACCCTCTGGCAGTTACCTGCAAAAACAGCTTTAAGGCCTGTGCTAATGGTCATTTCATAGGAAGAAGTAATGCAGGACCGTAAATGAAACATGCCCTCAATATGTCTTGAGGGAGGTAATGGCCAAAACATTTCAAAATGTGACACATACTTTAAGAGAACACTTTGAAGAACTAAGGGGTAATCACAGCTTGAAAAATAAAAAGGATATGCCTTAAAGCTCAGTTTCAACGGATTATGAGGCACATGCGAATTCAACCAAAAAGAGGTATCAGCTCACACTTGTCAGAAAAACCATCAGCAAGAAAACTACAAACAATAAATGCTGAAGCTGATGTGGAGAAATGCATACCCTCAACTTCAAGGGGGACGTAACTTGGAAAGGGCCACGAATGAGAACAGAATGGAGGCGCCTTAAAAAGGTAAACATTGAGCTACCATATGATCCAGCAGGCCCACTCCTCGACCTATAATCTAAGAAGAGAGAATTGGAAAGACACAGGCAGGCAAATCTGCATTGCACAGTATTACAATAGCCAAGATATGGAGGTAACCAAAAAGTCCACCAACAGATGGGTGGACAAAGAACTCCTCCATGTATAGATGGAATATTCGCCAGAGAAAAAAATGAAACAATGCCATTTGCAGCACCATAGATGAGTCTAGACGAAATCACACCACCTGTAGTAAGTGAGAAAGTAAAAGACACATATCCTATCATATCACTTTTAGGAGTTACATAAAAATTGATACCAATGAAGATATTTCCACAGAGAAAGGCAATCACAGATTCATTAAAAAACTTATGGTTCACCAAATAGAAAGGGATGAGGATTGGATAATTTACCATATTGGGGTTAACAGAGATATACAAACCATGTGAAATATATAATCACCAAAGACGTACGGAAGACCAGGAGAAGACTACTCAACATTGTGTCATAACCTACATGGGAAAAGGATGCGAGGAAGAATAGATACACGTATATGTGTGAAAGAACCACATTTGCCCACCTAGAACAAACAAACCATTGTAATCAAATTTGCTTGGATAAAAAATAAAAAGTAAATTATAAATATGAACAACAAGTAATGAGACATAAACATAAAGGGCTTTTTCCTGGCACATTCCATTCTAATTTACAACCTAGAACACCACTTCCATTAAGGCTCTGTTTCCCCAGTTACCAAATTTGGTAAAGGAGAAATGATGCCACCTTGTGGCCGTTTCCTGCAAGAGCAGCTTTAAACTCACAGCTAAGGGTCACTTAACATTCACAAGGACTCAGGGCTGTAAAGGACACCTGCCCTAAAAAATTGTGCTGAAGTAGGGAATGGACAAAAATTTCAAAACAGGCAAATGTTTCCAGAAGAGAGTATGAATATTAACGTTTTACTCACGCTCTTTTAAAAAAAAGGAAAATGGATAAAAGCTCAACCTCAGGGAGTGTTAGACCCATGCAATCTAATCTACAAAAAGTTTCAACTTACACCAGTCGACTGACCATCAGCAAAAAGTCTACAAACAATAAATGCTGACGGGGTTTTAGAGAACTGTGTACCCTCTCCCTGCTGGTGAGACGTAAAGGGGTAACGGCCAATAATGAGAACAGAAAGGAGCTGTGTTTAAAAGTAAAAATGGAGGTACCATTCAATCCAGCAGGCGCACCATTGGACCTCTCACCGGAGAAGACAAGAATCGAGAAGACACAGGCCGCAAAAGCTTCAGTGCAGCCTTATTCACAATAGCCAAGACAGTGAAGGAATCAAAATGTCCAACAACAGGTGAATAGATAAAGAAGAAGTGGTCCATGTACACAATGGAATATTAGCCATGGAAAACAATGAACCATTGTTCTTTGAGGCACCACAAATGAGTCTGGAGATAATCACGAAACATGAGGTAAGTCCGAAAGCAAAAGACCTATATTCTATGATATCACTTACAGGCGTTATCTAATAACTGACACAAATGAACATATTTCCAAAGAGAAAGACACTCACAGATTTAGAAAACAAACTATGCTCATCTAAAAGGAAAGGTGGGGGGAGTGGATAAATTAAGGTTAGTGTTACTATATGTATACAAACACATATTATATACATATCTCAAAAAGACCTACCATATAGAAGGGAGGTGTGCGGAACCCTCTGTAACATTTTACATGGGAAGGGGATCTGTACTTGAATAGACATATATAATGTACAAATGAACCAGATTGTGTACACCTCGGACAAACAATATTCTAAGCTTTACTCCAATTAAAAAAATTTTTAAAACCAAGAAGAAATAATGAGACATAAACTTATGGGGGTTTCTCCATGCACATTCCAATATAATTTACAACCTAGGAACACGACTTCCAGAAAGGCTCTGCTGCCCTAGTACCCAGATTTGGGAATGGAGGAATGCTGCCTGCTTGAGGCCACTTCCCACAACAGCAGCTTTTAACCCATTACTAAAGGTCACTAAATATGCACCACACTTGCAGTTCGGGAAATGAGACCTGCTCTCTAAAAAAATTCTGGGCTGGAAAATCGACCAAAAAATTTAACAGAGGGCAAGCTTCCAAGAAGACAATTTCAAGAATTATATTGTACTCCCAACTGTTTCCTTTTTTTAGCAGAAAAGAAAACGGCAGAGAAAAATGATGAGTTTTATGAATTTTCAAAGACATGAAAACCCAAAGTACAAAAACCTATCAGCTCACACCAGCCAGAAAGGCCATTAGCATAAATGCTGCAAACAATAAATGCTGAAGCGATTGTGGAGAAATGCGTACCCTCGATTCTAAGGGGGACGTGGTAAGAGCCACTAATGAAAACACAAAGAAGGTGCTTTGATAAGGGTAACACGGTGCTACCAGTCAATCAATCACACCCACTGCTGGGCCTATCACCTGAGAAAATGAGAATCAAAAAGTCACAGGCTTGGGGCTTCCCTGGTGGTGCAGTGGTTGAGAGTCTGCCTGCCAATGCAGGGCACACGGGTTCGAGCCCCGGTCTGGGAAGATCCCACATGCCGCGGAGCAACTGGGCCCGTGAGCCACAACCACTGAGCCTGCGCGCATGGAGCCTGTGCTCGGCAACAAGAGAGGCCGCGATAGTGAGAGACCCACGCACCGTGATGAAGAGTGGCCCCCGCTCGCCTCAACTACAGAAAGCCCTCGCGCACAAACGAAGATCCAACACAGCCAAAAATAAATAAATAAATAAATAAATAAATAAATAAATAAATAAATATTAAAAAAAAAAGTCACAGGCTGGCAATCCTGCACTCCAACAATATTTACCATAGCCAACACTTGGAAGCAATGAAAATGTCCATCAACTGAGGAATGCACAAAGTAGAAGTGGTCCAAGTACACAGTGGAAGATTACTCCAATGAAAAATAAAAATTAAATTTAAAAATCGAACAAAAGTAAAGACACATCAGCTTGTGTGGGTTTGTCCGGGCACACTCCACTCTAATTTATAACCGAGAAACACCACAGGCCGCAAGGGCATTTCCCTAGTTACCAGGGTGGGGAACATAGAAAGGCTGCCACCCTCTGGCAGTTACCTGCAAAAACAGCTTTAAGGCCTGTGCTAATGGTCATTTCATAGGAAGAAGTAATGCAGGACCGTAAATGAAACATGCCCTCAATATGTCTTGAGGGAGGTAATGGCCAAAACATTTCAAAATGTGACACATACTTTAAGAGAACACTTTGAAGAACTAAGGGGTAATCACAGCTTGAAAAATAAAAAGGATATGCCTTAAAGCTCAGTTTCAACGGATTATGAGGCACATGCGAATTCAACCAAAAAGAGGTATCAGCTCACACTTGTCAGAAAAACCATCAGCAAGAAAACTACAAACAATAAATGCTGAAGCTGATGTGGAGAAATGCATACCCTCAACTTCAAGGGGGACGTAACTTGGAAAGGGCCACGAATGAGAACAGAATGGAGGTGCCTTAAAAAGGTAAACATTGAGCTACCATATGATCCAGCAGGCCCACTCCTCGACCTATAATCTAAGAAGAGAGAATTGGAAAGACACAGGCAGGCAAATCTGCATTGCACAGTATTACAATAGCCAAGATATGGAGGTAACCAAAAAGTCCACCAACAGATGGGTGGACAAAGAAGAACTCCTCCATGTATAGATGGAATATTCGCCAGTGAAAAAAATGAAACAATGCCATTTGCAGCACCATAGATGAGTCTAGACGAAATCACACCACCTGTAGTAAGTGAGAAAGTAAAAGACACATATCCTATCATATCACTTTTAGGAGTTACATAAAAATTGATACCAATGAAGATATTTCCACAGAGAAAGGCAATCACAGATTCATTAAAAAACTTATGGTTCACCAAATAGAAAGGGATGAGGATTGGATAATTTACCATATTGGGGTTAACAGAGATATACAAACCATGTGAAATATATAATCACCAAAGACGTACGGAAGACCAGGAGAAGACTACTCAACATTGTGTCATAACCTACATGGGAAAAGGATGCGAGGAAGAATAGATACACGTATATGTGTGAAAGAACCACATTTGCCCACCTAGAACAAACAAACCATTGTAATCAAATTTGCTTGGATAAAAAATAAAAAGTAAATTATAAATATGAACAACAAGTAATGAGACATAAACATAAAGGGCTTTTTCCTGGCACATTCCATTCTAATTTACAACCTAGAACACCACTTCCATTAAGGCTCTGTTTCCCCAGTTACCAAATTTGGTAAAGGAGAAATGATGCCACCTTGTGGCCGTTTCCTGCAAGAGCAGCTTTAAACTCACAGCTAATGGTCACTTAACATTCACAAGGACTCAGGGCTGTAAAGGACACCTGCCCTAAAAAATTGTGCTGAAGTAGGGAATGGACAAAAATTTCAAAACAGGCAAATGTTTCCAGAAGAGAGTATGAATATTAACGTTTTACTCACGCTCTTTTAAAAAAAAGGAAAATGGATAAAAGCTCAACCTCAGGGAGTGTTAGACCCATGAAATCTAATCTACAAAAAGTTTCAACTTACACCAGTCGACTGACCATCAGCAAAAAGTCTACAAACAATAAATGCTAACGGGGTTTTAGAGAACTGTGTACCCTCTCCCTGCTGGTGAGACGTAAAGGGGTAACGGCCAATAATGAGAACAGAAAGGAGCTGTGTTTAAAAGTAAAATGGAGGTACCATTCAATCCAGCAGGCGCACCATTGGACCTCTCACCGGAGAAGACAAGAATCGAGAAGACACAGGCCGCAAAAGCTTCAGTGCAGCCTTATTCACAATAGCCAAGACAGTGAAGGAATCAAAATGTCCAACAACAGGTGAATAGATAAAGAAGAAGTGGTCCATGTACACAATGGAATATTAGCCATGGAAAACAATGAACCATTGTTCTTTGAGGCACCACAAATGAGTCTGGAGATAATCACGAAACATGAGGTAAGTCCGAAAGCAAAAGACCTATATTCTATGATATCACTTACAGGCGTTATCTAATAACTGACACAAATGAACATATTTCCAAAGAGAAAGACACTCACAGATTTAGAAAACAAACTATGCTCATCTAAAAGGAAAGGTGGGGGGAGTGGATAAATTAAGGTTAGTGTTACTATATGTATACAAACACATATTATATACATATCTCAAAAAGACCTACCATATAGAAGGGAGGTGTGCGGAACCCTCTGTAACATTTTACATGGGAAGGGGATCTGTACTTGAATAGACATATATAATGTACAAATGAACCAGATTGTGTACACCTCGGACAAACAATATTCTAAGCTTTACTCCAATTAAAGAAATTTTTAAAACCAAGAAGAAATAATGAGACATAAACTTATGGGGGTTTCTCCATGCACATTCCAATATAATTTACAACCTAGGAACACGACTTCCAGAAAGGCTCTGCTGCCCTAGTACCCAGATTTGGGAATGGAGGAATGCTGCCTGCTTGAGGCCACTTCCCACAACAGCAGCTTTTAACCCATTACTAAAGGTCACTAAATATGCACCACACTTGCAGTTCGGGAAATGAGACCTGCTCTCTAAAAAAATTCTGGGCTGGAAAATCGACCAAAAAATTTAACAGAGGGCAAGCTTCCAAGAAGACAATTTCAAGAATTATATTGTACTCCCAACTGTTTCCTTTTTTTAGCAGAAAAGAAAACGGCAGAGAAAAATGATGAGTTTTATGAATTTTCAAAGACATGAAAACCCAAAGTACAAAAACCTATCAGCTCACACCAGCCAGAAGGGCCATTAGCATAAATGCTGCAAACAATAAATGCTGAAGCGATTGTGGAGAAATGCGTACCCTCGATTCTAAGGGGGACGTGGTAAGAGCCACTAATGAAAACACAAAGAAGGTGCTTTGATAAGGGTAACACGGTGCTACCAGTCAATCAATCACACCCACTGCTGGGCCTATCACCTGAGAAAATGAGAATCAAAAAGTCACAGGCTTGGGGCTTCCCTGGTGGTGCAGTGGTTGAGAGTCTGCCTGCCAATGCAGGGCACACGGGTTTGAGCCCCGGTCTGGGAAGATCCCACATGCCGCGGAGCAACTGGGCCCGTGAGCCACAACCACTGAGCCTGCGCGCATGGAGCCTGTGCTCGGCAACAAGAGAGGCCGCGATAGTGAGAGACCCACGCACCGCGATGAAGAGTGGCCCCCGCTCGCCTCAACTACAGAAAGCCCTCGCGCACAAACGAAGATCCAACACAGCCAAAAATAAATAAATAAATAAATAAATAAATAAATAAATAAATAAATAAATATTAAGAAAAAAAGTCACAGGCTGGCAATCCTGCACTCCAACAATATTTACCATAGCCAACACTTGGAAGCAATGAAAATGTCCATCAACTGAGGAATGCACAAAGTAGAAGTGGTCCAAGTACACAGTGGAAGATTACTCCAATAAAAAATAAAAATTAAATTTAAAAATCGAACAAAAGTAAAGACACATCAGCTTGTGTGGGTTTGTCCGGGCACACTCCACTCTAATTTATAACCGAGAAACACCACAGGCCGCAAGGGCATTTCCCTAGTTACCAGGGTGGGGAACATAGAATGGCCGCCACCCTCTGGCAGTTACCTGCAAAAACAGCTTTAAGGCCTGTGCTAATGGTCATTTCATAGGAAGAAGTAATGCAGGACCGTAAATGAAACATGCCCTCAATATGTCTTGAGGGAGGTAATGGCCAAAACATTTCAAAATGTGACACATACTTTAAGAGAACACTTTGAAGAACTAAGGGGTAAGCACAGCTTGAAAAATAAAAAGGATATGCCTTAAAGCTCAGTTTCAACGGATTATGAGGCACATGCGAATTCAACCAAAAAGAGGTATCAGCTCACACTTGTCAGAAAAACCATCAGCAAGAAAACTACAAACAATAAATGCTGAAGCTGATGTGGAGAAATGCATACCCTCAACTTCAAGGGGGACGTAACTTGGAAAGGGCCACGAATGAGAACAGAATGGAGGTGCCTTAAAAAGGTAAACATTGAGCTACCATATGATCCAGCAGGCCCACTCCTCGACCTATAATCTAAGAAGAGAGAATTGGAAAGACACAGGCAGGCAAATCTGCATTGCACAGTATTACAATAGCCAAGATATGGAGGCAACCAAAAAGTCCACCAACAGATGGGTGGACAAAGAAGAACTCCTCCATGTACAGATGGAATATTCGCCAGTGAAAAAAATGAAACAATGCCATTTGCAGCACCACAGATGAGTCTAGACGAAATCACACCAACTGTAGTAAGTGAGAAAGTAAAAGACACATATCCTATCATATCACTTTTAGGAGTTACATAAAAATTGATACCAATGAAGATATTTCCACAGAGAAAGGCAATCACAGATTCATTAAAAAACTTATGGTTCACCAAATAGAAAGGGATGAGGATTGGATAATTTACCATATTGGGGTTAACAGAGATATACAAACCATGTGAAATATATAATCACCAAAGACGTACGGAAGACCAGGAGAAGACTACTCAACATTGTGTCATAACCTACATGGGAAAAGGATGCGAGGAAGAATAGATACACGTATATGTGTGAAAGAACCACATTTGCCCACCTAGAACAAACAAACCATTGTAATCAAATTTGCTTGGATAAAAAATAAAAAGTAAATTATAAATATGAACAACAAGTAATGAGACATAAACATAAAGGGCTTTTTCCTGGCACATTCCATTCTAATTTACAACCTAGAACACCACTTCCATTAAGGCTCTGTTTCCCCAGTTACCAAATTTGGTAAAGGAGAAATGATGCCACCTTGTGGCCGTTTCCTGCAAGAGCAGCTTTAAACTCACAGCTAATGGTCACTTAACATTCACAAGGACTCAGGGCTGTAAAGGACACCTGCCCTAAAAAATTGTGCTGAAGTAGGGAATGGACAAAAATTTCAAAACAGGCAAATGTTTCCAGAAGAGAGTATGAATATTAACGTTTTACTCACGCTCTTTTAAAAAAAAGGAAAATGGATAAAAGCTCAACCTCAGGGAGTGTTAGACCCATGAAATCTAATCTACAAAAAGTTTCAACTTACACCAGTCGACTGACCATCAGCAAAAAGTCTACAAACAATAAATGCTAACGGGGTTTTAGAGAACTGTGTACCCTCTCCCTGCTGGTGAGACGTAAAGGGGTAACGGCCAATAATGAGAACAGAAAGGAGCTGTGTTTAAAAGTAAAAATGGAGGTACCATTCAATCCAGCAGGCGCACCACTGGACCTCTCACCGGAGAAGACAAGAATCGAGAAGACACAGGCCGCAAAAGCTTCAGTGCAGCCTTATTCACAATAGCCAAGACAGTGAAGGAATCAAAATGTCCAACAACAGGTGAATAGATAAAGAAGAAGTGGTCCATGTACACAATGGAATATTAGCCATGGAAAACAATGAACCATTGTTCTTTGAGGCACCACAAATGAGTCTGGAGATAATCACGAAACATGAGGTAAGTCCGAAAGCAAAAGACCTATATTCTATGATATCACTTACAGGCGTTATCTAATAACTGACACAAATGAACATATTTCCAAAGAGAAAGACACTCACAGATTTAGAAAACAAACTATGCTCATCTAAAAGGAAAGGTGGGGGGAGTGGATAAATTAAGGTTAGTGTTACTATATGTATACAAACACATATTATATACATATCTCAAAAAGACCTACCATATAGAAGGGAGGTGTGCGGAACCCTCTGTAACATTTTACATGGGAAGGGGATCTGTACTTGAATAGACATATATAATGTACAAATGAACCAGATTGTGTACACCTCGGACAAACAATATTCTAAGCTTTACTCCAATTAAAGAAATTTTTAAAACCAAGAAGAAATAATGAGACATAAACTTATGGGGGTTTCTCCATGCACATTCCAATATAATTTACAACCTAGGAACACGACTTCCAGAAAGGCTCTGCTGCCCTAGTACCCAGATTTGGGAATGGAGGAATGCTGCCTGCTTGAGGCCACTTCCCACAACAGCAGCTTTTAACCCATTACTAAAGGTCACTAAATATGCACCACACTTGCAGTTCGGGAAATGAGACCTGCTCTCTAAAAAAATTCTGGGCTGGAAAATCGACCAAAAAATTTAACAGAGGGCAAGCTTCCAAGAAGACAATTTCAAGAATTATATTGTACTCCCAACTGTTTCCTTTTTTTAGCAGAAAAGAAAACGGCAGAGAAAAATGATGAGTTTTATGAATTTTCAAAGACATGAAAACCCAAAGTACAAAAACCTATCAGCTCACACCAGCCAGAAGGGCCATTAGCATAAATGCTGCAAACAATAAATGCTGAAGCGATTGTGGAGAAATGCGTACCCTCGATTCTAAGGGGGACGTGGTAAGAGCCACTAATGAAAACACAAAGAAGGTGCTTTGATAAGGGTAACACGGTGCTACCAGTCAATCAATCACACCCACTGCTGGGCCTATCACCTGAGAAAATGAGAATCAAAAAGTCACAGGCTTGGTGCTTCCCTGGTGGTGCAGTGGTTGAGAGTCTGCCTGCCAATGCAGGGCACACGGGTTTGAGCCCCGGTCTGGGAAGATCCCACATGCCGCGGAGCAACTGGGCCCGTGAGCCACAACCACTGAGCCTGCGCGCATGGAGCCTGTGCTCGGCAACAAGAGAGGCCGCGATAGTGAGAGACCCACGCACCGTGATGAAGAGTGGCCCCCGCTCGCCTCAACTACAGAAAGCCCTCGCGCACAAACGAAGATCCAACACAGCCAAAAATAAATAAATAAATAAATAAATAAATAAATAAATAAATAAATATTAAGAAAAAAAGTCACAGGCTGGCAATCCTGCACTCCAACAATATTTACCATAGCCAACACTTGGAAGCAATGAAAATGTCCATCAACTGAGGAATGCACAAAGTAGAAGTGGTCCAAGTACACAGTGGAAGATTACTCCAATAAAAAATAAAAATTAAATTTAAAAATCGAACAAAAGTAAAGACACATCAGCTTGTGTGGGTTTGTTCGGGCACACTCCACTCTAATTTATAACCGAGAAACACCACAGGCCGCAAGGGCATTTCCCTAGTTACCAGGGTGGGGAACATAGAAAGGCTGCCACCCTCTGGCAGTTACCTGCAAAAACAGCTTTAAGGCCTGTGCTAATGGTCATTTCATAGGAAGAAGTAATGCAGGACCGTAAATGAAACATGCCCTCAATATGTCTTGAGGGAGGTAATGGCCAAAACATTTCAAAATGTGACACATACTTTAAGAGAACACTTTGAAGAACTAAGGGGTAAGCACAGCTTGAAAAATAAAAAGGATATGCCTTAAAGCTCAGTTTCAACGGATTATGAGGCACATGCGAATTCAACCAAAAAGAGGTATCAGCTCACACTTGTCAGAAAAACCATCAGCAAGAAAACTACAAACAATAAATGCTGAAGCTGATGTGGAGAAATGCATACCCTCAACTTCAAGGGGGACGTAACTTGGAAAGGGCCACGAATGAGAACAGAATGGAGGTGCCTTAAAAAGGTAAACATTGAGCTACCATATGATCCAGCAGGCCCACTCCTCGACCTATAATCTAAGAAGAGAGAATTGGAAAGACACAGGCAGGCAAATCTGCATTGCACAGTATTACAATAGCCAAGATATGGAGGTAACCAAAAAGTCCACCAACAGATGGGTGGACAAAGAAGAACTCCTCCATGTATAGATGGAATATTCGCCAGTGAAAAAAATGAAACAATGCCATTTGCAGCACCATAGATGAGTCTAGACGAAATCACACCACCTGTAGTAAGTGAGAAAGTAAAAGACACATATCCTATCATATCACTTTTAGGAGTTACATAAAAATTGATACCAATGAAGATATTTCCACAGAGAAAGGCAATCACAGATTCATTAAAAAACTTATGGTTCACCAAATAGAAAGGGATGAGGATTGGATAATTTACCATATTGGGGTTAACAGAGATATACAAACCATGTGAAATATATAATCACCAAAGACGTACGGAAGACCAGGAGAAGACTACTCAACATTGTGTCATAACCTACATGGGAAAAGGATGCGAGGAAGAATAGATACACGTATATGTGTGAAAGAACCACATTTGCCCACCTAGAACAAACAAACCATTGTAATCAAATTTGCTTGGATAAAAAATAAAAAGTAAATTATAAATATGAACAACAAGTAATGAGACATAAACATAAAGGGCTTTTTCCTGGCACATTCCATTCTAATTTACAACCTAGAACACCACTTCCATTAAGGCTCTGTTTCCCCAGTTACCAAATTTGGTAAAGGAGAAATGATGCCACCTTGTGGCCGTTTCCTGCAAGAGCAGCTTTAAACTCACAGCTAAGGGTCACTTAACATTCACAAGGACTCAGGGCTGTAAAGGACACCTGCCCTAAAAAATTGTGCTGAAGTAGGGAATGGACAAAAATTTCAAAACAGGCAAATGTTTCCAGAAGAGAGTATGAATATTAACGTTTTACTCACGCTCTTTTAAAAAAAAGGAAAATGGATAAAAGCTCAACCTCAGGGAGTGTTAGACCCATGAAATCTAATCTACAAAAAGTTTCAACTTACACCAGTCGACTGACCATCAGCAAAAAGTCTACAAACAATAAATGCTAACGGGGTTTTAGAGAACTGTGTACCCTCTCCCTGCTGGTGAGACGTAAAGGGGTAACGGCCAATAATGAGAACAGAAAGGAGCTGTGTTTAAAAGTAAAAATGGAGGTACCATTCAATCCAGCAGGCGCACCACTGGACCTCTCACCGGAGAAGACAAGAATCGAGAAGACACAGGCCGCAAAAGCTTCAGTGCAGCCTTATTCACAATAGCCAAGACAGTGAAGGAATCAAAATGTCCAACAACAGGTGAATAGATAAAGAAGAAGTGGTCCATGTACACAATGGAATATTAGCCATGGAAAACAATGAACCATTGTTCTTTGAGGCACCACAAATGAGTCTGGAGATAATCACGAAACATGAGGTAAGTCCGAAAGCAAAAGACCTATATTCTATGATATCACTTACAGGCGTTATCTAATAACTGACACAAATGAACATATTTCCAAAGAGAAAGACACTCACAGATTTAGAAAACAAACTATGCTCATCTAAAAGGAAAGGTGGGGGGAGTGGATAAATTAAGGTTAGTGTTACTATATGTATACAAACACATATTATATACATATCTCAAAAAGACCTACCATATAGAAGGGAGGTGTGCGGAACCCTCTGTAACATTTTACATGGGAAGGGGATCTGTACTTGAATAGACATATATAATGTACAAATGAACCAGATTGTGTACACCTCGGACAAACAATATTCTAAGCTTTACTCCAATTAAAGAAATTTTTAAAACCAAGAAGAAATAATGAGACATAAACTTATGGGGGTTTCTCCATGCACATTCCAATATAATTTACAACCTAGGAACACGACTTCCAGAAAGGCTCTGCTGCCCTAGTACCCAGATTTGGGAATGGAGGAATGCTGCCTGCTTGAGGCCACTTCCCACAACAGCAGCTTTTAACCCATTACTAAAGGTCACTAAATATGCACCACACTTGCAGTTCGGGAAATGAGACCTGCTCTCTAAAAAAATTCTGGGCTGGAAAATCGACCAAAAAATTTAACAGAGGGCAAGCTTCCAAGAAGACAATTTCAAGAATTATATTGTACTCCCAACTGTTTCCTTTTTTTAGCAGAAAAGAAAACGGCAGAGAAAAATGATGAGTTTTATGAATTTTCAAAGACATGAAAACCCAAAGTACAAAAACCTATCAGCTCACACCAGCCAGAAGGGCCATTAGCATAAATGCTGCAAACAATAAATGCTGAAGCGATTGTGGAGAAATGCGTACCCTCGATTCTAAGGGGGACGTGGTAAGAGCCACTAATGAAAACACAAAGAAGGTGCTTTGATAAGGGTAACACGGTGCTACCAGTCAATCAATCACACCCACTGCTGGGCCTATCACCTGAGAAAATGAGAATCAAAAAGTCACAGGCTTGGTGCTTCCCTGGTGGTGCAGTGGTTGAGAGTCTGCCTGCCAATGCAGGGCACACGGGTTTGAGCCCCGGTCTGGGAAGATCCCACATGCCGCGGAGCAACTGGGCCCGTGAGCCACAACCACTGAGCCTGCGCGCATGGAGCCTGTGCTCGGCAACAAGAGAGGCCGCGATAGTGAGAGACCCACGCACCGCGATGAAGAGTGGCCCCCGCTCGCCTCAACTACAGAAAGCCCTCGCGCACAAACAAAGATCCAACACAGCCAAAAATAAATAAATAAATAAATAAATAAATAAATAAATAAATAAATAAATAAATATTAAGAAAAAAAGTCACAGGCTGGCAATCCTGCACTCCAACAATATTTACCATAGCCAACACTTGGAAGCAATGAAAATGTCCATCAACTGAGGAATGCACAAAGTAGAAGTGGTCCAAGTACACAGTGGAAGATTACTCCAATAAAAAATAAAAATTAAATTTAAAAATCGAACAAAAGTAAAGACACATCAGCTTGTGTGGGTTTGTCCGGGCACACTCCACTCTAATTTATAACCGAGAAACACCACAGGCCGCAAGGGCATTTCCCTAGTTACCAGGGTGGGGAACATAGAATGGCCACCACCCTCTGGCAGTTACCTGCAAAAACAGCTTTAAGGCCTGTGCTAATGGTCATTTCATAGGAAGAAGTAATGCAGGACCGTAAATGAAACATGCCCTCAATATGTCTTGAGGGAGGTAATGGCCAAAACATTTCAAAATGTGACACATACTTTAAGAGAACACTTTGAAGAACTAAGGGGTAAGCACAGCTTGAAAAATAAAAAGGATATGCCTTAAAGCTCAGTTTCAACGGATTATGAGGCACATGCGAATTCAACCAAAAAGAGGTATCAGCTCACACTTGTCAGAAAAACCATCAGCAAGAAAACTACAAACAATAAATGCTGAAGCTGATGTGGAGAAATGCATACCCTCAACTTCAAGGGGGACGTAACTTGGAAAGGGCCACGAATGAGAACAGAATGGAGGTGCCTTAAAAAGGTAAACATTGAGCTACCATATGATCCAGCAGGCCCACTCCTCGACCTATAATCTAAGAAGAGAGAATTGGAAAGACACAGGCAGGCAAATCTGCATTGCACAGTATTACAATAGCCAAGATATGGAGGTAACCAAAAAGTCCACCAACAGATGGGTGGACAAAGAAGAACTCCTCCATGTATAGATGGAATATTCGCCAGTGAAAAAAATGAAACAATGCCATTTGCAGCACCATAGATGAGTCTAGACGAAATCACACCACCTGTAGTAAGTGAGAAAGTAAAAGACACATATCCTATCATATCACTTTTAGGAGTTACATAAAAATTGATACCAATGAAGATATTTCCACAGAGAAAGGCAATCACAGATTCATTAAAAAACTTATGGTTCACCAAATAGAAAGGGATGAGGATTGGATAATTTACCATATTGGGGTTAACAGAGATATACAAACCATGTGAAATATATAATCACCAAAGACGTACGGAAGACCAGGAGAAGACTACTCAACATTGTGTCATAACCTACATGGGAAAAGGATGCGAGGAAGAATAGATACACGTATATGTGTGAAAGAACCACATTTGCCCACCTAGAACAAACAAACCATTGTAATCAAATTTGCTTGGATAAAAAATAAAAAGTAAATTATAAATATGAACAACAAGTAATGAGACATAAACATAAAGGGCTTTTTCCTGGCACATTCCATTCTAATTTACAACCTAGAACACCACTTCCATTAAGGCTCTGTTTCCCCAGTTACCAAATTTGGTAAAGGAGAAATGATGCCACCTTGTGGCCGTTTCCTGCAAGAGCAGCTTTAAACTCACAGCTAAGGGTCACTTAACATTCACAAGGACTCAGGGCTGTAAAGGACACCTGCCCTAAAAAATTGTGCTGAAGTAGGGAATGGACAAAAATTTCAAAACAGGCAAATGTTTCCAGAAGAGAGTATGAATATTAACGTTTTACTCACGCTCTTTTAAAAAAAAGGAAAATGGATAAAAGCTCAACCTCAGGGAGTGTTAGACCCATGAAATCTAATCTACAAAAAGTTTCAACTTACACCAGTCGACTGACCATCAGCAAAAAGTCTACAAACAATAAATGCTGACGGGGTTTTAGAGAACTGTGTACCCTCTCCCTGCTGGTGAGACGTAAAGGGGTAACGGCCAATAATGAGAACAGAAAGGAGCTGTGTTTAAAAGTAAAAATGGAGGTACCATTCAATCCAGCAGGCGCACCATTGGACCTCTCACCGGAGAAGACAAGAATCGAGAAGACACAGGCTGCAAAAGCTTCAGTGCAGCCTTATTCACAATAGCCAAGACAGTGAAGGAATCAAAATGTCCAACAACAGGTGAATAGATAAAGAAGAAGTGGTCCATGTACACAATGGAATATTAGCCATGGAAAACAATGAACCATTGTTCTTTGAGGCACCACAAATGAGTCTGGAGATAATCACGAAACATGAGGTAAGTCCGAAAGCAAAAGACCTATATTCTATGATATCACTTACAGGCGTTATCTAATAACTGACACAAATGAACATATTTCCAAAGAGAAAGACACTCACAGATTTAGAAAACAAACTATGCTCATCTAAAAGGAAAGGTGGGGGGAGTGGATAAATTAAGGTTAGTGTTACTATATGTATACAAACACATATTATATACATATCTCAAAAAGACCTACCATATAGAAGGGAGGTGTGCGGAACCCTCTGTAACATTTTACATGGGAAGGGGATCTGTACTTGAATAGACATATATAATGTACAAATGAACCAGATTGTGTACACCTCGGACAAACAATATTCTAAGCTTTACTCCAATTAAAGAAATTTTTAAAACCAAGAAGAAATAATGAGACATAAACTTATGGGGGTTTCTCCATGCACATTCCAATATAATTTACAACCTAGGAACACGACTTCCAGAAAGGCTCTGCTGCCCTAGTACCCAGATTTGGGAATGGAGGAATGCTGCCTGCTTGAGGCCACTTCCCACAACAGCAGCTTTTAACCCATTACTAAAGGTCACTAAATATGCACCACACTTGCAGTTCGGGAAATGAGACCTGCTCTCTAAAAAAATTCTGGGCTGGAAAATCGACCAAAAAATTTAACAGAGGGCAAGCTTCCAAGAAGACAATTTCAAGAATTATATTGTACTCCCAACTGTTTCCTTTTTTTAGCAGAAAAGAAAACGGCAGAGAAAAATGATGAGTTTTATGAATTTTCAAAGACATGAAAACCCAAAGTACAAAAACCTATCAGCTCACACCAGCCAGAAGGGCCATTAGCATAAATGCTGAAAACAATAAATGCTGAAGCGATTGTGGAGAAATGCGTACCCTCGATTCTAAGGGGGACGTGGTAAGAGCCACTAATGAAAACACAAAGAAGGTGCTTTGATAAGGGTAACACGGTGCTACCAGTCAATCAATCACACCCACTGCTGGGCCTATCACCTGAGAAAATGAGAATCAAAAAGTCACAGGCTTGGTGCTTCCCTGGTGGTGCAGTGGTTGAGAGTCTGCCTGCCAATGCAGGGCACACGGGTTTGAGCCCCGGTCTGGGAAGATCCCACATGCCGCGGAGCAACTGGGCCCGTAAGCCACAACCACTGAGCCTGCGCGCATGGAGCCTGTGCTCGGCAACAAGAGAGGCCGCGATAGTGAGAGTCCCACGCACCGCGATGAAGAGTGGCCCCCACTCGCCTCAACTACAGAAAGCCCTCGCGCACAAACGAAGATCCAACACAGCCAAAAATAAATAAATAAATAAATAAATAAATAAATAAATAAATAAATATTAAAAAAAAAAGTCACAGGCTGGCAATCCTGCACTCCAACAATATTTACCATAGCCAACACTTGGAAGCAATGAAAATGTCCATCAACTGAGGAATGCACAAAGTAGAAGTGGTCCAAGTACACAGTGGAAGATTACTCCAATAAAAAATAAAAATTAAATTTAAAAATCGAACAAAAGTAAAGACACATCAGCTTGTGTGGGTTTGTCCGGGCACACTCCACTCTAATTTATAACCGAGAAACACCACAGGCCGCAAGGGCATTTCCCTAGTTACCAGGGTGGGAACATAGAAAGGCTGCCACCCTCTGGCAGTTACCTGCAAAAACAGCTTTAAGGCCTGTGCTAATGGTCATTTCATAGGAAGAAGTAATGCAGGACCGTAAATGAAACATGCCCTCAATATGTCTTGAGGGAGGTAATGGCCAAAACATTTCAAAATGTGACACATACTTTAAGAGAACACTTTGAAGAACTAAGGGGTAAGCACAGCTTGAAAAATAAAAAGGATATGCCTTAAAGCTCAGTTTCAACGGATTATGAGGCACATGCGAATTCAACCAAAAAGAGGTATCAGCTCACACTTGTCAGAAAAACCATCAGCAAGAAAACTACAAACAATAAATGCTGAAGCTGATGTGGAGAAATGCATACCCTCAACTTCAAGGGGGACGTAACTTGGAAAGGGCCACGAATGAGAACAGAATGGAGGTGCCTTAAAAAGGTAAAGATTGAGCTACCATATGATCCAGCAGGCCCACTCCTCGACCTATAATCTAAGAAGAGAGAATTGGAAAGACACAGGCAGGCAAATCTGCATTGCACAGTATTACAATAGCCAAGATATGGAGGTAACCAAAAAGTCCACCAACAGATGGGTGGACAAAGAAGAACTCCTCCATGTATAGATGGAATATTCGCCAGTGAAAAAAATGAAACAATGCCATTTGCAGCACCATAGATGAGTCTAGACGAAATCACACCACCTGTAGTAAGTGAGAAAGTAAAAGACACATATCCTATCATATCACTTTTAGGAGTTACATAAAAATTGATACCAATGAAGATATTTCCACAGAGAAAGGCAATCACAGATTCATTAAAAAACTTATGGTTCACCAAATAGAAAGGGATGAGGATTGGATAATTTACCATATTGGGGTTAACAGAGATATACAAACCATGTGAAATATATAATCACCAAAGACGTACGGAAGACCAGGAGAAGACTACTCAACATTGTGTCATAACCTACATGGGAAAAGGATGCGAGGAAGAATAGATACACGTATATGTGTGAAAGAACCACATTTGCCCACCTAGAACAAACAAACCATTGTAATCAAATTTGCTTGGATAAAAAATAAAAAGTAAATTATAAATATGAACAACAAGTAATGAGACATAAACATAAAGGGCTTTTTCCTGGCACATTCCATTCTAATTTACAACCTAGAACACCACTTCCATTAAGGCTCTGTTTCCCCAGTTACCAAATTTGGTAAAGGAGAAATGATGCCACCTTGTGGCCGTTTCCTGCAAGAGCAGCTTTAAACTCACAGCTAAGGGTCACTTAACATTCACAAGGACTCAGGGCTGTAAAGGACACCTGCCCTAAAAAATTGTGCTGAAGTAGGGAATGGACAAAAATTTCAAAACAGGCAAATGTTTCCAGAAGAGAGTATGAATATTAACGTTTTACTCACGCTCTTTTAAAAAAAAGGAAAATGGATAAAAGCTCAACCTCAGGGAGTGTTAGACCCATGAAATCTAATCTACAAAAAGTTTCAACTTACACCAGTCGACTGACCATCAGCAAAAAGTCTACAAACAATAAATGCTGACGGGGTTTTAGAGAACTGTGTACCCTCTCCCTGCTGGTGAGACGTAAAGGGGTAACAGCCAATAATGAGAACAGAAAGGAGCTGTGTTTAAAAGTAAAAATGGAGGTACCATTCAATCCAGCAGGCGCACCATTGGACCTCTCACCGGAGAAGACAAGAATCGAGAAGACACAGGCCGCAAAAGCTTCAGTGCAGCCTTATTCACAATAGCCAAGACAGTGAAGGAATCAAAATGTCCAACAACAGGTGAATAGATAAAGAAGAAGTGGTCCATGTACACAATGGAATATTAGCCATGGAAAACAATGAACCATTGTTCTTTGAGGCACCACAAATGAGTCTGGAGATAATCACGAAACATGAGGTAAGTCCGAAAGCAAAAGACCTATATTCTATGATATCACTTACAGGCGTTATCTAATAACTGACACAAATGAACATATTTCCAAAGAGAAAGACACTCACAGATTTAGAAAACAAACTATGCTCATCTAAAAGGAAAGGTGGGGGGAGTGGATAAATTAAGGTTAGTGTTACTATATGTATACAAACACATATTATATACATATCTCAAAAAGACCTACCATATAGAAGGGAGGTGTGCGGAACCCTCTGTAACATTTTACATGGGAAGGGGATCTGTACTTGAATAGACATATATAATGTACAAATGAACCAGATTGTGTACACCTCGGACAAACAATATTCTAAGCTTTACTCCAATTAAAAAAATTTTTAAAACCAAGAAGAAATAATGAGACATAAACTTATGGGGGTTTCTCCATGCACATTCCAATATAATTTACAACCTAGGAACACGACTTCCAGAAAGGCTCTGCTGCCCTAGTACCCAGATTTGGGAATGGAGGAATGCTGCCTGCTTGAGGCCACTTCCCACAACAGCAGCTTTTAACCCATTACTAAAGGTCACTAAATATGCACCACACTTGCAGTTCGGGAAATGAGACCTGCTCTCTAAAAAAATTCTGGGCTGGAAAATCGACCAAAAAATTTAACAGAGGGCAAGCTTCCAAGAAGACAATTTCAAGAATTATATTGTACTCCCAACTGTTTCCTTTTTTTAGCAGAAAAGAAAACGGCAGAGAAAAATGATGAGTTTTATGAATTTTCAAAGACATGAAAACCCAAAGTACAAAAACCTATCAGCTCACACCAGCCAGAAAGGCCATTAGCATAAATGCTGCAAACAATAAATGCTGAAGCGATTGTGGAGAAATGCGTACCCTCGATTCTAAGGGGGACGTGGTAAGAGCCACTAATGAAAACACAAAGAAGGTGCTTTGATAAGGGTAACACGGTGCTACCAGTCAATCAATCACACCCACTGCTGGGCCTATCACCTGAGAAAATGAGAATCAAAAAGTCACAGGCTTGGGGCTTCCCTGGTGGTGCAGTGGTTGAGAGTCTGCCTGCCAATGCAGGGCACACGGGTTCGAGCCCCGGTCTGGGAAGATCCCACATGCCGCGGAGCAACTGGGCCCGTGAGCCACAACCACTGAGCCTGCGCGCATGGAGCCTGTGCTCGGCAACAAGAGAGGCCGCGATAGTGAGAGACCCACGCACCGTGATGAAGAGTGGCCCCCGCTCGCCTCAACTACAGAAAGCCCTCGCGCACAAACGAAGATCCAACACAGCCAAAAATAAATAAATAAATAAATAAATAAATAAATAAATAAATAAATATTAAAAAAAAAAGTCACAGGCTGGCAATCCTGCACTCCAACAATATTTACCATAGCCAACACTTGGAAGCAATGAAAATGTCCATCAACTGAGGAATGCACAAAGTAGAAGTGGTCCAAGTACACAGTGGAAGATTACTCCAATGAAAAATAAAAATTAAATTTAAAAATCGAACAAAAGTAAAGACACATCAGCTTGTGTGGGTTTGTCCGGGCACACTCCACTCTAATTTATAACCGAGAAACACCACAGGCCGCAAGGGCATTTCCCTAGTTACCAGGGTGGGGAACATAGAAAGGCTGCCACCCTCTGGCAGTTACCTGCAAAAACAGCTTTAAGGCCTGTGCTAATGGTCATTTCATAGGAAGAAGTAATGCAGGACCGTAAATGAAACATGCCCTCAATATGTCTTGAGGGAGGTAATGGCCAAAACATTTCAAAATGTGACACATACTTTAAGAGAACACTTTGAAGAACTAAGGGGTAATCACAGCTTGAAAAATAAAAAGGATATGCCTTAAAGCTCAGTTTCAACGGATTATGAGGCACATGCGAATTCAACCAAAAAGAGGTATCAGCTCACACTTGTCAGAAAAACCATCAGCAAGAAAACTACAAACAATAAATGCTGAAGCTGATGTGGAGAAATGCATACCCTCAACTTCAAGGGGGACGTAACTTGGAAAGGGCCACGAATGAGAACAGAATGGAGGCGCCTTAAAAAGGTAAACATTGAGCTACCATATGATCCAGCAGGCCCACTCCTCGACCTATAATCTAAGAAGAGAGAATTGGAAAGACACAGGCAGGCAAATCTGCATTGCACAGTATTACAATAGCCAAGATATGGAGGTAACCAAAAAGTCCACCAACAGATGGGTGGACAAAGAACTCCTCCATGTATAGATGGAATATTCGCCAGAGAAAAAAATGAAACAATGCCATTTGCAGCACCATAGATGAGTCTAGACGAAATCACACCACCTGTAGTAAGTGAGAAAGTAAAAGACACATATCCTATCATATCACTTTTAGGAGTTACATAAAAATTGATACCAATGAAGATATTTCCACAGAGAAAGGCAATCACAGATTCATTAAAAAACTTATGGTTCACCAAATAGAAAGGGATGAGGATTGGATAATTTACCATATTGGGGTTAACAGAGATATACAAACCATGTGAAATATATAATCACCAAAGACGTACGGAAGACCAGGAGAAGACTACTCAACATTGTGTCATAACCTACATGGGAAAAGGATGCGAGGAAGAATAGATACACGTATATGTGTGAAAGAACCACATTTGCCCACCTAGAACAAACAAACCATTGTAATCAAATTTGCTTGGATAAAAAATAAAAAGTAAATTATAAATATGAACAACAAGTAATGAGACATAAACATAAAGGGCTTTTTCCTGGCACATTCCATTCTAATTTACAACCTAGAACACCACTTCCATTAAGGCTCTGTTTCCCCAGTTACCAAATTTGGTAAAGGAGAAATGATGCCACCTTGTGGCCGTTTCCTGCAAGAGCAGCTTTAAACTCACAGCTAAGGGTCACTTAACATTCACAAGGACTCAGGGCTGTAAAGGACACCTGCCCTAAAAAATTGTGCTGAAGTAGGGAATGGACAAAAATTTCAAAACAGGCAAATGTTTCCAGAAGAGAGTATGAATATTAACGTTTTACTCACGCTCTTTTAAAAAAAAGGAAAATGGATAAAAGCTCAACCTCAGGGAGTGTTAGACCCATGCAATCTAATCTACAAAAAGTTTCAACTTACACCAGTCGACTGACCATCAGCAAAAAGTCTACAAACAATAAATGCTGACGGGGTTTTAGAGAACTGTGTACCCTCTCCCTGCTGGTGAGACGTAAAGGGGTAACGGCCAATAATGAGAACAGAAAGGAGCTGTGTTTAAAAGTAAAAATGGAGGTACCATTCAATCCAGCAGGCGCACCATTGGACCTCTCACCGGAGAAGACAAGAATCGAGAAGACACAGGCCGCAAAAGCTTCAGTGCAGCCTTATTCACAATAGCCAAGACAGTGAAGGAATCAAAATGTCCAACAACAGGTGAATAGATAAAGAAGAAGTGGTCCATGTACACAATGGAATATTAGCCATGGAAAACAATGAACCATTGTTCTTTGAGGCACCACAAATGAGTCTGGAGATAATCACGAAACATGAGGTAAGTCCGAAAGCAAAAGACCTATATTCTATGATATCACTTACAGGCGTTATCTAATAACTGACACAAATGAACATATTTCCAAAGAGAAAGACACTCACAGATTTAGAAAACAAACTATGCTCATCTAAAAGGAAAGGTGGGGGGAGTGGATAAATTAAGGTTAGTGTTACTATATGTATACAAACACATATTATATACATATCTCAAAAAGACCTACCATATAGAAGGGAGGTGTGCGGAACCCTCTGTAACATTTTACATGGGAAGGGGATCTGTACTTGAATAGACATATATAATGTACAAATGAACCAGATTGTGTACACCTCGGACAAACAATATTCTAAGCTTTACTCCAATTAAAAAAATTTTTAAAACCAAGAAGAAATAATGAGACATAAACTTATGGGGGTTTCTCCATGCACATTCCAATATAATTTACAACCTAGGAACACGACTTCCAGAAAGGCTCTGCTGCCCTAGTACCCAGATTTGGGAATGGAGGAATGCTGCCTGCTTGAGGCCACTTCCCACAACAGCAGCTTTTAACCCATTACTAAAGGTCACTAAATATGCACCACACTTGCAGTTCGGGAAATGAGACCTGCTCTCTAAAAAAATTCTGGGCTGGAAAATCGACCAAAAAATTTAACAGAGGGCAAGCTTCCAAGAAGACAATTTCAAGAATTATATTGTACTCCCAACTGTTTCCTTTTTTTAGCAGAAAAGAAAACGGCAGAGAAAAATGATGAGTTTTATGAATTTTCAAAGACATGAAAACCCAAAGTACAAAAACCTATCAGCTCACACCAGCCAGAAAGGCCATTAGCATAAATGCTGCAAACAATAAATGCTGAAGCGATTGTGGAGAAATGCGTACCCTCGATTCTAAGGGGGACGTGGTAAGAGCCACTAATGAAAACACAAAGAAGGTGCTTTGATAAGGGTAACACGGTGCTACCAGTCAATCAATCACACCCACTGCTGGGCCTATCACCTGAGAAAATGAGAATCAAAAAGTCACAGGCTTGGGGCTTCCCTGGTGGTGCAGTGGTTGAGAGTCTGCCTGCCAATGCAGGGCACACGGGTTCGAGCCCCGGTCTGGGAAGATCCCACATGCCGCGGAGCAACTGGGCCCGTGAGCCACAACCACTGAGCCTGCGCGCATGGAGCCTGTGCTCGGCAACAAGAGAGGCCGCGATAGTGAGAGACCCACGCACCGTGATGAAGAGTGGCCCCCGCTCGCCTCAACTACAGAAAGCCCTCGCGCACAAACGAAGATCCAACACAGCCAAAAATAAATAAATAAATAAATAAATAAATAAATAAATAAATAAATATTAAAAAAAAAAGTCACAGGCTGGCAATCCTGCACTCCAACAATATTTACCATAGCCAACACTTGGAAGCAATGAAAATGTCCATCAACTGAGGAATGCACAAAGTAGAAGTGGTCCAAGTACACAGTGGAAGATTACTCCAATGAAAAATAAAAATTAAATTTAAAAATCGAACAAAAGTAAAGACACATCAGCTTGTGTGGGTTTGTCCGGGCACACTCCACTCTAATTTATAACCGAGAAACACCACAGGCCGCAAGGGCATTTCCCTAGTTACCAGGGTGGGGAACATAGAAAGGCTGCCACCCTCTGGCAGTTACCTGCAAAAACAGCTTTAAGGCCTGTGCTAATGGTCATTTCATAGGAAGAAGTAATGCAGGACCGTAAATGAAACATGCCCTCAATATGTCTTGAGGGAGGTAATGGCCAAAACATTTCAAAATGTGACACATACTTTAAGAGAACACTTTGAAGAACTAAGGGGTAATCACAGCTTGAAAAATAAAAAGGATATGCCTTAAAGCTCAGTTTCAACGGATTATGAGGCACATGCGAATTCAACCAAAAAGAGGTATCAGCTCACACTTGTCAGAAAAACCATCAGCAAGAAAACTACAAACAATAAATGCTGAAGCTGATGTGGAGAAATGCATACCCTCAACTTCAAGGGGGACGTAACTTGGAAAGGGCCACGAATGAGAACAGAATGGAGGTGCCTTAAAAAGGTAAACATTGAGCTACCATATGATCCAGCAGGCCCACTCCTCGACCTATAATCTAAGAAGAGAGAATTGGAAAGACACAGGCAGGCAAATCTGCATTGCACAGTATTACAATAGCCAAGATATGGAGGTAACCAAAAAGTCCACCAACAGATGGGTGGACAAAGAAGAACTCCTCCATGTATAGATGGAATATTCGCCAGTGAAAAAAATGAAACAATGCCATTTGCAGCACCATAGATGAGTCTAGACGAAATCACACCACCTGTAGTAAGTGAGAAAGTAAAAGACACATATCCTATCATATCACTTTTAGGAGTTACATAAAAATTGATACCAATGAAGATATTTCCACAGAGAAAGGCAATCACAGATTCATTAAAAAACTTATGGTTCACCAAATAGAAAGGGATGAGGATTGGATAATTTACCATATTGGGGTTAACAGAGATATACAAACCATGTGAAATATATAATCACCAAAGACGTACGGAAGACCAGGAGAAGACTACTCAACATTGTGTCATAACCTACATGGGAAAAGGATGCGAGGAAGAATAGATACACGTATATGTGTGAAAGAACCACATTTGCCCACCTAGAACAAACAAACCATTGTAATCAAATTTGCTTGGATAAAAAATAAAAAGTAAATTATAAATATGAACAACAAGTAATGAGACATAAACATAAAGGGCTTTTTCCTGGCACATTCCATTCTAATTTACAACCTAGAACACCACTTCCATTAAGGCTCTGTTTCCCCAGTTACCAAATTTGGTAAAGGAGAAATGATGCCACCTTGTGGCCGTTTCCTGCAAGAGCAGCTTTAAACTCACAGCTAATGGTCACTTAACATTCACAAGGACTCAGGGCTGTAAAGGACACCTGCCCTAAAAAATTGTGCTGAAGTAGGGAATGGACAAAAATTTCAAAACAGGCAAATGTTTCCAGAAGAGAGTATGAATATTAACGTTTTACTCACGCTCTTTTAAAAAAAAGGAAAATGGATAAAAGCTCAACCTCAGGGAGTGTTAGACCCATGAAATCTAATCTACAAAAAGTTTCAACTTACACCAGTCGACTGACCATCAGCAAAAAGTCTACAAACAATAAATGCTAACGGGGTTTTAGAGAACTGTGTACCCTCTCCCTGCTGGTGAGACGTAAAGGGGTAACGGCCAATAATGAGAACAGAAAGGAGCTGTGTTTAAAAGTAAAATGGAGGTACCATTCAATCCAGCAGGCGCACCATTGGACCTCTCACCGGAGAAGACAAGAATCGAGAAGACACAGGCCGCAAAAGCTTCAGTGCAGCCTTATTCACAATAGCCAAGACAGTGAAGGAATCAAAATGTCCAACAACAGGTGAATAGATAAAGAAGAAGTGGTCCATGTACACAATGGAATATTAGCCATGGAAAACAATGAACCATTGTTCTTTGAGGCACCACAAATGAGTCTGGAGATAATCACGAAACATGAGGTAAGTCCGAAAGCAAAAGACCTATATTCTATGATATCACTTACAGGCGTTATCTAATAACTGACACAAATGAACATATTTCCAAAGAGAAAGACACTCACAGATTTAGAAAACAAACTATGCTCATCTAAAAGGAAAGGTGGGGGGAGTGGATAAATTAAGGTTAGTGTTACTATATGTATACAAACACATATTATATACATATCTCAAAAAGACCTACCATATAGAAGGGAGGTGTGCGGAACCCTCTGTAACATTTTACATGGGAAGGGGATCTGTACTTGAATAGACATATATAATGTACAAATGAACCAGATTGTGTACACCTCGGACAAACAATATTCTAAGCTTTACTCCAATTAAAGAAATTTTTAAAACCAAGAAGAAATAATGAGACATAAACTTATGGGGGTTTCTCCATGCACATTCCAATATAATTTACAACCTAGGAACACGACTTCCAGAAAGGCTCTGCTGCCCTAGTACCCAGATTTGGGAATGGAGGAATGCTGCCTGCTTGAGGCCACTTCCCACAACAGCAGCTTTTAACCCATTACTAAAGGTCACTAAATATGCACCACACTTGCAGTTCGGGAAATGAGACCTGCTCTCTAAAAAAATTCTGGGCTGGAAAATCGACCAAAAAATTTAACAGAGGGCAAGCTTCCAAGAAGACAATTTCAAGAATTATATTGTACTCCCAACTGTTTCCTTTTTTTAGCAGAAAAGAAAACGGCAGAGAAAAATGATGAGTTTTATGAATTTTCAAAGACATGAAAACCCAAAGTACAAAAACCTATCAGCTCACACCAGCCAGAAGGGCCATTAGCATAAATGCTGCAAACAATAAATGCTGAAGCGATTGTGGAGAAATGCGTACCCTCGATTCTAAGGGGGACGTGGTAAGAGCCACTAATGAAAACACAAAGAAGGTGCTTTGATAAGGGTAACACGGTGCTACCAGTCAATCAATCACACCCACTGCTGGGCCTATCACCTGAGAAAATGAGAATCAAAAAGTCACAGGCTTGGTGCTTCCCTGGTGGTGCAGTGGTTGAGAGTCTGCCTGCCAATGCAGGGCACACGGGTTTGAGCCCCGGTCTGGGAAGATCCCACATGCCGCGGAGCAACTGGGCCCGTGAGCCACAACCACTGAGCCTGCGCGCATGGAGCCTGTGCTCGGCAACAAGAGAGGCCGCGATAGTGAGAGACCCACGCACCGCGATGAAGAGTGGCCCCCGCTCGCCTCAACTACAGAAAGCCCTCGCGCACAAATGAAGATCCAACACAGCCAAAAATAAATAAATAAATAAATAAATAAATAAATAAATAAATAAATATTAAGAAAAAAAGTCACAGGCTGGCAATCCTGCACTCCAACAATATTTACCATAGCCAACACTTGGAAGCAATGAAAATGTCCATCAACTGAGGAATGCACAAAGTAGAAGTGGTCCAAGTACACAGTGGAAGATTACTCCAATAAAAAATAAAAATTAAATTTAAAAATCGAACAAAAGTAAAGACACATCAGCTTGTGTGGGTTTGTCCGGGCACACTCCACTCTAATTTATAACCGAGAAACACCACAGGCCGCAAGGGCATTTCCCTAGTTACCAGGGTGGGGAACATAGAAAGGCTGCCACCCTCTGGCAGTTACCTGCAAAAACAGCTTTAAGGCCTGTGCTAATGGTCATTTCATAGGAAGAAGTAATGCAGGACCGTAAATGAAACATGCCCTCAATATGTCTTGAGGGAGGTAATGGCCAAAACATTTCAAAATGTGACACATACTTTAAGAGAACACTTTGAAGAACTAAGGGGTAAGCACAGCTTGAAAAATAAAAAGGATATGCCTTAAAGCTCAGTTTCAACGGATTATGAGGCACATGCGAATTCAACCAAAAAGAGGTATCAGCTCACACTTGTCAGAAAAACCATCAGCAAGAAAACTACAAACAATAAATGCTGAAGCTGATGTGGAGAAATGCATACCCTCAACTTCAAGGGGGACGTAACTTGGAAAGGGCCACGAATGAGAACAGAATGGAGGTGCCTTAAAAAGGTAAACATTGAGCTACCATATGATCCAGCAGGCCCACTCCTCGACCTATAATCTAAGAAGAGAGAATTGGAAAGACACAGGCAGGCAAATCTGCATTGCACAGTATTACAATAGCCAAGATATGGAGGTAACCAAAAAGTCCACCAACAGATGGGTGGACAAAGAAGAACTCCTCCATGTATAGATGGAATATTCGCCAGTGAAAAAAATGAAACAATGCCATTTGCAGCACCATAGATGAGTCTAGACGAAATCACACCACCTGTAGTAAGTGAGAAAGTAAAAGACACATATCCTATCATATCACTTTTAGGAGTTACATAAAAATTGATACCAATGAAGATATTTCCACAGAGAAAGGCAATCACAGATTCATTAAAAAACTTATGGTTCACCAAATAGAAAGGGATGAGGATTGGATAATTTACCATATTGGGGTTAACAGAGATATACAAACCATGTGAAATATATAATCACCAAAGACGTACGGAAGACCAGGAGAAGACTACTCAACATTGTGTCATAACCTACATGGGAAAAGGATGCGAGGAAGAATAGATACACGTATATGTGTGAAAGAACCACATTTGCCCACCTAGAACAAACAAACCATTGTAATCAAATTTGCTTGGATAAAAAATAAAAAGTAAATTATAAATATGAACAACAAGTAATGAGACATAAACATAAAGGGCTTTTTCCTGGCACATTCCATTCTAATTTACAACCTAGAACACCACTTCCATTAAGGCTCTGTTTCCCCAGTTACCAAATTTGGTAAAGGAGAAATGATGCCACCTTGTGGCCGTTTCCTGCAAGAGCAGCTTTAAACTCACAGCTAATGGTCACTTAACATTCACAAGGACTCAGGGCTGTAAAGGACACCTGCCCTAAAAAATTGTGCTGAAGTAGGGAATGGACAAAAATTTCAAAACAGGCAAATGTTTCCAGAAGAGAGTATGAATATTAACGTTTTACTCACGCTCTTTTAAAAAAAAGGAAAATGGATAAAAGCTCAACCTCAGGGAGTGTTAGACCCATGAAATCTAATCTACAAAAAGTTTCAACTTACACCAGTCGACTGACCATCAGCAAAAAGTCCACAAACAATAAATGCTAACGGGGTTTTAGAGAACTGTGTACCCTCTCCCTGCTGGTGAGACGTAAAGGGGTAACGGCCAATAATGAGAACAGAAAGGAGCTGTGTTTAAAAGTAAAAATGGAGGTACCATTCAATCCAGCAGGCGCACCATTGGACCTCTCACCGGAGAAGACAAGAATCGAGAAGACACAGGCCGCAAAAGCTTCAGTGCAGCCTTATTCACAATAGCCAAGACAGTGAAGGAATCAAAATGTCCAACAACAGGTGAATAGATAAAGAAGAAGTGGTCCATGTACACAATGGAATATTAGCCATGGAAAACAATGAACCATTGTTCTTTGAGGCACCACAAATGAGTCTGGAGATAATCACGAAACATGAGGTAAGTCCGAAAGCAAAAGACCTATATTCTATGATATCACTTACAGGCGTTATCTAATAACTGACACAAATGAACATATTTCCAAAGAGAAAGACACTCACAGATTTAGAAAACAAACTATGCTCATCTAAAAGGAAAGGTGGGGGGAGTGGATAAATTAAGGTTAGTGTTACTATATGTATACAAACACATATTATATACATATCTCAAAAAGACCTACCATATAGAAGGGAGGTGTGCGGAACCCTCTGTAACATTTTACATGGGAAGGGGATCTGTACTTGAATAGACATATATAATGTACAAATGAACCAGATTGTGTACACCTCGGACAAACAATATTCTAAGCTTTACTCCAATTAAAAAAATTTTTAAAACCAAGAAGAAATAATGAGACATAAACTTATGGGGGTTTCTCCATGCACATTCCAATATAATTTACAACCTAGGAACACGACTTCCAGAAAGGCTCTGCTGCCCTAGTACCCAGATTTGGGAATGGAGGAATGCTGCCTGCTTGAGGCCACTTCCCACAACAGCAGCTTTTAACCCATTACTAAAGGTCACTAAATATGCACCACACTTGCAGTTCGGGAAATGAGACCTGCTCTCTAAAAAAATTCTGGGCTGGAAAATCGACCAAAAAATTTAACAGAGGGCAAGCTTCCAAGAAGACAATTTCAAGAATTATATTGTACTCCCAACTGTTTCCTTTTTTTAGCAGAAAAGAAAACGGCAGAGAAAAATGATGAGTTTTATGAATTTTCAAAGACATGAAAACCCAAAGTACAAAAACCTATCAGCTCACACCAGCCAGAAAGGCCATTAGCATAAATGCTGCAAACAATAAATGCTGAAGCGATTGTGGAGAAATGCGTACCCTCGATTCTAAGGGGGACGTGGTAAGAGCCACTAATGAAAACACAAAGAAGGTGCTTTGATAAGGGTAACACGGTGCTACCAGTCAATCAATCACACCCACTGCTGGGCCTATCACCTGAGAAAATGAGAATCAAAAAGTCACAGGCTTGGGGCTTCCCTGGTGGTGCAGTGGTTGAGAGTCTGCCTGCCAATGCAGGGCACACGGGTTCGAGCCCCGGTCTGGGAAGATCCCACATGCCGCGGAGCAACTGGGCCCGTGAGCCACAACCACTGAGCCTGCGCGCATGGAGCCTGTGCTCGGCAACAAGAGAGGCCGCGATAGTGAGAGACCCACGCACCGTGATGAAGAGTGGCCCCCGCTCGCCTCAACTACAGAAAGCCCTCGCGCACAAACGAAGATCCAACACAGCCAAAAATAAATAAATAAATAAATAAATAAATAAATAAATAAATAAATATTAAAAAAAAAAGTCACAGGCTGGCAATCCTGCACTCCAACAATATTTACCATAGCCAACACTTGGAAGCAATGAAAATGTCCATCAACTGAGGAATGCACAAAGTAGAAGTGGTCCAAGTACACAGTGGAAGATTACTCCAATGAAAAATAAAAATTAAATTTAAAAATCGAACAAAAGTAAAGACACATCAGCTTGTGTGGGTTTGTCCGGGCACACTCCACTCTAATTTATAACCGAGAAACACCACAGGCCGCAAGGGCATTTCCCTAGTTACCAGGGTGGGGAACATAGAAAGGCTGCCACCCTCTGGCAGTTACCTGCAAAAACAGCTTTAAGGCCTGTGCTAATGGTCATTTCATAGGAAGAAGTAATGCAGGACCGTAAATGAAACATGCCCTCAATATGTCTTGAGGGAGGTAATGGCCAAAACATTTCAAAATGTGACACATACTTTAAGAGAACACTTTGAAGAACTAAGGGGTAATCACAGCTTGAAAAATAAAAAGGATATGCCTTAAAGCTCAGTTTCAACGGATTATGAGGCACATGCGAATTCAACCAAAAAGAGGTATCAGCTCACACTTGTCAGAAAAACCATCAGCAAGAAAACTACAAACAATAAATGCTGAAGCTGATGTGGAGAAATGCATACCCTCAACTTCAAGGGGGACGTAACTTGGAAAGGGCCACGAATGAGAACAGAATGGAGGTGCCTTAAAAAGGTAAACATTGAGCTACCATATGATCCAGCAGGCCCACTCCTCGACCTATAATCTAAGAAGAGAGAATTGGAAAGACACAGGCAGGCAAATCTGCATTGCACAGTATTACAATAGCCAAGATATGGAGGCAACCAAAAAGTCCACCAACAGATGGGTGGACAAAGAAGAACTCCTCCATGTACAGATGGAATATTCGCCAGTGAAAAAAATGAAACAATGCCATTTGCAGCACCACAGATGAGTCTAGACGAAATCACACCAACTGTAGTAAGTGAGAAAGTAAAAGACACATATCCTATCATATCACTTTTAGGAGTTACATAAAAATTGATACCAATGAAGATATTTCCACAGAGAAAGGCAATCACAGATTCATTAAAAAACTTATGGTTCACCAAATAGAAAGGGATGAGGATTGGATAATTTACCATATTGGGGTTAACAGAGATATACAAACCATGTGAAATATATAATCACCAAAGACGTACGGAAGACCAGGAGAAGACTACTCAACATTGTGTCATAACCTACATGGGAAAAGGATGCGAGGAAGAATAGATACACGTATATGTGTGAAAGAACCACATTTGCCCACCTAGAACAAACAAACCATTGTAATCAAATTTGCTTGGATAAAAAATAAAAAGTAAATTATAAATATGAACAACAAGTAATGAGACATAAACATAAAGGGCTTTTTCCTGGCACATTCCATTCTAATTTACAACCTAGAACACCACTTCCATTAAGGCTCTGTTTCCCCAGTTACCAAATTTGGTAAAGGAGAAATGATGCCACCTTGTGGCCGTTTCCTGCAAGAGCAGCTTTAAACTCACAGCTAATGGTCACTTAACATTCACAAGGACTCAGGGCTGTAAAGGACACCTGCCCTAAAAAATTGTGCTGAAGTAGGGAATGGACAAAAATTTCAAAACAGGCAAATGTTTCCAGAAGAGAGTATGAATATTAACGTTTTACTCACGCTCTTTTAAAAAAAAGGAAAATGGATAAAAGCTCAACCTCAGGGAGTGTTAGACCCATGAAATCTAATCTACAAAAAGTTTCAACTTACACCAGTCGACTGACCATCAGCAAAAAGTCTACAAACAATAAATGCTAACGGGGTTTTAGAGAACTGTGTACCCTCTCCCTGCTGGTGAGACGTAAAGGGGTAACGGCCAATAATGAGAACAGAAAGGAGCTGTGTTTAAAAGTAAAAATGGAGGTACCATTCAATCCAGCAGGCGCACCACTGGACCTCTCACCGGAGAAGACAAGAATCGAGAAGACACAGGCCGCAAAAGCTTCAGTGCAGCCTTATTCACAATAGCCAAGACAGTGAAGGAATCAAAATGTCCAACAACAGGTGAATAGATAAAGAAGAAGTGGTCCATGTACACAATGGAATATTAGCCATGGAAAACAATGAACCATTGTTCTTTGAGGCACCACAAATGAGTCTGGAGATAATCACGAAACATGAGGTAAGTCCGAAAGCAAAAGACCTATATTCTATGATATCACTTACAGGCGTTATCTAATAACTGACACAAATGAACATATTTCCAAAGAGAAAGACACTCACAGATTTAGAAAACAAACTATGCTCATCTAAAAGGAAAGGTGGGGGGAGTGGATAAATTAAGGTTAGTGTTACTATATGTATACAAACACATATTATATACATATCTCAAAAAGACCTACCATATAGAAGGGAGGTGTGCGGAACCCTCTGTAACATTTTACATGGGAAGGGGATCTGTACTTGAATAGACATATATAATGTACAAATGAACCAGATTGTGTACACCTCGGACAAACAATATTCTAAGCTTTACTCCAATTAAAGAAATTTTTAAAACCAAGAAGAAATAATGAGACATAAACTTATGGGGGTTTCTCCATGCACATTCCAATATAATTTACAACCTAGGAACACGACTTCCAGAAAGGCTCTGCTGCCCTAGTACCCAGATTTGGGAATGGAGGAATGCTGCCTGCTTGAGGCCACTTCCCACAACAGCAGCTTTTAACCCATTACTAAAGGTCACTAAATATGCACCACACTTGCAGTTCGGGAAATGAGACCTGCTCTCTAAAAAAATTCTGGGCTGGAAAATCGACCAAAAAATTTAACAGAGGGCAAGCTTCCAAGAAGACAATTTCAAGAATTATATTGTACTCCCAACTGTTTCCTTTTTTTAGCAGAAAAGAAAACGGCAGAGAAAAATGATGAGTTTTATGAATTTTCAAAGACATGAAAACCCAAAGTACAAAAACCTATCAGCTCACACCAGCCAGAAGGGCCATTAGCATAAATGCTGCAAACAATAAATGCTGAAGCGATTGTGGAGAAATGCGTACCCTCGATTCTAAGGGGGACGTGGTAAGAGCCACTAATGAAAACACAAAGAAGGTGCTTTGATAAGGGTAACACGGTGCTACCAGTCAATCAATCACACCCACTGCTGGGCCTATCACCTGAGAAAATGAGAATCAAAAAGTCACAGGCTTGGGGCTTCCCTGGTGGTGCAGTGGTTGAGAGTCTGCCTGCCAATGCAGGGCACACGGGTTTGAGCCCCGGTCTGGGAAGATCCCACATGCCGCGGAGCAACTGGGCCCGTGAGCCACAACCACTGAGCCTGCGCGCATGGAGCCTGTGCTCGGCAACAAGAGAGGCCGCGATAGTGAGAGACCCACGCACCGCGATGAAGAGTGGCCCCCGCTCGCCTCAACTACAGAAAGCCCTCGCGCACAAACGAAGATCCAACACAGCCAAAAATAAATAAATAAATAAATAAATAAATAAATAAATAAATAAATAAATATTAAGAAAAAAAGTCACAGGCTGGCAATCCTGCACTCCAACAATATTTACCATAGCCAACACTTGGAAGCAATGAAAATGTCCATCAACTGAGGAATGCACAAAGTAGAAGTGGTCCAAGTACACAGTGGAAGATTACTCCAATAAAAAATAAAAATTAAATTTAAAAATCGAACAAAAGTAAAGACACATCAGCTTGTGTGGGTTTGTCCGGGCACACTCCACTCTAATTTATAACCGAGAAACACCACAGGCCGCAAGGGCATTTCCCTAGTTACCAGGGTGGGGAACATAGAATGGCCGCCACCCTCTGGCAGTTACCTGCAAAAACAGCTTTAAGGCCTGTGCTAATGGTCATTTCATAGGAAGAAGTAATGCAGGACCGTAAATGAAACATGCCCTCAATATGTCTTGAGGGAGGTAATGGCCAAAACATTTCAAAATGTGACACATACTTTAAGAGAACACTTTGAAGAACTAAGGGGTAAGCACAGCTTGAAAAATAAAAAGGATATGCCTTAAAGCTCAGTTTCAACGGATTATGAGGCACATGCGAATTCAACCAAAAAGAGGTATCAGCTCACACTTGTCAGAAAAACCATCAGCAAGAAAACTACAAACAATAAATGCTGAAGCTGATGTGGAGAAATGCATACCCTCAACTTCAAGGGGGACGTAACTTGGAAAGGGCCACGAATGAGAACAGAATGGAGGTGCCTTAAAAAGGTAAACATTGAGCTACCATATGATCCAGCAGGCCCACTCCTCGACCTATAATCTAAGAAGAGAGAATTGGAAAGACACAGGCAGGCAAATCTGCATTGCACAGTATTACAATAGCCAAGATATGGAGGTAACCAAAAAGTCCACCAACAGATGGGTGGACAAAGAAGAACTCCTCCATGTATAGATGGAATATTCGCCAGTGAAAAAAATGAAACAATGCCATTTGCAGCACCATAGATGAGTCTAGACGAAATCACACCACCTGTAGTAAGTGAGAAAGTAAAAGACACATATCCTATCATATCACTTTTAGGAGTTACATAAAAATTGATACCAATGAAGATATTTCCACAGAGAAAGGCAATCACAGATTCATTAAAAAACTTATGGTTCACCAAATAGAAAGGGATGAGGATTGGATAATTTACCATATTGGGGTTAACAGAGATATACAAACCATGTGAAATATATAATCACCAAAGACGTACGGAAGACCAGGAGAAGACTACTCAACATTGTGTCATAACCTACATGGGAAAAGGATGCGAGGAAGAATAGATACACGTATATGTGTGAAAGAACCACATTTGCCCACCTAGAACAAACAAACCATTGTAATCAAATTTGCTTGGATAAAAAATAAAAAGTAAATTATAAATATGAACAACAAGTAATGAGACATAAACATAAAGGGCTTTTTCCTGGCACATTCCATTCTAATTTACAACCTAGAACACCACTTCCATTAAGGCTCTGTTTCCCCAGTTACCAAATTTGGTAAAGGAGAAATGATGCCACCTTGTGGCCGTTTCCTGCAAGAGCAGCTTTAAACTCACAGCTAAGGGTCACTTAACATTCACAAGGACTCAGGGCTGTAAAGGACACCTGCCCTAAAAAATTGTGCTGAAGTAGGGAATGGACAAAAATTTCAAAACAGGCAAATGTTTCCAGAAGAGAGTATGAATATTAACGTTTTACTCACGCTCTTTTAAAAAAAAGGAAAATGGATAAAAGCTCAACCTCAGGGAGTGTTAGACCCATGCAATCTAATCTACAAAAAGTTTCAACTTACACCAGTCGACTGACCATCAGCAAAAAGTCTACAAACAATAAATGCTGACGGGGTTTTAGAGAACTGTGTACCCTCTCCCTGCTGGTGAGACGTAAAGGGGTAACGGCCAATAATGAGAACAGAAAGGAGCTGTGTTTAAAAGTAAAAATGGAGGTACCATTCAATCCAGCAGGCGCACCATTGGACCTCTCACCGGAGAAGACAAGAATCGAGAAGACACAGGCCGCAAAAGCTTCAGTGCAGCCTTATTCACAATAGCCAAGACAGTGAAGGAATCAAAATGTCCAACAACAGGTGAATAGATAAAGAAGAAGTGGTCCATGTACACAATGGAATATTAGCCATGGAAAACAATGAACCATTGTTCTTTGAGGCACCACAAATGAGTCTGGAGATAATCACGAAACATGAGGTAAGTCCGAAAGCAAAAGACCTATATTCTATGATATCACTTACAGGCGTTATCTAATAACTGACACAAATGAACATATTTCCAAAGAGAAAGACACTCACAGATTTAGAAAACAAACTATGCTCATCTAAAAGGAAAGGTGGGGGGAGTGGATAAATTAAGGTTAGTGTTACTATATGTATACAAACACATATTATATACATATCTCAAAAAGACCTACCATATAGAAGGGAGGTGTGCGGAACCCTCTGTAACATTTTACATGGGAAGGGGATCTGTACTTGAATAGACATATATAATGTACAAATGAACCAGATTGTGTACACCTCGGACAAACAATATTCTAAGCTTTACTCCAATTAAAAAAATTTTTAAAACCAAGAAGAAATAATGAGACATAAACTTATGGGGGTTTCTCCATGCACATTCCAATATAATTTACAACCTAGGAACACGACTTCCAGAAAGGCTCTGCTGCCCTAGTACCCAGATTTGGGAATGGAGGAATGCTGCCTGCTTGAGGCCACTTCCCACAACAGCAGCTTTTAACCCATTACTAAAGGTCACTAAATATGCACCACACTTGCAGTTCGGGAAATGAGACCTGCTCTCTAAAAAAATTCTGGGCTGGAAAATCGACCAAAAAATTTAACAGAGGGCAAGCTTCCAAGAAGACAATTTCAAGAATTATATTGTACTCCCAACTGTTTCCTTTTTTTAGCAGAAAAGAAAACGGCAGAGAAAAATGATGAGTTTTATGAATTTTCAAAGACATGAAAACCCAAAGTACAAAAACCTATCAGCTCACACCAGCCAGAAAGGCCATTAGCATAAATGCTGCAAACAATAAATGCTGAAGCGATTGTGGAGAAATGCGTACCCTCGATTCTAAGGGGGACGTGGTAAGAGCCACTAATGAAAACACAAAGAAGGTGCTTTGATAAGGGTAACACGGTGCTACCAGTCAATCAATCACACCCACTGCTGGGCCTATCACCTGAGAAAATGAGAATCAAAAAGTCACAGGCTTGGGGCTTCCCTGGTGGTGCAGTGGTTGAGAGTCTGCCTGCCAATGCAGGGCACACGGGTTCGAGCCCCGGTCTGGGAAGATCCCACATGCCGCGGAGCAACTGGGCCCGTGAGCCACAACCACTGAGCCTGCGCGCATGGAGCCTGTGCTCGGCAACAAGAGAGGCCGCGATAGTGAGAGACCCACGCACCGTGATGAAGAGTGGCCCCCGCTCGCCTCAACTACAGAAAGCCCTCGCGCACAAACGAAGATCCAACACAGCCAAAAATAAATAAATAAATAAATAAATAAATAAATAAATAAATAAATATTAAAAAAAAAAGTCACAGGCTGGCAATCCTGCACTCCAACAATATTTACCATAGCCAACACTTGGAAGCAATGAAAATGTCCATCAACTGAGGAATGCACAAAGTAGAAGTGGTCCAAGTACACAGTGGAAGATTACTCCAATGAAAAATAAAAATTAAATTTAAAAATCGAACAAAAGTAAAGACACATCAGCTTGTGTGGGTTTGTCCGGGCACACTCCACTCTAATTTATAACCGAGAAACACCACAGGCCGCAAGGGCATTTCCCTAGTTACCAGGGTGGGGAACATAGAAAGGCTGCCACCCTCTGGCAGTTACCTGCAAAAACAGCTTTAAGGCCTGTGCTAATGGTCATTTCATAGGAAGAAGTAATGCAGGACCGTAAATGAAACATGCCCTCAATATGTCTTGAGGGAGGTAATGGCCAAAACATTTCAAAATGTGACACATACTTTAAGAGAACACTTTGAAGAACTAAGGGGTAATCACAGCTTGAAAAATAAAAAGGATATGCCTTAAAGCTCAGTTTCAACGGATTATGAGGCACATGCGAATTCAACCAAAAAGAGGTATCAGCTCACACTTGTCAGAAAAACCATCAGCAAGAAAACTACAAACAATAAATGCTGAAGCTGATGTGGAGAAATGCATACCCTCAACTTCAAGGGGGACGTAACTTGGAAAGGGCCACGAATGAGAACAGAATGGAGGTGCCTTAAAAAGGTAAACATTGAGCTACCATATGATCCAGCAGGCCCACTCCTCGACCTATAATCTAAGAAGAGAGAATTGGAAAGACACAGGCAGGCAAATCTGCATTGCACAGTATTACAATAGCCAAGATATGGAGGCAACCAAAAAGTCCACCAACAGATGGGTGGACAAAGAAGAACTCCTCCATGTACAGATGGAATATTCGCCAGTGAAAAAAATGAAACAATGCCATTTGCAGCACCACAGATGAGTCTAGACGAAATCACACCAACTGTAGTAAGTGAGAAAGTAAAAGACACATATCCTATCATATCACTTTTAGGAGTTACATAAAAATTGATACCAATGAAGATATTTCCACAGAGAAAGGCAATCACAGATTCATTAAAAAACTTATGGTTCACCAAATAGAAAGGGATGAGGATTGGATAATTTACCATATTGGGGTTAACAGAGATATACAAACCATGTGAAATATATAATCACCAAAGACGTACGGAAGACCAGGAGAAGACTACTCAACATTGTGTCATAACCTACATGGGAAAAGGATGCGAGGAAGAATAGATACACGTATATGTGTGAAAGAACCACATTTGCCCACCTAGAACAAACAAACCATTGTAATCAAATTTGCTTGGATAAAAAATAAAAAGTAAATTATAAATATGAACAACAAGTAATGAGACATAAACATAAAGGGCTTTTTCCTGGCACATTCCATTCTAATTTACAACCTAGAACACCACTTCCATTAAGGCTCTGTTTCCCCAGTTACCAAATTTGGTAAAGGAGAAATGATGCCACCTTGTGGCCGTTTCCTGCAAGAGCAGCTTTAAACTCACAGCTAATGGTCACTTAACATTCACAAGGACTCAGGGCTGTAAAGGACACCTGCCCTAAAAAATTGTGCTGAAGTAGGGAATGGACAAAAATTTCAAAACAGGCAAATGTTTCCAGAAGAGAGTATGAATATTAACGTTTTACTCACGCTCTTTTAAAAAAAAGGAAAATGGATAAAAGCTCAACCTCAGGGAGTGTTAGACCCATGAAATCTAATCTACAAAAAGTTTCAACTTACACCAGTCGACTGACCATCAGCAAAAAGTCTACAAACAATAAATGCTAACGGGGTTTTAGAGAACTGTGTACCCTCTCCCTGCTGGTGAGACGTAAAGGGGTAACGGCCAATAATGAGAACAGAAAGGAGCTGTGTTTAAAAGTAAAAATGGAGGTACCATTCAATCCAGCAGGCGCACCACTGGACCTCTCACCGGAGAAGACAAGAATCGAGAAGACACAGGCCGCAAAAGCTTCAGTGCAGCCTTATTCACAATAGCCAAGACAGTGAAGGAATCAAAATGTCCAACAACAGGTGAATAGATAAAGAAGAAGTGGTCCATGTACACAATGGAATATTAGCCATGGAAAACAATGAACCATTGTTCTTTGAGGCACCACAAATGAGTCTGGAGATAATCACGAAACATGAGGTAAGTCCGAAAGCAAAAGACCTATATTCTATGATATCACTTACAGGCGTTATCTAATAACTGACACAAATGAACATATTTCCAAAGAGAAAGACACTCACAGATTTAGAAAACAAACTATGCTCATCTAAAAGGAAAGGTGGGGGGAGTGGATAAATTAAGGTTAGTGTTACTATATGTATACAAACACATATTATATACATATCTCAAAAAGACCTACCATATAGAAGGGAGGTGTGCGGAACCCTCTGTAACATTTTACATGGGAAGGGGATCTGTACTTGAATAGACATATATAATGTACAAATGAACCAGATTGTGTACACCTCGGACAAACAATATTCTAAGCTTTACTCCAATTAAAGAAATTTTTAAAACCAAGAAGAAATAATGAGACATAAACTTATGGGGGTTTCTCCATGCACATTCCAATATAATTTACAACCTAGGAACACGACTTCCAGAAAGGCTCTGCTGCCCTAGTACCCAGATTTGGGAATGGAGGAATGCTGCCTGCTTGAGGCCACTTCCCACAACAGCAGCTTTTAACCCATTACTAAAGGTCACTAAATATGCACCACACTTGCAGTTCGGGAAATGAGACCTGCTCTCTAAAAAAATTCTGGGCTGGAAAATCGACCAAAAAATTTAACAGAGGGCAAGCTTCCAAGAAGACAATTTCAAGAATTATATTGTACTCCCAACTGTTTCCTTTTTTTAGCAGAAAAGAAAACGGCAGAGAAAAATGATGAGTTTTATGAATTTTCAAAGACATGAAAACCCAAAGTACAAAAACCTATCAGCTCACACCAGCCAGAAGGGCCATTAGCATAAATGCTGCAAACAATAAATGCTGAAGCGATTGTGGAGAAATGCGTACCCTCGATTCTAAGGGGGACGTGGTAAGAGCCACTAATGAAAACACAAAGAAGGTGCTTTGATAAGGGTAACACGGTGCTACCAGTCAATCAATCACACCCACTGCTGGGCCTATCACCTGAGAAAATGAGAATCAAAAAGTCACAGGCTTGGGGCTTCCCTGGTGGTGCAGTGGTTGAGAGTCTGCCTGCCAATGCAGGGCACACGGGTTTGAGCCCCGGTCTGGGAAGATCCCACATGCCGCGGAGCAACTGGGCCCGTGAGCCACAACCACTGAGCCTGCGCGCATGGAGCCTGTGCTCGGCAACAAGAGAGGCCGCGATAGTGAGAGACCCACGCACCGCGATGAAGAGTGGCCCCCGCTCGCCTCAACTACAGAAAGCCCTCGCGCACAAACGAAGATCCAACACAGCCAAAAATAAATAAATAAATAAATAAATAAATAAATAAATAAATATTAAGAAAAAAAGTCACAGGCTGGCAATCCTGCACTCCAACAATATTTACCATAGCCAACACTTGGAAGCAATGAAAATGTCCATCAACTGAGGAATGCACAAAGTAGAAGTGGTCCAAGTACACAGTGGAAGATTACTCCAATAAAAAATAAAAATTAAATTTAAAAATCGAACAAAAGTAAAGACACATCAGCTTGTGTGGGTTTGTCCGGGCACACTCCACTCTAATTTATAACCGAGAAACACCACAGGCCGCAAGGGCATTTCCCTAGTTACCAGGGTGGGGAACATAGAATGGCCGCCACCCTCTGGCAGTTACCTGCAAAAACAGCTTTAAGGCCTGTGCTAATGGTCATTTCATAGGAAGAAGTAATGCAGGACCGTAAATGAAACATGCCCTCAATATGTCTTGAGGGAGGTAATGGCCAAAACATTTCAAAATGTGACACATACTTTAAGAGAACACTTTGAAGAACTAAGGGGTAAGCACAGCTTGAAAAATAAAAAGGATATGCCTTAAAGCTCAGTTTCAACGGATTATGAGGCACATGCGAATTCAACCAAAAAGAGGTATCAGCTCACACTTGTCAGAAAAACCATCAGCAAGAAAACTACAAACAATAAATGCTGAAGCTGATGTGGAGAAATGCATACCCTCAACTTCAAGGGGGACGTAACTTGGAAAGGGCCACGAATGAGAACAGAATGGAGGTGCCTTAAAAAGGTAAAGATTGAGCTACCATATGATCCAGCAGGCCCACTCCTCGACCTATAATCTAAGAAGAGAGAATTGGAAAGACACAGGCAGGCAAATCTGCATTGCACAGTATTACAATAGCCAAGATATGGAGGTAACCAAAAAGTCCACCAACAGATGGGTGGACAAAGAAGAACTCCTCCATGTATAGATGGAATATTCGCCAGTGAAAAAAATGAAACAATGCCATTTGCAGCACCATAGATGAGTCTAGACGAAATCACACCACCTGTAGTAAGTGAGAAAGTAAAAGACACATATCCTATCATATCACTTTTAGGAGTTACATAAAAATTGATACCAATGAAGATATTTCCACAGAGAAAGGCAATCACAGATTCATTAAAAAACTTATGGTTCACCAAATAGAAAGGGATGAGGATTGGATAATTTACCATATTGGGGTTAACAGAGATATACAAACCATGTGAAATATATAATCACCAAAGACGTACGGAAGACCAGGAGAAGACTACTCAACATTGTGTCATAACCTACATGGGAAAAGGATGCGAGGAAGAATAGATACACGTATATGTGTGAAAGAACCACATTTGCCCACCTAGAACAAACAAACCATTGTAATCAAATTTGCTTGGATAAAAAATAAAAAGTAAATTATAAATATGAACAACAAGTAATGAGACATAAACATAAAGGGCTTTTTCCTGGCACATTCCATTCTAATTTACAACCTAGAACACCACTTCCATTAAGGCTCTGTTTCCCCAGTTACCAAATTTGGTAAAGGAGAAATGATGCCACCTTGTGGCCGTTTCCTGCAAGAGCAGCTTTAAACTCACAGCTAAGGGTCACTTAACATTCACAAGGACTCAGGGCTGTAAAGGACACCTGCCCTAAAAAATTGTGCTGAAGTAGGGAATGGACAAAAATTTCAAAACAGGCAAATGTTTCCAGAAGAGAGTATGAATATTAACGTTTTACTCACGCTCTTTTAAAAAAAAGGAAAATGGATAAAAGCTCAACCTCAGGGAGTGTTAGACCCATGAAATCTAATCTACAAAAAGTTTCAACTTACACCAGTCGACTGACCATCAGCAAAAAGTCTACAAACAATAAATGCTGACGGGGTTTTAGAGAACTGTGTACCCTCTCCCTGCTGGTGAGACGTAAAGGGGTAACGGCCAATAATGAGAACAGAAAGGAGCTGTGTTTAAAAGTAAAAATGGAGGTACCATTCAATCCAGCAGGCGCACCATTGGACCTCTCACCGGAGAAGACAAGAATCGAGAAGACACAGGCCGCAAAAGCTTCAGTGCAGCCTTATTCACAATAGCCAAGACAGTGAAGGAATCAAAATGTCCAACAACAGGTGAATAGATAAAGAAGAAGTGGTCCATGTACACAATGGAATATTAGCCATGGAAAACAATGAACCATTGTTCTTTGAGGCACCACAAATGAGTCTGGAGATAATCACGAAACATGAGGTAAGTCCGAAAGCAAAAGACCTATATTCTATGATATCACTTACAGGCGTTATCTAATAACTGACACAAATGAACATATTTCCAAAGAGAAAGACACTCACAGATTTAGAAAACAAACTATGCTCATCTAAAAGGAAAGGTGGGGGGAGTGGATAAATTAAGGTTAGTGTTACTATATGTATACAAACACATATTATATACATATCTCAAAAAGACCTACCATATGGAAGGGAGGTGTGCGGAACCCTCTGTAACATTTTACATGGGAAGGGGATCTGTACTTGAATAGACATATATAATGTACAAATGAACCAGATTGTGTACACCTCGGACAAACAATATTCTAAGCTTTACTCCAATTAAAGAAATTTTTAAAACCAAGAAGAAATAATGAGACATAAACTTATGGGGGTTTCTCCATGCACATTCCAATATAATTTACAACCTAGGAACACGACTTCCAGAAAGGCTCTGCTGCCCTAGTACCCAGATTTGGGAATGGAGGAATGCTGCCTGCTTGAGGCCACTTCCCACAACAGCAGCTTTTAACCCATTACTAAAGGTCACTAAATATGCACCACACTTGCAGTTCGGGAAATGAGACCTGCTCTCTAAAAAAATTCTGGGCTGGAAAATCGACCAAAAAATTTAACAGAGGGCAAGCTTCCAAGAAGACAATTTCAAGAATTATATTGTACTCCCAACTGTTTCCTTTTTTTAGCAGAAAAGAAAACGGCAGAGAAAAATGATGAGTTTTATGAATTTTCAAAGACATGAAAACCCAAAGTACAAAAACCTATCAGCTCACACCAGCCAGAAAGGCCATTAGCATAAATGCTGCAAACAATAAATGCTGAAGCGATTGTGGAGAAATGCGTACCCTCGATTCTAAGGGGGACGTGGTAAGAGCCACTAATGAAAACACAAAGAAGGTGCTTTGATAAGGGTAACACGGTGCTACCAGTCAATCAATCACACCCACTGCTGGGCCTATCACCTGAGAAAATGAGAATCAAAAAGTCACAGGCTTGGGGCTTCCCTGGTGGTGCAGTGGTTGAGAGTCTGCCTGCCAATGCAGGGCACACGGGTTCGAGCCCCGGTCTGGGAAGATCCCACATGCCGCGGAGCAACTGGGCCCGTGAGCCACAACCACTGAGCCTGCGCGCATGGAGCCTGTGCTCGGCAACAAGAGAGGCCGCGATAGTGAGAGACCCACGCACCGTGATGAAGAGTGACCCCCGCTCGCCTCAACTACAGAAAGCCCTCGCGCACAAACGAAGATCCAACACAGCCAAAAATAAATAAATAAATAAATAAATAAATAAATAAATAAATAAATATTAAAAAAAAAAGTCACAGGCTGGCAATCCTGCACTCCAACAATATTTACCATAGCCAACACTTGGAAGCAATGAAAATGTAAATCAACTGAGGAATGCACAAAGTAGAAGTGGTCCAAGTACACAGTGGAAGATTACTCCAATGAAAAATAAAAATTAAATTTAAAAATCGAACAAAAGTAAAGACACATCAGCTTGTGTGGGTTTGTCCGGGCACACTCCACTCTAATTTATAACCGAGAAACACCACAGGCCGCAAGGGCATTTCCCTAGTTACCAGGGTGGGGAACATAGAAAGGCTGCCACCCTCTGGCAGTTACCTGCAAAAACAGCTTTAAGGCCTGTGCTAATGGTCATTTCATAGGAAGAAGTAATGCAGGACCGTAAATGAAACATGCCCTCAATATGTCTTGAGGGAGGTAATGGCCAAAACATTTCAAAATGTGACACATACTTTAAGAGAACACTTTGAAGAACTAAGGGGTAATCACAGCTTGAAAAATAAAAAGGATATGCCTTAAAGCTCAGTTTCAACGGATTATGAGGCACATGCGAATTCAACCAAAAAGAGGTATCAGCTCACACTTGTCAGAAAAACCATCAGCAAGAAAACTACAAACAATAAATGCTGAAGCTGATGTGGAGAAATGCATACCCTCAACTTCAAGGGGGACGTAACTTGGAAAGGGCCACGAATGAGAACAGAATGGAGGTGCCTTAAAAAGGTAAACATTGAGCTACCATATGATCCAGCAGGCCCACTCCTCGACCTATAATCTAAGAAGAGAGAATTGGAAAGACACAGGCAGGCAAATCTGCATTGCACAGTATTACAATAGCCAAGATATGGAGGTAACCAAAAAGTCCACCAACAGATGGGTGGACAAAGAAGAACTCCTCCATGTATAGATGGAATATTCGCCAGTGAAAAAAATGAAACAATGCCATTTGCAGCACCATAGATGAGTCTAGACGAAATCACACCACCTGTAGTAAGTGAGAAAGTAAAAGACACATATCCTATCATATCACTTTTAGGAGTTACATAAAAATTGATACCAATGAAGATATTTCCACAGAGAAAGGCAATCACAGATTCATTAAAAAACTTATGGTTCACCAAATAGAAAGGGATGAGGATTGGATAATTTACCATATTGGGGTTAACAGAGATATACAAACCATGTGAAATATATAATCACCAAAGACGTACGGAAGACCAGGAGAAGACTACTCAACATTGTGTCATAACCTACATGGGAAAAGGATGCGAGGAAGAATAGATACACGTATATGTGTGAAAGAACCACATTTGCCCACCTAGAACAAACAAACCATTGTAATCAAATTTGCTTGGATAAAAAATAAAAAGTAAATTATAAATATGAACAACAAGTAATGAGACATAAACATAAAGGGCTTTTTCCTGGCACATTCCATTCTAATTTACAACCTAGAACACCACTTCCATTAAGGCTCTGTTTCCCCAGTTACCAAATTTGGTAAAGGAGAAATGATGCCACCTTGTGGCCGTTTCCTGCAAGAGCAGCTTTAAACTCACAGCTAAGGGTCACTTAACATTCACAAGGACTCAGGGCTGTAAAGGACACCTGCCCTAAAAAATTGTGCTGAAGTAGGGAATGGACAAAAATTTCAAAACAGGCAAATGTTTCCAGAAGAGAGTATGAATATTAACGTTTTACTCACGCTCTTTTAAAAAAAAGGAAAATGGATAAAAGCTCAACCTCAGGGAGTGTTAGACCCATGCAATCTAATCTACAAAAAGTTTCAACTTACACCAGTCGACTGACCATCAGCAAAAAGTCTACAAACAATAAATGCTGACGGGGTTTTAGAGAACTGTGTACCCTCTCCCTGCTGGTGAGACGTAAAGGGGTAACGGCCAATAATGAGAACAGAAAGGAGCTGTGTTTAAAAGTAAAAATGGAGGTACCATTCAATCCAGCAGGCGCACCATTGGACCTCTCACCGGAGAAGACAAGAATCGAGAAGACACAGGCCGCAAAAGCTTCAGTGCAGCCTTATTCACAATAGCCAAGACAGTGAAGGAATCAAAATGTCCAACAACAGGTGAATAGATAAAGAAGAAGTGGTCCATGTACACAATGGAATATTAGCCATGGAAAACAATGAACCATTGTTCTTTGAGGCACCACAAATGAGTCTGGAGATAATCACGAAACATGAGGTAAGTCCGAAAGCAAAAGACCTATATTCTATGATATCACTTACAGGCGTTATCTAATAACTGACACAAATGAACATATTTCCAAAGAGAAAGACACTCACAGATTTAGAAAACAAACTATGCTCATCTAAAAGGAAAGGTGGGGGGAGTGGATAAATTAAGGTTAGTGTTACTATATGTATACAAACACATATTATATACATATCTCAAAAAGACCTACCATATAGAAGGGAGGTGTGCGGAACCCTCTGTAACATTTTACATGGGAAGGGGATCTGTACTTGAATAGACATATATAATGTACAAATGAACCAGATTGTGTACACCTCGGACAAACAATATTCTAAGCTTTACTCCAATTAAAAAAATTTTTAAAACCAAGAAGAAATAATGAGACATAAACTTATGGGGGTTTCTCCATGCACATTCCAATATAATTTACAACCTAGGAACACGACTTCCAGAAAGGCTCTGCTGCCCTAGTACCCAGATTTGGGAATGGAGGAATGCTGCCTGCTTGAGGCCACTTCCCACAACAGCAGCTTTTAACCCATTACTAAAGGTCACTAAATATGCACCACACTTGCAGTTCGGGAAATGAGACCTGCTCTCTAAAAAAATTCTGGGCTGGAAAATCGACCAAAAAATTTAACTGAGGGCAAGCTTCCAAGAAGACAATTTCAAGAATTATATTGTACTCCCAACTGTTTCCGTTTTTTAGCAGAAAAGAAAACGGCAGAGAAAAATGATGAGTTTTATGAATTTTCAAAGACATGAAAACCCAAAGTACAAAAACCTATCAGCTCACACCAGCCAGAAGGGCCATTAGCATAAATGCTGCAAACAATAAATGCTGAAGCGATTGTGGAGAAATGCGTACCCTCGATTCTAAGGGGGACGTGGTAAGAGCCACTAATGAAAACACAAAGAAGGTGCTTTGATAAGGGTAACACGGTGCTACCAGTCAATCAATCACACCCACTGCTGGGCCTATCACCTGAGAAAATGAGAATCAAAAAGTCACAGGCTTGGGGCTTCCCTGGTGGTGCAGTGGTTGAGAGTCTGCCTGCCAATGCAGGGCACACGGGTTCGAGCCCCGGTCTGGGAAGATCCCACATGCCGCGGAGCAACTGGGCCCGTGAGCCACAACCACTGAGCCTGCGCGCATGGAGCCTGTGCTCGGCAACAAGAGAGGCCGCGATAGTGAGAGACCCACGCACCGTGATGAAGAGTGGCCCCCGCTCGCCTCAACTACAGAAAGCCCTCGCGCACAAACGAAGATCCAACACAGCCAAAAATAAATAAATAAATAAATAAATAAATAAATAAATAAATAAATATTAAAAAAAAAAGTCACAGGCTGGCAATCCTGCACTCCAACAATATTTACCATAGCCAACACTTGGAAGCAATGAAAATGTCCATCAACTGAGGAATGCACAAAGTAGAAGTGGTCCAAGTACACAGTGGAAGATTACTCCAATGAAAAATAAAAATTAAATTTAAAAATCGAACAAAAGTAAAGACACATCAGCTTGTGTGGGTTTGTCCGGGCACACTCCACTCTAATTTATAACCGAGAAACACCACAGGCCGCAAGGGCATTTCCCTAGTTACCAGGGTGGGGAACATAGAAAGGCTGCCACCCTCTGGCAGTTACCTGCAAAAACAGCTTTAAGGCCTGTGCTAATGGTCATTTCATAGGAAGAAGTAATGCAGGACCGTAAATGAAACATGCCCTCAATATGTCTTGAGGGAGGTAATGGCCAAAACATTTCAAAATGTGACACATACTTTAAGAGAACACTTTGAAGAACTAAGGGGTAATCACAGCTTGAAAAATAAAAAGGATATGCCTTAAAGCTCAGTTTCAACGGATTATGAGGCACATGCGAATTCAACCAAAAAGAGGTATCAGCTCACACTTGTCAGAAAAACCATCAGCAAGAAAACTACAAACAATAAATGCTGAAGCTGATGTGGAGAAATGCATACCCTCAACTTCAAGGGGGACGTAACTTGGAAAGGGCCACGAATGAGAACAGAATGGAGGTGCCTTAAAAAGGTAAACATTGAGCTACCATATGATCCAGCAGGCCCACTCCTCGACCTATAATCTAAGAAGAGAGAATTGGAAAGACACAGGCAGGCAAATCTGCATTGCACAGTATTACAATAGCCAAGATATGGAGGTAACCAAAAAGTCCACCAACAGATGGGTGGACAAAGAAGAACTCCTCCATGTATAGATGGAATATTCGCCAGTGAAAAAAATGAAACAATGCCATTTGCAGCACCATAGATGAGTCTAGACGAAATCACACCACCTGTAGTAAGTGAGAAAGTAAAAGACACATATCCTATCATATCACTTTTAGGAGTTACATAAAAATTGATACCAATGAAGATATTTCCACAGAGAAAGGCAATCACAGATTCATTAAAAAACTTATGGTTCACCAAATAGAAAGGGATGAGGATTGGATAATTTACCATATTGGGGTTAACAGAGATATACAAACCATGTGAAATATATAATCACCAAAGACGTACGGAAGACCAGGAGAAGACTACTCAACATTGTGTCATAACCTACATGGGAAAAGGATGCGAGGAAGAATAGATACACGTATATGTGTGAAAGAACCACATTTGCCCACCTAGAACAAACAAACCATTGTAATCAAATTTGCTTGGATAAAAAATAAAAAGTAAATTATAAATATGAACAACAAGTAATGAGACATAAACATAAAGGGCTTTTTCCTGGCACATTCCATTCTAATTTACAACCTAGAACACCACTTCCATTAAGGCTCTGTTTCCCCAGTTACCAAATTTGGTAAAGGAGAAATGATGCCACCTTGTGGCCGTTTCCTGCAAGAGCAGCTTTAAACTCACAGCTAAGGGTCACTTAACATTCACAAGGACTCAGGGCTGTAAAGGACACCTGCCCTAAAAAATTGTGCTGAAGTAGGGAATGGACAAAAATTTCAAAACAGGCAAATGTTTCCAGAAGAGAGTATGAATATTAACGTTTTACTCACGCTCTTTTAAAAAAAAGGAAAATGGATAAAAGCTCAACCTCAGGGAGTGTTAGACCCATGCAATCTAATCTACAAAAAGTTTCAACTTACACCAGTCGACTGACCATCAGCAAAAAGTCTACAAACAATAAATGCTGACGGGGTTTTAGAGAACTGTGTACCCTCTCCCTGCTGGTGAGACGTAAAGGGGTAACAGCCAATAATGAGAACAGAAAGGAGCTGTGTTTAAAAGTAAAAATGGAGGTACCATTCAATCCAGCAGGCGCACCATTGGACCTCTCACCGGAGAAGACAAGAATCGAGAAGACACAGGCCGCAAAAGCTTCAGTGCAGCCTTATTCACAATAGCCAAGACAGTGAAGGAATCAAAATGTCCAACAACAGGTGAATAGATAAAGAAGAAGTGGTCCATGTACACAATGGAATATTAGCCATGGAAAACAATGAACCATTGTTCTTTGAGGCACCACAAATGAGTCTGGAGATAATCACGAAACATGAGGTAAGTCCGAAAGCAAAAGACCTATATTCTATGATATCACTTACAGGCGTTATCTAATAACTGACACAAATGAACATATTTCCAAAGAGAAAGACACTCACAGATTTAGAAAACAAACTATGCTCATCTAAAAGGAAAGGTGGGGGGAGTGGATAAATTAAGGTTAGTGTTACTATATGTATACAAACACATATTATATACATATCTCAAAAAGACCTACCATATAGAAGGGAGGTGTGCGGAACCCTCTGTAACATTTTACATGGGAAGGGGATCTGTACTTGAATAGACATATATAATGTACAAATGAACCAGATTGTGTACACCTCGGACAAACAATATTCTAAGCTTTACTCCAATTAAAAAAATTTTTAAAACCAAGAAGAAATAATGAGACATAAACTTATGGGGGTTTCTCCATGCACATTCCAATATAATTTACAACCTAGGAACACGACTTCCAGAAAGGCTCTGCTGCCCTAGTACCCAGATTTGGGAATGGAGGAATGCTGCCTGCTTGAGGCCACTTCCCACAACAGCAGCTTTTAACCCATTACTAAAGGTCACTAAATATGCACCACACTTGCAGTTCGGGAAATGAGACCTGCTCTCTAAAAAAATTCTGGGCTGGAAAATCGACCAAAAAATTTAACAGAGGGCAAGCTTCCAAGAAGACAATTTCAAGAATTATATTGTACTCCCAACTGTTTCCTTTTTTTAGCAGAAAAGAAAACGGCAGAGAAAAATGATGAGTTTTATGAATTTTCAAAGACATGAAAACCCAAAGTACAAAAACCTATCAGCTCACACCAGCCAGAAAGGCCATTAGCATAAATGCTGCAAACAATAAATGCTGAAGCGATTGTGGAGAAATGCGTACCCTCGATTCTAAGGGGGACGTGGTAAGAGCCACTAATGAAAACACAAAGAAGGTGCTTTGATAAGGGTAACACGGTGCTACCAGTCAATCAATCACACCCACTGCTGGGCCTATCACCTGAGAAAATGAGAATCAAAAAGTCACAGGCTTGGGGCTTCCCTGGTGGTGCAGTGGTTGAGAGTCTGCCTGCCAATGCAGGGCACACGGGTTCGAGCCCCGGTCTGGGAAGATCCCACATGCCGCGGAGCAACTGGGCCCGTGAGCCACAACCACTGAGCCTGCGCGCATGGAGCCTGTGCTCCGCAACAAGAGAGGCCGCGATAGTGAGAGACCCACGCACCGTGATGAAGAGTGGCCCCCGCTCGCCTCAACTACAGAAAGCCCTCGCGCACAAACGAAGATCCAACACAGCCAAAAATAAATAAATAAATAAATAAATAAATAAATAAATAAATAAATATTAAAAAAAAAGTCACAGGCTGGCAATCCTGCACTCCAACAATATTTACCATAGCCAACACTTGGAAGCAATGAAAATGTCCATCAACTGAGGAATGCACAAAGTAGAAGTGGTCCAAGTACACAGTGGAAGATTACTCCAATGAAAAATAAAAATTAAATTTAAAAATCGAACAAAAGTAAAGACACATCAGCTTGTGTGGGTTTGTCCGGGCACACTCCACTCTAATTTATAACCGAGAAACACCACAGGCCGCAAGGGCATTTCCCTAGTTACCAGGGTGGGGAACATAGAAAGGCTGCCACCCTCTGGCAGTTACCTGCAAAAACAGCTTTAAGGCCTGTGCTAATGGTCATTTCATAGGAAGAAGTAATGCAGGACCGTAAATGAAACATGCCCTCAATATGTCTTGAGGGAGGTAATGGCCAAAACATTTCAAAATGTGACACATACTTTAAGAGAACACTTTGAAGAACTAAGGGGTAATCACAGCTTGAAAAATAAAAAGGATATGCCTTAAAGCTCAGTTTCAACGGATTATGAGGCACATGCGAATTCAACCAAAAAGAGGTATCAGCTCACACTTGTCAGAAAAACCATCAGCAAGAAAACTACAAACAATAAATGCTGAAGCTGATGTGGAGAAATGCATACCCTCAACTTCAAGGGGGACGTAACTTGGAAAGGGCCACGAATGAGAACAGAATGGAGGTGCCTTAAAAAGGTAAACATTGAGCTACCATATGATCCAGCAGGCCCACTCCTCGACCTATAATCTAAGAAGAGAGAATTGGAAAGACACAGGCAGGCAAATCTGCATTGCACAGTATTACAATAGCCAAGATATGGAGGTAACCAAAAAGTCCACCAACAGATGGGTGGACAAAGAAGAACTCCTCCATGTATAGATGGAATATTCGCCAGTGAAAAAAATGAAACAATGCCATTTGCAGCACCATAGATGAGTCTAGACGAAATCACACCACCTGTAGTAAGTGAGAAAGTAAAAGACACATATCCTATCATATCACTTTTAGGAGTTACATAAAAATTGATACCAATGAAGATATTTCCACAGAGAAAGGCAATCACAGATTCATTAAAAAACTTATGGTTCACCAAATAGAAAGGGATGAGGATTGGATAATTTACCATATTGGGGTTAACAGAGATATACAAACCATGTGAAATATATAATCACCAAAGACGTACGGAAGACCAGGAGAAGACTACTCAACATTGTGTCATAACCTACATGGGAAAAGGATGCGAGGAAGAATAGATACACGTATATGTGTGAAAGAACCACATTTGCCCACCTAGAACAAACAAAGCATTGTAATCAAATTTGCTTGGATAAAAAATAAAAAGTAAATTATAAATATGAACAACAAGTAATGAGACATAAACATAAAGGGCTTTTTCCTGGCACATTCCATTCTAATTTACAACCTAGAACACCACTTCCATTAAGGCTCTGTTTCCCCAGTTACCAAATTTGGTAAAGGAGAAATGATGCCACCTTGTGGCCGTTTCCTGCAAGAGCAGCTTTAAACTCACAGCTAAGGGTCACTTAACATTCACAAGGACTCAGGGCTGTAAAGGACACCTGCCCTAAAAAATTGTGCTGAAGTAGGGAATGGACAAAAATTTCAAAACAGGCAAATGTTTCCAGAAGAGAGTATGAATATTAACGTTTTACTCACGCTCTTTTAAAAAAAAGGAAAATGGATAAAAGCTCAACCTCAGGGAGTGTTAGACCCATGCAATCTAATCTACAAAAAGTTTCAACTTACACCAGTCGACTGACCATCAGCAAAAAGTCTACAAACAATAAATGCTGACGGGGTTTTAGAGAACTGTGTACCCTCTCCCTGCTGGTGAGACGTAAAGGGGTAACGGCCAATAATGAGAACAGAAAGGAGCTGTGTTTAAAAGTAAAAATGGAGGTACCATTCAATCCAGCAGGCGCACCATTGGACCTCTCACCGGAGAAGACAAGAATCGAGAAGACACAGGCCGCAAAAGCTTCAGTGCAGCCTTATTCACAATAGCCAAGACAGTGAAGGAATCAAAATGTCCAACAACAGGTGAATAGATAAAGAAGAAGTGGTCCATGTACACAATGGAATATTAGCCATGGAAAACAATGAACCATTGTTCTTTGAGGCACCACAAATGAGTCTGGAGATAATCACGAAACATGAGGTAAGTCCGAAAGCAAAAGACCTATATTCTATGATATCACTTACAGGCGTTATCTAATAACTGACACAAATGAACATATTTCCAAAGAGAAAGACACTCACAGATTTAGAAAACAAACTATGCTCATCTAAAAGGAAAGGTGGGGGGAGTGGATAAATTAAGGTTAGTGTTACTATATGTATACAAACACATATTATATACATATCTCAAAAAGACCTACCATATAGAAGGGAGGTGTGCGGAACCCTCTGTAACATTTTACATGGGAAGGGGATCTGTACTTGAATAGACATATATAATGTACAAATGAACCAGATTGTGTACACCTCGGACAAACAATATTCTAAGCTTTACTCCAATTAAAAAAATTTTTAAAACCAAGAAGAAATAATGAGACATAAACTTATGGGGGTTTCTCCATGCACATTCCAATATAATTTACAACCTAGGAACACGACTTCCAGAAAGGCTCTGCTGCCCTAGTACCCAGATTTGGGAATGGAGGAATGCTGCCTGCTTGAGGCCACTTCCCACAACAGCAGCTTTTAACCCATTACTAAAGGTCACTAAATATGCACCACACTTGCAGTTCGGGAAATGAGACCTGCTCTCTAAAAAAATTCTGGGCTGGAAAATCGACCAAAAAATTTAACTGAGGGCAAGCTTCCAAGAAGACAATTTCAAGAATTATATTGTACTCCCAACTGTTTCCGTTTTTTAGCAGAAAAGAAAACGGCAGAGAAAAATGATGAGTTTTATGAATTTTCAAAGACATGAAAACCCAAAGTACAAAAACCTATCAGCTCACACCAGCCAGAAGGGCCATTAGCATAAATGCTGCAAACAATAAATGCTGAAGCGATTGTGGAGAAATGCGTACCCTCGATTCTAAGGGGGACGTGGTAAGAGCCACTAATGAAAACACAAAGAAGGTGCTTTGATAAGGGTAACACGGTGCTACCAGTCAATCAATCACACCCACTGCTGGGCCTATCACCTGAGAAAATGAGAATCAAAAAGTCACAGGCTTGGGGCTTCCCTGGTGGTGCAGTGGTTGAGAGTCTGCCTGCCAATGCAGGGCACACGGGTTCGAGCCCCGGTCTGGGAAGATCCCACATGCCGCGGAGCAACTGGGCCCGTGAGCCACAACCACTGAGCCTGCGCGCATGGAGCCTGTGCTCGGCAACAAGAGAGGCCGCGATAGTGAGAGACCCACGCACCGTGATGAAGAGTGGCCCCTGCTCGCCTCAACTACAGAAAGCCCTCGCGCACAAACGAAGATCCAACACAGCCAAAAATAAATAAATAAATAAATAAATAAATAAATAAATAAATAAATATTAAAAAAAAAGTCACAGGCTGGCAATCCTGCACTCCAACAATATTTACCATAGCCAACACTTGGAAGCAATGAAAATGTCCATCAACTGAGGAATGCACAAAGTAGAAGTGGTCCAAGTACACAGTGGAAGATTACTCCAATGAAAAATAAAAATTAAATTTAAAAATCGAACAAAAGTAAAGACACATCAGCTTGTGTGGGTTTGTTCGGGCACACTCCACTCTAATTTATAACCGAGAAACACCACAGGCCGCAAGGGCATTTCCCTAGTTACCAGGGTGGGGAACATAGAAAGGCTGCCACCCTCTGGCAGTTACCTGCAAAAACAGCTTTAAGGCCTGTGCTAATGGTCATTTCATAGGAAGAAGTAATGCAGGACCGTAAATGAAACATGCCCTCAATATGTCTTGAGGGAGGTAATGGCCAAAACATTTCAAAATGTGACACATACTTTAAGAGAACACTTTGAAGAACTAAGGGGTAATCACAGCTTGAAAAATAAAAAGGATATGCCTTAAAGCTCAGTTTCAACGGATTATGAGGCACATGCGAATTCAACCAAAAAGAGGTATCAGCTCACACTTGTCAGAAAAACCATCAGCAAGAAAACTACAAACAATAAATGCTGAAGCTGATGTGGAGAAATGCATACCCTCAACTTCAAGGGGGACGTAACTTGGAAAGGGCCACGAATGAGAACAGAATGGAGGTGCCTTAAAAAGGTAAACATTGAGCTACCATATGATCCAGCAGGCCCACTCCTCGACCTATAATCTAAGAAGAGAGAATTGGAAAGACACAGGCAGGCAAATCTGCATTGCACAGTATTACAATAGCCAAGATATGGAGGTAACCAAAAAGTCCACCAACAGATGGGTGGACAAAGAAGAACTCCTCCATGTATAGATGGAATATTCGCCAGTGAAAAAAATGAAACAATGCCATTTGCAGCACCAGAGATGAGTCTAGACGAAATCACACCACCTGTAGTAAGTGAGAAAGTAAAAGACACATATCCTATCATATCACTTTTAGGAGTTACATAAAAATTGATACCAATGAAGATATTTCCACAGAGAAAGGCAATCACAGATTCATTAAAAAACTTATGGTTCACCAAATAGAAAGGGATGAGGATTGGATAATTTACCATATTGGGGTTAACAGAGATATACAAACCATGTGAAATATATAATCACCAAAGACGTACGGAAGACCAGGAGAAGACTACTCAACATTGTGTCATAACCTACATGGGAAAAGGATGCGAGGAAGAATAGATACACGTATATGTGTGAAAGAACCACATTTGCCCACCTAGAACAAACAAACCATTGTAATCAAATTTGCTTGGATAAAAAATAAAAAGTAAATTATAAATATGAACAACAAGTAATTAGACATAAACATAAAGGGCTTTTTCCTGGCACATTCCATTCTAATTTACAACCTAGAACACCACTTCCATTAAGGCTCTGTTTCCCCAGTTACCAAATTTGGTAAAGGAGAAATGATGCCACCTTGTGGCCGTTTCCTGCAAGAGCAGCTTTAAACTCACAGCTAAGGGTCACTTAACATTCACAAGGACTCAGGGCTGTAAAGGACACCTGCCCTAAAAAATTGTGCTGAAGTAGGGAATGGACAAAAATTTCAAAACAGGCAAATGTTTCCAGAAGAGAGTATGAATATTAACGTTTTACTCACGCTCTTTTAAAAAAAAGGAAAATGGATAAAAGCTCAACCTCAGGGAGTGTTAGACCCATGCAATCTAATCTACAAAAAGTTTCAACTTACACCAGTCGACTGACCATCAGCAAAAAGTCTACAAACAATAAATGCTGACGGGGTTTTAGAGAACTGTGTACCCTCTCCCTGCTGGTGAGACGTAAAGGGGTAACGGCCAATAATGAGAACAGAAAGGAGCTGTGTTTAAAAGTAAAAATGGAGGTACCATTCAATCCAGCAGGCGCACCATTGGACCTCTCACCGGAGAAGACAAGAATCGAGAAGACACAGGCCGCAAAAGCTTCAGTGCAGCCTTATTCACAATAGCCAAGACAGTGAAGGAATCAAAATGTCCAACAACAGGTGAATAGATAAAGAAGAAGTGGTCCATGTACACAATGGAATATTAGCCATGGAAAACAATGAACCATTGTTCTTTGAGGCACCACAAATGAGTCTGGAGATAATCACGAAACATGAGGTAAGTCCGAAAGCAAAAGACCTATATTCTATGATATCACTTACAGGCGTTATCTAATAACTGACACAAATGAACATATTTCCACAGAGAAAGACACTCACAGATTTAGAAAACAAACTATGCTCATCTAAAAGGAAAGGTGGGGGGAGTGGATAAATTAAGGTTAGTGTTACTATATGTATACAAACACATATTATATACATATCTCAAAAAGACCTACCATATAGAAGGGAGGTGTGCGGAACCCTCTGTAACATTTTACATGGGAAGGGGATCTGTACTTGAATAGACATATATAATGTACAAATGAACCAGATTGTGTACACCTCGGACAAACAATATTCTAAGCTTTACTCCAATTAAAGAAATTTTTAAAACCAAGAAGAAATAATGAGACATAAACTTATGGGGGTTTCTCCATGCACATTCCAATATAATTTACAACCTAGGAACACGACTTCCAGAAAGGCTCTGCTGCCCTAGTACCCAGATTTGGGAATGGAGGAATGCTGCCTGCTTGAGGCCACTTCCCACAACAGCAGCTTTTAACCCATTACTAAAGGTCACTAAATATGCACCACACTTGCAGTTCGGGAAATGAGACCTGCTCTCTAAAAAAATTCTGGGCTGGAAAATCGACCAAAAAATTTAACAGAGGGCAAGCTTCCAAGAAGACAATTTCAAGAATTATATTGTACTCCCAACTGTTTCCGTTTTTTAGCAGAAAAGAAAACGGCAGAGAAAAATGATGAGTTTTATGAATTTTCAAAGACATGAAAACCCAAAGTACAAAAACCTATCAGCTCACACCAGCCAGAAGGGCCATTAGCATAAATGCTGCAAACAATAAATGCTGAAGCGATTGTGGAGAAATGCGTACCCTCGATTCTAAGGGGGACGTGGTAAGAGTCACTAATGAAAACACAAAGAAGGTGCTTTGATAAGGGTAACACGGTGCTACCAGTCAATCAATCACACCCACTGCTGGGCCTATCACCTGAGAAAATGAGAATCAAAAAGTCACAGGCTTGGGGCTTCCCTGGTGGTGCAGTGGTTGAGAGTCTGCCTGCCAATGCAGGGCACACGGGTTCGAGCCCCGGTCTGGGAAGATCCCACATGCCGCGGAGCAACTGGGCCCGTGAGCCACAACCACTGAGCCTGCGCGCATGGAGCCTGTGCTCGGCAACAAGAGAGGCCGCGATAGTGAGAGACCCACGCACCGTGATGAAGAGTGGCCCCCGCTCGCCTCAACTACAGAAAGCCCTCGCGCACAAACGAAGATCCAACACAGCCAAAAATAAATAAATAAATAAATAAATAAATAAATAAATAAATAAATATTAAAAAAAAAGTCACAGGCTGGCAATCCTGCACTCCAACAATATTTACCATAGCCAACACTTGGAAGCAATGAAAATGTCCATCAACTGAGGAATGCACAAAGTAGAAGTGGTCCAAGTACACAGTGGAAGATTACTCCAATGAAAAATAAAAATTAAATTTAAAAATCGAACAAAAGTAAAGACACATCAGCTTGTGTGGGTTTGTTCGGGCACACTCCACTCTAATTTATAACCGAGAAACACCACAGGCCGCAAGGGCATTTCCCTAGTTACCAGGGTGGGGAACATAGAAAGGCTGCCACCCTCTGGCAGTTACCTGCAAAAACAGCTTTAAGGCCTGTGCTAATGGTCATTTCATAGGAAGAAGTAATGCAGGACCGTAAATGAAACATGCCCTCAATATGTCTTGAGGGAGGTAATGGCCAAAACATTTCAAAATGTGACACATACTTTAAGAGAACACTTTGAAGAACTAAGGGGTAATCACAGCTTGAAAAATAAAAAGGATATGCCTTAAAGCTCAGTTTCAACGGATTATGAGGCACATGCGAATTCAACCAAAAAGAGGTATCAGCTCACACTTGTCAGAAAAACCATCAGCAAGAAAACTACAAACAATAAATGCTGAAGCTGATGTGGAGAAATGCATACCCTCAACTTCAAGGGGGACGTAACTTGGAAAGGGCCACGAATGAGAACAGAATGGAGGTGCCTTAAAAAGGTAAACATTGAGCTACCATATGATCCAGCAGGCCCACTCCTCGACCTATAATCTAAGAAGAGAGAATTGGAAAGACACAGGCAGGCAAATCTGCATTGCACAGTATTACAATAGCCAAGATATGGAGGTAACCAAAAAGTCCACCAACAGATGGGTGGACAAAGAAGAACTCCTCCATGTATAGATGGAATATTCGCCAGTGAAAAAAATGAAACAATGCCATTTGCAGCACCATAGATGAGTCTAGACGAAATCACACCACCTGTAGTAAGTGAGAAAGTAAAAGACACATATCCTATCATATCACTTTTAGGAGTTACATAAAAATTGATACCAATGAAGATATTTCCACAGAGAAAGGCAATCACAGATTCATTAAAAAACTTATGGTTCACCAAATAGAAAGGGATGAGGATTGGATAATTTACCATATTGGGGTTAACAGAGATATACAAACCATGTGAAATATATAATCACCAAAGACGTACGGAAGACCAGGAGAAGACTACTCAACATTGTGTCATAACCTACATGGGAAAAGGATGCGAGGAAGAATAGATACACGTATATGTGTGAAAGAACCACATTTGCCCACCTAGAACAAACAAACCATTGTAATCAAATTTGCTTGGATAAAAAATAAAAAGTAAATTATAAATATGAACAACAAGTAATTAGACATAAACATAAAGGGCTTTTTCCTGGCACATTCCATTCTAATTTACAACCTAGAACACCACTTCCATTAAGGCTCTGTTTCCCCAGTTACCAAATTTGGTAAAGGAGAAATGATGCCACCTTGTGGCCGTTTCCTGCAAGAGCAGCTTTAAACTCACAGCTAAGGGTCACTTAACATTCACAAGGACTCAGGGCTGTAAAGGACACCTGCCCTAAAAAATTGTGCTGAAGTAGGGAATGGACAAAAATTTCAAAACAGGCAAATGTTTCCAGAAGAGAGTATGAATATTAACGTTTTACTCACGCTCTTTTAAAAAAAAGGAAAATGGATAAAAGCTCAACCTCAGGGAGTGTTAGACCCATGAAATCTAATCTACAAAAAGTTTCAACTTACACCAGTCGACTGACCATCAGCAAAAAGTCTACAAACAATAAATGCTGACGGGGTTTTAGAGAACTGTGTACCCTCTCCCTGCTGGTGAGACGTAAAGGGGTAACGGCCAATAATGAGAACAGAAAGGAGCTGTGTTTAAAAGTAAAAATGGAGGTACCATTCAATCCAGCAGGCGCACCATTGGACCTCTCACCGGAGAAGACAAGAATCGAGAAGACACAGGCCGCAAAAGCTTCAGTGCAGCCTTATTCACAATAGCCAAGACAGTGAAGGAATCAAAATGTCCAACAACAGGTGAATAGATAAAGAAGAAGTGGTCCATGTACACAATGGAATATTAGCCATGGAAAACAATGAACCATTGTTCTTTGAGGCACCACAAATGAGTCTGGAGATAATCACGAAACATGAGGTAAGTCCGAAAGCAAAAGACCTATATTCTATGATATCACTTACAGGCGTTATCTAATAACTGACACAAATGAACATATTTCCACAGAGAAAGACACTCACAGATTTAGAAAACAAACTATGCTCATCTAAAAGGAAAGGTGGGGGGAGTGGATAAATTAAGGTTAGTGTTACTATATGTATACAAACACATATTATATACATATCTCAAAAAGACCTACCATATAGAAGGGAGGTGTGCGGAACCCTCTGTAACATTTTACATGGGAAGGGGATCTGTACTTGAATAGACATATATAATGTACAAATGAACCAGATTGTGTACACCTCGGACAAACAATATTCTAAGCTTTACTCCAATTAAAAAAATTTTTAAAACCAAGAAGAAATAATGAGACATAAACTTATGGGGGTTTCTCCATGCACATTCCAATATAATTTACAACCTAGGAACACGACTTCCAGAAAGGCTCTGCTGCCCTAGTACCCAGATTTGGGAATGGAGGAATGCTGCCTGCTTGAGGCCACTTCCCACAACAGCAGCTTTTAACCCATTACTAAAGGTCACTAAATATGCACCACACTTGCAGTTCGGGAAATGAGACCTGCTCTCTAAAAAAATTCTGGGCTGGAAAATCGACCAAAAAATTTAACTGAGGGCAAGCTTCCAAGAAGACAATTTGAAGAATTATATTGTACTCCCAACTGTTTCCGTTTTTTAGCAGAAAAGAAAACGGCAGAGAAAAATGATGAGTTTTATGAATTTTCAAAGACATGAAAACCCAAAGTACAAAAACCTATCAGCTCACACCAGCCAGAAGGGCCATTAGCATAAATGCTGCAAACAATAAATGCTGAAGCGATTGTGGAGAAATGCGTACCCTCGATTCTAAGGGGGACGTGGTAAGAGCCACTAATGAAAACACAAAGAAGGTGCTTTGATAAGGGTAACACGGTGCTACCAGTCAATCAATCACACCCACTGCTGGGCCTATCACCTGAGAAAATGAGAATCAAAAAGTCACAGGCTTGGGGCTTCCCTGGTGGTGCAGTGGTTGAGAGTCTGCCTGCCAATGCAGGGCACACGGGTTCGAGCCCCGGTCTGGGAAGATCCCACATGCCGCGGAGCAACTGGGCCCGTGAGCCACAACCACTGAGCCTGCGCGCATGGAGCCTGTGCTCGGCAACAAGAGAGGCCGCGATAGTGAGAGACCCACGCACCGTGATGAAGAGTGGCCCCTGCTCGCCTCAACTACAGAAAGCCCTCGCGCACAAACGAAGATCCAACACAGCCAAAAATAAATAAATAAATAAATAAATAAATAAATATTAAAAAAAAAAGTCACAGGCTGGCAATCCTGCACTCCAACAATATTTACCATAGCCAACACTTGGAAGCAATGAAAATGTCCATCAACTGAGGAATGCACAAAGTAGAAGTGGTCCAAGTACACAGTGGAAGATTACTCCAATGAAAAATAAAAATTAAATTTAAAAATCGAACAAAAGTAAAGACACATCAGCTTGTGTGGGTTTGTCCGGGCACACTCCACTCTAATTTATAACCGAGAAACACCACAGGCCGCAAGGGCATTTCCCTAGTTACCAGGGTGGGGAACATAGAAAGGCTGCCACCCTCTGGCAGTTACCTGCAAAAACAGCTTTAAGGCCTGTGCTAATGGTCATTTCATAGGAAGAAGTAATGCAGGACCGTAAATGAAACATGCCCTCAATATGTCTTGAGGGAGGTAATGGCCAAAACATTTCAAAATGTGACACATACTTTAAGAGAACACTTTGAAGAACTAAGGGGTAATCACAGCTTGAAAAATAAAAAGGATATGCCTTAAAGCTCAGTTTCAACGGATTATGAGGCACATGCGAATTCAACCAAAAAGAGGTATCAGCTCACACTTGTCAGAAAAACCATCAGCAAGAAAACTACAAACAATAAATGCTGAAGCTGATGTGGAGAAATGCATACCCTCAACTTCAAGGGGGACGTAACTTGGAAAGGGCCACGAATGAGAACAGAATGGAGGTGCCTTAAAAAGGTAAACATTGAGCTACCATATGATCCAGCAGGCCCACTCCTCGACCTATAATCTAAGAAGAGAGAATTGGAAAGACACAGGCAGGCAAATCTGCATTGCACAGTATTACAATAGCCAAGATATGGAGGTAACCAAAAAGTCCACCAACAGATGGGTGGACAAAGAAGAACTCCTCCATGTATAGATGGAATATTCGCCAGTGAAAAAAATGAAACAATGCCATTTGCAGCACCATAGATGAGTCTAGACGAAATCACACCACCTGTAGTAAGTGAGAAAGTAAAAGACACATATCCTATCATATCACTTTTAGGAGTTACATAAAAATTGATACCAATGAAGATATTTCCACAGAGAAAGGCAATCACAGATTCATTAAAAAACTTATGGTTCACCAAATAGAAAGGGATGAGGATTGGATAATTTACCATATTGGGGTTAACAGAGATATACAAACCATGTGAAATATATAATCACCAAAGACGTACGGAAGACCAGGAGAAGACTACTCAACATTGTGTCATAACCTACATGGGAAAAGGATGCGAGGAAGAATAGATACACGTATATGTGTGAAAGAACCACATTTGCCCACCTAGAACAAACAAACCATTGTAATCAAATTTGCTTGGATAAAAAATAAAAAGTAAATTATAAATATGAACAACAAGTAATGAGACATAAACATAAAGGGCTTTTTCCTGGCACATTCCATTCTAATTTACAACCTAGAACACCACTTCCATTAAGGCTCTGTTTCCCCAGTTACCAAATTTGGTAAAGGAGAAATGATGCCACCTTGTGGCCGTTTCCTGCAAGAGCAGCTTTAAACTCACAGCTAAGGGTCACTTAACATTCACAAGGACTCAGGGCTGTAAAGGACACCTGCCCTAAAAAATTGTGCTGAAGTAGGGAATGGACAAAAATTTCAAAACAGGCAAATGTTTCCAGAAGAGAGTATGAATATTAACGTTTTACTCACGCTCTTTTAAAAAAAAGGAAAATGGATAAAAGCTCAACCTCAGGGAGTGTTAGACCCATGCAATCTAATCTACAAAAAGTTTCAACTTACACCAGTCGACTGACCATCAGCAAAAAGTCTACAAACAATAAATGCTGACGGGGTTTTAGAGAACTGTGTACCCTCTCCCTGCTGGTGAGACGTAAAGGGGTAACAGCCAATAATGAGAACAGAAAGGAGCTGTGTTTAAAAGTAAAAATGGAGGTACCATTCAATCCAGCAGGCGCACCATTGGACCTCTCACCGGAGAAGACAAGAATCGAGAAGACACAGGCCGCAAAAGCTTCAGTGCAGCCTTATTCACAATAGCCAAGACAGTGAAGGAATCAAAATGTCCAACAACAGGTGAATAGATAAAGAAGAAGTGGTCCATGTACACAATGGAATATTAGCCATGGAAAACAATGAACCATTGTTCTTTGAGGCACCACAAATGAGTCTGGAGATAATCACGAAACATGAGGTAAGTCCGAAAGCAAAAGACCTATATTCTATGATATCACTTACAGGCGTTATCTAATAACTGACACAAATGAACATATTTCCAAAGAGAAAGACACTCACAGATTTAGAAAACAAACTATGCTCATCTAAAAGGAAAGGTGGGGGGAGTGGATAAATTAAGGTTAGTGTTACTATATGTATACAAACACATATTATATACATATCTCAAAAAGACCTACCATATAGAAGGGAGGTGTGCGGAACCCTCTGTAACATTTTACATGGGAAGGGGATCTGTACTTGAATAGACATATATAATGTACAAATGAACCAGATTGTGTACACCTCGGACAAACAATATTCTAAGCTTTACTCCAATTAAAAAAATTTTTAAAACCAAGAAGAAATAATGAGACATAAACTTATGGGGGTTTCTCCATGCACATTCCAATATAATTTACAACCTAGGAACACGACTTCCAGAAAGGCTCTGCTGCCCTAGTACCCAGATTTGGGAATGGAGGAATGCTGCCTGCTTGAGGCCACTTCCCACAACAGCAGCTTTTAACCCATTACTAAAGGTCACTAAATATGCACCACACTTGCAGTTCGGGAAATGAGACCTGCTCTCTAAAAAAATTCTGGGCTGGAAAATCGACCAAAAAATTTAACAGAGGGCAAGCTTCCAAGAAGACAATTTCAAGAATTATATTGTACTCCCAACTGTTTCCTTTTTTTAGCAGAAAAGAAAACGGCAGAGAAAAATGATGAGTTTTATGAATTTTCAAAGACATGAAAACCCAAAGTACAAAAACCTATCAGCTCACACCAGCCAGAAAGGCCATTAGCATAAATGCTGCAAACAATAAATGCTGAAGCGATTGTGGAGAAATGCGTACCCTCGATTCTAAGGGGGACGTGGTAAGAGCCACTAATGAAAACACAAAGAAGGTGCTTTGATAAGGGTAACACGGTGCTACCAGTCAATCAATCACACCCACTGCTGGGCCTATCACCTGAGAAAATGAGAATCAAAAAGTCACAGGCTTGGGGCTTCCCTGGTGGTGCAGTGGTTGAGAGTCTGCCTGCCAATGCAGGGCACACGGGTTCGAGCCCCGGTCTGGGAAGATCCCACATGCCGCGGAGCAACTGGGCCCGTGAGCCACAACCACTGAGCCTGCGCGCATGGAGCCTGTGCTCCGCAACAAGAGAGGCCGCGATAGTGAGAGACCCACGCACCGTGATGAAGAGTGGCCCCCGCTCGCCTCAACTACAGAAAGCCCTCGCGCACAAACGAAGATCCAACACAGCCAAAAATAAATAAATAAATAAATAAATAAATAAATAAATAAATAAATAAATATTAAAAAAAAAAGTCACAGGCTGGCAATCCTGCACTCCAACAATATTTACCATAGCCAACACTTGGAAGCAATGAAAATGTCCATCAACTGAGGAATGCACAAAGTAGAAGTGGTCCAAGTACACAGTGGAAGATTACTCCAATGAAAAATAAAAATTAAATTTAAAAATCGAACAAAAGTAAAGACACATCAGCTTGTGTGGGTTTGTCCGGGCACACTCCACTCTAATTTATAACCGAGAAACACCACAGGCCGCAAGGGCATTTCCCTAGTTACCAGGGTGGGGAACATAGAAAGGCTGCCACCCTCTGGCAGTTACCTGCAAAAACAGCTTTAAGGCCTGTGCTAATGGTCATTTCATAGGAAGAAGTAATGCAGGACCGTAAATGAAACATGCCCTCAATATGTCTTGAGGGAGGTAATGGCCAAAACATTTCAAAATGTGACACATACTTTAAGAGAACACTTTGAAGAACTAAGGGGTAATCACAGCTTGAAAAATAAAAAGGATATGCCTTAAAGCTCAGTTTCAACGGATTATGAGGCACATGCGAATTCAACCAAAAAGAGGTATCAGCTCACACTTGTCAGAAAAACCATCAGCAAGAAAACTACAAACAATAAATGCTGAAGCTGATGTGGAGAAATGCATACCCTCAACTTCAAGGGGGACGTAACTTGGAAAGGGCCACGAATGAGAACAGAATGGAGGTGCCTTAAAAAGGTAAACATTGAGCTACCATATGATCCAGCAGGCCCACTCCTCGACCTATAATCTAAGAAGAGAGAATTGGAAAGACACAGGCAGGCAAATCTGCATTGCACAGTATTACAATAGCCAAGATATGGAGGTAACCAAAAAGTCCACCAACAGATGGGTGGACAAAGAAGAACTCCTCCATGTATAGATGGAATATTCGCCAGTGAAAAAAATGAAACAATGCCATTTGCAGCACCATAGATGAGTCTAGACGAAATCACACCACCTGTAGTAAGTGAGAAAGTAAAAGACACATATCCTATCATATCACTTTTAGGAGTTACATAAAAATTGATACCAATGAAGATATTTCCACAGAGAAAGGCAATCACAGATTCATTAAAAAACTTATGGTTCACCAAATAGAAAGGGATGAGGATTGGATAATTTACCATATTGGGGTTAACAGAGATATACAAACCATGTGAAATATATAATCACCAAAGACGTACGGAAGACCAGGAGAAGACTACTCAACATTGTGTCATAACCTACATGGGAAAAGGATGCGAGGAAGAATAGATACACGTATATGTGTGAAAGAACCACATTTGCCCACCTAGAACAAACAAAGCATTGTAATCAAATTTGCTTGGATAAAAAATAAAAAGTAAATTATAAATATGAACAACAAGTAATGAGACATAAACATAAAGGGCTTTTTCCTGGCACATTCCATTCTAATTTACAACCTAGAACACCACTTCCATTAAGGCTCTGTTTCCCCAGTTACCAAATTTGGTAAAGGAGAAATGATGCCACCTTGTGGCCGTTTCCTGCAAGAGCAGCTTTAAACTCACAGCTAAGGGTCACTTAACATTCACAAGGACTCAGGGCTGTAAAGGACACCTGCCCTAAAAAATTGTGCTGAAGTAGGGAATGGACAAAAATTTCAAAACAGGCAAATGTTTCCAGAAGAGAGTATGAATATTAACGTTTTACTCACGCTCTTTTAAAAAAAAGGAAAATGGATAAAAGCTCAACCTCAGGGAGTGTTAGACCCATGCAATCTAATCTACAAAAAGTTTCAACTTACACCAGTCGACTGACCATCAGCAAAAAGTCTACAAACAATAAATGCTGACGGGGTTTTAGAGAACTGTGTACCCTCTCCCTGCTGGTGAGACGTAAAGGGGTAACGGCCAATAATGAGAACAGAAAGGAGCTGTGTTTAAAAGTAAAAATGGAGGTACCATTCAATCCAGCAGGCGCACCATTGGACCTCTCACCGGAGAAGACAAGAATCGAGAAGACACAGGCCGCAAAAGCTTCAGTGCAGCCTTATTCACAATAGCCAAGACAGTGAAGGAATCAAAATGTCCAACAACAGGTGAATAGATAAAGAAGAAGTGGTCCATGTACACAATGGAATATTAGCCATGGAAAACAATGAACCATTGTTCTTTGAGGCACCACAAATGAGTCTGGAGATAATCACGAAACATGAGGTAAGTCCGAAAGCAAAAGACCTATATTCTATGATATCACTTACAGGCGTTATCTAATAACTGACACAAATGAACATATTTCCAAAGAGAAAGACACTCACAGATTTAGAAAACAAACTATGCTCATCTAAAAGGAAAGGTGGGGGGAGTGGATAAATTAAGGTTAGTGTTACTATATGTATACAAACACATATTATATACATATCTCAAAAAGACCTACCATATAGAAGGGAGGTGTGCGGAACCCTCTGTAACATTTTACATGGGAAGGGGATCTGTACTTGAATAGACATATATAATGTACAAATGAACCAGATTGTGTACACCTCGGACAAACAATATTCTAAGCTTTACTCCAATTAAAAAAATTTTTAAAACCAAGAAGAAATAATGAGACATAAACTTATGGGGGTTTCTCCATGCACATTCCAATATAATTTACAACCTAGGAACACGACTTCCAGAAAGGCTCTGCTGCCCTAGTACCCAGATTTGGGAATGGAGGAATGCTGCCTGCTTGAGGCCACTTCCCACAACAGCAGCTTTTAACCCATTACTAAAGGTCACTAAATATGCACCACACTTGCAGTTCGGGAAATGAGACCTGCTCTCTAAAAAAATTCTGGGCTGGAAAATCGACCAAAAAATTTAACTGAGGGCAAGCTTCCAAGAAGACAATTTGAAGAATTATATTGTACTCCCAACTGTTTCCGTTTTTTAGCAGAAAAGAAAACGGCAGAGAAAAATGATGAGTTTTATGAATTTTCAAAGACATGAAAACCCAAAGTACAAAAACCTATCAGCTCACACCAGCCAGAAGGGCCATTAGCATAAATGCTGCAAACAATAAATGCTGAAGCGATTGTGGAGAAATGCGTACCCTCGATTCTAAGGGGGACGTGGTAAGAGCCACTAATGAAAACACAAAGAAGGTGCTTTGATAAGGGTAACACGGTGCTACCAGTCAATCAATCACACCCACTGCTGGGCCTATCACCTGAGAAAATGAGAATCAAAAAGTCACAGGCTTGGGGCTTCCCTGGTGGTGCAGTGGTTGAGAGTCTGCCTGCCAATGCAGGGCACACGGGTTCGAGCCCCGGTCTGGGAAGATCCCACATGCCGCGGAGCAACTGGGCCCGTGAGCCACAACCACTGAGCCTGCGCGCATGGAGCCTGTGCTCGGCAACAAGAGAGGCCGCGATAGTGAGAGACCCACGCACCGTGATGAAGAGTGGCCCCTGCTCGCCTCAACTACAGAAAGCCCTCGCGCACAAACGAAGATCCAACACAGCCAAAAATAAATAAATAAATAAATAAATAAATAAATATTAAAAAAAAAAGTCACAGGCTGGCAATCCTGCACTCCAACAATATTTACCATAGCCAACACTTGGAAGCAATGAAAATGTCCATCAACTGAGGAATGCACAAAGTAGAAGTGGTCCAAGTACACAGTGGAAGATTACTCCAATGAAAAATAAAAATTAAATTTAAAAATCGAACAAAAGTAAAGACACATCAGCTTGTGTGGGTTTGTCCGGGCACACTCCACTCTAATTTATAACCGAGAAACACCACAGGCCGCAAGGGCATTTCCCTAGTTACCAGGGTGGGGAACATAGAAAGGCTGCCACCCTCTGGCAGTTACCTGCAAAAACAGCTTTAAGGCCTGTGCTAATGGTCATTTCATAGGAAGAAGTAATGCAGGACCGTAAATGAAACATGCCCTCAATATGTCTTGAGGGAGGTAATGGCCAAAACATTTCAAAATGTGACACATACTTTAAGAGAACACTTTGAAGAACTAAGGGGTAATCACAGCTTGAAAAATAAAAAGGATATGCCTTAAAGCTCAGTTTCAACGGATTATGAGGCACATGCGAATTCAACCAAAAAGAGGTATCAGCTCACACTTGTCAGAAAAACCATCAGCAAGAAAACTACAAACAATAAATGCTGAAGCTGATGTGGAGAAATGCATACCCTCAACTTCAAGGGGGACGTAACTTGGAAAGGGCCACGAATGAGAACAGAATGGAGGTGCCTTAAAAAGGTAAACATTGAGCTACCATATGATCCAGCAGGCCCACTCCTCGACCTATAATCTAAGAAGAGAGAATTGGAAAGACACAGGCAGGCAAATCTGCATTGCACAGTATTACAATAGCCAAGATATGGAGGTAACCAAAAAGTCCACCAACAGATGGGTGGACAAAGAAGAACTCCTCCATGTATAGATGGAATATTCGCCAGTGAAAAAAATGAAACAATGCCATTTGCAGCACCATAGATGAGTCTAGACGAAATCACACCACCTGTAGTAAGTGAGAAAGTAAAAGACACATATCCTATCATATCACTTTTAGGAGTTACATAAAAATTGATACCAATGAAGATATTTCCACAGAGAAAGGCAATCACAGATTCATTAAAAAACTTATGGTTCACCAAATAGAAAGGGATGAGGATTGGATAATTTACCATATTGGGGTTAACAGAGATATACAAACCATGTGAAATATATAATCACCAAAGACGTACGGAAGACCAGGAGAAGACTACTCAACATTGTGTCATAACCTACATGGGAAAAGGATGCGAGGAAGAATAGATACACGTATATGTGTGAAAGAACCACATTTGCCCACCTAGAACAAACAAACCATTGTAATCAAATTTGCTTGGATAAAAAATAAAAAGTAAATTATAAATATGAACAACAAGTAATGAGACATAAACATAAAGGGCTTTTTCCTGGCACATTCCATTCTAATTTACAACCTAGAACACCACTTCCATTAAGGCTCTGTTTCCCCAGTTACCAAATTTGGTAAAGGAGAAATGATGCCACCTTGTGGCCGTTTCCTGCAAGAGCAGCTTTAAACTCACAGCTAAGGGTCACTTAACATTCACAAGGACTCAGGGCTGTAAAGGACACCTGCCCTAAAAAATTGTGCTGAAGTAGGGAATGGACAAAAATTTCAAAACAGGCAAATGTTTCCAGAAGAGAGTATGAATATTAACGTTTTACTCACGCTCTTTTAAAAAAAAGGAAAATGGATAAAAGCTCAACCTCAGGGAGTGTTAGACCCATGCAATCTAATCTACAAAAAGTTTCAACTTACACCAGTCGACTGACCATCAGCAAAAAGTCTACAAACAATAAATGCTGACGGGGTTTTAGAGAACTGTGTACCCTCTCCCTGCTGGTGAGACGTAAAGGGGTAACAGCCAATAATGAGAACAGAAAGGAGCTGTGTTTAAAAGTAAAAATGGAGGTACCATTCAATCCAGCAGGCGCACCATTGGACCTCTCACCGGAGAAGACAAGAATCGAGAAGACACAGGCCGCAAAAGCTTCAGTGCAGCCTTATTCACAATAGCCAAGACAGTGAAGGAATCAAAATGTCCAACAACAGGTGAATAGATAAAGAAGAAGTGGTCCATGTACACAATGGAATATTAGCCATGGAAAACAATGAACCATTGTTCTTTGAGGCACCACAAATGAGTCTGGAGATAATCACGAAACATGAGGTAAGTCCGAAAGCAAAAGACCTATATTCTATGATATCACTTACAGGCGTTATCTAATAACTGACACAAATGAACATATTTCCAAAGAGAAAGACACTCACAGATTTAGAAAACAAACTATGCTCATCTAAAAGGAAAGGTGGGGGGAGTGGATAAATTAAGGTTAGTGTTACTATATGTATACAAACACATATTATATACATATCTCAAAAAGACCTACCATATAGAAGGGAGGTGTGCGGAACCCTCTGTAACATTTTACATGGGAAGGGGATCTGTACTTGAATAGACATATATAATGTACAAATGAACCAGATTGTGTACACCTCGGACAAACAATATTCTAAGCTTTACTCCAATTAAAAAAATTTTTAAAACCAAGAAGAAATAATGAGACATAAACTTATGGGGGTTTCTCCATGCACATTCCAATATAATTTACAACCTAGGAACACGACTTCCAGAAAGGCTCTGCTGCCCTAGTACCCAGATTTGGGAATGGAGGAATGCTGCCTGCTTGAGGCCACTTCCCACAACAGCAGCTTTTAACCCATTACTAAAGGTCACTAAATATGCACCACACTTGCAGTTCGGGAAATGAGACCTGCTCTCTAAAAAAATTCTGGGCTGGAAAATCGACCAAAGAATTTAACAGAGGGCAAGCTTCCAAGAAGACAATTTCAAGAATTATATTGTACTCCCAACTGTTTCCTTTTTTTAGCAGAAAAGAAAACGGCAGAGAAAAATGATGAGTTTTATGAATTTTCAAAGACATGAAAACCCAAAGTACAAAAACCTATCAGCTCACACCAGCCAGAAAGGCCATTAGCATAAATGCTGCAAACAATAAATGCTGAAGCGATTGTGGAGAAATGCGTACCCTCGATTCTAAGGGGGACGTGGTAAGAGCCACTAATGAAAACACAAAGAAGGTGCTTTGATAAGGGTAACACGGTGCTACCAGTCAATCAATCACACCCACTGCTGGGCCTATCACCTGAGAAAATGAGAATCAAAAAGTCACAGGCTTGGGGCTTCCCTGGTGGTGCAGTGGTTGAGAGTCTGCCTGCCAATGCAGGGCACACGGGTTCGAGCCCCGGTCTGGGAAGATCCCACATGCCGCGGAGCAACTGGGCCCGTGAGCCACAACCACTGAGCCTGCGCGCATGGAGCCTGTGCTCCGCAACAAGAGAGGCCGCGATAGTGAGAGACCCACGCACCGTGATGAAGAGTGGCCCCCGCTCGCCTCAACTACAGAAAGCCCTCGCGCACAAACGAAGATCCAACACAGCCAAAAATAAATAAATAAATAAATAAATAAATAAATAAATAAATAAATAAATATTAAAAAAAAAAGTCACAGGCTGGCAATCCTGCACTCCAACAATATTTACCATAGCCAACACTTGGAAGCAATGAAAATGTCCATCAACTGAGGAATGCACAAAGTAGAAGTGGTCCAAGTACACAGTGGAAGATTACTCCAATGAAAAATAAAAATTAAATTTAAAAATCGAACAAAAGTAAAGACACATCAGCTTGTGTGGGTTTGTCCGGGCACACTCCACTCTAATTTATAACCGAGAAACACCACAGGCCGCAAGGGCATTTCCCTAGTTACCAGGGTGGGGAACATAGAAAGGCTGCCACCCTCTGGCAGTTACCTGCAAAAACAGCTTTAAGGCCTGTGCTAATGGTCATTTCATAGGAAGAAGTAATGCAGGACCGTAAATGAAACATGCCCTCAATATGTCTTGAGGGAGGTAATGGCCAAAACATTTCAAAATGTGACACATACTTTAAGAGAACACTTTGAAGAACTAAGGGGTAATCACAGCTTGAAAAATAAAAAGGATATGCCTTAAAGCTCAGTTTCAACGGATTATGAGGCACATGCGAATTCAACCAAAAAGAGGTATCAGCTCACACTTGTCAGAAAAACCATCAGCAAGAAAACTACAAACAATAAATGCTGAAGCTGATGTGGAGAAATGCATACCCTCAACTTCAAGGGGGACGTAACTTGGAAAGGGCCACGAATGAGAACAGAATGGAGGTGCCTTAAAAAGGTAAACATTGAGCTACCATATGATCCAGCAGGCCCACTCCTCGACCTATAATCTAAGAAGAGAGAATTGGAAAGACACAGGCAGGCAAATCTGCATTGCACAGTATTACAATAGCCAAGATATGGAGGTAACCAAAAAGTCCACCAACAGATGGGTGGACAAAGAAGAACTCCTCCATGTATAGATGGAATATTCGCCAGTGAAAAAAATGAAACAATGCCATTTGCAGCACCATAGATGAGTCTAGACGAAATCACACCACCTGTAGTAAGTGAGAAAGTAAAAGACACATATCCTATCATATCACTTTTAGGAGTTACATAAAAATTGATACCAATGAAGATATTTCCACAGAGAAAGGCAATCACAGATTCATTAAAAAACTTATGGTTCACCAAATAGAAAGGGATGAGGATTGGATAATTTACCATATTGGGGTTAACAGAGATATACAAACCATGTGAAATATATAATCACCAAAGACGTACGGAAGACCAGGAGAAGACTACTCAACATTGTGTCATAACCTACATGGGAAAAGGATGCGAGGAAGAATAGATACACGTATATGTGTGAAAGAACCACATTTGCCCACCTAGAACAAACAAAGCATTGTAATCAAATTTGCTTGGATAAAAAATAAAAAGTAAATTATAAATATGAACAACAAGTAATGAGACATAAACATAAAGGGCTTTTTCCTGGCACATTCCATTCTAATTTACAACCTAGAACACCACTTCCATTAAGGCTCTGTTTCCCCAGTTACCAAATTTGGTAAAGGAGAAATGATGCCACCTTGTGGCCGTTTCCTGCAAGAGCAGCTTTAAACTCACAGCTAAGGGTCACTTAACATTCACAAGGACTCAGGGCTGTAAAGGACACCTGCCCTAAAAAATTGTGCTGAAGTAGGGAATGGACAAAAATTTCAAAACAGGCAAATGTTTCCAGAAGAGAGTATGAATATTAACGTTTTACTCACGCTCTTTTAAAAAAAAGGAAAATGGATAAAAGCTCAACCTCAGGGAGTGTTAGACCCATGCAATCTAATCTACAAAAAGTTTCAACTTACACCAGTCGACTGACCATCAGCAAAAAGTCTACAAACAATAAATGCTGACGGGGTTTTAGAGAACTGTGTACCCTCTCCCTGCTGGTGAGACGTAAAGGGGTAACGGCCAATAATGAGAACAGAAAGGAGCTGTGTTTAAAAGTAAAAATGGAGGTACCATTCAATCCAGCAGGCGCACCATTGGACCTCTCACCGGAGAAGACAAGAATCGAGAAGACACAGGCCGCAAAAGCTTCAGTGCAGCCTTATTCACAATAGCCAAGACAGTGAAGGAATCAAAATGTCCAACAACAGGTGAATAGATAAAGAAGAAGTGGTCCATGTACACAATGGAATATTAGCCATGGAAAACAATGAACCATTGTTCTTTGAGGCACCACAAATGAGTCTGGAGATAATCACGAAACATGAGGTAAGTCCGAAAGCAAAAGACCTATATTCTATGATATCACTTACAGGCGTTATCTAATAACTGACACAAATGAACATATTTCCAAAGAGAAAGACACTCACAGATTTAGAAAACAAACTATGCTCATCTAAAAGGAAAGGTGGGGGGAGTGGATAAATTAAGGTTAGTGTTACTATATGTATACAAACACATATTATATACATATCTCAAAAAGACCTACCATATAGAAGGGAGGTGTGCGGAACCCTCTGTAACATTTTACATGGGAAGGGGATCTGTACTTGAATAGACATATATAATGTACAAATGAACCAGATTGTGTACACCTCGGACAAACAATATTCTAAGCTTTACTCCAATTAAAAAAATTTTTAAAACCAAGAAGAAATAATGAGACATAAACTTATGGGGGTTTCTCCATGCACATTCCAATATAATTTACAACCTAGGAACACGACTTCCAGAAAGGCTCTGCTGCCCTAGTACCCAGATTTGGGAATGGAGGAATGCTGCCTGCTTGAGGCCACTTCCCACAACAGCAGCTTTTAACCCATTACTAAAGGTCACTAAATATGCACCACACTTGCAGTTCGGGAAATGAGACCTGCTCTCTAAAAAAATTCTGGGCTGGAAAATCGACCAAAAAATTTAACTGAGGGCAAGCTTCCAAGAAGACAATTTGAAGAATTATATTGTACTCCCAACTGTTTCCGTTTTTTAGCAGAAAAGAAAACGGCAGAGAAAAATGATGAGTTTTATGAATTTTCAAAGACATGAAAACCCAAAGTACAAAAACCTATCAGCTCACACCAGCCAGAAGGGCCATTAGCATAAATGCTGCAAACAATAAATGCTGAAGCGATTGTGGAGAAATGCGTACCCTCGATTCTAAGGGGGACGTGGTAAGAGCCACTAATGAAAACACAAAGAAGGTGCTTTGATAAGGGTAACACGGTGCTACCAGTCAATCAATCACACCCACTGCTGGGCCTATCACCTGAGAAAATGAGAATCAAAAAGTCACAGGCTTGGGGCTTCCCTGGTGGTGCAGTGGTTGAGAGTCTGCCTGCCAATGCAGGGCACACGGGTTCGAGCCCCGGTCTGGGAAGATCCCACATGCCGCGGAGCAACTGGGCCCGTGAGCCACAACCACTGAGCCTGCGCGCATGGAGCCTGTGCTCGGCAACAAGAGAGGCCGCGATAGTGAGAGACCCACGCACCGTGATGAAGAGTGGCCCCTGCTCGCCTCAACTACAGAAAGCCCTCGCGCACAAACGAAGATCCAACACAGCCAAAAATAAATAAATAAATAAATAAATAAATAAATAAATAAATAAATATTAAAAAAAAAGTCACAGGCTGGCAATCCTGCACTCCAACAATATTTACCATAGCCAACACTTGGAAGCAATGAAAATGTCCATCAACTGAGGAATGCACAAAGTAGAAGTGGTCCAAGTACACAGTGGAAGATTACTCCAATGAAAAATAAAAATTAAATTTAAAAATCGAACAAAAGTAAAGACACATCAGCTTGTGTGGGTTTGTTCGGGCACACTCCACTCTAATTTATAACCGAGAAACACCACAGGCCGCAAGGGCATTTCCCTAGTTACCAGGGTGGGGAACATAGAAAGGCTGCCACCCTCTGGCAGTTACCTGCAAAAACAGCTTTAAGGCCTGTGCTAATGGTCATTTCATAGGAAGAAGTAATGCAGGACCGTAAATGAAACATGCCCTCAATATGTCTTGAGGGAGGTAATGGCCAAAACATTTCAAAATGTGACACATACTTTAAGAGAACACTTTGAAGAACTAAGGGGTAATCACAGCTTGAAAAATAAAAAGGATATGCCTTAAAGCTCAGTTTCAACGGATTATGAGGCACATGCGAATTCAACCAAAAAGAGGTATCAGCTCACACTTGTCAGAAAAACCATCAGCAAGAAAACTACAAACAATAAATGCTGAAGCTGATGTGGAGAAATGCATACCCTCAACTTCAAGGGGGACGTAACTTGGAAAGGGCCACGAATGAGAACAGAATGGAGGTGCCTTAAAAAGGTAAACATTGAGCTACCATATGATCCAGCAGGCCCACTCCTCGACCTATAATCTAAGAAGAGAGAATTGGAAAGACACAGGCAGGCAAATCTGCATTGCACAGTATTACAATAGCCAAGATATGGAGGTAACCAAAAAGTCCACCAACAGATGGGTGGACAAAGAAGAACTCCTCCATGTATAGATGGAATATTCGCCAGTGAAAAAAATGAAACAATGCCATTTGCAGCACCAGAGATGAGTCTAGACGAAATCACACCACCTGTAGTAAGTGAGAAAGTAAAAGACACATATCCTATCATATCACTTTTAGGAGTTACATAAAAATTGATACCAATGAAGATATTTCCACAGAGAAAGGCAATCACAGATTCATTAAAAAACTTATGGTTCACCAAATAGAAAGGGATGAGGATTGGATAATTTACCATATTGGGGTTAACAGAGATATACAAACCATGTGAAATATATAATCACCAAAGACGTACGGAAGACCAGGAGAAGACTACTCAACATTGTGTCATAACCTACATGGGAAAAGGATGCGAGGAAGAATAGATACACGTATATGTGTGAAAGAACCACATTTGCCCACCTAGAACAAACAAACCATTGTAATCAAATTTGCTTGGATAAAAAATAAAAAGTAAATTATAAATATGAACAACAAGTAATTAGACATAAACATAAAGGGCTTTTTCCTGGCACATTCCATTCTAATTTACAACCTAGAACACCACTTCCATTAAGGCTCTGTTTCCCCAGTTACCAAATTTGGTAAAGGAGAAATGATGCCACCTTGTGGCCGTTTCCTGCAAGAGCAGCTTTAAACTCACAGCTAAGGGTCACTTAACATTCACAAGGACTCAGGGCTGTAAAGGACACCTGCCCTAAAAAATTGTGCTGAAGTAGGGAATGGACAAAAATTTCAAAACAGGCAAATGTTTCCAGAAGAGAGTATGAATATTAACGTTTTACTCACGCTCTTTTAAAAAAAAGGAAAATGGATAAAAGCTCAACCTCAGGGAGTGTTAGACCCATGCAATCTAATCTACAAAAAGTTTCAACTTACACCAGTCGACTGACCATCAGCAAAAAGTCTACAAACAATAAATGCTGACGGGGTTTTAGAGAACTGTGTACCCTCTCCCTGCTGGTGAGACGTAAAGGGGTAACGGCCAATAATGAGAACAGAAAGGAGCTGTGTTTAAAAGTAAAAATGGAGGTACCATTCAATCCAGCAGGCGCACCATTGGACCTCTCACCGGAGAAGACAAGAATCGAGAAGACACAGGCCGCAAAAGCTTCAGTGCAGCCTTATTCACAATAGCCAAGACAGTGAAGGAATCAAAATGTCCAACAACAGGTGAATAGATAAAGAAGAAGTGGTCCATGTACACAATGGAATATTAGCCATGGAAAACAATGAACCATTGTTCTTTGAGGCACCACAAATGAGTCTGGAGATAATCACGAAACATGAGGTAAGTCCGAAAGCAAAAGACCTATATTCTATGATATCACTTACAGGCGTTATCTAATAACTGACACAAATGAACATATTTCCACAGAGAAAGACACTCACAGATTTAGAAAACAAACTATGCTCATCTAAAAGGAAAGGTGGGGGGAGTGGATAAATTAAGGTTAGTGTTACTATATGTATACAAACACATATTATATACATATCTCAAAAAGACCTACCATATAGAAGGGAGGTGTGCGGAACCCTCTGTAACATTTTACATGGGAAGGGGATCTGTACTTGAATAGACATATATAATGTACAAATGAACCAGATTGTGTACACCTCGGACAAACAATATTCTAAGCTTTACTCCAATTAAAGAAATTTTTAAAACCAAGAAGAAATAATGAGACATAAACTTATGGGGGTTTCTCCATGCACATTCCAATATAATTTACAACCTAGGAACACGACTTCCAGAAAGGCTCTGCTGCCCTAGTACCCAGATTTGGGAATGGAGGAATGCTGCCTGCTTGAGGCCACTTCCCACAACAGCAGCTTTTAACCCATTACTAAAGGTCACTAAATATGCACCACACTTGCAGTTCGGGAAATGAGACCTGCTCTCTAAAAAAATTCTGGGCTGGAAAATCGACCAAAAAATTTAACAGAGGGCAAGCTTCCAAGAAGACAATTTCAAGAATTATATTGTACTCCCAACTGTTTCCGTTTTTTAGCAGAAAAGAAAACGGCAGAGAAAAATGATGAGTTTTATGAATTTTCAAAGACATGAAAACCCAAAGTACAAAAACCTATCAGCTCACACCAGCCAGAAGGGCCATTAGCATAAATGCTGCAAACAATAAATGCTGAAGCGATTGTGGAGAAATGCGTACCCTCGATTCTAAGGGGGACGTGGTAAGAGTCACTAATGAAAACACAAAGAAGGTGCTTTGATAAGGGTAACACGGTGCTACCAGTCAATCAATCACACCCACTGCTGGGCCTATCACCTGAGAAAATGAGAATCAAAAAGTCACAGGCTTGGGGCTTCCCTGGTGGTGCAGTGGTTGAGAGTCTGCCTGCCAATGCAGGGCACACGGGTTCGAGCCCCGGTCTGGGAAGATCCCACATGCCGCGGAGCAACTGGGCCCGTGAGCCACAACCACTGAGCCTGCGCGCATGGAGCCTGTGCTCGGCAACAAGAGAGGCCGCGATAGTGAGAGACCCACGCACCGTGATGAAGAGTGGCCCCCGCTCGCCTCAACTACAGAAAGCCCTCGCGCACAAACGAAGATCCAACACAGCCAAAAATAAATAAATAAATAAATAAATAAATAAATAAATAAATAAATATTAAAAAAAAAGTCACAGGCTGGCAATCCTGCACTCCAACAATATTTACCATACCCAACACTTGGAAGCAATGAAAATGTCCATCAACTGAGGAATGCACAAAGTAGAAGTGGTCCAAGTACACAGTGGAAGATTACTCCAATGAAAAATAAAAATTAAATTTAAAAATCGAACAAAAGTAAAGACACATCAGCTTGTGTGGGTTTGTTCGGGCACACTCCACTCTAATTTATAACCGAGAAACACCACAGGCCGCAAGGGCATTTCCCTAGTTACCAGGGTGGGGAACATAGAAAGGCTGCCACCCTCTGGCAGTTACCTGCAAAAACAGCTTTAAGGCCTGTGCTAATGGTCATTTCATAGGAAGAAGTAATGCAGGACCGTAAATGAAACATGCCCTCAATATGTCTTGAGGGAGGTAATGGCCAAAACATTTCAAAATGTGACACATACTTTAAGAGAACACTTTGAAGAACTAAGGGGTAATCACAGCTTGAAAAATAAAAAGGATATGCCTTAAAGCTCAGTTTCAACGGATTATGAGGCACATGCGAATTCAACCAAAAAGAGGTATCAGCTCACACTTGTCAGAAAAACCATCAGCAAGAAAACTACAAACAATAAATGCTGAAGCTGATGTGGAGAAATGCATACCCTCAACTTCAAGGGGGACGTAACTTGGAAAGGGCCACGAATGAGAACAGAATGGAGGTGCCTTAAAAAGGTAAACATTGAGCTACCATATGATCCAGCAGGCCCACTCCTCGACCTATAATCTAAGAAGAGAGAATTGGAAAGACACAGGCAGGCAAATCTGCATTGCACAGTATTACAATAGCCAAGATATGGAGGTAACCAAAAAGTCCACCAACAGATGGGTGGACAAAGAAGAACTCCTCCATGTATAGATGGAATATTCGCCAGTGAAAAAAATGAAACAATGCCATTTGCAGCACCATAGATGAGTCTAGACGAAATCACACCACCTGTAGTAAGTGAGAAAGTAAAAGACACATATCCTATCATATCACTTTTAGGAGTTACATAAAAATTGATACCAATGAAGATATTTCCACAGAGAAAGGCAATCACAGATTCATTAAAAAACTTATGGTTCACCAAATAGAAAGGGATGAGGATTGGATAATTTACCATATTGGGGTTAACAGAGATATACAAACCATGTGAAATATATAATCACCAAAGACGTACGGAAGACCAGGAGAAGACTACTCAACATTGTGTCATAACCTACATGGGAAAAGGATGCGAGGAAGAATAGATACACGTATATGTGTGAAAGAACCACATTTGCCCACCTAGAACAAACAAACCATTGTAATCAAATTTGCTTGGATAAAAAATAAAAAGTAAATTATAAATATGAACAACAAGTAATTAGACATAAACATAAAGGGCTTTTTCCTGGCACATTCCATTCTAATTTACAACCTAGAACACCACTTCCATTAAGGCTCTGTTTCCCCAGTTACCAAATTTGGTAAAGGAGAAATGATGCCACCTTGTGGCCGTTTCCTGCAAGAGCAGCTTTAAACTCACAGCTAAGGGTCACTTAACATTCACAAGGACTCAGGGCTGTAAAGGACACCTGCCCTAAAAAATTGTGCTGAAGTAGGGAATGGACAAAAATTTCAAAACAGGCAAATGTTTCCAGAAGAGAGTATGAATATTAACGTTTTACTCACGCTCTTTTAAAAAAAAGGAAAATGGATAAAAGCTCAACCTCAGGGAGTGTTAGACCCATGAAATCTAATCTACAAAAAGTTTCAACTTACACCAGTCGACTGACCATCAGCAAAAAGTCTACAAACAATAAATGCTGACGGGGTTTTAGAGAACTGTGTACCCTCTCCCTGCTGGTGAGACGTAAAGGGGTAACGGCCAATAATGAGAACAGAAAGGAGCTGTGTTTAAAAGTAAAAATGGAGGTACCATTCAATCCAGCAGGCGCACCATTGGACCTCTCACCGGAGAAGACAAGAATCGAGAAGACACAGGCCGCAAAAGCTTCAGTGCAGCCTTATTCACAATAGCCAAGACAGTGAAGGAATCAAAATGTCCAACAACAGGTGAATAGATAAAGAAGAAGTGGTCCATGTACACAATGGAATATTAGCCATGGAAAACAATGAACCATTGTTCTTTGAGGCACCACAAATGAGTCTGGAGATAATCACGAAACATGAGGTAAGTCCGAAAGCAAAAGACCTATATTCTATGATATCACTTACAGGCGTTATCTAATAACTGACACAAATGAACATATTTCCACAGAGAAAGACACTCACAGATTTAGAAAACAAACTATGCTCATCTAAAAGGAAAGGTGGGGGGAGTGGATAAATTAAGGTTAGTGTTACTATATGTATACAAACACATATTATATACATATCTCAAAAAGACCTACCATATAGAAGGGAGGTGTGCGGAACCCTCTGTAACATTTTACATGGGAAGGGGATCTGTACTTGAATAGACATATATAATGTACAAATGAACCAGATTGTGTACACCTCGGACAAACAATATTCTAAGCTTTACTCCAATTAAAAAAATTTTTAAAACCAAGAAGAAATAATGAGACATAAACTTATGGGGGTTTCTCCATGCACATTCCAATATAATTTACAACCTAGGAACACGACTTCCAGAAAGGCTCTGCTGCCCTAGTACCCAGATTTGGGAATGGAGGAATGCTGCCTGCTTGAGGCCACTTCCCACAACAGCAGCTTTTAACCCATTACTAAAGGTCACTAAATATGCACCACACTTGCAGTTCGGGAAATGAGACCTGCTCTCTAAAAAAATTCTGGGCTGGAAAATCGACCAAAAAATTTAACTGAGGGCAAGCTTCCAAGAAGACAATTTGAAGAATTATATTGTACTCCCAACTGTTTCCGTTTTTTAGCAGAAAAGAAAACGGCAGAGAAAAATGATGAGTTTTATGAATTTTCAAAGACATGAAAACCCAAAGTACAAAAACCTATCAGCTCACACCAGCCAGAAGGGCCATTAGCATAAATGCTGCAAACAATAAATGCTGAAGCGATTGTGGAGAAATGCGTACCCTCGATTCTAAGGGGGACGTGGTAAGAGCCACTAATGAAAACACAAAGAAGGTGCTTTGATAAGGGTAACACGGTGCTACCAGTCAATCAATCACACCCACTGCTGGGCCTATCACCTGAGAAAATGAGAATCAAAAAGTCACAGGCTTGGGGCTTCCCTGGTGGTGCAGTGGTTGAGAGTCTGCCTGCCAATGCAGGGCACACGGGTTCGAGCCCCGGTCTGGGAAGATCCCACATGCCGCGGAGCAACTGGGCCCGTGAGCCACAACCACTGAGCCTGCGCGCATGGAGCCTGTGCTCGGCAACAAGAGAGGCCGCGATAGTGAGAGACCCACGCACCGTGATGAAGAGTGGCCCCTGCTCGCCTCAACTACAGAAAGCCCTCGCGCACAAACGAAGATCCAACACAGCCAAAAATAAATAAATAAATAAATAAATAAATAAATATTAAAAAAAAAAGTCACAGGCTGGCAATCCTGCACTCCAACAATATTTACCATAGCCAACACTTGGAAGCAATGAAAATGTCCATCAACTGAGGAATGCACAAAGTAGAAGTGGTCCAAGTACACAGTGGAAGATTACTCCAATGAAAAATAAAAATTAAATTTAAAAATCGAACAAAAGTAAAGACACATCAGCTTGTGTGGGTTTGTTCGGGCACACTCCACTCTAATTTATAACCGAGAAACACCACAGGCCGCAAGGGCATTTCCCTAGTTACCAGGGTGGGGAACATAGAAAGGCTGCCACCCTCTGGCAGTTACCTGCAAAAACAGCTTTAAGGCCTGTGCTAATGGTCATTTCATAGGAAGAAGTAATGCAGGACCGTAAATGAAACATGCCCTCAATATGTCTTGAGGGAGGTAATGGCCAAAACATTTCAAAATGTGACACATACTTTAAGAGAACACTTTGAAGAACTAAGGGGTAATCACAGCTTGAAAAATAAAAAGGATATGCCTTAAAGCTCAGTTTCAACGGATTATGAGGCACATGCGAATTCAACCAAAAAGAGGTATCAGCTCACACTTGTCAGAAAAACCATCAGCAAGAAAACTACAAACAATAAATGCTGAAGCTGATGTGGAGAAATGCATACCCTCAACTTCAAGGGGGACGTAACTTGGAAAGGGCCACGAATGAGAACAGAATGGAGGTGCCTTAAAAAGGTAAACATTGAGCTACCATATGATCCAGCAGGCCCACTCCTCGACCTATAATCTAAGAAGAGAGAATTGGAAAGACACAGGCAGGCAAATCTGCATTGCACAGTATTACAATAGCCAAGATATGGAGGTAACCAAAAAGTCCACCAACAGATGGGTGGACAAAGAAGAACTCCTCCATGTATAGATGGAATATTCGCCAGTGAAAAAAATGAAACAATGCCATTTGCAGCACCATAGATGAGTCTAGACGAAATCACACCACCTGTAGTAAGTGAGAAAGTAAAAGACACATATCCTATCATATCACTTTTAGGAGTTACATAAAAATTGATACCAATGAAGATATTTCCACAGAGAAAGGCAATCACAGATTCATTAAAAAACTTATGGTTCACCAAATAGAAAGGGATGAGGATTGGATAATTTACCATATTGGGGTTAACAGAGATATACAAACCATGTGAAATATATAATCACCAAAGACGTACGGAAGACCAGGAGAAGACTACTCAACATTGTGTCATAACCTACATGGGAAAAGGATGCGAGGAAGAATAGATACACGTATATGTGTGAAAGAACCACATTTGCCCACCTAGAACAAACAAACCATTGTAATCAAATTTGCTTGGATAAAAAATAAAAAGTAAATTATAAATATGAACAACAAGTAATGAGACATAAACATAAAGGGCTTTTTCCTGGCACATTCCATTCTAATTTACAACCTAGAACACCACTTCCATTAAGGCTCTGTTTCCCCAGTTACCAAATTTGGTAAAGGAGAAATGATGCCACCTTGTGGCCGTTTCCTGCAAGAGCAGCTTTAAACTCACAGCTAAGGGTCACTTAACATTCACAAGGACTCAGGGCTGTAAAGGACACCTGCCCTAAAAAATTGTGCTGAAGTAGGGAATGGACAAAAATTTCAAAACAGGCAAATGTTTCCAGAAGAGAGTATGAATATTAACGTTTTACTCACGCTCTTTTAAAAAAAAGGAAAATGGATAAAAGCTCAACCTCAGGGAGTGTTAGACCCATGAAATCTAATCTACAAAAAGTTTCAACTTACACCAGTCGACTGACCATCAGCAAAAAGTCTACAAACAATAAATGCTGACGGGGTTTTAGAGAACTGTGTACCCTCTCCCTGCTGGTGAGACGTAAAGGGGTAACGGCCAATAATGAGAACAGAAAGGAGCTGTGTTTAAAAGTAAAAATGGAGGTACCATTCAATCCAGCAGGCGCACCATTGGACCTCTCACCGGAGAAGACAAGAATCGAGAAGACACAGGCCGCAAAAGCTTCAGTGCAGCCTTATTCACAATAGCCAAGACAGTGAAGGAATCAAAATGTCCAACAACAGGTGAATAGATAAAGAAGAAGTGGTCCATGTACACAATGGAATATTAGCCATGGAAAACAATGAACCATTGTTCTTTGAGGCACCACAAATGAGTCTGGAGATAATCACGAAACATGAGGTAAGTCCGAAAGCAAAAGACCTATATTCTATGATATCACTTACAGGCGTTATCTAATAACTGACACAAATGAACATATTTCCACAGAGAAAGACACTCACAGATTTAGAAAACAAACTATGCTCATCTAAAAGGAAAGGTGGGGGGAGTGGATAAATTAAGGTTAGTGTTACTATATGTATACAAACACATATTATATACATATCTCAAAAAGACCTACCATATAGAAGGGAGGTGTGCGGAACCCTCTGTAACATTTTACATGGGAAGGGGATCTGTACTTGAATAGACATATATAATGTACAAATGAACCAGATTGTGTACACCTCGGACAAACAATATTCTAAGCTTTACTCCAATTAAAAAAATTTTTAAAACCAAGAAGAAATAATGAGACATAAACTTATGGGGGTTTCTCCATGCACATTCCAATATAATTTACAACCTAGGAACACGACTTCCAGAAAGGCTCTGCTGCCCTAGTACCCAGATTTGGGAATGGAGGAATGCTGCCTGCTTGAGGCCACTTCCCACAACAGCAGCTTTTAACCCATTACTAAAGGTCACTAAATATGCACCACACTTGCAGTTCGGGAAATGAGACCTGCTCTCTAAAAAAATTCTGGGCTGGAAAATCGACCAAAAAATTTAACTGAGGGCAAGCTTCCAAGAAGACAATTTGAAGAATTATATTGTACTCCCAACTGTTTCCGTTTTTTAGCAGAAAAGAAAACGGCAGAGAAAAATGATGAGTTTTATGAATTTTCAAAGACATGAAAACCCAAAGTACAAAAACCTATCAGCTCACACCAGCCAGAAGGGCCATTAGCATAAATGCTGCAAACAATAAATGCTGAAGCGATTGTGGAGAAATGCGTACCCTCGATTCTAAGGGGGACGTGGTAAGAGCCACTAATGAAAACACAAAGAAGGTGCTTTGATAAGGGTAACACGGTGCTACCAGTCAATCAATCACACCCACTGCTGGGCCTATCACCTGAGAAAATGAGAATCAAAAAGTCACAGGCTTGGGGCTTCCCTGGTGGTGCAGTGGTTGAGAGTCTGCCTGCCAATGCAGGGCACACGGGTTCGAGCCCCGGTCTGGGAAGATCCCACATGCCGCGGAGCAACTGGGCCCGTGAGCCACAACCACTGAGCCTGCGCGCATGGAGCCTGTGCTCGGCAACAAGAGAGGCCGCGATAGTGAGAGACCCACGCACCGTGATGAAGAGTGGCCCCTGCTCGCCTCAACTACAGAAAGCCCTCGCGCACAAACGAAGATCCAACACAGCCAAAAATAAATAAATAAATAAATAAATAAATAAATATTAAAAAAAAAAGTCACAGGCTGGCAATCCTGCACTCCAACAATATTTACCATAGCCAACACTTGGAAGCAATGAAAATGTCCATCAACTGAGGAATGCACAAAGTAGAAGTGGTCCAAGTACACAGTGGAAGATTACTCCAATGAAAAATAAAAATTAAATTTAAAAATCGAACAAAAGTAAAGACACATCAGCTTGTGTGGGTTTGTTCGGGCACACTCCACTCTAATTTATAACCGAGAAACACCACAGGCCGCAAGGGCATTTCCCTAGTTACCAGGGTGGGGAACATAGAAAGGCTGCCACCCTCTGGCAGTTACCTGCAAAAACAGCTTTAAGGCCTGTGCTAATGGTCATTTCATAGGAAGAAGTAATGCAGGACCGTAAATGAAACATGCCCTCAATATGTCTTGAGGGAGGTAATGGCCAAAACATTTCAAAATGTGACACATACTTTAAGAGAACACTTTGAAGAACTAAGGGGTAATCACAGCTTGAAAAATAAAAAGGATATGCCTTAAAGCTCAGTTTCAACGGATTATGAGGCACATGCGAATTCAACCAAAAAGAGGTATCAGCTCACACTTGTCAGAAAAACCATCAGCAAGAAAACTACAAACAATAAATGCTGAAGCTGATGTGGAGAAATGCATACCCTCAACTTCAAGGGGGACGTAACTTGGAAAGGGCCACGAATGAGAACAGAATGGAGGTGCCTTAAAAAGGTAAACATTGAGCTACCATATGATCCAGCAGGCCCACTCCTCGACCTATAATCTAAGAAGAGAGAATTGGAAAGACACAGGCAGGCAAATCTGCATTGCACAGTATTACAATAGCCAAGATATGGAGGTAACCAAAAAGTCCACCAACAGATGGGTGGACAAAGAAGAACTCCTCCATGTATAGATGGAATATTCGCCAGTGAAAAAAATGAAACAATGCCATTTGCAGCACCATAGATGAGTCTAGACGAAATCACACCACCTGTAGTAAGTGAGAAAGTAAAAGACACATATCCTATCATATCACTTTTAGGAGTTACATAAAAATTGATACCAATGAAGATATTTCCACAGAGAAAGGCAATCACAGATTCATTAAAAAACTTATGGTTCACCAAATAGAAAGGGATGAGGATTGGATAATTTACCATATTGGGGTTAACAGAGATATACAAACCATGTGAAATATATAATCACCAAAGACGTACGGAAGACCAGGAGAAGACTACTCAACATTGTGTCATAACCTACATGGGAAAAGGATGCGAGGAAGAATAGATACACGTATATGTGTGAAAGAACCACATTTGCCCACCTAGAACAAACAAACCATTGTAATCAAATTTGCTTGGATAAAAAATAAAAAGTAAATTATAAATATGAACAACAAGTAATGAGACATAAACATAAAGGGCTTTTTCCTGGCACATTCCATTCTAATTTACAACCTAGAACACCACTTCCATTAAGGCTCTGTTTCCCCAGTTACCAAATTTGGTAAAGGAGAAATGATGCCACCTTGTGGCCGTTTCCTGCAAGAGCAGCTTTAAACTCACAGCTAAGGGTCACTTAACATTCACAAGGACTCAGGGCTGTAAAGGACACCTGCCCTAAAAAATTGTGCTGAAGTAGGGAATGGACAAAAATTTCAAAACAGGCAAATGTTTCCAGAAGAGAGTATGAATATTAACGTTTTACTCACGCTCTTTTAAAAAAAAGGAAAATGGATAAAAGCTCAACCTCAGGGAGTGTTAGACCCATGAAATCTAATCTACAAAAAGTTTCAACTTACACCAGTCGACTGACCATCAGCAAAAAGTCTACAAACAATAAATGCTGACGGGGTTTTAGAGAACTGTGTACCCTCTCCCTGCTGGTGAGACGTAAAGGGGTAACGGCCAATAATGAGAACAGAAAGGAGCTGTGTTTAAAAGTAAAAATGGAGGTACCATTCAATCCAGCAGGCGCACCATTGGACCTCTCACCGGAGAAGACAAGAATCGAGAAGACACAGGCCGCAAAAGCTTCAGTGCAGCCTTATTCACAATAGCCAAGACAGTGAAGGAATCAAAATGTCCAACAACAGGTGAATAGATAAAGAAGAAGTGGTCCATGTACACAATGGAATATTAGCCATGGAAAACAATGAACCATTGTTCTTTGAGGCACCACAAATGAGTCTGGAGATAATCACGAAACATGAGGTAAGTCCGAAAGCAAAAGACCTATATTCTATGATATCACTTACAGGTGTTATCTAATAACTGACACAAATGAACATATTTCCACAGAGAAAGACACTCACAGATTTAGAAAACAAACTATGCTCATCTAAAAGGAAAGGTGGGGGGAGTGGATAAATTAAGGTTAGTGTTACTATATGTATACAAACACATATTATATACATATCTCAAAAAGACCTACCATATAGAAGGGAGGTGTGCGGAACCCTCTGTAACATTTTACATGGGAAGGGGATCTGTACTTGAATAGACATATATAATGTACAAATGAACCAGATTGTGTACACCTCGGACAAACAATATTCTAAGCTTTACTCCAATTAAAGAAATTTTTAAAACCAAGAAGAAATAATGAGACATAAACTTATGGGGGTTTCTCCATGCACATTCCAATATAATTTACAACCTAGGAACACGACTTCCAGAAAGGCTCTGCTGCCCTAGTACCCAGATTTGGGAATGGAGGAATGCTGCCTGCTTGAGGCCACTTCCCACAACAGCAGCTTTTAACCCATTACTAAAGGTCACTAAATATGCACCACACTTGCAGTTCGGGAAATGAGACCTGCTCTCTAAAAAAATTCTGGGCTGGAAAATCGACCAAAAAATTTAACAGAGGGCAAGCTTCCAAGAAGACAATTTCAAGAATTATATTGTACTCCCAACTGTTTCCGTTTTTTAGCAGAAAAGAAAACGGCAGAGAAAAATGATGAGTTTTATGAATTTTCAAAGACATGAAAACCCAAAGTACAAAAACCTATCAGCTCACACCAGCCAGAAGGGCCATTAGCATAAATGCTGCAAACAATAAATGCTGAAGCGATTGTGGAGAAATGCGTACCCTCGATTCTAAGGGGGACGTGGTAAGAGCCACTAATGAAAACACAAAGAAGGTGCTTTGATAAGGGTAACACGGTGCTACCAGTCAATCAATCACACCCACTGCTGGGCCTATCACCTGAGAAAATGAGAATCAAAAAGTCACAGGCTTGGTGCTTCCCTGGTGGTGCAGTGGTTGAGAGTCTGCCTGCCAATGCAGGGCACACGGGTTCGAGCCCCGGTCTGGGAAGATCCCACATGCCGCGGAGCAACTGGGCCCGTGAGCCACAACCACTGAGCCTGCGCGCATGGAGCCTGTGCTCGGCAACAAGAGAGGCCGCGATAGTGAGAGACCCACGCACCGTGATGAAGAGTGGCCCCCGCTCGCCTCAACTACAGAAAGCCCTCGCGCACAAACGAAGATCCAACACAGCCAAAAATAAATAAATAAATAAATAAATAAATAAATAAATAAATAAATAAATAAATATTAAAAAAAAAAGTCACAGGCTGGCAATCCTGCACTCCAACAATATTTACCATAGCCAACACTTGGAAGCAATGAAAATGTCCATCAACTGAGGAATGCACAAAGTAGAAGTGGTCCAAGTACACAGTGGAAGATTACTCCAATGAAAAATAAAAATTAAATTTAAAAATCCAACAAAAGTAAAGAGACATCAGCTTGTGTGGGTTTCTCTGGGCACACTCCACTCTAATTTATAACCGAGTAACACCACAGGCCGCAAGGGCATTTCCCTAGTTACCAGGGTGGGGAACATAGAAAGGCTGCCACCCTCTGGCAGTTACCTGCAAAAACAGCTTTAAGGCCTGTGCTAATGGTCATTTCATAGGAAGAAGTAATGCAGGACCGTAAATGAAACATGCCCTCCATATGTCTTGAGGGAGGTAATGGCCAAAACATTTCAAAATGTGACACATACTTTAAGAGAACACTTTGAAGAACTAAGGGGTAATCACAGCTTGAAAAATAAAAAGGATATGCCTTAAAGCTCAGTTTCAACGGATTATGAGGCACATGCGAATTCAACCAAAAAGAGGTATCAGCTCACACTTGTCAGAAAAACCATCAGCAAGAAAACTACAAACAATAAATGCTGAAGCTGATGTGGAGAAATGCATACCCTCAACTTCAAGGGGGACGTAACTTGGAAAGGGCCACGAATGAGAACAGAATGGAGGTGCCTTAAAAAGGTAAAGATTGAGCTACCATATGATCCAGCAGGCCCACTCCTCGACCTATAATCTAAGAAGAGAGAATTGGAAAGACACAGGCAGGCAAATCTGCATTGCACAGTATTACAATAGCCAAGATATGGAGGTAACCAAAAAGTCCACCAACAGATGGGTGGACAAAGAAGAACTCCTCCATGTATAGATGGAATATTCGCCAGTGAAAAAAATGAAACAATGCCATTTGCAGCACCATAGATGAGTCTAGACGAAATCACACCACCTGTAGTAAGTGAGAAAGTAAAAGACACATATCCTATCATATCACTTTTAGGAGTTACATAAAAATTGATACCAATGAAGATATTTCCACAGAGAAAGGCAATCACAGATTCATTAAAAAACTTATGGTTCACCAAATAGAAAGGGATGAGGATTGGATAATTTACCATATTGGGGTTAACAGAGATATACAAACCATGTGAAATATATAATCACCAAAGACGTACGGAAGACCAGGAGAAGACTACTCAACATTGTGTCATAACCTACATGGGAAAAGGATGCGAGGAAGAATAGATACACGTATATGTGTGAAAGAACCACATTTGCCCACCTAGAACAAACAAACCATTGTAATCAAATTTGCTTGGATAAAAAATAAAAAGTAAATTATAAATATGAACAACAAGTAATGAGACATAAACATAAAGGGCTTTTTCCTGGCACATTCCATTCTAATTTACAACCTAGAACACCACTTCCATTAAGGCTCTGTTTCCCCAGTTACCAAATTTGGTAAAGGAGAAATGATGCCACCTTGTGGCCGTTTCCTGCAAGAGCAGCTTTAAACTCACAGCTAAGGGTCACTTAACATTCACAAGGACTCAGGGCTGTAAAGGACACCTGCCCTAAAAAATTGTGCTGAAGTAGGGAATGGACAAAAATTTCAAAACAGGCAAATGTTTCCAGAAGAGAGTATGAATATTAACGTTTTACTCACGCTCTTTTAAAAAAAAGGAAAATGGATAAAAGCTCAACCTCAGGGAGTGTTAGACCCATGAAATCTAATCTACAAAAAGTTTCAACTTACACCAGTCGACTGACCATCAGCAAAAAGTCTACAAACAATAAATGCTGACGGGGTTTTAGAGAACTGTGTACCCTCTCCCTGCTGGTGAGACGTAAAGGGGTAACGGCCAATAATGAGAACAGAAAGGAGCTGTGTTTAAAAGTAAAAATGGAGGTACCATTCAATCCAGCAGGCGCACCATTGGACCTCTCACCGGAGAAGACAAGAATCGAGAAGACACAGGCCGCAAAAGCTTCAGTGCAGCCTTATTCACAATAGCCAAGACAGTGAAGGAATCAAAATGTCCAACAACAGGTGAATAGATAAAGAAGAAGTGGTCCATGTACACAATGGAATATTAGCCATGGAAAACAATGAACCATTGTTCTTTGAGGCACCACAAATGAGTCTGGAGATAATCACGAAACATGAGGTAAGTCCGAAAGCAAAAGACCTATATTCTATGATATCACTTACAGGCGTTATCTAATAACTGACACAAATGAACATATTTCCACAGAGAAAGACACTCACAGATTTAGAAAACAAACTATGCTCATCTAAAAGGAAAGGTGGGGGGAGTGGATAAATTAAGGTTAGTGTTACTATATGTATACAAACACATATTATATACATATCTCAAAAAGACCTACCATATAGAAGGGAGGTGTGCGGAACCCTCTGTAACATTTTACATGGGAAGGGGATCTGTACTTGAATAGACATATATAATGTACAAATGAACCAGATTGTGTACACCTCGGACAAACAATATTCTAAGCTTTACTCCAATTAAAGAAATTTTTAAAACCAAGAAGAAATAATGAGACATAAACTTATGGGGGTTTCTCCATGCACATTCCAATATAATTTACAACCTAGGAACACGACTTCCAGAAAGGCTCTGCTGCCCTAGTACCCAGATTTGGGAATGGAGGAATGCTGCCTGCTTGAGGCCACTTCCCACAACAGCAGCTTTTAACCCATTACTAAAGGTCACTAAATATGCACCACACTTGCAGTTCGGGAAATGAGACCTGCTCTCTAAAAAAATTCTGGGCTGGAAAATCGACCAAAAAATTTAACAGAGGGCAAGCTTCCAAGAAGACAATTTCAAGAATTATATTGTACTCCCAACTGTTTCCGTTTTTTAGCAGAAAAGAAAACGGCAGAGAAAAATGATGAGTTTTATGAATTTTCAAAGACATGAAAACCCAAAGTACAAAAACCTATCAGCTCACACCAGCCAGAAGGGCCATTAGCATAAATGCTGCAAACAATAAATGCTGAAGCGATTGTGGAGAAATGCGTACCCTCGATTCTAAGGGGGACGTGGTAAGAGCCACTAATGAAAACACAAAGAAGGTGCTTTGATAAGGGTAACACGGTGCTACCAGTCAATCAATCACACCCACTGCTGGGCCTATCACCTGAGAAAATGAGAATCAAAAAGTCACAGGCTTGGTGCTTCCCTGGTGGTGCAGTGGTTGAGAGTCTGCCTGCCAATGCAGGGCACACGGGTTCGAGCCCCGGTCTGGGAAGATCCCACATGCCGCGGAGCAACTGGGCCCGTGAGCCACAACCACTGAGCCTGCGCGCATGGAGCCTGTGCTCGGCAACAAGAGAGGCCGCGATAGTGAGAGACCCACGCACCGTGATGAAGAGTGGCCCCCGCTCGCCTCAACTACAGAAAGCCCTCGCGCACAAACGAAGATCCAACACAGCCAAAAATAAATAAATAAATAAATAAATAAATAAATAAATAAATAAATAAATAAATATTAAAAAAAAAAGTCACAGGCTGGCAATCCTGCACTCCAACAATATTTACCATAGCCAACACTTGGAAGCAATGAAAATGTCCATCAACTGAGGAATGCACAAAGTAGAAGTGGTCCAAGTACACAGTGGAAGATTACTCCAATGAAAAATAAAAATTAAATTTAAAAATCCAACAAAAGTAAAGAGACATCAGCTTGTGTGGGTTTCTCTGGGCACACTCCACTCTAATTTATAACCGAGTAACACCACAGGCCGCAAGGGCATTTCCCTAGTTACCAGGGTGGGGAACATAGAAAGGCTGCCACCCTCTGGCAGTTACCTGCAAAAACAGCTTTAAGGCCTGTGCTAATGGTCATTTCATAGGAAGAAGTAATGCAGGACCGTAAATGAAACATGCCCTCCATATGTCTTGAGGGAGGTAATGGCCAAAACATTTCAAAATGTGACACATACTTTAAGAGAACACTTTGAAGAACTAAGGGGTAATCACAGCTTGAAAAATAAAAAGGATATGCCTTAAAGCTCAGTTTCAACGGATTATGAGGCACATGCGAATTCAACCAAAAAGAGGTATCAGCTCACACTTGTCAGAAAAACCATCAGCAAGAAAACTACAAACAATAAATGCTGAAGCTGATGTGGAGAAATGCATACCCTCAACTTCAAGGGGGACGTAACTTGGAAAGGGCCACGAATGAGAACAGAATGGAGGTGCCTTAAAAAGGTAAACATTGAGCTACCATATGATCCAGCAGGCCCACTCCTCGACCTATAATCTAAGAAGAGAGAATTGGAAAGACACAGGCAGGCAAATCTGCATTGCACAGTATTACAATAGCCAAGATATGGAGGTAACCAAAAAGTCCACCAACAGATGGGTGGACAAAGAAGAACTCCTCCATGTATAGATGGAATATTCGCCAGTGAAAAAAATGAAACAATGCCATTTGCAGCACCATAGATGAGTCTAGACGAAATCACACCACCTGTAGTAAGTGAGAAAGTAAAAGACACATATCCTATCATATCACTTTTAGGAGTTACATAAAAATTGATACCAATGAAGATATTTCCACAGAGAAAGGCAATCACAGATTCATTAAAAAACTTATGGTTCACCAAATAGAAAGGGATGAGGATTGGATAATTTACCATATTGGGGTTAACAGAGATATACAAACCATGTGAAATATATAATCACCAAAGACGTACGGAAGACCAGGAGAAGACTACTCAACATTGTGTCATAACCTACATGGGAAAAGGATGCGAGGAAGAATAGATACACGTATATGTGTGAAAGAACCACATTTGCCCACCTAGAACAAACAAACCATTGTAATCAAATTTGCTTGGATAAAAAATAAAAAGTAAATTATAAATATGAACAACAAGTAATGAGACATAAACATAAAGGGCTTTTTCCTGGCACATTCCATTCTAATTTACAACCTAGAACACCACTTCCATTAAGGCTCTGTTTCCCCAGTTACCAAATTTGGTAAAGGAGAAATGATGCCACCTTGTGGCCGTTTCCTGCAAGAGCAGCTTTAAACTCACAGCTAAGGGTCACTTAACATTCACAAGGACTCAGGGCTGTAAAGGACACCTGCCCTAAAAAATTGTGCTGAAGTAGGGAATGGACAAAAATTTCAAAACAGGCAAATGTTTCCAGAAGAGAGTATGAATATTAACGTTTTACTCACGCTCTTTTAAAAAAAAGGAAAATGGATAAAAGCTCAACCTCAGGGAGTGTTAGACCCATGAAATCTAATCTACAAAAAGTTTCAACTTACACCAGTCGACTGACCATCAGCAAAAAGTCTACAAACAATAAATGCTGACGGGGTTTTAGAGAACTGTGTACCCTCTCCCTGCTGGTGAGACGTAAAGGGGTAACAGCCAATAATGAGAACAGAAAGGAGCTGTGTTTAAAAGTAAAAATGGAGGTACCATTCAATCCAGCAGGCGCACCATTGGACCTCTCACCGGAGAAGACAAGAATCGAGAAGACACAGGCCGCAAAAGCTTCAGTGCAGCCTTATTCACAATAGCCAAGACAGTGAAGGAATCAAAATGTCCAACAACAGGTGAATAGATAAAGAAGAAGTGGTCCATGTACACAATGGAATATTAGCCATGGAAAACAATGAACCATTGTTCTTTGAGGCACCACAAATGAGTCTGGAGATAATCACGAAACATGAGGTAAGTCCGAAAGCAAAAGACCTATATTCTATGATATCACTTACAGGCGTTATCTAATAACTGACACAAATGAACATATTTCCAAAGAGAAAGACACTCACAGATTTAGAAAACAAACTATGCTCATCTAAAAGGAAAGGTGGGGGGAGTGGATAAATTAAGGTTAGTGTTACTATATGTATACAAACACATATTATATACATATCTCAAAAAGACCTACCATATAGAAGGGAGGTGTGCGGAACCCTCTGTAACATTTTACATGGGAAGGGGATCTGTACTTGAATAGACATATATAATGTACAAATGAACCAGATTGTGTACACCTCGGACAAACAATATTCTAAGCTTTACTCCAATTAAAAAAATTTTTAAAACCAAGAAGAAATAATGAGACATAAACTTATGGGGGTTTCTCCATGCACATTCCAATATAATTTACAACCTAGGAACACGACTTCCAGAAAGGCTCTGCTGCCCTAGTACCCAGATTTGGGAATGGAGGAATGCTGCCTGCTTGAGGCCACTTCCCACAACAGCAGCTTTTAACCCATTACTAAAGGTCACTAAATATGCACCACACTTGCAGTTCGGGAAATGAGACCTGCTCTCTAAAAAAATTCTGGGCTGGAAAATCGACCAAAAAATTTAACAGAGGGCAAGCTTCCAAGAAGACAATTTCAAGAATTATATTGTACTCCCAACTGTTTCCGTTTTTTAGCAGAAAAGAAAACGGCAGAGAAAAATGATGAGTTTTATGAATTTTCAAAGACATGAAAACCCAAAGTACAAAAACCTATCAGCTCACACCAGCCAGAAGGGCCATTAGCATAAATGCTGCAAACAATAAATGCTGAAGCGATTGTGGAGAAATGCGTACCCTCGATTCTAAGGGGGACGTGGTAAGAGCCACTAATGAAAACACAAAGAAGGTGCTTTGATAAGGGTAACACGGTGCTACCAGTCAATCAATCACACCCACTGCTGGGCCTATCACCTGAGAAAATGAGAATCAAAAAGTCACAGGCTTGGTGCTTCCCTGGTGGTGCAGTGGTTGAGAGTCTGCCTGCCAATGCAGGGCACACGGGTTCGAGCCCCGGTCTGGGAAGATCCCACATGCCGCGGAGCAACTGGGCCCGTGAGCCACAACCACTGAGCCTGCGCGCATGGAGCCTGTGCTCGGCAACAAGAGAGGCCGCGATAGTGAGAGACCCACGCACCGTGATGAAGAGTGGCCCCCGCTCGCCTCAACTACAGAAAGCCCTCGTGCACAAACGAAGATCCAACACAGCCAAAAATAAATAAATAAATAAATAAATAAATAAATAAATAAATAAATAAATATTAAAAAAAAAAGTCACAGGCTGGCAATCCTGCACTCCAACAATATTTACCATAGCCAACACTTGGAAGCAATGAAAATGTCCATCAACTGAGGAATGCACAAAGTAGAAGTGGTCCAAGTACACAGTGGAAGATTACTCCAATGAAAAATAAAAATTAAATTTAAAAATCGAACAAAAGTAAAGACATATCAGCTTGTGTGGGTTTGTCCGGGCACACTCCACTCTAATTTATAACCGAGAAACACCACAGGCCGCAAGGGCATTTCCCTAGTTACCAGGGTGGGGAACATAGAAAGGCTGCCACCCTCTGGCAGTTACCTGCAAAAACAGCTTTAAGGCCTGTGCTAATGGTCATTTCATAGGAAGAAGTAATGCAGGACCGTAAATGAAACATGCCCTCAATATGTCTTGAGGGAGGTAATGGCCAAAACATTTCAAAATGTGACACATACTTTAAGAGAACACTTTGAAGAACTAAGGGGTAATCACAGCTTGAAAAATAAAAAGGATATGCCTTAAAGCTCAGTTTCAACGGATTATGAGGCACATGCGAATTCAACCAAAAAGAGGTATCAGCTCACACTTGTCAGAAAAACCATCAGCAAGAAAACTACAAACAATAAATGCTGAAGCTGATGTGGAGAAATGCATACCCTCAACTTCAAGGGGGACGTAACTTGGAAAGGGCCACGAATGAGAACAGAATGGAGGTGCCTTAAAAAGGTAAACATTGAGCTACCATATGATCCAGCAGGCCCACTCCTCGACCTATAATCTAAGAAGAGAGAATTGGAAAGACACAGGCAGGCAAATCTGCATTGCACAGTATTACAATAGCCAAGATATGGAGGTAACCAAAAAGTCCACCAACAGATGGGTGGACAAAGAAGAACTCCTCCATGTATAGATGGAATATTCGCCAGTGAAAAAAATGAAACAATGCCATTTGCAGCACCAGAGATGAGTCTAGACGAAATCACACCACCTGTAGTAAGTGAGAAAGTAAAAGACACATATCCTATCATATCACTTTTAGGAGTTACATAAAAATTGATACCAATGAAGATATTTCCACAGAGAAAGGCAATCACAGATTCATTAAAAAACTTATGGTTCACCAAATAGAAAGGGATGAGGATTGGATAATTTACCATATTGGGGTTAACAGAGATATACAAACCATGTGAAATATATAATCACCAAAGACGTACGGAAGACCAGGAGAAGACTACTCAACATTGTGTCATAACCTACATGGGAAAAGGATGCGAGGAAGAATAGATACACGTATATGTGTGAAAGAACCACATTTGCCCACCTAGAACAAACAAACCATTGTAATCAAATTTGCTTGGATAAAAAATAAAAAGTAAATTATAAATATGAACAACAAGTAATGAGACATAAACATAAAGGGCTTTTTCCTGGCACATTCCATTCTAATTTACAACCTAGAACACCACTTCCATTAAGGCTCTGTTTCCCCAGTTACCAAATTTGGTAACGGAGAAATGATGCCACCTTGTGGCCGTTTCCTGCAAGAGCAGCTTTAAACTCACAGCTAAGGGTCACTTAACATTCACAAGGACTCAGGGCTGTAAAGGACACCTGCCCTAAAAAATTGTGCTGAAGTAGGGAATGGACAAAAATTTCAAAACAGGCAAATGTTTCCAGAAGAGAGCATGAATATTAACGTTTTACTCACGCTCTTTTAAAAAAAAGGAAAATGGATAAAAGCTCAACCTCAGGGAGTGTTAGACCCATGCAATCTAATCTACAAAAAGTTTCAACTTACACCAGTCGACTGACCATCAGCAAAAAGTCTACAAACAATAAATGCTGACGGGGTTTTAGAGAACTGTGTACCCTCTCCCTGCTGGTGAGACGTAAAGGGGTAACGGCCAATAATGAGAACAGAAAGGAGCTGTGTTTAAAAGTAAAAATGGAGGTACCATTCAATCCAGCAGGCGCACCATTGGACCTCTCACCGGAGAAGACAAGAATCGAGAAGACACAGGCCGCAAAAGCTTCAGTGCAGCCTTATTCACAATAGCCAAGACAGTGAAGGAATCAAAATGTCCAACAACAGGTGAATAGATAAAGAAGAAGTGGTCCATGTACACAATGGAATATTAGCCATGGAAAACAATGAACCATTGTTCTTTGAGGCACCACAAATGAGTCTGGAGATAATCACGAAACATGAGGTAAGTCCGAAAGCAAAAGACCTATATTCTATGATATCACTTACAGGCGTTATCTAATAACTGACACAAATGAACATATTTCCACAGAGAAAGACACTCACAGATTTAGAAAACAAACTATGCTCATCTAAAAGGAAAGGTGGGGGGAGTGGATAAATTAAGGTTAGTGTTACTATATGTATACAAACACATATTATATACATATCTCAAAAAGACCTACCATATAGAAGGGAGGTGCGCGGAACCCTCTGTAACATTTTACATGGGAAGGGGATCTGTACTTGAATAGACATATATAATGTACAAATGAACCAGATTGTGTACACCTCGGACAAACAATATTCTAAGCTTTACTCCAATTAAAAAAATTTTTAAAACCAAGAAGAAATAATGAGACATAAACTTATGGGGGTTTCTCCATGCACATTCCAATATAATTTACAACCTAGGAACACGACTTCCAGAAAGGCTCTGCTGCCCTAGTACCCAGATTTGGGAATGGAGGAATGCTGCCTGCTTGAGGCCACTTCCCACAACAGCAGCTTTTAACCCATTACTAAAGGTCACTAAATATGCACCACACTTGCAGTTCGGGAAATGAGACCTGCTCTCTAAAAAAATTCTGGGCTGGAAAATCGACCAAAAAATTTAACAGAGGGCAAGCTTCCAAGAAGACAATTTCAAGAATTATATTGTACTCCCAACTGTTTCCGTTTTTTAGCAGAAAAGAAAACGGCAGAGAAAAATGATGAGTTTTATGAATTTTCAAAGACATGAAAACCCAAAGTACAAAAACCTATCAGCTCACACCAGCCAGAAGGGCCATTAGCATAAATGCTGCAAACAATAAATGCTGAAGCGATTGTGGAGAAATGCGTACCCTCGATTCTAAGGGGGACGTGGTAAGAGCCACTAATGAAAACACAAAGAAGGTGCTTTGATAAGGGTAACACGGTGCTACCAGTCAATCAATCACACCCACTGCTGGGCCTATCACCTGAGAAAATGAGAATCAAAAAGTCACAGGCTTGGTGCTTCCCTGGTGGTGCAGTGGTTGAGAGTCTGCCTGCCAATGCAGGGCACACGGGTTCGAGCCCCGGTCTGGGAAGATCCCACATGCCGCGGAGCAACTGGGCCCGTGAGCCACAACCACTGAGCCTGCGCGCATGGAGCCTGTGCTCGGCAACAAGAGAGGCCGCGATAGTGAGAGACCCACGCACCGTGATGAAGAGTGGCCCCCGCTCGCCTCAACTACAGAAAGCCCTCGTGCACAAACGAAGATCCAACACAGCCAAAAATAAATAAATAAATAAATAAATAAATAAATAAATAAATAAATAAATATTAAAAAAAAAAGTCACAGGCTGGCAATCCTGCACTCCAACAATATTTACCATAGCCAACACTTGGAAGCAATGAAAATGTCCATCAACTGAGGAATGCACAAAGTAGAAGTGGTCCAAGTACACAGTGGAAGATTACTCCAATGAAAAATAAAAATTAAATTTAAAAATCGAACAAAAGTAAAGACACATCAGCTTGTGTGGGTTTGTCCGGGCACACTCCACTCTAATTTATAACCGAGAAACACCACAGGCCGCAAGGGCATTTCCCTAGTTACCAGGGTGGGGAACATAGAAAGGCTGCCACCCTCTGGCAGTTACCTGCAAAAACAGCTTTAAGGCCTGTGCTAATGGTCATTTCATAGGAAGAAGTAATGCAGGACCGTAAATGAAACATGCCCTCAATATGTCTTGAGGGAGGTAATGGCCAAAACATTTCAAAATGTGACACATACTTTAAGAGAACACTTTGAAGAACTAAGGGGTAATCACAGCTTGAAAAATAAAAAGGATATGCCTTAAAGCTCAGTTTCAACGGATTATGAGGCACATGCGAATTCAACCAAAAAGAGGTATCAGCTCACACTTGTCAGAAAAACCATCAGCAAGAAAACTACAAACAATAAATGCTGAAGCTGATGTGGAGAAATGCATACCCTCAACTTCAAGGGGGACGTAACTTGGAAAGGGCCACGAATGAGAACAGAATGGAGGTGCCTTAAAAAGGTAAACATTGAGCTACCATATGATCCAGCAGGCCCACTCCTCGACCTATAATCTAAGAAGAGAGAATTGGAAAGACACAGGCAGGCAAATCTGCATTGCACAGTATTACAATAGCCAAGATATGGAGGTAACCAAAAAGTCCACCAACAGATGGGTGGACAAAGAAGAACTCCTCCATGTATAGATGGAATATTCGCCAGTGAAAAAAATGAAACAATGCCATTTGCAGCACCATAGATGAGTCTAGACGAAATCACACCACCTGTAGTAAGTGAGAAAGTAAAAGACACATATCCTATCATATCACTTTTAGGAGTTACATAAAAATTGATACCAATGAAGATATTTCCACAGAGAAAGGCAATCACAGATTCATTAAAAAACTTATGGTTCACCAAATAGAAAGGGATGAGGATTGGATAATTTACCATATTGGGGTTAACAGAGATATACAAACCATGTGAAATATATAATCACCAAAGACGTACGGAAGACCAGGAGAAGACTACTCAACATTGTGTCATAACCTACATGGGAAAAGGATGCGAGGAAGAATAGATACACGTATATGTGTGAAAGAACCACATTTGCCCACCTAGAACAAACAAACCATTGTAATCAAATTTGCTTGGATAAAAAATAAAAAGTAAATTATAAATATGAACAACAAGTAATGAGACATAAACATAAAGGGCTTTTTCCTGGCACATTCCATTCTAATTTACAACCTAGAACACCACTTCCATTAAGGCTCTGTTTCCCCAGTTACCAAATTTGGTAACGGAGAAATGATGCCACCTTGTGGCCGTTTCCTGCAAGAGCAGCTTTAAACTCACAGCTAAGGGTCACTTAACATTCACAAGGACTCAGGGCTGTAAAGGACACCTGCCCTAAAAAATTGTGCTGAAGTAGGGAATGGACAAAAATTTCAAAACAGGCAAATGTTTCCAGAAGAGAGCATGAATATTAACGTTTTACTCACGCTCTTTTAAAAAAAAGGAAAATGGATAAAAGCTCAACCTCAGGGAGTGTTAGACCCATGAAATCTAATCTACAAAAAGTTTCAACTTACACCAGTCGACTGACCATCAGCAAAAAGTCTACAAACAATAAATGCTGACGGGGTTTTAGAGAACTGTGTACCCTCTCCCTGCTGGTGAGACGTAAAGGGGTAACGGCCAATAATGAGAACAGAAAGGAGCTGTGTTTAAAAGTAAAAATGGAGGTACCATTCAATCCAGCAGGCGCACCATTGGACCTCTCACCGGAGAAGACAAGAATCGAGAAGACACAGGCCGCAAAAGCTTCAGTGCAGCCTTATTCACAATAGCCAAGACAGTGAAGGAATCAAAATGTCCAACAACAGGTGAATAGATAAAGAAGAAGTGGTCCATGTACACAATGGAATATTAGCCATGGAAAACAATGAACCATTGTTCTTTGAGGCACCACAAATGAGTCTGGAGATAATCACGAAACATGAGGTAAGTCCGAAAGCAAAAGACCTATATTCTATGATATCACTTACAGGCGTTATCTAATAACTGACACAAATGAACATATTTCCAAAGAGAAAGACACTCACAGATTTAGAAAACAAACTATGCTCATCTAAAAGGAAAGGTGGGGGGAGTGGATAAATTAAGGTTAGTGTTACTATATGTATACAAACACATATTATATACATATCTCAAAAAGACCTACCATATAGAAGGGAGGTGCGCGGAACCCTCTGTAACATTTTACATGGGAAGGGGATCTGTACTTGAATAGACATATATAATGTACAAATGAACCAGATTGTGTACACCTCGGACAAACAATATTCTAAGCTTTACTCCAATTAAAAAAATTTTTAAAACCAAGAAGAAATAATGAGACATAAACTTATGGGGGTTTCTCCATGCACATTCCAATATAATTTACAACCTAGGAACACGACTTCCAGAAAGGCTCTGCTGCCCTAGTACCCAGATTTGGGAATGGAGGAATGCTGCCTGCTTGAGGCCACTTCCCACAACAGCAGCTTTTAACCCATTACTAAAGGTCACTAAATATGCACCACACTTGCAGTTCGGGAAATGAGACCTGCTCTCTAAAAAAATTCTGGGCTGGAAAATCGACCAAAAAATTTAACAGAGGGCAAGCTTCCAAGAAGACAATTTCAAGAATTATATTGTACTCCCAACTGTTTCCGTTTTTTAGCAGAAAAGAAAACGGCAGAGAAAAATGATGAGTTTTATGAATTTTCAAAGACATGAAAACCCAAAGTACAAAAACCTATCAGCTCACACCAGCCAGAAGGGCCATTAGCATAAATGCTGCAAACAATAAATGCTGAAGCGATTGTGGAGAAATGCGTACCCTCGATTCTAAGGGGGACGTGGTAAGAGCCACTAATGAAAACACAAAGAAGGTGCTTTGATAAGGGTAACACGGTGCTACCAGTCAATCAATCACACCCACTGCTGGGCCTATCACCTGAGAAAATGAGAATCAAAAAGTCACAGGCTTGGGGCTTCCCTGGTGGTGCAGTGGTTGAGAGTCTGCCTGCCAATGCAGGGCACACGGGTTCGAGCCCCGGTCTGGGAAGATCCCACATGCCGCGGAGCAACTGGGCCCGTGAGCCACAACCACTGAGCCTGCGCGCATGGAGCCTGTGCTCGGCAACAAGAGAGGCCGCGATAGTGAGAGACCCACGCACCGTGATGAAGAGTGGCCCCCGCTCGCCTCAACTACAGAAAGCCCTCGCGCACAAACGAAGATCCAACACAGCCAAAAATAAATAAATAAATAAATAAATAAATAAATAAATAAATAAATAAATAAATATTAAAAAAAAAAGTCACAGGCTGGCAATCCTGCACTCCAACAATATTTACCATAGCCAACACTTGGAAGCAATGAAAATGTCCATCAACTGAGGAATGCACAAAGTAGAAGTGGTCCAAGTACACAGTGGAAGATTACTCCAATGAAAAATAAAAATTAAATTTAAAAATCCAACAAAAGTAAAGAGACATCAGCTTGTGTGGGTTTCTCCGGGCACACTCCACTCTAATTTATAACCGAGTAACACCACAGGCCGCAAGGGCATTTCCCTAGTTACCAGGGTGGGGAACATAGAAAGGCTGCCACCCTCTGGCAGTTACCTGCAAAAACAGCTTTAAGGCCTGTGCTAATGGTCATTTCATAGGAAGAAGTAATGCAGGACCGTAAATGAAACATGCCCTCAATATGTCTTGAGGGAGGTAATGGCCAAAACATTTCAAAATGTGACACATACTTTAAGAGAACACTTTGAAGAACTAAGGGGTAATCACAGCTTGAAAAATAAAAAGGATATGCCTTAAAGCTCAGTTTCAACGGATTATGAGGCACATGCGAATTCAACCAAAAAGAGGTATCAGCTCACACTTGTCAGAAAAACCATCAGCAAGAAAACTACAAACAATAAATGCTGAAGCTGATGTGGAGAAATGCATACCCTCAACTTCAAGGGGGACGTAACTTGGAAAGGGCCACGAATGAGAACAGAATGGAGGTGCCTTAAAAAGGTAAACATTGAGCTACCATATGATCCAGCAGGCCCACTCCTCGACCTATAATCTAAGAAGAGAGAATTGGAAAGACACAGGCAGGCAAATCTGCATTGCACAGTATTACAATAGCCAAGATATGGAGGTAACCAAAAAGTCCACCAACAGATGGGTGGACAAAGAAGAACTCCTCCATGTATAGATGGAATATTCGCCAGTGAAAAAAATGAAACAATGCCATTTGCAGCACCATAGATGAGTCTAGACGAAATCACACCACCTGTAGTAAGTGAGAAAGTAAAAGACACATATCCTATCATATCACTTTTAGGAGTTACATAAAAATTGATACCAATGAAGATATTTCCACAGAGAAAGGCAATCACAGATTCATTAAAAAACTTATGGTTCACCAAATAGAAAGGGATGAGGATTGGATAATTTACCATATTGGGGTTAACAGAGATATACAAACCATGTGAAATATATAATCACCAAAGACGTACGGAAGACCAGGAGAAGACTACTCAACATTGTGTCATAACCTACATGGGAAAAGGATGCGAGGAAGAATAGATACACGTATATGTGTGAAAGAACCACATTTGCCCACCTAGAACAAACAAACCATTGTAATCAAATTTGCTTGGATAAAAAATAAAAAGTAAATTATAAATATGAACAACAAGTAATGAGACATAAACATAAAGGGCTTTTTCCTGGCACATTCCATTCTAATTTACAACCTAGAACACCACTTCCATTAAGGCTCTGTTTCCCCAGTTACCAAATTTGGTAAAGGAGAAATGATGCCACCTTGTGGCCGTTTCCTGCAAGAGCAGCTTTAAACTCACAGCTAAGGGTCACTTAACATTCACAAGGACTCAGGGCTGTAAAGGACACCTGCCCTAAAAAATTGTGCTGAAGTAGGGAATGGACAAAAATTTCAAAACAGGCAAATGTTTCCAGAAGAGAGCATGAATATTAACGTTTTACTCACGCTCTTTTAAAAAAAAGGAAAATGGATAAAAGCTCAACCTCAGGGAGTGTTAGACCCATGAAATCTAATCTACAAAAAGTTTCAACTTACACCAGTCGACTGACCATCAGCAAAAAGTCTACAAACAATAAATGCTGACGGGGTTTTAGAGAACTGTGTACCCTCTCCCTGCTGGTGAGACGTAAAGGGGTAACGGCCAATAATGAGAACAGAAAGGAGCTGTGTTTAAAAGTAAAAATGGAGGTACCATTCAATCCAGCAGGCGCACCATTGGACCTCTCACCGGAGAAGACAAGAATCGAGAAGACACAGGCCGCAAAAGCTTCAGTGCAGCCTTATTCACAATAGCCAAGACAGTGAAGGAATCAAAATGTCCAACAACAGGTGAATAGATAAAGAAGAAGTGGTCCATGTACACAATGGAATATTAGCCATGGAAAACAATGAACCATTGTTCTTTGAGGCACCACAAATGAGTCTGGAGATAATCACGAAACATGAGGTAAGTCCGAAAGCAAAAGACCTATATTCTATGATATCACTTACAGGCGTTATCTAATAACTGACACAAATGAACATATTTCCAAAGAGAAAGACACTCACAGATTTAGAAAACAAACTATGCTCATCTAAAAGGAAAGGTGGGGGGAGTGGATAAATTAAGGTTAGTGTTACTATATGTATACAAACACATATTATATACATATCTCAAAAAGACCTACCATATAGAAGGGAGGTGCGCGGAACCCTCTGTAACATTTTACATGGGAAGGGGATCTGTACTTGAATAGACATATATAATGTACAAATGAACCAGATTGTGTACACCTCGGACAAACAATATTCTAAGCTTTACTCCAATTAAAAAAATTTTTAAAACCAAGAAGAAATAATGAGACATAAACTTATGGGGGTTTCTCCATGCACATTCCAATATAATTTACAACCTAGGAACACGACTTCCAGAAAGGCTCTGCTGCCCTAGTACCCAGATTTGGGAATGGAGGAATGCTGCCTGCTTGAGGCCACTTCCCACAACAGCAGCTTTTAACCCATTACTAAAGGTCACTAAATATGCACCACACTTGCAGTTCGGGAAATGAGACCTGCTCTCTAAAAAAATTCTGGGCTGGAAAATCGACCAAAAAATTTAACAGAGGGCAAGCTTCCAAGAAGACAATTTCAAGAATTATATTGTACTCCCAACTGTTTCCGTTTTTTAGCAGAAAAGAAAACGGCAGAGAAAAATGATGAGTTTTATGAATTTTCAAAGACATGAAAACCCAAAGTACAAAAACCTATCAGCTCACACCAGCCAGAAGGGCCATTAGCATAAATGCTGCAAACAATAAATGCTGAAGCGATTGTGGAGAAATGCGTACCCTCGATTCTAAGGGGGACGTGGTAAGAGCCACTAATGAAAACACAAAGAAGGTGCTTTGATAAGGGTAACACGGTGCTACCAGTCAATCAATCACACCCACTGCTGGGCCTATCACCTGAGAAAATGAGAATCAAAAAGTCACAGGCTTGGGGCTTCCCTGGTGGTGCAGTGGTTGAGAGTCTGCCTGCCAATGCAGGGCACACGGGTTCGAGCCCCGGTCTGGGAAGATCCCACATGCCGCGGAGCAACTGGGCCCGTGAGCCACAACCACTGAGCCTGCGCGCATGGAGCCTGTGCTCCGCAACAAGAGAGGCCGCGATAGTGAGAGACCCACGCACCGTGATGAAGAGTGGCCCCCGCTCGCCTCAACTACAGAAAGCCCTCGCGCACAAACGAAGATCCAACACAGCCAAAAATAAATAAATAAATAAATAAATAAATAAATAAATAAATAAATATTTAAAAAAAAAGTCACAGGCTGGCAATCCTGCACTCCAACAATATTTACCATAGCCAACACTTGGAAGCAATGAAAATGTCCATCAACTGAGGAATGCACAAAGTAGAAGTGGTCCAAGTACACAGTGGAAGATTACTCCAATGAAAAATAAAAATTAAATTTAAAAATCGAACAAAAGTAAAGACACATCAGCTTGTGTGGGTTTGTCCGGGCACACTCCACTCTAATTTATAACCGAGAAACACCACAGGCCGCAAGGGCATTTCCCTAGTTACCAGGGTGGGGAACATAGAAAGGCTGCCACCCTCTGGCAGTTACCTGCAAAAACAGCTTTAAGGCCTGTGCTAATGGTCATTTCATAGGAAGAAGTAATGCAGGACCGTAAATGAAACATGCCCTCAATATGTCTTGAGGGAGGTAATGGCCAAAACATTTCAAAATGTGACACATACTTTAAGAGAACACTTTGAAGAACTAAGGGGTAATCACAGCTTGAAAAATAAAAAGGATATGCCTTAAAGCTCAGTTTCAACGGATTATGAGGCACATGCGAATTCAACCAAAAAGAGGTATCAGCTCACACTTGTCAGAAAAACCATCAGCAAGAAAACTACAAACAATAAATGCTGAAGCTGATGTGGAGAAATGCATACCCTCAACTTCAAGGGGGACGTAACTTGGAAAGGGCCACGAATGAGAACAGAATGGAGGTGCCTTAAAAAGGTAAACATTGAGCTACCATATGATCCAGCAGGCCCACTCCTCGACCTATAATCTAAGAAGAGAGAATTGGAAAGACACAGGCAGGCAAATCTGCATTGCACAGTATTACAATAGCCAAGATATGGAGGTAACCAAAAAGTCCACCAACAGATGGGTGGACAAAGAAGAACTCCTCCATGTATAGATGGAATATTCGCCAGTGAAAAAAATGAAACAATGCCATTTGCAGCACCATAGATGAGTCTAGACGAAATCACACCACCTGTAGTAAGTGAGAAAGTAAAAGACACATATCCTATCATATCACTTTTAGGAGTTACATAAAAATTGATACCAATGAAGATATTTCCACAGAGAAAGGCAATCACAGATTCATTAAAAAACTTATGGTTCACCAAATAGAAAGGGATGAGGATTGGATAATTTACCATATTGGGGTTAACAGAGATATACAAACCATGTGAAATATATAATCACCAAAGACGTACGGAAGACCAGGAGAAGACTACTCAACATTGTGTCATAACCTACATGGGAAAAGGATGCGAGGAAGAATAGATACACGTATATGTGTGAAAGAACCACATTTGCCCACCTAGAACAAACAAACCATTGTAATCAAATTTGCTTGGATAAAAAATAAAAAGTAAATTATAAATATGAACAACAAGTAATGAGACATAAACATAAAGGGCTTTTTCCTGGCACATTCCATTCTAATTTACAACCTAGAACACCACTTCCATTAAGGCTCTGTTTCCCCAGTTACCAAATTTGGTAAAGGAGAAATGATGCCACCTTGTGGCCGTTTCCTGCAAGAGCAGCTTTAAACTCACAGCTAAGGGTCACTTAACATTCACAAGGACTCAGGGCTGTAAAGGACACCTGCCCTAAAAAATTGTGCTGAAGTAGGGAATGGACAAAAATTTCAAAACAGGCAAATGTTTCCAGAAGAGAGTATGAATATTAACGTTTTACTCACGCTCTTTTAAAAAAAAGGAAAATGGATAAAAGCTCAACCTCAGGGAGTGTTAGACCCATGAAATCTAATCTACAAAAAGTTTCAACTTACACCAGTCGACTGACCATCAGCAAAAAGTCTACAAACAATAAATGCTGACGGGGTTTTAGAGAACTGTGTACCCTCTCCCTGCTGGTGAGACGTAAAGGGGTAACGGCCAATAATGAGAACAGAAAGGAGCTGTGTTTAAAAGTAAAAATGGAGGTACCATTCAATCCAGCAGGCGCACCATTGGACCTCTCACCGGAGAAGACAAGAATCGAGAAGACACAGGCCGCAAAAGCTTCAGTGCAGCCTTATTCACAATAGCCAAGACAGTGAAGGAATCAAAATGTCCAACAACAGGTGAATAGATAAAGAAGAAGTGGTCCATGTACACAATGGAATATTAGCCATGGAAAACAATGAACCATTGTTCTTTGAGGCACCACAAATGAGTCTGGAGATAATCACGAAACATGAGGTAAGTCCGAAAGCAAAAGACCTATATTCTATGATATCACTTACAGGCGTTATCTAATAACTGACACAAATGAACATATTTCCAAAGAGAAAGACACTCACAGATTTAGAAAACAAACTATGCTCATCTAAAAGGAAAGGTGGGGGGAGTGGATAAATTAAGGTTAGTGTTACTATATGTATACAAACACATATTATATACATATCTCAAAAAGACCTACCATATAGAAGGGAGGTGCGCGGAACCCTCTGTAACATTTTACATGGGAAGGGGATCTGTACTTGAATAGACATATATAATGTACAAATGAACCAGATTGTGTACACCTCGGACAAACAATATTCTAAGCTTTACTCCAATTAAAAAAATTTTTAAAACCAAGAAGAAATAATGAGACATAAACTTATGGGGGTTTCTCCATGCACATTCCAATATAATTTACAACCTAGGAACACGACTTCCAGAAAGGCTCTGCTGCCCTAGTACCCAGATTTGGGAATGGAGGAATGCTGCCTGCTTGAGGCCACTTCCCACAACAGCAGCTTTTAACCCATTACTAAAGGTCACTAAATATGCACCACACTTGCAGTTCGGGAAATGAGACCTGCTCTCTAAAAAAATTCTGGGCTGGAAAATCGACCAAAAAATTTAACAGAGGGCAAGCTTCCAAGAAGACAATTTCAAGAATTATATTGTACTCCCAACTGTTTCCGTTTTTTAGCAGAAAAGAAAACGGCAGAGAAAAATGATGAGTTTTATGAATTTTCAAAGACATGAAAACCCAAAGTACAAAAACCTATCAGCTCACACCAGCCAGAAGGGCCATTAGCATAAATGCTGCAAACAATAAATGCTGAAGCGATTGTGGAGAAATGCGTACCCTCGATTCTAAGGGGGACGTGGTAAGAGCCACTAATGAAAACACAAAGAAGGTGCTTTGATAAGGGTAACACGGTGCTACCAGTCAATCAATCACACCCACTGCTGGGCCTATCACCTGAGAAAATGAGAATCAAAAAGTCACAGGCTTGGGGCTTCCCTGGTGGTGCAGTGGTTGAGAGTCTGCCTGCCAATGCAGGGCACACGGGTTCGAGCCCCGGTCTGGGAAGATCCCACATGCCGCGGAGCAACTGGGCCCGTGAGCCACAACCACTGAGCCTGCGCGCATGGAGCCTGTGCTCCGCAACAAGAGAGGCCGCGATAGTGAGAGACCCACGCACCGTGATGAAGAGTGGCCCCCGCTCGCCTCAACTACAGAAAGCCCTCGCGCACAAACGAAGATCCAACACAGCCAAAAATAAATAAATAAATAAATAAATAAATAAATAAATAAATAAATAAATATTAAAAAAAAAAGTCACAGGCTGGCAATCCTGCACTCCAACAATATTTACCATAGCCAACACTTGGAAGCAATGAAAATGTCCATCAACTGAGGAATGCACAAAGTAGAAGTGGTCCAAGTACACAGTGGAAGATTACTCCAATGAATAATAAAAATTAAATTTAAAAATCGAACAAAAGTAAAGACACATCAGCTGTGTGGGTTTGTCCGGGCACACTCCACTCTAATTTATAACCGAGAAACACCACAGGCCGCAAGGGCATTTCCCTAGTTACCAGGGTGGGGAACATAGAAAGGCTGCCACCCTCTGGCAGTTACCTGCAAAAACAGCTTTAAGGCCTGTGCTAATGGTCATTTCATAGGAAGAAGTAATGCAGGACCGTAAATGAAACATGCCCTCAATATGTCTTGAGGGAGGTAATGGCCAAAACATTTCAAAATGTGACACATACTTTAAGAGAACACTTTGAAGAACTAAGGGGTAATCACAGCTTGAAAAATAAAAAGGATATGCCTTAAAGCTCAGTTTCAACGGATTATGAGGCACATGCGAATTCAACCAAAAAGAGGTATCAGCTCACACTTGTCAGAAAAACCATCAGCAAGAAAACTACAAACAATAAATGCTGAAGCTGATGTGGAGAAATGCATACCCTCAACTTCAAGGGGGACGTAACTTGGAAAGGGCCACGAATGAGAACAGAATGGAGGTGCCTTAAAAAGGTAAAGATTGAGCTACCATATGATCCAGCAGGCCCACTCCTCGACCTATAATCTAAGAAGAGAGAATTGGAAAGACACAGGCAGGCAAATCTGCATTGCACAGTATTACAATAGCCAAGATATGGAGGTAACCAAAAAGTCCACCAACAGATGGGTGGACAAAGAAGAACTCCTCCATGTATAGATGGAATATTCGCCAGTGAAAAAAATGAAACAATGCCATTTGCAGCACCATAGATGAGTCTAGACGAAATCACACCACCTGTAGTAAGTGAGAAAGTAAAAGACACATATCCTATCATATCACTTTTAGGAGTTACATAAAAATTGATACCAATGAAGATATTTCCACAGAGAAAGGCAATCACAGATTCATTAAAAAACTTATGGTTCACCAAATAGAAAGGGATGAGGATTGGATAATTTACCATATTGGGGTTAACAGAGATATACAAACCATGTGAAATATATAATCACCAAAGACGTACGGAAGACCAGGAGAAGACTACTCAACATTGTGTCATAACCTACATGGGAAAAGGATGCGAGGAAGAATAGATACACGTATATGTGTGAAAGAACCACATTTGCCCACCTAGAACAAACAAACCATTGTAATCAAATTTGCTTGGATAAAAAATAAAAAGTAAATTATAAATATGAACAACAAGTAATGAGACATAAACATAAAGGGCTTTTTCCTGGCACATTCCATTCTAATTTACAACCTAGAACACCACTTCCATTAAGGCTCTGTTTCCCCAGTTACCAAATTTGGTAAAGGAGAAATGATGCCACCTTGTGGCCGTTTCCTGCAAGAGCAGCTTTAAACTCACAGCTAAGGGTCACTTAACATTCACAAGGACTCAGGGCTGTAAAGGACACCTGCCCTAAAAAATTGTGCTGAAGTAGGGAATGGACAAAAATTTCAAAACAGGCAAATGTTTCCAGAAGAGAGTATGAATATTAACGTTTTACTCACGCTCTTTTAAAAAAAAGGAAAATGGATAAAAGCTCAACCTCAGGGAGTGTTAGACCCATGCAATCTAATCTACAAAAAGTTTCAACTTACACCAGTCGACTGACCATCAGCAAAAAGTCTACAAACAATAAATGCTGACGGGGTTTTAGAGAACTGTGTACCCTCTCCCTGCTGGTGAGACGTAAAGGGGTAACGGCCAATAATGAGAACAGAAAGGAGCTGTGTTTAAAAGTAAAAATGGAGGTACCATTCAATCCAGCAGGCGCACCATTGGACCTCTCACCGGAGAAGACAAGAATCGAGAAGACACAGGCCGCAAAAGCTTCAGTGCAGCCTTATTCACAATAGCCAAGACAGTGAAGGAATCAAAATGTCCAACAACAGGTGAATAGATAAAGAAGAAGTGGTCCATGTACACAATGGAATATTAGCCATGGAAAACAATGAACCATTGTTCTTTGAGGCACCACAAATGAGTCTGGAGATAATCACGAAACATGAGATAAGTCCGAAAGCAAAAGACCTATATTCTATGATATCACTTACAGGCGTTATCTAATAACTGACACAAATGAACATATTTCCAAAGAGAAAGACACTCACAGATTTAGAAAACAAACTATGCTCATCTAAAAGGAAAGGTGGGGGGAGTGGATAAATTAAGGTTAGTGTTACTATATGTATACAAACACATATTATATACATATCTCAAAAAGACCTACCATATAGAAGGGAGGTGTGCGGAACCCTCTGTAACATTTTACATGGGAAGGGGATCTGTACTTGAATAGACATATATAATGTACAAATGAACCAGATTGTGTACACCTCGGACAAACAATATTCTAAGCTTTACTCCAATTAAAAAAATTTTTAAAACCAAGAAGAAATAATGAGACATAAACTTATGGGGGTTTCTCCATGCACATTCCAATATAATTTACAACCTAGGAACACGACTTCCAGAAAGGCTCTGCTGCCCTAGTACCCAGATTTGGGAATGGAGGAATGCTGCCTGCTTGAGGCCACTTCCCACAACAGCAGCTTTTAACCCATTACTAAAGGTCACTAAATATGCACCACACTTGCAGTTCGGGAAATGAGACCTGCTCTCTAAAAAAATTCTGGGCTGGAAAATCGACCAAAAAATTTAACAGAGGGCAAGCTTCCAAGAAGACAATTTCAAGAATTATATTGTACTCCCAACTGTTTCCTTTTTTTAGCAGAAAAGAAAACGGCAGAGAAAAATGATGAGTTTTATGAATTTTCAAAGACATGAAAACCCAAAGTACAAAAACCTATCAGCTCACACCAGCCAGAAAGGCCATTAGCATAAATGCTGCAAACAATAAATGCTGAAGCGATTGTGGAGAAATGCGTACCCTCGATTCTAAGGGGGACGTGGTAAGAGCCACTAATGAAAACACAAAGAAGGTGCTTTGATAAGGGTAACACGGTGCTACCAGTCAATCAATCACACCCACTGCTGGGCCTATCACCTGAGAAAATGAGAATCAAAAAGTCACAGGCTTGGGGCTTCCCTGGTGGTGCAGTGGTTGAGAGTCTGCCTGCCAATGCAGGGCACACGGGTTCGAGCCCCGGTCTGGGAAGATCCCACATGCCGCGGAGCAACTGGGCCCGTGAGCCACAACCACTGAGCCTGCGCGCATGGAGCCTGTGCTCGGCAACAAGAGAGGCCGCGATAGTGAGAGACCCACGCACCGTGATGAAGAGTGGCCCCCGCTCGCCTCAACTACAGAAAGCCCTCGCGCACAAACGAAGATCCAACACAGCCAAAAATAAATAAATAAATAAATAAATAAATAAATAAATAAATAAATATTAAAAAAAAAAGTCACAGGCTGGCAATCCTGCACTCCAACAATATTTACCATAGCCAACACTTGGAAGCAATGAAAATGTCCATCAACTGAGGAATGCACAAAGTAGAAGTGGTCCAAGTACACAGTGGAAGATTACTCCAATGAAAAATAAAAATTAAATTTAAAAATCGAACAAAAGTAAAGACACATCAGCTTGTGTGGGTTTGTCCGGGCACACTCCACTCTAATTTATAACCGAGAAACACCACAGGCCGCAAGGGCATTTCCCTAGTTACCAGGGTGGGGAACATAGAAAGGCTGCCACCCTCTGGCAGTTACCTGCAAAAACAGCTTTAAGGCCTGTGCTAATGGTCATTTCATAGGAAGAAGTAATGCAGGACCGTAAATGAAACATGCCCTCAATATGTCTTGAGGGAGGTAATGGCCAAAACATTTCAAAATGTGACACATACTTTAAGAGAACACTTTGAAGAACTAAGGGGTAATCACAGCTTGAAAAATAAAAAGGATATGCCTTAAAGCTCAGTTTCAACGGATTATGAGGCACATGCGAATTCAACCAAAAAGAGGTATCAGCTCACACTTGTCAGAAAAACCATCAGCAAGAAAACTACAAACAATAAATGCTGAAGCTGATGTGGAGAAATGCATACCCTCAACTTCAAGGGGGACGTAACTTGGAAAGGGCCACGAATGAGAACAGAATGGAGGTGCCTTAAAAAGGTAAACATTGAGCTACCATATGATCCAGCAGGCCCACTCCTCGACCTATAATCTAAGAAGAGAGAATTGGAAAGACACAGGCAGGCAAATCTGCATTGCACAGTATTACAATAGCCAAGATATGGAGGCAACCAAAAAGTCCACCAACAGATGGGTGGACAAAGAAGAACTCCTCCATGTACAGATGGAATATTCGCCAGTGAAAAAAATGAAACAATGCCATTTGCAGCACCACAGATGAGTCTAGACGAAATCACACCAACTGTAGTAAGTGAGAAAGTAAAAGACACATATCCTATCATATCACTTTTAGGAGTTACATAAAAATTGATACCAATGAAGATATTTCCACAGAGAAAGGCAATCACAGATTCATTAAAAAACTTATGGTTCACCAAATAGAAAGGGATGAGGATTGGATAATTTACCATATTGGGGTTAACAGAGATATACAAACCATGTGAAATATATAATCACCAAAGACGTACGGAAGACCAGGAGAAGACTACTCAACATTGTGTCATAACCTACATGGGAAAAGGATGCGAGGAAGAATAGATACACGTATATGTGTGAAAGAACCACATTTGCCCACCTAGAACAAACAAACCATTGTAATCAAATTTGCTTGGATAAAAAATAAAAAGTAAATTATAAATATGAACAACAAGTAATGAGACATAAACATAAAGGGCTTTTTCCTGGCACATTCCATTCTAATTTACAACCTAGAACACCACTTCCATTAAGGCTCTGTTTCCCCAGTTACCAAATTTGGTAAAGGAGAAATGATGCCACCTTGTGGCCGTTTCCTGCAAGAGCAGCTTTAAACTCACAGCTAATGGTCACTTAACATTCACAAGGACTCAGGGCTGTAAAGGACACCTGCCCTAAAAAATTGTGCTGAAGTAGGGAATGGACAAAAATTTCAAAACAGGCAAATGTTTCCAGAAGAGAGTATGAATATTAACGTTTTACTCACGCTCTTTTAAAAAAAAGGAAAATGGATAAAAGCTCAACCTCAGGGAGTGTTAGACCCATGAAATCTAATCTACAAAAAGTTTCAACTTACACCAGTCGACTGACCATCAGCAAAAAGTCTACAAACAATAAATGCTAACGGGGTTTTAGAGAACTGTGTACCCTCTCCCTGCTGGTGAGACGTAAAGGGGTAACGGCCAATAATGAGAACAGAAAGGAGCTGTGTTTAAAAGTAAAAATGGAGGTACCATTCAATCCAGCAGGCGCACCACTGGACCTCTCACCGGAGAAGACAAGAATCGAGAAGACACAGGCCGCAAAAGCTTCAGTGCAGCCTTATTCACAATAGCCAAGACAGTGAAGGAATCAAAATGTCCAACAACAGGTGAATAGATAAAGAAGAAGTGGTCCATGTACACAATGGAATATTAGCCATGGAAAACAATGAACCATTGTTCTTTGAGGCACCACAAATGAGTCTGGAGATAATCACGAAACATGAGGTAAGTCCGAAAGCAAAAGACCTATATTCTATGATATCACTTACAGGCGTTATCTAATAACTGACACAAATGAACATATTTCCAAAGAGAAAGACACTCACAGATTTAGAAAACAAACTATGCTCATCTAAAAGGAAAGGTGGGGGGAGTGGATAAATTAAGGTTAGTGTTACTATATGTATACAAACACATATTATATACATATCTCAAAAAGACCTACCATATAGAAGGGAGGTGTGCGGAACCCTCTGTAACATTTTACATGGGAAGGGGATCTGTACTTGAATAGACATATATAATGTACAAATGAACCAGATTGTGTACACCTCGGACAAACAATATTCTAAGCTTTACTCCAATTAAAGAAATTTTTAAAACCAAGAAGAAATAATGAGACATAAACTTATGGGGGTTTCTCCATGCACATTCCAATATAATTTACAACCTAGGAACACGACTTCCAGAAAGGCTCTGCTGCCCTAGTACCCAGATTTGGGAATGGAGGAATGCTGCCTGCTTGAGGCCACTTCCCACAACAGCAGCTTTTAACCCATTACTAAAGGTCACTAAATATGCACCACACTTGCAGTTCGGGAAATGAGACCTGCTCTCTAAAAAAATTCTGGGCTGGAAAATCGACCAAAAAATTTAACAGAGGGCAAGCTTCCAAGAAGACAATTTCAAGAATTATATTGTACTCCCAACTGTTTCCTTTTTTTAGCAGAAAAGAAAACGGCAGAGAAAAATGATGAGTTTTATGAATTTTCAAAGACATGAAAACCCAAAGTACAAAAACCTATCAGCTCACACCAGCCAGAAGGGCCATTAGCATAAATGCTGCAAACAATAAATGCTGAAGCGATTGTGGAGAAATGCGTACCCTCGATTCTAAGGGGACGTGGTAAGAGCCACTAATGAAAACACAAAGAAGGTGCTTTGATAAGGGTAACACGGTGCTACCAGTCAATCAATCACACCCACTGCTGGGCCTATCACCTGAGAAAATGAGAATCAAAAAGTCACAGGCTTGGTGCTTCCCTGGTGGTGCAGTGGTTGAGAGTCTGCCTGCCAATGCAGGGCACACGGGTTTGAGCCCCGGTCTGGGAAGATCCCACATGCCGCGGAGCAACTGGGCCCGTGAGCCACAACCACTGAGCCTGCGCGCATGGAGCCTGTGCTCGGCAACAAGAGAGGCCGCGATAGTGAGAGACCCACGCACCGCGATGAAGAGTGGCCCCCGCTCGCCTCAACTACAGAAAGCCCTCGCGCACAAACGAAGATCCAACACAGCCAAAAATAAATAAATAAATAAATAAATAAATAAATAAATAAATAAATAAATATTAAGAAAAAAAGTCACAGGCTGGCAATCCTGCACTCCAACAATATTTACCATAGCCAACACTTGGAAGCAATGAAAATGTCCATCAACTGAGGAATGCACAAAGTAGAAGTGGTCCAAGTACACAGTGGAAGATTACTCCAATAAAAAATAAAAATTAAATTTAAAAATCGAACAAAAGTAAAGACACATCAGCTTGTGTGGGTTTGTCCGGGCACACTCCACTCTAATTTATAACCGAGAAACACCACAGGCCGCAAGGGCATTTCCCTAGTTACCAGAGTGGGGAACATAGAATGGCCGCCACCCTCTGGCAGTTACCTGCAAAAACAGCTTTAAGGCCTGTGCTAATGGTCATTTCATAGGAAGAAGTAATGCAGGACCGTAAATGAAACATGCCCTCAATATGTCTTGAGGGAGGTAATGGCCAAAACATTTCAAAATGTGACACATACTTTAAGAGAACACTTTGAAGAACTAAGGGGTAAGCACAGCTTGAAAAATAAAAAGGATATGCCTTAAAGCTCAGTTTCAACGGATTATGAGGCACATGCGAATTCAACCAAAAAGAGGTATCAGCTCACACTTGTCAGAAAAACCATCAGCAAGAAAACTACAAACAATAAATGCTGAAGCTGATGTGGAGAAATGCATACCCTCAACTTCAAGGGGGACGTAACTTGGAAAGGGCCACGAATGAGAACAGAATGGAGGTGCCTTAAAAAGGTAAACATTGAGCTACCATATGATCCAGCAGGCCCACTCCTCGACCTATAATCTAAGAAGAGAGAATTGGAAAGACACAGGCAGGCAAATCTGCATTGCACAGTATTACAATAGCCAAGATATGGAGGCAACCAAAAAGTCCACCAACAGATGGGTGGACAAAGAAGAACTCCTCCATGTACAGATGGAATATTCGCCAGTGAAAAAAATGAAACAATGCCATTTGCAGCACCACAGATGAGTCTAGACGAAATCACACCAACTGTAGTAAGTGAGAAAGTAAAAGACACATATCCTATCATATCACTTTTAGGAGTTACATAAAAATTGATACCAATGAAGATATTTCCACAGAGAAAGGCAATCACAGATTCATTAAAAAACTTATGGTTCACCAAATAGAAAGGGATGAGGATTGGATAATTTACCATATTGGGGTTAACAGAGATATACAAACCATGTGAAATATATAATCACCAAAGACGTACGGAAGACCAGGAGAAGACTACTCAACATTGTGTCATAACCTACATGGGAAAAGGATGCGAGGAAGAATAGATACACGTATATGTGTGAAAGAACCACATTTGCCCACCTAGAACAAACAAACCATTGTAATCAAATTTGCTTGGATAAAAAATAAAAAGTAAATTATAAATATGAACAACAAGTAATGAGACATAAACATAAAGGGCTTTTTCCTGGCACATTCCATTCTAATTTACAACCTAGAACACCACTTCCATTAAGGCTATGTTTCCCCAGTTACCAAATTTGGTAAAGGAGAAATGATGCCACCTTGTGGCCGTTTCCTGCAAGAGCAGCTTTAAACTCACAGCTAATGGTCACTTAACATTCACAAGGACTCAGGGCTGTAAAGGACACCTGCCCTAAAAAATTGTGCTGAAGTAGGGAATGGACAAAAATTTCAAAACAGGCAAATGTTTCCAGAAGAGAGTATGAATATTAACGTTTTACTCACGCTCTTTTAAAAAAAAGGAAAATGGATAAAAGCTCAACCTCAGGGAGTGTTAGACCCATGAAATCTAATCTACAAAAAGTTTCAACTTACACCAGTCGACTGACCATCAGCAAAAAGTCTACAAACAATAAATGCTAACGGGGTTTTAGAGAACTGTGTACCCTCTCCCTGCTGGTGAGACGTAAAGGGGTAACGGCCAATAATGAGAACAGAAAGGAGCTGTGTTTAAAAGTAAAAATGGAGGTACCATTCAATCCAGCAGGCGCACCACTGGACCTCTCACCGGAGAAGACAAGAATCGAGAAGACACAGGCCGCAAAAGCTTCAGTGCAGCCTTATTCACAATAGCCAAGACAGTGAAGGAATCAAAATGTCCAACAACAGGTGAATAGATAAAGAAGAAGTGGTCCATGTACACAATGGAATATTAGCCATGGAAAACAATGAACCATTGTTCTTTGAGGCACCACAAATGAGTCTGGAGATAATCACGAAACATGAGGTAAGTCCGAAAGCAAAAGACCTATATTCTATGATATCACTTACAGGCGTTATCTAATAACTGACACAAATGAACATATTTCCAAAGAGAAAGACACTCACAGATTTAGAAAACAAACTATGCTCATCTAAAAGGAAAGGTGGGGGGAGTGGATAAATTAAGGTTAGTGTTACTATATGTATACAAACACATATTATATACATATCTCAAAAAGACCTACCATATAGAAGGGAGGTGTGCGGAACCCTCTGTAACATTTTACATGGGAAGGGGATCTGTACTTGAATAGACATATATAATGTACAAATGAACCAGATTGTGTACACCTCGGACAAACAATATTCTAAGCTTTACTCCAATTAAAGAAATTTTTAAAACCAAGAAGAAATAATGAGACATAAACTTATGGGGGTTTCTCCATGCACATTCCAATATAATTTACAACCTAGGAACACGACTTCCAGAAAGGCTCTGCTGCCCTAGTACCCAGATTTGGGAATGGAGGAATGCTGCCTGCTTGAGGCCACTTCCCACAACAGCAGCTTTTAACCCATTACTAAAGGTCACTAAATATGCACCACACTTGCAGTTCGGGAAATGAGACCTGCTCTCTAAAAAAATTCTGGGCTGGAAAATCGACCAAAAAATTTAACAGAGGGCAAGCTTCCAAGAAGACAATTTCAAGAATTATATTGTACTCCCAACTGTTTCCTTTTTTTAGCAGAAAAGAAAACGGCAGAGAAAAATGATGAGTTTTATGAATTTTCAAAGACATGAAAACCCAAAGTACAAAAACCTATCAGCTCACACCAGCCAGAAAGGCCATTAGCATAAATGCTGCAAACAATAAATGCTGAAGCGATTGTGGAGAAATGCGTACCCTCGATTCTAAGGGGGACGTGGTAAGAGCCACTAATGAAAACACAAAGAAGGTGCTTTGATAAGGGTAACACGGTGCTACCAGTCAATCAATCACACCCACTGCTGGGCCTATCACCTGAGAAAATGAGAATCAAAAAGTCACAGGCTTGGGGCTTCCCTGGTGGTGCAGTGGTTGAGAGTCTGCCTGCCAATGCAGGGCACACGGGTTCGAGCCCCGGTCTGGGAAGATCCCACATGCCGCGGAGCAACTGGGCCCGTGAGCCACAACCACTGAGCCTGCGCGCATGGAGCCTGTGCTCGGCAACAAGAGAGGCCGCGATAGTGAGAGACCCACGCACCGTGATGAAGAGTGGCCCCCGCTCGCCTCAACTACAGAAAGCCCTCGCGCACAAACGAAGATCCAACACAGCCAAAAATAAATAAATAAATAAATAAATAAATAAATAAATATTAAAAAAAAAAGTCACAGGCTGGCAATCCTGCACTCCAACAATATTTACCATAGCCAACACTTGGAAGCAATGAAAATGTCCATCAACTGAGGAATGCACAAAGTAGAAGTGGTCCAAGTACACAGTGGAAGATTACTCCAATGAAAAATAAAAATTAAATTTAAAAATCGAACAAAAGTAAAGACACATCAGCTTGTGTGGGTTTGTCCGGGCACACTCCACTCTAATTTATAACCGAGAAACACCACAGGCCGCAAGGGCATTTCCCTAGTTACCAGGGTGGGGAACATAGAAAGGCTGCCACCCTCTGGCAGTTACCTGCAAAAACAGCTTTAAGGCCTGTGCTAATGGTCATTTCATAGGAAGAAGTAATGCAGGACCGTAAATGAAACATGCCCTCAATATGTCTTGAGGGAGGTAATGGCCAAAACATTTCAAAATGTGACACATACTTTAAGAGAACACTTTGAAGAACTAAGGGGTAATCACAGCTTGAAAAATAAAAAGGATATGCCTTAAAGCTCAGTTTCAACGGATTATGAGGCACATGCGAATTCAACCAAAAAGAGGTATCAGCTCACACTTGTCAGAAAAACCATCAGCAAGAAAACTACAAACAATAAATGCTGAAGCTGATGTGGAGAAATGCATACCCTCAACTTCAAGGGGGACGTAACTTGGAAAGGGCCACGAATGAGAACAGAATGGAGGTGCCTTAAAAAGGTAAACATTGAGCTACCATATGATCCAGCAGGCCCACTCCTCGACCTATAATCTAAGAAGAGAGAATTGGAAAGACACAGGCAGGCAAATCTGCATTGCACAGTATTACAATAGCCAAGATATGGAGGCAACCAAAAAGTCCACCAACAGATGGGTGGACAAAGAAGAACTCCTCCATGTACAGATGGAATATTCGCCAGTGAAAAAAATGAAACAATGCCATTTGCAGCACCACAGATGAGTCTAGACGAAATCACACCAACTGTAGTAAGTGAGAAAGTAAAAGACACATATCCTATCATATCACTTTTAGGAGTTACATAAAAATTGATACCAATGAAGATATTTCCACAGAGAAAGGCAATCACAGATTCATTAAAAAACTTATGGTTCACCAAATAGAAAGGGATGAGGATTGGATAATTTACCATATTGGGGTTAACAGAGATATACAAACCATGTGAAATATATAATCACCAAAGACGTACGGAAGACCAGGAGAAGACTACTCAACATTGTGTCATAACCTACATGGGAAAAGGATGCGAGGAAGAATAGATACACGTATATGTGTGAAAGAACCACATTTGCCCACCTAGAACAAACAAACCATTGTAATCAAATTTGCTTGGATAAAAAATAAAAAGTAAATTATAAATATGAACAACAAGTAATGAGACATAAACATAAAGGGCTTTTTCCTGGCACATTCCATTCTAATTTACAACCTAGAACACCACTTCCATTAAGGCTCTGTTTCCCCAGTTACCAAATTTGGTAAAGGAGAAATGATGCCACCTTGTGGCCGTTTCCTGCAAGAGCAGCTTTAAACTCACAGCTAATGGTCACTTAACATTCACAAGGACTCAGGGCTGTAAAGGACACCTGCCCTAAAAAATTGTGCTGAAGTAGGGAATGGACAAAAATTTCAAAACAGGCAAATGTTTCCAGAAGAGAGTATGAATATTAACGTTTTACTCACGCTCTTTTAAAAAAAAGGAAAATGGATAAAAGCTCAACCTCAGGGAGTGTTAGACCCATGAAATCTAATCTACAAAAAGTTTCAACTTACACCAGTCGACTGACCATCAGCAAAAAGTCTACAAACAATAAATGCTAACGGGGTTTTAGAGAACTGTGTACCCTCTCCCTGCTGGTGAGACGTAAAGGGGTAACGGCCAATAATGAGAACAGAAAGGAGCTGTGTTTAAAAGTAAAAATGGAGGTACCATTCAATCCAGCAGGCGCACCACTGGACCTCTCACCGGAGAAGACAAGAATCGAGAAGACACAGGCCGCAAAAGCTTCAGTGCAGCCTTATTCACAATAGCCAAGACAGTGAAGGAATCAAAATGTCCAACAACAGGTGAATAGATAAAGAAGAAGTGGTCCATGTACACAATGGAATATTAGCCATGGAAAACAATGAACCATTGTTCTTTGAGGCACCACAAATGAGTCTGGAGATAATCACGAAACATGAGGTAAGTCCGAAAGCAAAAGACCTATATTCTATGATATCACTTACAGGCGTTATCTAATAACTGACACAAATGAACATATTTCCAAAGAGAAAGACACTCACAGATTTAGAAAACAAACTATGCTCATCTAAAAGGAAAGGTGGGGGGAGTGGATAAATTAAGGTTAGTGTTACTATATGTATACAAACACATATTATATACATATCTCAAAAAGACCTACCATATAGAAGGGAGGTGTGCGGAACCCTCTGTAACATTTTACATGGGAAGGGGATCTGTACTTGAATAGACATATATAATGTACAAATGAACCAGATTGTGTACACCTCGGACAAACAATATTCTAAGCTTTACTCCAATTAAAGAAATTTTTAAAACCAAGAAGAAATAATGAGACATAAACTTATGGGGGTTTCTCCATGCACATTCCAATATAATTTACAACCTAGGAACACGACTTCCAGAAAGGCTCTGCTGCCCTAGTACCCAGATTTGGGAATGGAGGAATGCTGCCTGCTTGAGGCCACTTCCCACAACAGCAGCTTTTAACCCATTACTAAAGGTCACTAAATATGCACCACACTTGCAGTTCGGGAAATGAGACCTGCTCTCTAAAAAAATTCTGGGCTGGAAAATCGACCAAAAAATTTAACAGAGGGCAAGCTTCCAAGAAGACAATTTCAAGAATTATATTGTACTCCCAACTGTTTCCTTTTTTTAGCAGAAAAGAAAACGGCAGAGAAAAATGATGAGTTTTATGAATTTTCAAAGACATGAAAACCCAAAGTACAAAAACCTATCAGCTCACACCAGCCAGAAGGGCCATTAGCATAAATGCTGCAAACAATAAATGCTGAAGCGATTGTGGAGAAATGCGTACCCTCGATTCTAAGGGGGACGTGGTAAGAGCCACTAATGAAAACACAAAGAAGGTGCTTTGATAAGGGTAACACGGTGCTACCAGTCAATCAATCACACCCACTGCTGGGCCTATCACCTGAGAAAATGAGAATCAAAAAGTCACAGGCTTGGTGCTTCCCTGGTGGTGCAGTGGTTGAGAGTCTGCCTGCCAATGCAGGGCACACGGGTTTGAGCCCCGGTCTGGGAAGATCCCACATGCCGCGGAGCAACTGGGCCCGTGAGCCACAACCACTGAGCCTGCGCGCATGGAGCCTGTGCTCGGCAACAAGAGAGGCCGCGATAGTGAGAGACCCACGCACCGCGATGAAGAGTGGCCCCCGCTCGCCTCAACTACAGAAAGCCCTCGCGCACAAACGAAGATCCAACACAGCCAAAAATAAATAAATAAATAAATAAATAAATAAATAAATAAATAAATAAATATTAAGAAAAAAAGTCACAGGCTGGCAATCCTGCACTCCAACAATATTTACCATAGCCAACACTTGGAAGCAATGAAAATGTCCATCAACTGAGGAATGCACAAAGTAGAAGTGGTCCAAGTACACAGTGGAAGATTACTCCAATAAAAAATAAAAATTAAATTTAAAAATCGAACAAAAGTAAAGACACATCAGCTTGTGTGGGTTTGTCCGGGCACACTCCACTCTAATTTATAACCGAGAAACACCACAGGCCGCAAGGGCATTTCCCTAGTTACCAGGGTGGGGAACATAGAATGGCCGCCACCCTCTGGCAGTTACCTGCAAAAACAGCTTTAAGGCCTGTGCTAATGGTCATTTCATAGGAAGAAGTAATGCAGGACCGTAAATGAAACATGCCCTCAATATGTCTTGAGGGAGGTAATGGCCAAAACATTTCAAAATGTGACACATACTTTAAGAGAACACTTTGAAGAACTAAGGGGTAAGCACAGCTTGAAAAATAAAAAGGATATGCCTTAAAGCTCAGTTTCAACGGATTATGAGGCACATGCGAATTCAACCAAAAAGAGGTATCAGCTCACACTTGTCAGAAAAACCATCAGCAAGAAAACTACAAACAATAAATGCTGAAGCTGATGTGGAGAAATGCATACCCTCAACTTCAAGGGGGACGTAACTTGGAAAGGGCCACGAATGAGAACAGAATGGAGGTGCCTTAAAAAGGTAAACATTGAGCTACCATATGATCCAGCAGGCCCACTCCTCGACCTATAATCTAAGAAGAGAGAATTGGAAAGACACAGGCAGGCAAATCTGCATTGCACAGTATTACAATAGCCAAGATATGGAGGCAACCAAAAAGTCCACCAACAGATGGGTGGACAAAGAAGAACTCCTCCATGTACAGATGGAATATTCGCCAGTGAAAAAAATGAAACAATGCCATTTGCAGCACCACAGATGAGTCTAGACGAAATCACACCAACTGTAGTAAGTGAGAAAGTAAAAGACACATATCCTATCATATCACTTTTAGGAGTTACATAAAAATTGATACCAATGAAGATATTTCCACAGAGAAAGGCAATCACAGATTCATTAAAAAACTTATGGTTCACCAAATAGAAAGGGATGAGGATTGGATAATTTACCATATTGGGGTTAACAGAGATATACAAACCATGTGAAATATATAATCACCAAAGACGTACGGAAGACCAGGAGAAGACTACTCAACATTGTGTCATAACCTACATGGGAAAAGGATGCGAGGAAGAATAGATACACGTATATGTGTGAAAGAACCACATTTGCCCACCTAGAACAAACAAACCATTGTAATCAAATTTGCTTGGATAAAAAATAAAAAGTAAATTATAAATATGAACAACAAGTAATGAGACATAAACATAAAGGGCTTTTTCCTGGCACATTCCATTCTAATTTACAACCTAGAACACCACTTCCATTAAGGCTCTGTTTCCCCAGTTACCAAATTTGGTAAAGGAGAAATGATGCCACCTTGTGGCCGTTTCCTGCAAGAGCAGCTTTAAACTCACAGCTAATGGTCACTTAACATTCACAAGGACTCAGGGCTGTAAAGGACACCTGCCCTAAAAAATTGTGCTGAAGTAGGGAATGGACAAAAATTTCAAAACAGGCAAATGTTTCCAGAAGAGAGTATGAATATTAACGTTTTACTCACGCTCTTTTAAAAAAAAGGAAAATGGATAAAAGCTCAACCTCAGGGAGTGTTAGACCCATGAAATCTAATCTACAAAAAGTTTCAACTTACACCAGTCGACTGACCATCAGCAAAAAGTCTACAAACAATAAATGCTAACGGGGTTTTAGAGAACTGTGTACCCTCTCCCTGCTGGTGAGACGTAAAGGGGTAACGGCCAATAATGAGAACAGAAAGGAGCTGTGTTTAAAAGTAAAAATGGAGGTACCATTCAATCCAGCAGGCGCACCACTGGACCTCTCACCGGAGAAGACAAGAATCGAGAAGACACAGGCCGCAAAAGCTTCAGTGCAGCCTTATTCACAATAGCCAAGACAGTGAAGGAATCAAAATGTCCAACAACAGGTGAATAGATAAAGAAGAAGTGGTCCATGTACACAATGGAATATTAGCCATGGAAAACAATGAACCATTGTTCTTTGAGGCACCACAAATGAGTCTGGAGATAATCACGAAACATGAGGTAAGTCCGAAAGCAAAAGACCTATATTCTATGATATCACTTACAGGCGTTATCTAATAACTGACACAAATGAACATATTTCCAAAGAGAAAGACACTCACAGATTTAGAAAACAAACTATGCTCATCTAAAAGGAAAGGTGGGGGGAGTGGATAAATTAAGGTTAGTGTTACTATATGTATACAAACACATATTATATACATATCTCAAAAAGACCTACCATATAGAAGGGAGGTGTGCGGAACCCTCTGTAACATTTTACATGGGAAGGGGATCTGTACTTGAATAGACATATATAATGTACAAATGAACCAGATTGTGTACACCTCGGACAAACAATATTCTAAGCTTTACTCCAATTAAAGAAATTTTTAAAACCAAGAAGAAATAATGAGACATAAACTTATGGGGGTTTCTCCATGCACATTCCAATATAATTTACAACCTAGGAACACGACTTCCAGAAAGGCTCTGCTGCCCTAGTACCCAGATTTGGGAATGGAGGAATGCTGCCTGCTTGAGGCCACTTCCCACAACAGCAGCTTTTAACCCATTACTAAAGGTCACTAAATATGCACCACACTTGCAGTTCGGGAAATGAGACCTGCTCTCTAAAAAAATTCTGGGCTGGAAAATCGACCAAAAAATTTAACAGAGGGCAAGCTTCCAAGAAGACAATTTCAAGAATTATATTGTACTCCCAACTGTTTCCTTTTTTTAGCAGAAAAGAAAACGGCAGAGAAAAATGATGAGTTTTATGAATTTTCAAAGACATGAAAACCCAAAGTACAAAAACCTATCAGCTCACACCAGCCAGAAGGGCCATTAGCATAAATGCTGCAAACAATAAATGCTGAAGCGATTGTGGAGAAATGCGTACCCTCGATTCTAAGGGGGACGTGGTAAGAGCCACTAATGAAAACACAAAGAAGGTGCTTTGATAAGGGTAACACGGTGCTACCAGTCAATCAATCACACCCACTGCTGGGCCTATCACCTGAGAAAATGAGAATCAAAAAGTCACAGGCTTGGTGCTTCCCTGGTGGTGCAGTGGTTGAGAGTCTGCCTGCCAATGCAGGGCACACGGGTTTGAGCCCCGGTCTGGGAAGATCCCACATGCCGCGGAGCAACTGGGCCCGTGAGCCACAACCACTGAGCCTGCGCGCATGGAGCCTGTGCTCGGCAACAAGAGAGGCCGCGATAGTGAGAGACCCACGCACCGCGATGAAGAGTGGCCCCCGCTCGCCTCAACTACAGAAAGCCCTCGCGCACAAACGAAGATCCAACACAGCCAAAAATAAATAAATAAATAAATAAATAAATAAATAAATAAATAAATAAATATTAAGAAAAAAAGTCACAGGCTGGCAATCCTGCACTCCAACAATATTTACCATAGCCAACACTTGGAAGCAATGAAAATGTCCATCAACTGAGGAATGCACAAAGTAGAAGTGGTCCAAGTACACAGTGGAAGATTACTCCAATAAAAAATAAAAATTAAATTTAAAAATCGAACAAAAGTAAAGACACATCAGCTTGTGTGGGTTTGTCCGGGCACACTCCACTCTAATTTATAACCGAGAAACACCACAGGCCGCAAGGGCATTTCCCTAGTTACCAGGGTGGGGAACATAGAATGGCCGCCACCCTCTGGCAGTTACCTGCAAAAACAGCTTTAAGGCCTGTGCTAATGGTCATTTCATAGGAAGAAGTAATGCAGGACCGTAAATGAAACATGCCCTCAATATGTCTTGAGGGAGGTAATGGCCAAAACATTTCAAAATGTGACACATACTTTAAGAGAACACTTTGAAGAACTAAGGGGTAAGCACAGCTTGAAAAATAAAAAGGATATGCCTTAAAGCTCAGTTTCAACGGATTATGAGGCACATGCGAATTCAACCAAAAAGAGGTATCAGCTCACACTTGTCAGAAAAACCATCAGCAAGAAAACTACAAACAATAAATGCTGAAGCTGATGTGGAGAAATGCATACCCTCAACTTCAAGGGGGACGTAACTTGGAAAGGGCCACGAATGAGAACAGAATGGAGGTGCCTTAAAAAGGTAAACATTGAGCTACCATATGATCCAGCAGGCCCACTCCTCGACCTATAATCTAAGAAGAGAGAATTGGAAAGACACAGGCAGGCAAATCTGCATTGCACAGTATTACAATAGCCAAGATATGGAGGTAACCAAAAAGTCCACCAACAGATGGGTGGACAAAGAAGAACTCCTCCATGTATAGATGGAATATTCGCCAGTGAAAAAAATGAAACAATGCCATTTGCAGCACCATAGATGAGTCTAGACGAAATCACACCACCTGTAGTAAGTGAGAAAGTAAAAGACACATATCCTATCATATCACTTTTAGGAGTTACATAAAAATTGATACCAATGAAGATATTTCCACAGAGAAAGGCAATCACAGATTCATTAAAAAACTTATGGTTCACCAAATAGAAAGGGATGAGGATTGGATAATTTACCATATTGGGGTTAACAGAGATATACAAACCATGTGAAATATATAATCACCAAAGACGTACGGAAGACCAGGAGAAGACTACTCAACATTGTGTCATAACCTACATGGGAAAAGGATGCGAGGAAGAATAGATACACGTATATGTGTGAAAGAACCACATTTGCCCACCTAGAACAAACAAACCATTGTAATCAAATTTGCTTGGATAAAAAATAAAAAGTAAATTATAAATATGAACAACAAGTAATGAGACATAAACATAAAGGGCTTTTTCCTGGCACATTCCATTCTAATTTACAACCTAGAACACCACTTCCATTAAGGCTCTGTTTCCCCAGTTACCAAATTTGGTAAAGGAGAAATGATGCCACCTTGTGGCCGTTTCCTGCAAGAGCAGCTTTAAACTCACAGCTAATGGTCAATTAACATTCACAAGGACTCAGGGCTGTAAAGGACACCTGCCCTAAAAAATTGTGCTGAAGTAGGGAATGGACAAAAATTTCAAAACAGGCAAATGTTTCCAGAAGAGAGTATGAATATTAACGTTTTACTCACGCTCTTTTAAAAAAAAGGAAAATGGATAAAAGCTCAACCTCAGGGAGTGTTAGACCCATGAAATCTAATCTACAAAAAGTTTCAACTTACACCAGTCGACTGACCATCAGCAAAAAGTCTACAAACAATAAATGCTGACGGGGTTTTAGAGAACTGTGTACCCTCTCCCTGCTGGTGAGACGTAAAGGGGTAACGGCCAATAATGAGAACAGAAAGGAGCTGTGTTTAAAAGTAAAAATGGAGGTACCATTCAATCCAGCAGGCGCACCATTGGACCTCTCACCGGAGAAGACAAGAATCGAGAAGACACAGGCCGCAAAAGCTTCAGTGCAGCCTTATTCACAATAGCCAAGACAGTGAAGGAATCAAAATGTCCAACAACAGGTGAATAGATAAAGAAGAAGTGGTCCATGTACACAATGGAATATTAGCCATGGAAAACAATGAACCATTGTTCTTTGAGGCACCACAAATGAGTCTGGAGATAATCACGAAACATGAGGTAAGTCCGAAAGCAAAAGACCTATATTCTATGATATCACTTACAGGCGTTATCTAATAACTGACACAAATGAACATATTTCCAAAGAGAAAGACACTCACAGATTTAGAAAACAAACTATGCTCATCTAAAAGGAAAGGTGGGGGGAGTGGATAAATTAAGGTTAGTGTTACTATATGTATACAAACACATATTATATACATATCTCAAAAAGACCTACCATATAGAAGGGAGGTGTGCGGAACCCTCTGTAACATTTTACATGGGAAGGGGATCTGTACTTGAATAGACATATATAATGTACAAATGAACCAGATTGTGTACACCTCGGACAAACAATATTCTAAGCTTTACTCCAATTAAAGAAATTTTTAAAACCAAGAAGAAATAATGAGACATAAACTTATGGGGGTTTCTCCATGCACATTCCAATATAATTTACAACCTAGGAACACGACTTCCAGAAAGGCTCTGCTGCCCTAGTACCCAGATTTGGGAATGGAGGAATGCTGCCTGCTTGAGGCCACTTCCCACAACAGCAGCTTTTAACCCATTACTAAAGGTCACTAAATATGCACCACACTTGCAGTTCGGGAAATGAGACCTGCTCTCTAAAAAAATTCTGGGCTGGAAAATCGACCAAAAAATTTAACAGAGGGCAAGCTTCCAAGAAGACAATTTCAAGAATTATATTGTACTACCAACTGTTTCCTTTTTTTAGCAGAAAAGAAAACGGCAGAGAAAAATGATGAGTTTTATGAATTTTCAAAGACATGAAAACCCAAAGTACAAAAACCTATCAGCTCACACCAGCCAGAAGGGCCATTAGCATAAATGCTGCAAACAATAAATGCTGAAGCGATTGTGGAGAAATGCGTACCCTCGATTCTAAGGGGGACGTGGTAAGAGCCACTAATGAAAACACAAAGAAGGTGCTTTGATAAGGGTAACACGGTGCTACCAGTCAATCAATCACACCCACTGCTGGGCCTATCACCTGAGAAAATGAGAATCAAAAAGTCACAGGCTTGGTGCTTCCCTGGTGGTGCAGTGGTTGAGAGTCTGCCTGCCATTGCAGGGCACACGGGTTTGAGCCCCGGTCTGGGAAGATCCCACATGCCGCGGAGCAACTGGGCCCGTGAGCCACAACCACTGAGCCTGCGCGCATGGAGCCTGTGCTCGGCAACAAGAGAGGCCGCGATAGTGAGAGACCCACGCACCGCGATGAAGAGTGGCCCCCGCTCGCCTCAACTACAGAAAGCCCTCGCGCACAAACGAAGATCCAACACAGCCAAAAATAAATAAATAAATAAATAAATAAATAAATAAATAAATAAATAAATAAATATTAAGAAAAAAAGTCACAGGCTGGCAATCCTGCACTCCAACAATATTTACCATAGCCAACACTTGGAAGCAATGAAAATGTCCATCAACTGAGGAATGCACAAAGTAGAAGTGGTCCAAGTACACAGTGGAAGATTACTCCAATAAAAAATAAAAATTAAATTTAAAAATCGAACAAAAGTAAAGACACATCAGCTTGTGTGGGTTTGTCCGGGCACACTCCACTCTAATTTATAACCGAGAAACACCACAGGCCGCAAGAGCATTTCCCTAGTTACCAGGGTGGGGAACATAGAATGGCCGCCACCCTCTGGCAGTTACCTGCAAAAACAGCTTTAAGGCCTGTGCTAATGGTCATTTCATAGGAAGAAGTAATGCAGGACCGTAAATGAAACATGCCCTCAATATGTCTTGAGGGAGGTAATGGCCAAAACATTTCAAAATGTGACACATACTTTAAGAGAACACTTTGAAGAACTAAGGGGTAAGCACAGCTTGAAAAATAAAAAGGATATGCCTTAAAGCTCAGTTTCAACGGATTATGAGGCACATGCGAATTCAACCAAAAAGAGGTATCAGCTCACACTTGTCAGAAAAACCATCAGCAAGAAAACTACAAACAATAAATGCTGAAGCTGATGTGGAGAAATGCATACCCTCAACTTCAAGGGGGACGTAACTTGGAAAGGGCCACGAATGAGAACAGAATGGAGGTGCCTTAAAAAGGTAAACATTGAGCTACCATATGATCCAGCAGGCCCACTCCTCGACCTATAATCTAAGAAGAGAGAATTGGAAAGACACAGGCAGGCAAATCTGCATTGCACAGTATTACAATAGCCAAGATATGGAGGTAACCAAAAAGTCCACCAACAGATGGGTGGACAAAGAAGAACTCCTCCATGTATAGATGGAATATTCGCCAGTGAAAAAAATGAAACAATGCCATTTGCAGCACCATAGATGAGTCTAGACGAAATCACACCACCTGTAGTAAGTGAGAAAGTAAAAGACACATATCCTATCATATCACTTTTAGGAGTTACATAAAAATTGATACCAATGAAGATATTTCCACAGAGAAAGGCAATCACAGATTCATTAAAAAACTTATGGTTCACCAAATAGAAAGGGATGAGGATTGGATAATTTACCATATTGGGGTTAACAGAGATATACAAACCATGTGAAATATATAATCACCAAAGACGTACGGAAGACCAGGAGAAGACTACTCAACATTGTGTCATAACCTACATGGGAAAAGGATGCGAGGAAGAATAGATACACGTATATGTGTGAAAGAACCACATTTGCCCACCTAGAACAAACAAACCATTGTAATCAAATTTGCTTGGATAAAAAATAAAAAGTAAATTATAAATATGAACAACAAGTAATGAGACATAAACATAAAGGGCTTTTTCCTGGCACATTCCATTCTAATTTACAACCTAGAACACCACTTCCATTAAGGCTCTGTTTCCCCAGTTACCAAATTTGGTAAAGGAGAAATGATGCCACCTTGTGGCCGTTTCCTGCAAGAGCAGCTTTAAACTCACAGCTAAGGGTCACTTAACATTCACAAGGACTCAGGGCTGTAAAGGACACCTGCCCTAAAAAATTGTGCTGAAGTAGGGAATGGACAAAAATTTCAAAACAGGCAAATGTTTCCAGAAGAGAGTATGAATATTAACGTTTTACTCACGCTCTTTTAAAAAAAAGGAAAATGGATAAAAGCTCAACCTCAGGGAGTGTTAGACCCATGCAATCTAATCTACAAAAAGTTTCAACTTACACCAGTCGACTGACCATCAGCAAAAAGTCTACAAACAATAAATGCTGACGGGGTTTTAGAGAACTGTGTACCCTCTCCCTGCTGGTGAGACGTAAAGGGGTAACGGCCAATAATGAGAACAGAAAGGAGCTGTGTTTAAAAGTAAAAATGGAGGTACCATTCAATCCAGCAGGCGCACCATTGGACCTCTCACCGGAGAAGACAAGAATCGAGAAGACACAGGCCGCAAAAGCTTCAGTGCAGCCTTATTCACAATAGCCAAGACAGTGAAGGAATCAAAATGTCCAACAACAGGTGAATAGATAAAGAAGAAGTGGTCCATGTACACAATGGAATATTAGCCATGGAAAACAATGAACCATTGTTCTTTGAGGCACCACAAATGAGTCTGGAGATAATCACGAAACATGAGGTAAGTCCGAAAGCAAAAGACCTATATTCTATGATATCACTTACAGGCGTTATCTAATAACTGACACAAATGAACATATTTCCAAAGAGAAAGACACTCACAGATTTAGAAAACAAACTATGCTCATCTAAAAGGAAAGGTGGGGGGAGTGGATAAATTAAGGTTAGTGTTACTATATGTATACAAACACATATTATATACATATCTCAAAAAGACCTACCATATAGAAGGGAGGTGTGCGGAACCCTCTGTAACATTTTACATGGGAAGGGGATCTGTACTTGAATAGACATATATAATGTACAAATGAACCAGATTGTGTACACCTCGGACAAACAATATTCTAAGCTTTACTCCAATTAAAGAAATTTTTAAAACCAAGAAGAAATAATGAGACATAAACTTATGGGGGTTTCTCCATGCACATTCCAATATAATTTACAACCTAGGAACACGACTTCCAGAAAGGCTCTGCTGCCCTAGTACCCAGATTTGGGAATGGAGGAATGCTGCCTGCTTGAGGCCACTTCCCACAACAGCAGCTTTTAACCCATTACTAAAGGTCACTAAATATGCACCACACTTGCAGTTCGGGAAATGAGACCTGCTCTCTAAAAAAATTCTGGGCTGGAAAATCGACCAAAAAATTTAACAGAGGGCAAGCTTCCAAGAAGACAATTTCAAGAATTATATTGTACTCCCAACTGTTTCCTTTTTTTAGCAGAAAAGAAAACGGCAGAGAAAAATGATGAGTTTTATGAATTTTCAAAGACATGAAAACCCAAAGTACAAAAACCTATCAGCTCACACCAGCCAGAAGGGCCATTAGCATAAATGCTGAAAACAATAAATGCTGAAGCGATTGTGGAGAAATGCGTACCCTCGATTCTAAGGGGGACGTGGTAAGAGCCACTAATGAAAACACAAAGAAGGTGCTTTGATAAGGGTAACACGGTGCTACCAGTCAATCAATCACACCCACTGCTGGGCCTATCACCTGAGAAAATGAGAATCAAAAAGTCACAGGCTTGGTGCTTCCCTGGTGGTGCAGTGGTTGAGAGTCTGCCTGCCAATGCAGGGCACACGGGTTTGAGCCCCGGTCTGGGAAGATCCCACATGCCGCGGAGCAACTGGGCCCGTAAGCCACAACCACTGAGCCTGCGCGCATGGAGCCTGTGCTCGGCAACAAGAGAGGCCGCGATAGTGAGAGACCCACGCACCGCGATGAAGAGTGGCCCCCACTCGCCTCAACTACAGAAAGCCCTCGCGCACAAACGAAGATCCAACACAGCCAAAAATAAATAAATAAATAAATAAATAAATAAATAAATAAATAAATATTTAAAAAAAAAGTCACAGGCTGGCAATCCTGCACTCCAACAATATTTACCATAGCCAACACTTGGAAGCAATGAAAATGTCCATCAACTGAGGAATGCACAAAGTAGAAGTGGTCCAAGTACACAGTGGAAGATTACTCCAATAAAAAATAAAAATTAAATTTAAAAATCGAACAAAAGTAAAGACACATCAGCTTGTGTGGGTTTGTCCGGGCACACTCCACTCTAATTTATAACCGAGAAACACCACAGGCCGCAAGGGCATTTCCCTAGTTACCAGGGTGGGAACATAGAAAGGCTGCCACCCTCTGGCAGTTACCTGCAAAAACAGCTTTAAGGCCTGTGCTAATGGTCATTTCATAGGAAGAAGTAATGCAGGACCGTAAATGAAACATGCCCTCAATATGTCTTGAGGGAGGTAATGGCCAAAACATTTCAAAATGTGACACATACTTTAAGAGAACACTTTGAAGAACTAAGGGGTAAGCACAGCTTGAAAAATAAAAAGGATATGCCTTAAAGCTCAGTTTCAACGGATTATGAGGCACATGCGAATTCAACCAAAAAGAGGTATCAGCTCACACTTGTCAGAAAAACCATCAGCAAGAAAACTACAAACAATAAATGCTGAAGCTGATGTGGAGAAATGCATACCCTCAACTTCAAGGGGGACGTAACTTGGAAAGGGCCACGAATGAGAACAGAATGGAGGTGCCTTAAAAAGGTAAAGATTGAGCTACCATATGATCCAGCAGGCCCACTCCTCGACCTATAATCTAAGAAGAGAGAATTGGAAAGACACAGGCAGGCAAATCTGCATTGCACAGTATTACAATAGCCAAGATATGGAGGTAACCAAAAAGTCCACCAACAGATGGGTGGACAAAGAAGAACTCCTCCATGTATAGATGGAATATTCGCCAGTGAAAAAAATGAAACAATGCCATTTGCAGCACCATAGATGAGTCTAGACGAAATCACACCACCTGTAGTAAGTGAGAAAGTAAAAGACACATATCCTATCATATCACTTTTAGGAGTTACATAAAAATTGATACCAATGAAGATATTTCCACAGAGAAAGGCAATCACAGATTCATTAAAAAACTTATGGTTCACCAAATAGAAAGGGATGAGGATTGGATAATTTACCATATTGGGGTTAACAGAGATATACAAACCATGTGAAATATATAATCACCAAAGACGTACGGAAGACCAGGAGAAGACTACTCAACATTGTGTCATAACCTACATGGGAAAAGGATGCGAGGAAGAATAGATACACGTATATGTGTGAAAGAACCACATTTGCCCACCTAGAACAAACAAACCATTGTAATCAAATTTGCTTGGATAAAAAATAAAAAGTAAATTATAAATATGAACAACAAGTAATGAGACATAAACATAAAGGGCTTTTTCCTGGCACATTACATTCTAATTTACAACCTAGAACACCACTTCCATTAAGGCTCTGTTTCCCCAGTTACCAAATTTGGTAAAGGAGAAATGATGCCACCTTGTGGCCGTTTCCTGCAAGAGCAGCTTTAAACTCACAGCTAAGGGTCACTTAACATTCACAAGGACTCAGGGCTGTAAAGGACACCTGCCCTAAAAAATTGTGCTGAAGTAGGGAATGGACAAAAATTTCAAAACAGGCAAATGTTTCCAGAAGAGAGTATGAATATTAACGTTTTACTCACGCTCTTTTAAAAAAAAGGAAAATGGATAAAAGCTCAACCTCAGGGAGTGTTAGACCCATGAAATCTAATCTACAAAAAGTTTCAACTTACACCAGTCGACTGACCATCAGCAAAAAGTCTACAAACAATAAATGCTGACGGGGTTTTAGAGAACTGTGTACCCTCTCCCTGCTGGTGAGACGTAAAGGGGTAACAGCCAATAATGAGAACAGAAAGGAGCTGTGTTTAAAAGTAAAAATGGAGGTACCATTCAATCCAGCAGGCGCACCATTGGACCTCTCACCGGAGAAGACAAGAATCGAGAAGACACAGGCCGCAAAAGCTTCAGTGCAGCCTTATTCACAATAGCCAAGACAGTGAAGGAATCAAAATGTCCAACAACAGGTGAATAGATAAAGAAGAAGTGGTCCATGTACACAATGGAATATTAGCCATGGAAAACAATGAACCATTGTTCTTTGAGGCACCACAAATGAGTCTGGAGATAATCACGAAACATGAGGTAAGTCCGAAAGCAAAAGACCTATATTCTATGATATCACTTACAGGCGTTATCTAATAACTGACACAAATGAACATATTTCCAAAGAGAAAGACACTCACAGATTTAGAAAACAAACTATGCTCATCTAAAAGGAAAGGTGGGGGGAGTGGATAAATTAAGGTTAGTGTTACTATATGTATACAAACACATATTATATACATATCTCAAAAAGACCTACCATATAGAAGGGAGGTGTGCGGAACCCTCTGTAACATTTTACATGGGAAGGGGATCTGTACTTGAATAGACATATATAATGTACAAATGAACCAGATTGTGTACACCTCGGACAAACAATATTCTAAGCTTTACTCCAATTAAAAAAATTTTTAAAACCAAGAAGAAATAATGAGACATAAACTTATGGGGGTTTCTCCATGCACATTCCAATATAATTTACAACCTAGGAACACGACTTCCAGAAAGGCTCTGCTGCCCTAGTACCCAGATTTGGGAATGGAGGAATGCTGCCTGCTTGAGGCCACTTCCCACAACAGCAGCTTTTAACCCATTACTAAAGGTCACTAAATATGCACCACACTTGCAGTTCGGGAAATGAGACCTGCTCTCTAAAAAAATTCTGGGCTGGAAAATCGACCAAAAAATTTAACAGAGGGCAAGCTTCCAAGAAGACAATTTCAAGAATTATATTGTACTCCCAACTGTTTCCTTTTTTTAGCAGAAAAGAAAACGGCAGAGAAAAATGATGAGTTTTATGAATTTTCAAAGACATGAAAACCCAAAGTACAAAAACCTATCAGCTCACACCAGCCAGAAAGGCCATTAGCATAAATGCTGCAAACAATAAATGCTGAAGCGATTGTGGAGAAATGCGTACCCTCGATTCTAAGGGGGACGTGGTAAGAGCCACTAATGAAAACACAAAGAAGGTGCTTTGATAAGGGTAACACGGTGCTACCAGTCAATCAATCACACCCACTGCTGGGCCTATCACCTGAGAAAATGAGAATCAAAAAGTCACAGGCTTGGGGCTTCCCTGGTGGTGCAGTGGTTGAGAGTCTGCCTGCCAATGCAGGGCACACGGGTTCGAGCCCCGGTCTGGGAAGATCCCACATGCCGCGGAGCAACTGGGCCCGTGAGCCACAACCACTGAGCCTGCGCGCATGGAGCCTGTGCTCGGCAACAAGAGAGGCCGCGATAGTGAGAGACCCACGTACCGTGATGAAGAGTGGCCCCCGCTCGCCTCAACTACAGAAAGCCCTCGCGCACAAACGAAGATCCAACACAGCCAAAAATAAATAAATAAATAAATAAATAAATAAATAAATAAATAAATATTAAAAAAAAAGTCACAGGCTGGCAATCCTGCACTCCAACAATATTTACCATAGCCAACACTTGGAAGCAATGAAAATGTCCATCAACTGAGGAATGCACAAAGTAGAAGTGGTCCAAGTACACAGTGGAAGATTACTCCAATGAAAAATAAAAATTAAATTTAAAAATCGAACAAAAGTAAAGACACATCAGCTTGTGTGGGTTTGTCCGGGCACACTCCACTCTAATTTATAACCGAGAAACACCACAGGCCGCAAGGGCATTTCCCTAGTTACCAGGGTGGGGAACATAGAAAGGCTGCCACCCTCTGGCAGTTACCTGCAAAAACAGCTTTAAGGCCTGTGCTAATGGTCATTTCATAGGAAGAAGTAATGCAGGACCGTAAATGAAACATGCCCTCAATATGTCTTGAGGGAGGTAATGGCCAAAACATTTCAAAATGTGACACATACTTTAAGAGAACACTTTGAAGAACTAAGGGGTAATCACAGCTTGAAAAATAAAAAGGATATGCCTTAAAGCTCAGTTTCAACGGATTATGAGGCACATGCGAATTCAACCAAAAAGAGGTATCAGCTCACACTTGTCAGAAAAACCATCAGCAAGAAAACTACAAACAATAAATGCTGAAGCTGATGTGGAGAAATGCATACCCTCAACTTCAAGGGGGACGTAACTTGGAAAGGGCCACGAATGAGAACAGAATGGAGGTGCCTTAAAAAGGTAAACATTGAGCTACCATATGATCCAGCAGGCCCACTCCTCGACCTATAATCTAAGAAGAGAGAATTGGAAAGACACAGGCAGGCAAATCTGCATTGCACAGTATTACAATAGCCAAGATATGGAGGTAACCAAAAAGTCCACCAACAGATGGGTGGACAAAGAAGAACTCCTCCATGTATAGATGGAATATTCGCCAGTGAAAAAAATGAAACAATGCCATTTGCAGCACCATAGATGAGTCTAGACGAAATCACACCACCTGTAGTAAGTGAGAAAGTAAAAGACACATATCCTATCATATCACTTTTAGGAGTTACATAAAAATTGATACCAATGAAGATATTTCCACAGAGAAAGGCAATCACAGATTCATTAAAAAACTTATGGTTCACCAAATAGAAAGGGATGAGGATTGGATAATTTACCATATTGGGGTTAACAGAGATATACAAACCATGTGAAATATATAATCACCAAAGACGTACGGAAGACCAGGAGAAGACTACTCAACATTGTGTCATAACCTACATGGGAAAAGGATGCGAGGAAGAATAGATACACGTATATGTGTGAAAGAACCACATTTGCCCACCTAGAACAAACAAACCATTGTAATCAAATTTGCTTGGATAAAAAATAAAAAGTAAATTATAAATATGAACAACAAGTAATGAGACATAAACATAAAGGGCTTTTTCCTGGCACATTCCATTCTAATTTACAACCTAGAACACCACTTCCATTAAGGCTCTGTTTCCCCAGTTACCAAATTTGGTAAAGGAGAAATGATGCCACCTTGTGGCCGTTTCCTGCAAGAGCAGCTTTAAACTCACAGCTAAGGGTCACTTAACATTCACAAGGACTCAGGGCTGTAAAGGACACCTGCCCTAAAAAATTGTGCTGAAGTAGGGAATGGACAAAAATTTCAAAACAGGCAAATGTTTCCAGAAGAGAGTATGAATATTAACGTTTTACTCACGCTCTTTTAAAAAAAAGGAAAATGGATAAAAGCTCAACCTCAGGGAGTGTTAGACCCATGCAATCTAATCTACAAAAAGTTTCAACTTACACCAGTCGACTGACCATCAGCAAAAAGTCTACAAACAATAAATGCTGACGGGGTTTTAGAGAACTGTGTACCCTCTCCCTGCTGGTGAGACGTAAAGGGGTAACGGCCAATAATGAGAACAGAAAGGAGCTGTGTTTAAAAGTAAAAATGGAGGTACCATTCAATCCAGCAGGCGCACCATTGGACCTCTCACCGGAGAAGACAAGAATCGAGAAGACACAGGCCGCAAAAGCTTCAGTGCAGCCTTATTCACAATAGCCAAGACAGTGAAGGAATCAAAATGTCCAACAACAGGTGAATAGATAAAGAAGAAGTGGTCCATGTACACAATGGAATATTAGCCATGGAAAACAATGAACCATTGTTCTTTGAGGCACCACAAATGAGTCTGGAGATAATCACGAAACATGAGGTAAGTCCGAAAGCAAAAGACCTATATTCTATGATATCACTTACAGGCGTTATCTAATAACTGACACAAATGAACATATTTCCAAAGAGAAAGACACTCACAGATTTAGAAAACAAACTATGCTCATCTAAAAGGAAAGGTGGGGGGAGTGGATAAATTAAGGTTAGTGTTACTATATGTATACAAACACATATTATATACATATCTCAAAAAGACCTACCATATAGAAGGGAGGTGTGCGGAACCCTCTGTAACATTTTACATGGGAAGGGGATCTGTACTTGAATAGACATATATAATGTACAAATGAACCAGATTGTGTACACCTCGGACAAACAATATTCTAAGCTTTACTCCAATTAAAAAAATTTTTAAAACCAAGAAGAAATAATGAGACATAAACTTATGGGGGTTTCTCCATGCACATTCCAATATAATTTACAACCTAGGAACACGACTTCCAGAAAGGCTCTGCTGCCCTAGTACCCAGATTTGGGAATGGAGGAATGCTGCCTGCTTGAGGCCACTTCCCACAACAGCAGCTTTTAACCCATTACTAAAGGTCACTAAATATGCACCACACTTGCAGTTCGGGAAATGAGACCTGCTCTCTAAAAAAATTCTGGGCTGGAAAATCGACCAAAAAATTTAACAGAGGGCAAGCTTCCAAGAAGACAATTTCAAGAATTATATTGTACTCCCAACTGTTTCCTTTTTTTAGCAGAAAAGAAAACGGCAGAGAAAAATGATGAGTTTTATGAATTTTCAAAGACATGAAAACCCAAAGTACAAAAACCTATCAGCTCACACCAGCCAGAAAGGCCATTAGCATAAATGCTGCAAACAATAAATGCTGAAGCGATTGTGGAGAAATGCGTACCCTCGATTCTAAGGGGGACGTGGTAAGAGCCACTAATGAAAACACAAAGAAGGTGCTTTGATAAGGGTAACACGGTGCTACCAGTCAATCAATCACACCCACTGCTGGGCCTATCACCTGAGAAAATGAGAATCAAAAAGTCACAGGCTTGGGGCTTCCCTGGTGGTGCAGTGGTTGAGAGTCTGCCTGCCAATGCAGGGCACACGGGTTCGAGCCCCGGTCTGGGAAGATCCCACATGCCGCGGAGCAACTGGGCCCGTGAGCCACAACCACTGAGCCTGCGCGCATGGAGCCTGTGCTCGGCAACAAGAGAGGCCGCGATAGTGAGAGACCCACGCACCGTGATGAAGAGTGGCCCCCGCTCGCCTCAACTACAGAAAGCCCTCGCGCACAAACGAAGATCCAACACAGCCAAAAATAAATAAATAAATAAATAAATAAATAAATAAATAAATAAATATTAAAAAAAAAAGTCACAGGCTGGCAATCCTGCACTCCAACAATATTTACCATAGCCAACACTTGGAAGCAATGAAAATGTCCATCAACTGAGGAATGCACAAAGTAGAAGTGGTCCAAGTACACAGTGGAAGATTACTCCAATGAAAAATAAAAATTAAATTTAAAAATCGAACAAAAGTAAAGACACATCAGCTTGTGTGGGTTTGTCCGGGCACACTCCACTCTAATTTATAACCGAGAAACACCACAGGCCGCAAGGGCATTTCCCTAGTTACCAGGGTGGGGAACATAGAAAGGCTGCCACCCTCTGGCAGTTACCTGCAAAAACAGCTTTAAGGCCTGTGCTAATGGTCATTTCATAGGAAGAAGTAATGCAGGACCGTAAATGAAACATGCCCTCAATATGTCTTGAGGGAGGTAATGGCCAAAACATTTCAAAATGTGACACATACTTTAAGAGAACACTTTGAAGAACTAAGGGGTAATCACAGCTTGAAAAATAAAAAGGATATGCCTTAAAGCTCAGTTTCAACGGATTATGAGGCACATGCGAATTCAACCAAAAAGAGGTATCAGCTCACACTTGTCAGAAAAACCATCAGCAAGAAAACTACAAACAATAAATGCTGAAGCTGATGTGGAGAAATGCATACCCTCAACTTCAAGGGGGACGTAACTTGGAAAGGGCCACGAATGAGAACAGAATGGAGGTGCCTTAAAAAGGTAAACATTGAGCTACCATATGATCCAGCAGGCCCACTCCTCGACCTATAATCTAAGAAGAGAGAATTGGAAAGACACAGGCAGGCAAATCTGCATTGCACAGTATTACAATAGCCAAGATATGGAGGCAACCAAAAAGTCCACCAACAGATGGGTGGACAAAGAAGAACTCCTCCATGTACAGATGGAATATTCGCCAGTGAAAAAAATGAAACAATGCCATTTGCAGCACCACAGATGAGTCTAGACGAAATCACACCAACTGTAGTAAGTGAGAAAGTAAAAGACACATATCCTATCATATCACTTTTAGGAGTTACATAAAAATTGATACCAATGAAGATATTTCCACAGAGAAAGGCAATCACAGATTCATTAAAAAACTTATGGTTCACCAAATAGAAAGGGATGAGGATTGGATAATTTACCATATTGGGGTTAACAGAGATATACAAACCATGTGAAATATATAATCACCAAAGACGTACGGAAGACCAGGAGAAGACTACTCAACATTGTGTCATAACCTACATGGGAAAAGGATGCGAGGAAGAATAGATACACGTATATGTGTGAAAGAACCACATTTGCCCACCTAGAACAAACAAACCATTGTAATCAAATTTGCTTGGATAAAAAATAAAAAGTAAATTATAAATATGAACAACAAGTAATGAGACATAAACATAAAGGGCTTTTTCCTGGCACATTCCATTCTAATTTACAACCTAGAACACCACTTCCATTAAGGCTCTGTTTCCCCAGTTACCAAATTTGGTAAAGGAGAAATGATGCCACCTTGTGGCCGTTTCCTGCAAGAGCAGCTTTAAACTCACAGCTAATGGTCACTTAACATTCACAAGGACTCAGGGCTGTAAAGGACACCTGCCCTAAAAAATTGTGCTGAAGTAGGGAATGGACAAAAATTTCAAAACAGGCAAATGTTTCCAGAAGAGAGTATGAATATTAACGTTTTACTCACGCTCTTTTAAAAAAAAGGAAAATGGATAAAAGCTCAACCTCAGGGAGTGTTAGACCCATGAAATCTAATCTACAAAAAGTTTCAACTTACACCAGTCGACTGACCATCAGCAAAAAGTCTACAAACAATAAATGCTAACGGGGTTTTAGAGAACTGTGTACCCTCTCCCTGCTGGTGAGACGTAAAGGGGTAACGGCCAATAATGAGAACAGAAAGGAGCTGTGTTTAAAAGTAAAAATGGAGGTACCATTCAATCCAGCAGGCGCACCACTGGACCTCTCACCGGAGAAGACAAGAATCGAGAAGACACAGGCCGCAAAAGCTTCAGTGCAGCCTTATTCACAATAGCCAAGACAGTGAAGGAATCAAAATGTCCAACAACAGGTGAATAGATAAAGAAGAAGTGGTCCATGTACACAATGGAATATTAGCCATGGAAAACAATGAACCATTGTTCTTTGAGGCACCACAAATGAGTCTGGAGATAATCACGAAACATGAGGTAAGTCCGAAAGCAAAAGACCTATATTCTATGATATCACTTACAGGCGTTATCTAATAACTGACACAAATGAACATATTTCCAAAGAGAAAGACACTCACAGATTTAGAAAACAAACTATGCTCATCTAAAAGGAAAGGTGGGGGGAGTGGATAAATTAAGGTTAGTGTTACTATATGTATACAAACACATATTATATACATATCTCAAAAAGACCTACCATATAGAAGGGAGGTGTGCGGAACCCTCTGTAACATTTTACATGGGAAGGGGATCTGTACTTGAATAGACATATATAATGTACAAATGAACCAGATTGTGTACACCTCGGACAAACAATATTCTAAGCTTTACTCCAATTAAAGAAATTTTTAAAACCAAGAAGAAATAATGAGACATAAACTTATGGGGGTTTCTCCATGCACATTCCAATATAATTTACAACCTAGGAACACGACTTCCAGAAAGGCTCTGCTGCCCTAGTACCCAGATTTGGGAATGGAGGAATGCTGCCTGCTTGAGGCCACTTCCCACAACAGCAGCTTTTAACCCATTACTAAAGGTCACTAAATATGCACCACACTTGCAGTTCGGGAAATGAGACCTGCTCTCTAAAAAAATTCTGGGCTGGAAAATCGACCAAAAAATTTAACAGAGGGCAAGCTTCCAAGAAGACAATTTCAAGAATTATATTGTACTCCCAACTGTTTCCTTTTTTTAGCAGAAAAGAAAACGGCAGAGAAAAATGATGAGTTTTATGAATTTTCAAAGACATGAAAACCCAAAGTACAAAAACCTATCAGCTCACACCAGCCAGAAGGGCCATTAGCATAAATGCTGCAAACAATAAATGCTGAAGCGATTGTGGAGAAATGCGTACCCTCGATTCTAAGGGGGACGTGGTAAGAGCCACTAATGAAAACACAAAGAAGGTGCTTTGATAAGGGTAACACGGTGCTACCAGTCAATCAATCACACCCACTGCTGGGCCTATCACCTGAGAAAATGAGAATCAAAAAGTCACAGGCTTGGGGCTTCCCTGGTGGTGCAGTGGTTGAGAGTCTGCCTGCCAATGCAGGGCACACGGGTTTGAGCCCCGGTCTGGGAAGATCCCACATGCCGCGGAGCAACTGGGCCCGTGAGCCACAACCACTGAGCCTGCGCGCATGGAGCCTGTGCTCGGCAACAAGAGAGGCCGCGATAGTGAGAGACCCACGCACCGCGATGAAGAGTGGCCCCCGCTCGCCTCAACTACAGAAAGCCCTCGCGCACAAACGAAGATCCAACACAGCCAAAAATAAATAAATAAATAAATAAATAAATAAATAAATAAATAAATAAATATTAAGAAAAAAAGTCACAGGCTGGCAATCCTGCACTCCAACAATATTTACCATAGCCAACACTTGGAAGCAATGAAAATGTCCATCAACTGAGGAATGCACAAAGTAGAAGTGGTCCAAGTACACAGTGGAAGATTACTCCAATAAAAAATAAAAATTAAATTTAAAAATCGAACAAAAGTAAAGACACATCAGCTTGTGTGGGTTTGTCCGGGCACACTCCACTCTAATTTATAACCGAGAAACACCACAGGCCGCAAGGGCATTTCCCTAGTTACCAGGGTGGGGAACATAGAATGGCCGCCACCCTCTGGCAGTTACCTGCAAAAACAGCTTTAAGGCCTGTGCTAATGGTCATTTCATAGGAAGAAGTAATGCAGGACCGTAAATGAAACATGCCCTCAATATGTCTTGAGGGAGGTAATGGCCAAAACATTTCAAAATGTGACACATACTTTAAGAGAACACTTTGAAGAACTAAGGGGTAAGCACAGCTTGAAAAATAAAAAGGATATGCCTTAAAGCTCAGTTTCAACGGATTATGAGGCACATGCGAATTCAACCAAAAAGAGGTATCAGCTCACACTTGTCAGAAAAACCATCAGCAAGAAAACTACAAACAATAAATGCTGAAGCTGATGTGGAGAAATGCATACCCTCAACTTCAAGGGGGACGTAACTTGGAAAGGGCCACGAATGAGAACAGAATGGAGGTGCCTTAAAAAGGTAAACATTGAGCTACCATATGATCCAGCAGGCCCACTCCTCGACCTATAATCTAAGAAGAGAGAATTGGAAAGACACAGGCAGGCAAATCTGCATTGCACAGTATTACAATAGCCAAGATATGGAGGTAACCAAAAAGTCCACCAACAGATGGGTGGACAAAGAAGAACTCCTCCATGTATAGATGGAATATTCGCCAGTGAAAAAAATGAAACAATGCCATTTGCAGCACCATAGATGAGTCTAGACGAAATCACACCACCTGTAGTAAGTGAGAAAGTAAAAGACACATATCCTATCATATCACTTTTAGGAGTTACATAAAAATTGATACCAATGAAGATATTTCCACAGAGAAAGGCAATCACAGATTCATTAAAAAACTTATGGTTCACCAAATAGAAAGGGATGAGGATTGGATAATTTACCATATTGGGGTTAACAGAGATATACAAACCATGTGAAATATATAATCACCAAAGACGTACGGAAGACCAGGAGAAGACTACTCAACATTGTGTCATAACCTACATGGGAAAAGGATGCGAGGAAGAATAGATACACGTATATGTGTGAAAGAACCACATTTGCCCACCTAGAACAAACAAACCATTGTAATCAAATTTGCTTGGATAAAAAATAAAAAGTAAATTATAAATATGAACAACAAGTAATGAGACATAAACATAAAGGGCTTTTTCCTGGCACATTCCATTCTAATTTACAACCTAGAACACCACTTCCATTAAGGCTCTGTTTCCCCAGTTACCAAATTTGGTAAAGGAGAAATGATGCCACCTTGTGGCCGTTTCCTGCAAGAGCAGCTTTAAACTCACAGCTAATGGTCACTTAACATTCACAAGGACTCAGGGCTGTAAAGGACACCTGCCCTAAAAAATTGTGCTGAAGTAGGGAATGGACAAAAATTTCAAAACAGGCAAATGTTTCCAGAAGAGAGTATGAATATTAACGTTTTACTCACGCTCTTTTAAAAAAAAGGAAAATGGATAAAAGCTCAACCTCAGGGAGTGTTAGACCCATGAAATCTAATCTACAAAAAGTTTCAACTTACACCAGTCGACTGACCATCAGCAAAAAGTCTACAAACAATAAATGCTAACGGGGTTTTAGAGAACTGTGTACCCTCTCCCTGCTGGTGAGACGTAAAGGGGTAACGGCCAATAATGAGAACAGAAAGGAGCTGTGTTTAAAAGTAAAAATGGAGGTACCATTCAATCCAGCAGGCGCACCATTGGACCTCTCACCGGAGAAGACAAGAATCGAGAAGACACAGGCCGCAAAAGCTTCAGTGCAGCCTTATTCACAATAGCCAAGACAGTGAAGGAATCAAAATGTCCAACAACAGGTGAATAGATAAAGAAGAAGTGGTCCATGTACACAATGGAATATTAGCCATGGAAAACAATGAACCATTGTTCTTTGAGGCACCACAAATGAGTCTGGAGATAATCACGAAACATGAGGTAAGTCCGAAAGCAAAAGACCTATATTCTATGATATCACTTACAGGCGTTATCTAATAACTGACACAAATGAACATATTTCCAAAGAGAAAGACACTCACAGATTTAGAAAACAAACTATGCTCATCTAAAAGGAAAGGTGGGGGGAGTGGATAAATTAAGGTTAGTGTTACTATATGTATACAAACACATATTATATACATATCTCAAAAAGACCTACCATATAGAAGGGAGGTGTGCGGAACCCTCTGTAACATTTTACATGGGAAGGGGATCTGTACTTGAATAGACATATATAATGTACAAATGAACCAGATTGTGTACACCTCGGACAAACAATATTCTAAGCTTTACTCCAATTAAAAAAATTTTTAAAACCAAGAAGAAATAATGAGACATAAACTTATGGGGGTTTCTCCATGCACATTCCAATATAATTTACAACCTAGGAACACGACTTCCAGAAAGGCTCTGCTGCCCTAGTACCCAGATTTGGGAATGGAGGAATGCTGCCTGCTTGAGGCCACTTCCCACAACAGCAGCTTTTAACCCATTACTAAAGGTCACTAAATATGCACCACACTTGCAGTTCGGGAAATGAGACCTGCTCTCTAAAAAAATTCTGGGCTGGAAAATCGACCAAAAAATTTAACAGAGGGCAAGCTTCCAAGAAGACAATTTCAAGAATTATATTGTACTCCCAACTGTTTCCTTTTTTTAGCAGAAAAGAAAACGGCAGAGAAAAATGATGAGTTTTATGAATTTTCAAAGACATGAAAACCCAAAGTACAAAAACCTATCAGCTCACACCAGCCAGAAAGGCCATTAGCATAAATGCTGCAAACAATAAATGCTGAAGCGATTGTGGAGAAATGCGTACCCTCGATTCTAAGGGGGACGTGGTAAGAGCCACTAATGAAAACACAAAGAAGGTGCTTTGATAAGGGTAACACGGTGCTACCAGTCAATCAATCACACCCACTGCTGGGCCTATCACCTGAGAAAATGAGAATCAAAAAGTCACAGGCTTGGGGCTTCCCTGGTGGTGCAGTGGTTGAGAGTCTGCCTGCCAATGCAGGGCACACGGGTTCGAGCCCCGGTCTGGGAAGATCCCACATGCCGCGGAGCAACTGGGCCCGTGAGCCACAACCACTGAGCCTGCGCGCATGGAGCCTGTGCTCGGCAACAAGAGAGGCCGCGATAGTGAGAGACCCACGCACCGTGATGAAGAGTGGCCCCCGCTCGCCTCAACTACAGAAAGCCCTCGCGCACAAACGAAGATCCAACACAGCCAAAAATAAATAAATAAATAAATAAATAAATAAATAAATAAATAAATATTAAAAAAAAAAGTCACAGGCTGGCAATCCTGCACTCCAACAATATTTACCATAGCCAACACTTGGAAGCAATGAAAATGTCCATCAACTGAGGAATGCACAAAGTAGAAGTGGTCCAAGTACACAGTGGAAGATTACTCCAATGAAAAATAAAAATTAAATTTAAAAATCGAACAAAAGTAAAGACACATCAGCTTGTGTGGGTTTGTCCGGGCACACTCCACTCTAATTTATAACCGAGAAACACCACAGGCCGCAAGGGCATTTCCCTAGTTACCAGGGTGGGGAACATAGAAAGGCTGCCACCCTCTGGCAGTTACCTGCAAAAACAGCTTTAAGGCCTGTGCTAATGGTCATTTCATAGGAAGAAGTAATGCAGGACCGTAAATGAAACATGCCCTCAATATGTCTTGAGGGAGGTAATGGCCAAAACATTTCAAAATGTGACACATACTTTAAGAGAACACTTTGAAGAACTAAGGGGTAATCACAGCTTGAAAAATAAAAAGGATATGCCTTAAAGCTCAGTTTCAACGGATTATGAGGCACATGCGAATTCAACCAAAAAGAGGTATCAGCTCACACTTGTCAGAAAAACCATCAGCAAGAAAACTACAAACAATAAATGCTGAAGCTGATGTGGAGAAATGCATACCCTCAACTTCAAGGGGGACGTAACTTGGAAAGGGCCACGAATGAGAACAGAATGGAGGTGCCTTAAAAAGGTAAACATTGAGCTACCATATGATCCAGCAGGCCCACTCCTCGACCTATAATCTAAGAAGAGAGAATTGGAAAGACACAGGCAGGCAAATCTGCATTGCACAGTATTACAATAGCCAAGATATGGAGGCAACCAAAAAGTCCACCAACAGATGGGTGGACAAAGAAGAACTCCTCCATGTACAGATGGAATATTCGCCAGTGAAAAAAATGAAACAATGCCATTTGCAGCACCACAGATGAGTCTAGACGAAATCACACCAACTGTAGTAAGTGAGAAAGTAAAAGACACATATCCTATCATATCACTTTTAGGAGTTACATAAAAATTGATACCAATGAAGATATTTCCACAGAGAAAGGCAATCACAGATTCATTAAAAAACTTATGGTTCACCAAATAGAAAGGGATGAGGATTGGATAATTTACCATATTGGGGTTAACAGAGATATACAAACCATGTGAAATATATAATCACCAAAGACGTACGGAAGACCAGGAGAAGACTACTCAACATTGTGTCATAACCTACATGGGAAAAGGATGCGAGGAAGAATAGATACACGTATATGTGTGAAAGAACCACATTTGCCCACCTAGAACAAACAAACCATTGTAATCAAATTTGCTTGGATAAAAAATAAAAAGTAAATTATAAATATGAACAACAAGTAATGAGACATAAACATAAAGGGCTTTTTCCTGGCACATTCCATTCTAATTTACAACCTAGAACACCACTTCCATTAAGGCTCTGTTTCCCCAGTTACCAAATTTGGTAAAGGAGAAATGATGCCACCTTGTGGCCGTTTCCTGCAAGAGCAGCTTTAAACTCACAGCTAATGGTCACTTAACATTCACAAGGACTCAGGGCTGTAAAGGACACCTGCCCTAAAAAATTGTGCTGAAGTAGGGAATGGACAAAAATTTCAAAACAGGCAAATGTTTCCAGAAGAGAGTATGAATATTAACGTTTTACTCACGCTCTTTTAAAAAAAAGGAAAATGGATAAAAGCTCAACCTCAGGGAGTGTTAGACCCATGAAATCTAATCTACAAAAAGTTTCAACTTACACCAGTCGACTGACCATCAGCAAAAAGTCTACAAACAATAAATGCTAACGGGGTTTTAGAGAACTGTGTACCCTCTCCCTGCTGGTGAGACGTAAAGGGGTAACGGCCAATAATGAGAACAGAAAGGAGCTGTGTTTAAAAGTAAAAATGGAGGTACCATTCAATCCAGCAGGCGCACCACTGGACCTCTCACCGGAGAAGACAAGAATCGAGAAGACACAGGCCGCAAAAGCTTCAGTGCAGCCTTATTCACAATAGCCAAGACAGTGAAGGAATCAAAATGTCCAACAACAGGTGAATAGATAAAGAAGAAGTGGTCCATGTACACAATGGAATATTAGCCATGGAAAACAATGAACCATTGTTCTTTGAGGCACCACAAATGAGTCTGGAGATAATCACGAAACATGAGGTAAGTCCGAAAGCAAAAGACCTATATTCTATGATATCACTTACAGGCGTTATCTAATAACTGACACAAATGAACATATTTCCAAAGAGAAAGACACTCACAGATTTAGAAAACAAACTATGCTCATCTAAAAGGAAAGGTGGGGGGAGTGGATAAATTAAGGTTAGTGTTACTATATGTATACAAACACATATTATATACATATCTCAAAAAGACCTACCATATAGAAGGGAGGTGTGCGGAACCCTCTGTAACATTTTACATGGGAAGGGGATCTGTACTTGAATAGACATATATAATGTACAAATGAACCAGATTGTGTACACCTCGGACAAACAATATTCTAAGCTTTACTCCAATTAAAGAAATTTTTAAAACCAAGAAGAAATAATGAGACATAAACTTATGGGGGTTTCTCCATGCACATTCCAATATAATTTACAACCTAGGAACACGACTTCCAGAAAGGCTCTGCTGCCCTAGTACCCAGATTTGGGAATGGAGGAATGCTGCCTGCTTGAGGCCACTTCCCACAACAGCAGCTTTTAACCCATTACTAAAGGTCACTAAATATGCACCACACTTGCAGTTCGGGAAATGAGACCTGCTCTCTAAAAAAATTCTGGGCTGGAAAATCGACCAAAAAATTTAACAGAGGGCAAGCTTCCAAGAAGACAATTTCAAGAATTATATTGTACTCCCAACTGTTTCCTTTTTTTAGCAGAAAAGAAAACGGCAGAGAAAAATGATGAGTTTTATGAATTTTCAAAGACATGAAAACCCAAAGTACAAAAACCTATCAGCTCACACCAGCCAGAAGGGCCATTAGCATAAATGCTGCAAACAATAAATGCTGAAGCGATTGTGGAGAAATGCGTACCCTCGATTCTAAGGGGGACGTGGTAAGAGCCACTAATGAAAACACAAAGAAGGTGCTTTGATAAGGGTAACACGGTGCTACCAGTCAATCAATCACACCCACTGCTGGGCCTATCACCTGAGAAAATGAGAATCAAAAAGTCACAGGCTTGGGGCTTCCCTGGTGGTGCAGTGGTTGAGAGTCTGCCTGCCAATGCAGGGCACACGGGTTTGAGCCCCGGTCTGGGAAGATCCCACATGCCGCGGAGCAACTGGGCCCGTGAGCCACAACCACTGAGCCTGCGCGCATGGAGCCTGTGCTCGGCAACAAGAGAGGCCGCGATAGTGAGAGACCCACGCACCGCGATGAAGAGTGGCCCCCGCTCGCCTCAACTACAGAAAGCCCTCGCGCACAAACGAAGATCCAACACAGCCAAAAATAAATAAATAAATAAATAAATAAATAAATAAATAAATAAATAAATATTAAGAAAAAAAGTCACAGGCTGGCAATCCTGCACTCCAACAATATTTACCATAGCCAACACTTGGAAGCAATGAAAATGTCCATCAACTGAGGAATGCACAAAGTAGAAGTGGTCCAAGTACACAGTGGAAGATTACTCCAATAAAAAATAAAAATTAAATTTAAAAATCGAACAAAAGTAAAGACACATCAGCTTGTGTGGGTTTGTCCGGGCACACTCCACTCTAATTTATAACCGAGAAACACCACAGGCCGCAAGGGCATTTCCCTAGTTACCAGGGTGGGGAACATAGAATGGCCGCCACCCTCTGGCAGTTACCTGCAAAAACAGCTTTAAGGCCTGTGCTAATGGTCATTTCATAGGAAGAAGTAATGCAGGACCGTAAATGAAACATGCCCTCAATATGTCTTGAGGGAGGTAATGGCCAAAACATTTCAAAATGTGACACATACTTTAAGAGAACACTTTGAAGAACTAAGGGGTAAGCACAGCTTGAAAAATAAAAAGGATATGCCTTAAAGCTCAGTTTCAACGGATTATGAGGCACATGCGAATTCAACCAAAAAGAGGTATCAGCTCACACTTGTCAGAAAAACCATCAGCAAGAAAACTACAAACAATAAATGCTGAAGCTGATGTGGAGAAATGCATACCCTCAACTTCAAGGGGGACGTAACTTGGAAAGGGCCACGAATGAGAACAGAATGGAGGTGCCTTAAAAAGGTAAACATTGAGCTACCATATGATCCAGCAGGCCCACTCCTCGACCTATAATCTAAGAAGAGAGAATTGGAAAGACACAGGCAGGCAAATCTGCATTGCACAGTATTACAATAGCCAAGATATGGAGGTAACCAAAAAGTCCACCAACAGATGGGTGGACAAAGAAGAACTCCTCCATGTATAGATGGAATATTCGCCAGTGAAAAAAATGAAACAATGCCATTTGCAGCACCATAGATGAGTCTAGACGAAATCACACCACCTGTAGTAAGTGAGAAAGTAAAAGACACATATCCTATCATATCACTTTTAGGAGTTACATAAAAATTGATACCAATGAAGATATTTCCACAGAGAAAGGCAATCACAGATTCATTAAAAAACTTATGGTTCACCAAATAGAAAGGGATGAGGATTGGATAATTTACCATATTGGGGTTAACAGAGATATACAAACCATGTGAAATATATAATCACCAAAGACGTACGGAAGACCAGGAGAAGACTACTCAACATTGTGTCATAACCTACATGGGAAAAGGATGCGAGGAAGAATAGATACACGTATATGTGTGAAAGAACCACATTTGCCCACCTAGAACAAACAAACCATTGTAATCAAATTTGCTTGGATAAAAAATAAAAAGTAAATTATAAATATGAACAACAAGTAATGAGACATAAACATAAAGGGCTTTTTCCTGGCACATTCCATTCTAATTTACAACCTAGAACACCACTTCCATTAAGGCTCTGTTTCCCCAGTTACCAAATTTGGTAAAGGAGAAATGATGCCACCTTGTGGCCGTTTCCTGCAAGAGCAGCTTTAAACTCACAGCTAATGGTCACTTAACATTCACAAGGACTCAGGGCTGTAAAGGACACCTGCCCTAAAAAATTGTGCTGAAGTAGGGAATGGACAAAAATTTCAAAACAGGCAAATGTTTCCAGAAGAGAGTATGAATATTAACGTTTTACTCACGCTCTTTTAAAAAAAAGGAAAATGGATAAAAGCTCAACCTCAGGGAGTGTTAGACCCATGAAATCTAATCTACAAAAAGTTTCAACTTACACCAGTCGACTGACCATCAGCAAAAAGTCTACAAACAATAAATGCTAACGGGGTTTTAGAGAACTGTGTACCCTCTCCCTGCTGGTGAGACGTAAAGGGGTAACGGCCAATAATGAGAACAGAAAGGAGCTGTGTTTAAAAGTAAAAATGGAGGTACCATTCAATCCAGCAGGCGCACCATTGGACCTCTCACCGGAGAAGACAAGAATCGAGAAGACACAGGCCGCAAAAGCTTCAGTGCAGCCTTATTCACAATAGCCAAGACAGTGAAGGAATCAAAATGTCCAACAACAGGTGAATAGATAAAGAAGAAGTGGTCCATGTACACAATGGAATATTAGCCATGGAAAACAATGAACCATTGTTCTTTGAGGCACCACAAATGAGTCTGGAGATAATCACGAAACATGAGGTAAGTCCGAAAGCAAAAGACCTATATTCTATGATATCACTTACAGGCGTTATCTAATAACTGACACAAATGAACATATTTCCAAAGAGAAAGACACTCACAGATTTAGAAAACAAACTATGCTCATCTAAAAGGAAAGGTGGGGGGAGTGGATAAATTAAGGTTAGTGTTACTATATGTATACAAACACATATTATATACATATCTCAAAAAGACCTACCATATAGAAGGGAGGTGTGCGGAACCCTCTGTAACATTTTACATGGGAAGGGGATCTGTACTTGAATAGACATATATAATGTACAAATGAACCAGATTGTGTACACCTCGGACAAACAATATTCTAAGCTTTACTCCAATTAAAAAAATTTTTAAAACCAAGAAGAAATAATGAGACATAAACTTATGGGGGTTTCTCCATGCACATTCCAATATAATTTACAACCTAGGAACACGACTTCCAGAAAGGCTCTGCTGCCCTAGTACCCAGATTTGGGAATGGAGGAATGCTGCCTGCTTGAGGCCACTTCCCACAACAGCAGCTTTTAACCCATTACTAAAGGTCACTAAATATGCACCACACTTGCAGTTCGGGAAATGAGACCTGCTCTCTAAAAAAATTCTGGGCTGGAAAATCGACCAAAAAATTTAACAGAGGGCAAGCTTCCAAGAAGACAATTTCAAGAATTATATTGTACTCCCAACTGTTTCCTTTTTTTAGCAGAAAAGAAAACGGCAGAGAAAAATGATGAGTTTTATGAATTTTCAAAGACATGAAAACCCAAAGTACAAAAACCTATCAGCTCACACCAGCCAGAAAGGCCATTAGCATAAATGCTGCAAACAATAAATGCTGAAGCGATTGTGGAGAAATGCGTACCCTCGATTCTAAGGGGGACGTGGTAAGAGCCACTAATGAAAACACAAAGAAGGTGCTTTGATAAGGGTAACACGGTGCTACCAGTCAATCAATCACACCCACTGCTGGGCCTATCACCTGAGAAAATGAGAATCAAAAAGTCACAGGCTTGGGGCTTCCCTGGTGGTGCAGTGGTTGAGAGTCTGCCTGCCAATGCAGGGCACACGGGTTCGAGCCCCGGTCTGGGAAGATCCCACATGCCGCGGAGCAACTGGGCCCGTGAGCCACAACCACTGAGCCTGCGCGCATGGAGCCTGTGCTCGGCAACAAGAGAGGCCGCGATAGTGAGAGACCCACGCACCGTGATGAAGAGTGGCCCCCGCTCGCCTCAACTACAGAAAGCCCTCGCGCACAAACGAAGATCCAACACAGCCAAAAATAAATAAATAAATAAATAAATAAATAAATAAATAAATAAATATTAAAAAAAAAAGTCACAGGCTGGCAATCCTGCACTCCAACAATATTTACCATAGCCAACACTTGGAAGCAATGAAAATGTCCATCAACTGAGGAATGCACAAAGTAGAAGTGGTCCAAGTACACAGTGGAAGATTACTCCAATGAAAAATAAAAATTAAATTTAAAAATCGAACAAAAGTAAAGACACATCAGCTTGTGTGGGTTTGTCCGGGCACACTCCACTCTAATTTATAACCGAGAAACACCACAGGCCGCAAGGGCATTTCCCTAGTTACCAGGGTGGGGAACATAGAAAGGCTGCCACCCTCTGGCAGTTACCTGCAAAAACAGCTTTAAGGCCTGTGCTAATGGTCATTTCATAGGAAGAAGTAATGCAGGACCGTAAATGAAACATGCCCTCAATATGTCTTGAGGGAGGTAATGGCCAAAACATTTCAAAATGTGACACATACTTTAAGAGAACACTTTGAAGAACTAAGGGGTAATCACAGCTTGAAAAATAAAAAGGATATGCCTTAAAGCTCAGTTTCAACGGATTATGAGGCACATGCGAATTCAACCAAAAAGAGGTATCAGCTCACACTTGTCAGAAAAACCATCAGCAAGAAAACTACAAACAATAAATGCTGAAGCTGATGTGGAGAAATGCATACCCTCAACTTCAAGGGGGACGTAACTTGGAAAGGGCCACGAATGAGAACAGAATGGAGGTGCCTTAAAAAGGTAAACATTGAGCTACCATATGATCCAGCAGGCCCACTCCTCGACCTATAATCTAAGAAGAGAGAATTGGAAAGACACAGGCAGGCAAATCTGCATTGCACAGTATTACAATAGCCAAGATATGGAGGCAACCAAAAAGTCCACCAACAGATGGGTGGACAAAGAAGAACTCCTCCATGTACAGATGGAATATTCGCCAGTGAAAAAAATGAAACAATGCCATTTGCAGCACCACAGATGAGTCTAGACGAAATCACACCAACTGTAGTAAGTGAGAAAGTAAAAGACACATATCCTATCATATCACTTTTAGGAGTTACATAAAAATTGATACCAATGAAGATATTTCCACAGAGAAAGGCAATCACAGATTCATTAAAAAACTTATGGTTCACCAAATAGAAAGGGATGAGGATTGGATAATTTACCATATTGGGGTTAACAGAGATATACAAACCATGTGAAATATATAATCACCAAAGACGTACGGAAGACCAGGAGAAGACTACTCAACATTGTGTCATAACCTACATGGGAAAAGGATGCGAGGAAGAATAGATACACGTATATGTGTGAAAGAACCACATTTGCCCACCTAGAACAAACAAACCATTGTAATCAAATTTGCTTGGATAAAAAATAAAAAGTAAATTATAAATATGAACAACAAGTAATGAGACATAAACATAAAGGGCTTTTTCCTGGCACATTCCATTCTAATTTACAACCTAGAACACCACTTCCATTAAGGCTCTGTTTCCCCAGTTACCAAATTTGGTAAAGGAGAAATGATGCCACCTTGTGGCCGTTTCCTGCAAGAGCAGCTTTAAACTCACAGCTAATGGTCACTTAACATTCACAAGGACTCAGGGCTGTAAAGGACACCTGCCCTAAAAAATTGTGCTGAAGTAGGGAATGGACAAAAATTTCAAAACAGGCAAATGTTTCCAGAAGAGAGTATGAATATTAACGTTTTACTCACGCTCTTTTAAAAAAAAGGAAAATGGATAAAAGCTCAACCTCAGGGAGTGTTAGACCCATGAAATCTAATCTACAAAAAGTTTCAACTTACACCAGTCGACTGACCATCAGCAAAAAGTCTACAAACAATAAATGCTAACGGGGTTTTAGAGAACTGTGTACCCTCTCCCTGCTGGTGAGACGTAAAGGGGTAACGGCCAATAATGAGAACAGAAAGGAGCTGTGTTTAAAAGTAAAAATGGAGGTACCATTCAATCCAGCAGGCGCACCACTGGACCTCTCACCGGAGAAGACAAGAATCGAGAAGACACAGGCCGCAAAAGCTTCAGTGCAGCCTTATTCACAATAGCCAAGACAGTGAAGGAATCAAAATGTCCAACAACAGGTGAATAGATAAAGAAGAAGTGGTCCATGTACACAATGGAATATTAGCCATGGAAAACAATGAACCATTGTTCTTTGAGGCACCACAAATGAGTCTGGAGATAATCACGAAACATGAGGTAAGTCCGAAAGCAAAAGACCTATATTCTATGATATCACTTACAGGCGTTATCTAATAACTGACACAAATGAACATATTTCCAAAGAGAAAGACACTCACAGATTTAGAAAACAAACTATGCTCATCTAAAAGGAAAGGTGGGGGGAGTGGATAAATTAAGGTTAGTGTTACTATATGTATACAAACACATATTATATACATATCTCAAAAAGACCTACCATATAGAAGGGAGGTGTGCGGAACCCTCTGTAACATTTTACATGGGAAGGGGATCTGTACTTGAATAGACATATATAATGTACAAATGAACCAGATTGTGTACACCTCGGACAAACAATATTCTAAGCTTTACTCCAATTAAAGAAATTTTTAAAACCAAGAAGAAATAATGAGACATAAACTTATGGGGGTTTCTCCATGCACATTCCAATATAATTTACAACCTAGGAACACGACTTCCAGAAAGGCTCTGCTGCCCTAGTACCCAGATTTGGGAATGGAGGAATGCTGCCTGCTTGAGGCCACTTCCCACAACAGCAGCTTTTAACCCATTACTAAAGGTCACTAAATATGCACCACACTTGCAGTTCGGGAAATGAGACCTGCTCTCTAAAAAAATTCTGGGCTGGAAAATCGACCAAAAAATTTAACAGAGGGCAAGCTTCCAAGAAGACAATTTCAAGAATTATATTGTACTCCCAACTGTTTCCTTTTTTTAGCAGAAAAGAAAACGGCAGAGAAAAATGATGAGTTTTATGAATTTTCAAAGACATGAAAACCCAAAGTACAAAAACCTATCAGCTCACACCAGCCAGAAGGGCCATTAGCATAAATGCTGCAAACAATAAATGCTGAAGCGATTGTGGAGAAATGCGTACCCTCGATTCTAAGGGGGACGTGGTAAGAGCCACTAATGAAAACACAAAGAAGGTGCTTTGATAAGGGTAACACGGTGCTACCAGTCAATCAATCACACCCACTGCTGGGCCTATCACCTGAGAAAATGAGAATCAAAAAGTCACAGGCTTGGGGCTTCCCTGGTGGTGCAGTGGTTGAGAGTCTGCCTGCCAATGCAGGGCACACGGGTTTGAGCCCCGGTCTGGGAAGATCCCACATGCCGCGGAGCAACTGGGCCCGTGAGCCACAACCACTGAGCCTGCGCGCATGGAGCCTGTGCTCGGCAACAAGAGAGGCCGCGATAGTGAGAGACCCACGCACCGCGATGAAGAGTGGCCCCCGCTCGCCTCAACTACAGAAAGCCCTCGCGCACAAACGAAGATCCAACACAGCCAAAAATAAATAAATAAATAAATAAATAAATAAATATTAAGAAAAAAAGTCACAGGCTGGCAATCCTGCACTCCAACAATATTTACCATAGCCAACACTTGGAAGCAATGAAAATGTCCATCAACTGAGGAATGCACAAAGTAGAAGTGGTCCAAGTACACAGTGGAAGATTACTCCAATAAAAAATAAAAATTAAATTTAAAAATCGAACAAAAGTAAAGACACATCAGCTTGTGTGGGTTTGTCCGGGCACACTCCACTCTAATTTATAACCGAGAAACACCACAGGCCGCAAGGGCATTTCCCTAGTTACCAGGGTGGGGAACATAGAATGGCCGCTACCCTCTGGCAGTTACCTGCAAAAACAGCTTTAAGGCCTGTGCTAATGGTCATTTCATAGGAAGAAGTAATGCAGGACCGTAAATGAAACATGCCCTCAATATGTCTTGAGGGAGGTAATGGCCAAAACATTTCAAAATGTGACACATACTTTAAGAGAACACTTTGAAGAACTAAGGGGTAAGCACAGCTTGAAAAATAAAAAGGATATGCCTTAAAGCTCAGTTTCAACGGATTATGAGGCACATGCGAATTCAACCAAAAAGAGGTATCAGCTCACACTTGTCAGAAAAACCATCAGCAAGAAAACTACAAACAATAAATGCTGAAGCTGATGTGGAGAAATGCATACCCTCAACTTCAAGGGGGACGTAACTTGGAAAGGGCCACGAATGAGAACAGAATGGAGGTGCCTTAAAAAGGTAAACATTGAGCTACCATATGATCCAGCAGGCCCACTCCTCGACCTATAATCTAAGAAGAGAGAATTGGAAAGACACAGGCAGGCAAATCTGCATTGCACAGTATTACAATAGCCAAGATATGGAGGTAACCAAAAAGTCCACCAACAGATGGGTGGACAAAGAAGAACTCCTCCATGTATAGATGGAATATTCGCCAGTGAAAAAAATGAAACAATGCCATTTGCAGCACCATAGATGAGTCTAGACGAAATCACACCACCTGTAGTAAGTGAGAAAGTAAAAGACACATATCCTATCATATCACTTTTAGGAGTTACATAAAAATTGATACCAATGAAGATATTTCCACAGAGAAAGGCAATCACAGATTCATTAAAAAACTTATGGTTCACCAAATAGAAAGGGATGAGGATTGGATAATTTACCATATTGGGGTTAACAGAGATATACAAACCATGTGAAATATATAATCACCAAAGACGTACGGAAGACCAGGAGAAGACTACTCAACATTGTGTCATAACCTACATGGGAAAAGGATGCGAGGAAGAATAGATACACGTATATGTGTGAAAGAACCACATTTGCCCACCTAGAACAAACAAACCATTGTAATCAAATTTGCTTGGATAAAAAATAAAAAGTAAATTATAAATATGAACAACAAGTAATGAGACATAAACATAAAGGGCTTTTTCCTGGCACATTCCATTCTAATTTACAACCTAGAACACCACTTCCATTAAGGCTCTGTTTCCCCAGTTACCAAATTTGGTAAAGGAGAAATGATGCCACCTTGTGGCCGTTTCCTGCAAGAGCAGCTTTAAACTCACAGCTAAGGGTCACTTAACATTCACAAGGACTCAGGGCTGTAAAGGACACCTGCCCTAAAAAATTGTGCTGAAGTAGGGAATGGACAAAAATTTCAAAACAGGCAAATGTTTCCAGAAGAGAGTATGAATATTAACGTTTTACTCACGCTCTTTTAAAAAAAAGGAAAATGGATAAAAGCTCAACCTCAGGGAGTGTTAGACCCATGCAATCTAATCTACAAAAAGTTTCAACTTACACCAGTCGACTGACCATCAGCAAAAAGTCTACAAACAATAAATGCTGACGGGGTTTTAGAGAACTGTGTACCCTCTCCCTGCTGGTGAGACGTAAAGGGGTAACGGCCAATAATGAGAACAGAAAGGAGCTGTGTTTAAAAGTAAAAATGGAGGTACCATTCAATCCAGCAGGCGCACCATTGGACCTCTCACCGGAGAAGACAAGAATCGAGAAGACACAGGCCGCAAAAGCTTCAGTGCAGCCTTATTCACAATAGCCAAGACAGTGAAGGAATCAAAATGTCCAACAACAGGTGAATAGATAAAGAAGAAGTGGTCCATGTACACAATGGAATATTAGCCATGGAAAACAATGAACCATTGTTCTTTGAGGCACCACAAATGAGTCTGGAGATAATCACGAAACATGAGGTAAGTCCGAAAGCAAAAGACCTATATTCTATGATATCACTTACAGGCGTTATCTAATAACTGACACAAATGAACATATTTCCAAAGAGAAAGACACTCACAGATTTAGAAAACAAACTATGCTCATCTAAAAGGAAAGGTGGGGGGAGTGGATAAATTAAGGTTAGTGTTACTATATGTATACAAACACATATTATATACATATCTCAAAAAGACCTACCATATAGAAGGGAGGTGTGCGGAACCCTCTGTAACATTTTACATGGGAAGGGGATCTGTACTTGAATAGACATATATAATGTACAAATGAACCAGATTGTGTACACCTCGGACAAACAATATTCTAAGCTTTACTCCAATTAAAGAAATTTTTAAAACCAAGAAGAAATAATGAGACATAAACTTATGGGGGTTTCTCCATGCACATTCCAATATAATTTACAACCTAGGAACACGACTTCCAGAAAGGCTCTGCTGCCCTAGTACCCAGATTTGGGAATGGAGGAATGCTGCCTGCTTGAGGCCACTTCCCACAACAGCAGCTTTTAACCCATTACTAAAGGTCACTAAATATGCACCACACTTGCAGTTCGGGAAATGAGACCTGCTCTCTAAAAAAATTCTGGGCTGGAAAATCGACCAAAAAATTTAACAGAGGGCAAGCTTCCAAGAAGACAATTTCAAGAATTATATTGTACTCCCAACTGTTTCCTTTTTTTAGCAGAAAAGAAAACGGCAGAGAAAAATGATGAGTTTTATGAATTTTCAAAGACATGAAAACCCAAAGTACAAAAACCTATCAGCTCACACCAGCCAGAAGGGCCATTAGCATAAATGCTGAAAACAATAAATGCTGAAGCGATTGTGGAGAAATGCGTACCCTCGATTCTAAGGGGGACGTGGTAAGAGCCACTAATGAAAACACAAAGAAGGTGCTTTGATAAGGGTAACACGGTGCTACCAGTCAATCAATCACACCCACTGCTGGGCCTATCACCTGAGAAAATGAGAATCAAAAAGTCACAGGCTTGGTGCTTCCCTGGTGGTGCAGTGGTTGAGAGTCTGCCTGCCAATGCAGGGCACACGGGTTTGAGCCCCGGTCTGGGAAGATCCCACATGCCGCGGAGCAACTGGGCCCGTAAGCCACAACCACTGAGCCTGCGCGCATGGAGCCTGTGCTCGGCAACAAGAGAGGCCGCGATAGTGAGAGACCCACGCACCGCGATGAAGAGTGGCCCCCACTCGCCTCAACTACAGAAAGCCCTCGCGCACAAACGAAGATCCAACACAGCCAAAAATAAATAAATAAATAAATAAATAAATAAATAAATAAATAAATATTAAAAAAAAAAGTCACAGGCTGGCAATCCTGCACTCCAACAATATTTACCATAGCCAACACTTGGAAGCAATGAAAATGTCCATCAACTGAGGAATGCACAAAGTAGAAGTGGTCCAAGTACACAGTGGAAGATTACTCCAATAAAAAATAAAAATTAAATTTAAAAATCGAACAAAAGTAAAGACACATCAGCTTGTGTGGGTTTGTCCGGGCACACTCCACTCTAATTTATAACCGAGAAACACCACAGGCCGCAAGGGCATTTCCCTAGTTACCAGGGTGGGAACATAGAAAGGCTGCCACCCTCTGGCAGTTACCTGCAAAAACAGCTTTAAGGCCTGTGCTAATGGTCATTTCATAGGAAGAAGTAATGCAGGACCGTAAATGAAACATGCCCTCAATATGTCTTGAGGGAGGTAATGGCCAAAACATTTCAAAATGTGACACATACTTTAAGAGAACACTTTGAAGAACTAAGGGGTAAGCACAGCTTGAAAAATAAAAAGGATATGCCTTAAAGCTCAGTTTCAACGGATTATGAGGCACATGCGAATTCAACCAAAAAGAGGTATCAGCTCACACTTGTCAGAAAAACCATCAGCAAGAAAACTACAAACAATAAATGCTGAAGCTGATGTGGAGAAATGCATACCCTCAACTTCAAGGGGGACGTAACTTGGAAAGGGCCACGAATGAGAACAGAATGGAGGTGCCTTAAAAAGGTAAAGATTGAGCTACCATATGATCCAGCAGGCCCACTCCTCGACCTATAATCTAAGAAGAGAGAATTGGAAAGACACAGGCAGGCAAATCTGCATTGCACAGTATTACAATAGCCAAGATATGGAGGTAACCAAAAAGTCCACCAACAGATGGGTGGACAAAGAAGAACTCCTCCATGTATAGATGGAATATTCGCCAGTGAAAAAAATGAAACAATGCCATTTGCAGCACCATAGATGAGTCTAGACGAAATCACACCACCTGTAGTAAGTGAGAAAGTAAAAGACACATATCCTATCATATCACTTTTAGGAGTTACATAAAAATTGATACCAATGAAGATATTTCCACAGAGAAAGGCAATCACAGATTCATTAAAAAACTTATGGTTCACCAAATAGAAAGGGATGAGGATTGGATAATTTACCATATTGGGGTTAACAGAGATATACAAACCATGTGAAATATATAATCACCAAAGACGTACGGAAGACCAGGAGAAGACTACTCAACATTGTGTCATAACCTACATGGGAAAAGGATGCGAGGAAGAATAGATACACGTATATGTGTGAAAGAACCACATTTGCCCACCTAGAACAAACAAACCATTGTAATCAAATTTGCTTGGATAAAAAATAAAAAGTAAATTATAAATATGAACAACAAGTAATGAGACATAAACATAAAGGGCTTTTTCCTGGCACATTCCATTCTAATTTACAACCTAGAACACCACTTCCATTAAGGCTCTGTTTCCCCAGTTACCAAATTTGGTAAAGGAGAAATGATGCCACCTTGTGGCCGTTTCCTGCAAGAGCAGCTTTAAACTCACAGCTAAGGGTCACTTAACATTCACAAGGACTCAGGGCTGTAAAGGACACCTGCCCTAAAAAATTGTGCTGAAGTAGGGAATGGACAAAAATTTCAAAACAGGCAAATGTTTCCAGAAGAGAGTATGAATATTAACGTTTTACTCACGCTCTTTTAAAAAAAAGGAAAATGGATAAAAGCTCAACCTCAGGGAGTGTTAGACCCATGAAATCTAATCTACAAAAAGTTTCAACTTACACCAGTCGACTGACCATCAGCAAAAAGTCTACAAACAATAAATGCTGACGGGGTTTTAGAGAACTGTGTACCCTCTCCCTGCTGGTGAGACGTAAAGGGGTAACAGCCAATAATGAGAACAGAAAGGAGCTGTGTTTAAAAGTAAAAATGGAGGTACCATTCAATCCAGCAGGCGCACCATTGGACCTCTCACCGGAGAAGACAAGAATCGAGAAGACACAGGCCGCAAAAGCTTCAGTGCAGCCTTATTCACAATAGCCAAGACAGTGAAGGAATCAAAATGTCCAACAACAGGTGAATAGATAAAGAAGAAGTGGTCCATGTACACAATGGAATATTAGCCATGGAAAACAATGAACCATTGTTCTTTGAGGCACCACAAATGAGTCTGGAGATAATCACGAAACATGAGGTAAGTCCGAAAGCAAAAGACCTATATTCTATGATATCACTTACAGGCGTTATCTAATAACTGACACAAATGAACATATTTCCAAAGAGAAAGACACTCACAGATTTAGAAAACAAACTATGCTCATCTAAAAGGAAAGGTGGGGGGAGTGGATAAATTAAGGTTAGTGTTACTATATGTATACAAACACATATTATATACATATCTCAAAAAGACCTACCATATAGAAGGGAGGTGTGCGGAACCCTCTGTAACATTTTACATGGGAAGGGGATCTGTACTTGAATAGACATATATAATGTACAAATGAACCAGATTGTGTACACCTCGGACAAACAATATTCTAAGCTTTACTCCAATTAAAAAAATTTTTAAAACCAAGAAGAAATAATGAGACATAAACTTATGGGGGTTTCTCCATGCACATTCCAATATAATTTACAACCTAGGAACACGACTTCCAGAAAGGCTCTGCTGCCCTAGTACCCAGATTTGGGAATGGAGGAATGCTGCCTGCTTGAGGCCACTTCCCACAACAGCAGCTTTTAACCCATTACTAAAGGTCACTAAATATGCACCACACTTGCAGTTCGGGAAATGAGACCTGCTCTCTAAAAAAATTCTGGGCTGGAAAATCGACCAAAAAATTTAACAGAGGGCAAGCTTCCAAGAAGACAATTTCAAGAATTATATTGTACTCCCAACTGTTTCCTTTTTTTAGCAGAAAAGAAAACGGCAGAGAAAAATGATGAGTTTTATGAATTTTCAAAGACATGAAAACCCAAAGTACAAAAACCTATCAGCTCACACCAGCCAGAAAGGCCATTAGCATAAATGCTGCAAACAATAAATGCTGAAGCGATTGTGGAGAAATGCGTACCCTCGATTCTAAGGGGGACGTGGTAAGAGCCACTAATGAAAACACAAAGAAGGTGCTTTGATAAGGGTAACACGGTGCTACCAGTCAATCAATCACACCCACTGCTGGGCCTATCACCTGAGAAAATGAGAATCAAAAAGTCACAGGCTTGGGGCTTCCCTGGTGGTGCAGTGGTTGAGAGTCTGCCTGCCAATGCAGGGCACACGGGTTCGAGCCCCGGTCTGGGAAGATCCCACATGCCGCGGAGCAACTGGGCCCGTGAGCCACAACCACTGAGCCTGCGCGCATGGAGCCTGTGCTCGGCAACAAGAGAGGCCGCGATAGTGAGAGACCCACGCACCGTGATGAAGAGTGACCCCCGCTCGCCTCAACTACAGAAAGCCCTCGCGCACAAACGAAGATCCAACACAGCCAAAAATAAATAAATAAATAAATAAATAAATAAATAAATAAATAAATATTAAAAAAAAAAGTCACAGGCTGGCAATCCTGCACTCCAACAATATTTACCATAGCCAACACTTGGAAGCAATGAAAATGTCCATCAACTGAGGAATGCACAAAGTAGAAGTGGTCCAAGTACACAGTGGAAGATTACTCCAATGAAAAATAAAAATTAAATTTAAAAATCGAACAAAAGTAAAGACACATCAGCTTGTGTGGGTTTGTCCGGGCACACTCCACTCTAATTTATAACCGAGAAACACCACAGGCCGCAAGGGCATTTCCCTAGTTACCAGGGTGGGGAACATAGAAAGGCTGCCACCCTCTGGCAGTTACCTGCAAAAACAGCTTTAAGGCCTGTGCTAATGGTCATTTCATAGGAAGAAGTAATGCAGGACCGTAAATGAAACATGCCCTCAATATGTCTTGAGGGAGGTAATGGCCAAAACATTTCAAAATGTGACACATACTTTAAGAGAACACTTTGAAGAACTAAGGGGTAATCACAGCTTGAAAAATAAAAAGGATATGCCTTAAAGCTCAGTTTCAACGGATTATGAGGCACATGCGAATTCAACCAAAAAGAGGTATCAGCTCACACTTGTCAGAAAAACCATCAGCAAGAAAACTACAAACAATAAATGCTGAAGCTGATGTGGAGAAATGCATACCCTCAACTTCAAGGGGGACGTAACTTGGAAAGGGCCACGAATGAGAACAGAATGGAGGTGCCTTAAAAAGGTAAACATTGAGCTACCATATGATCCAGCAGGCCCACTCCTCGACCTATAATCTAAGAAGAGAGAATTGGAAAGACACAGGCAGGCAAATCTGCATTGCACAGTATTACAATAGCCAAGATATGGAGGTAACCAAAAAGTCCACCAACAGATGGGTGGACAAAGAAGAACTCCTCCATGTATAGATGGAATATTCGCCAGTGAAAAAAATGAAACAATGCCATTTGCAGCACCATAGATGAGTCTAGACGAAATCACACCACCTGTAGTAAGTGAGAAAGTAAAAGACACATATCCTATCATATCACTTTTAGGAGTTACATAAAAATTGATACCAATGAAGATATTTCCACAGAGAAAGGCAATCACAGATTCATTAAAAAACTTATGGTTCACCAAATAGAAAGGGATGAGGATTGGATAATTTACCATATTGGGGTTAACAGAGATATACAAACCATGTGAAATATATAATCACCAAAGACGTACGGAAGACCAGGAGAAGACTACTCAACATTGTGTCATAACCTACATGGGAAAAGGATGCGAGGAAGAATAGATACACGTATATGTGTGAAAGAACCACATTTGCCCACCTAGAACAAACAAACCATTGTAATCAAATTTGCTTGGATAAAAAATAAAAAGTAAATTATAAATATGAACAACAAGTAATGAGACATAAACATAAAGGGCTTTTTCCTGGCACATTCCATTCTAATTTACAACCTAGAACACCACTTCCATTAAGGCTCTGTTTCCCCAGTTACCAAATTTGGTAAAGGAGAAATGATGCCACCTTGTGGCCGTTTCCTGCAAGAGCAGCTTTAAACTCACAGCTAAGGGTCACTTAACATTCACAAGGACTCAGGGCTGTAAAGGACACCTGCCCTAAAAAATTGTGCTGAAGTAGGGAATGGACAAAAATTTCAAAACAGGCAAATGTTTCCAGAAGAGAGTATGAATATTAACGTTTTACTCACGCTCTTTTAAAAAAAAGGAAAATGGATAAAAGCTCAACCTCAGGGAGTGTTAGACCCATGCAATCTAATCTACAAAAAGTTTCAACTTACACCAGTCGACTGACCATCAGCAAAAAGTCTACAAACAATAAATGCTGACGGGGTTTTAGAGAACTGTGTACCCTCTCCCTGCTGGTGAGACGTAAAGGGGTAACGGCCAATAATGAGAACAGAAAGGAGCTGTGTTTAAAAGTAAAAATGGAGGTACCATTCAATCCAGCAGGCGCACCATTGGACCTCTCACCGGAGAAGACAAGAATCGAGAAGACACAGGCCGCAAAAGCTTCAGTGCAGCCTTATTCACAATAGCCAAGACAGTGAAGGAATCAAAATGTCCAACAACAGGTGAATAGATAAAGAAGAAGTGGTCCATGTACACAATGGAATATTAGCCATGGAAAACAATGAACCATTGTTCTTTGAGGCACCACAAATGAGTCTGGAGATAATCACGAAACATGAGGTAAGTCCGAAAGCAAAAGACCTATATTCTATGATATCACTTACAGGCGTTATCTAATAACTGACACAAATGAACATATTTCCAAAGAGAAAGACACTCACAGATTTAGAAAACAAACTATGCTCATCTAAAAGGAAAGGTGGGGGGAGTGGATAAATTAAGGTTAGTGTTACTATATGTATACAAACACATATTATATACATATCTCAAAAAGACCTACCATATAGAAGGGAGGTGTGCGGAACCCTCTGTAACATTTTACATGGGAAGGGGATCTGTACTTGAATAGACATATATAATGTACAAATGAACCAGATTGTGTACACCTCGGACAAACAATATTCTAAGCTTTACTCCAATTAAAAAAATTTTTAAAACCAAGAAGAAATAATGAGACATAAACTTATGGGGGTTTCTCCATGCACATTCCAATATAATTTACAACCTAGGAACACGACTTCCAGAAAGGCTCTGCTGCCCTAGTACCCAGATTTGGGAATGGAGGAATGCTGCCTGCTTGAGGCCACTTCCCACAACAGCAGCTTTTAACCCATTACTAAAGGTCACTAAATATGCACCACACTTGCAGTTCGGGAAATGAGACCTGCTCTCTAAAAAAATTCTGGGCTGGAAAATCGACCAAAAAATTTAACAGAGGGCAAGCTTCCAAGAAGACAATTTCAAGAATTATATTGTACTCCCAACTGTTTCCTTTTTTTAGCAGAAAAGAAAACGGCAGAGAAAAATGATGAGTTTTATGAATTTTCAAAGACATGAAAACCCAAAGTACAAAAACCTATCAGCTCACACCAGCCAGAAAGGCCATTAGCATAAATGCTGCAAACAATAAATGCTGAAGCGATTGTGGAGAAATGCGTACCCTCGATTCTAAGGGGGACGTGGTAAGAGCCACTAATGAAAACACAAAGAAGGTGCTTTGATAAGGGTAACACGGTGCTACCAGTCAATCAATCACACCCACTGCTGGGCCTATCACCTGAGAAAATGAGAATCAAAAAGTCACAGGCTTGGGGCTTCCCTGGTGGTGCAGTGGTTGAGAGTCTGCCTGCCAATGCAGGGCACACGGGTTCGAGCCCCGGTCTGGGAAGATCCCACATGCCGCGGAGCAACTGGGCCCGTGAGCCACAACCACTGAGCCTGCGCGCATGGAGCCTGTGCTCGGCAACAAGAGAGGCCGCGATAGTGAGAGACCCACGCACCGTGATGAAGAGTGGCCCCCGCTCGCCTCAACTACAGAAAGCCCTCGCGCACAAACGAAGATCCAACACAGCCAAAAATAAATAAATAAATAAATAAATAAATAAATAAATAAATAAATAAATATTAAAAAAAAAAGTCACAGGCTGGCAATCCTGCACTCCAACAATATTTACCATAGCCAACACTTGGAAGCAATGAAAATGTCCATCAACTGAGGAATGCACAAAGTAGAAGTGGTCCAAGTACACAGTGGAAGATTACTCCAATGAAAAATAAAAATTAAATTTAAAAATCGAACAAAAGTAAAGACACATCAGCTTGTGTGGGTTTGTCCGGGCACACTCCACTCTAATTTATAACCGAGAAACACCACAGGCCGCAAGGGCATTTCCCTAGTTACCAGGGTGGGGAACATAGAAAGGCTGCCACCCTCTGGCAGTTACCTGCAAAAACAGCTTTAAGGCCTGTGCTAATGGTCATTTCATAGGAAGAAGTAATGCAGGACCGTAAATGAAACATGCCCTCAATATGTCTTGAGGGAGGTAATGGCCAAAACATTTCAAAATGTGACACATACTTTAAGAGAACACTTTGAAGAACTAAGGGGTAATCACAGCTTGAAAAATAAAAAGGATATGCCTTAAAGCTCAGTTTCAACGGATTATGAGGCACATGCGAATTCAACCAAAAAGAGGTATCAGCTCACACTTGTCAGAAAAACCATCAGCAAGAAAACTACAAACAATAAATGCTGAAGCTGATGTGGAGAAATGCATACCCTCAACTTCAAGGGGGACGTAACTTGGAAAGGGCCACGAATGAGAACAGAATGGAGGTGCCTTAAAAAGGTAAACATTGAGCTACCATATGATCCAGCAGGCCCACTCCTCGACCTATAATCTAAGAAGAGAGAATTGGAAAGACACAGGCAGGCAAATCTGCATTGCACAGTATTACAATAGCCAAGATATGGAGGTAACCAAAAAGTCCACCAACAGATGGGTGGACAAAGAAGAACTCCTCCATGTATAGATGGAATATTCGCCAGTGAAAAAAATGAAACAATGCCATTTGCAGCACCATAGATGAGTCTAGACGAAATCACACCACCTGTAGTAAGTGAGAAAGTAAAAGACACATATCCTATCATATCACTTTTAGGAGTTACATAAAAATTGATACCAATGAAGATATTTCCACAGAGAAAGGCAATCACAGATTCATTAAAAAACTTATGGTTCACCAAATAGAAAGGGATGAGGATTGGATAATTTACCATATTGGGGTTAACAGAGATATACAAACCATGTGAAATATATAATCACCAAAGACGTACGGAAGACCAGGAGAAGACTACTCAACATTGTGTCATAACCTACATGGGAAAAGGATGCGAGGAAGAATAGATACACGTATATGTGTGAAAGAACCACATTTGCCCACCTAGAACAAACAAACCATTGTAATCAAATTTGCTTGGATAAAAAATAAAAAGTAAATTATAAATATGAACAACAAGTAATGAGACATAAACATAAAGGGCTTTTTCCTGGCACATTCCATTCTAATTTACAACCTAGAACACCACTTCCATTAAGGCTCTGTTTCCCCAGTTACCAAATTTGGTAAAGGAGAAATGATGCCACCTTGTGGCCGTTTCCTGCAAGAGCAGCTTTAAACTCACAGCTAAGGGTCACTTAACATTCACAAGGACTCAGGGCTGTAAAGGACACCTGCCCTAAAAAATTGTGCTGAAGTAGGGAATGGACAAAAATTTCAAAACAGGCAAATGTTTCCAGAAGAGAGTATGAATATTAACGTTTTACTCACGCTCTTTTAAAAAAAAGGAAAATGGATAAAAGCTCAACCTCAGGGAGTGTTAGACCCATGCAATCTAATCTACAAAAAGTTTCAACTTACACCAGTCGACTGACCATCAGCAAAAAGTCTACAAACAATAAATGCTGACGGGGTTTTAGAGAACTGTGTACCCTCTCCCTGCTGGTGAGACGTAAAGGGGTAACAGCCAATAATGAGAACAGAAAGGAGCTGTGTTTAAAAGTAAAAATGGAGGTACCATTCAATCCAGCAGGCGCACCATTGGACCTCTCACCGGAGAAGACAAGAATCGAGAAGACACAGGCCGCAAAAGCTTCAGTGCAGCCTTATTCACAATAGCCAAGACAGTGAAGGAATCAAAATGTCCAACAACAGGTGAATAGATAAAGAAGAAGTGGTCCATGTACACAATGGAATATTAGCCATGGAAAACAATGAACCATTGTTCTTTGAGGCACCACAAATGAGTCTGGAGATAATCACGAAACATGAGGTAAGTCCGAAAGCAAAAGACCTATATTCTATGATATCACTTACAGGCGTTATCTAATAACTGACACAAATGAACATATTTCCAAAGAGAAAGACACTCACAGATTTAGAAAACAAACTATGCTCATCTAAAAGGAAAGGTGGGGGGAGTGGATAAATTAAGGTTAGTGTTACTATATGTATACAAACACATATTATATACATATCTCAAAAAGACCTACCATATAGAAGGGAGGTGTGCGGAACCCTCTGTAACATTTTACATGGGAAGGGGATCTGTACTTGAATAGACATATATAATGTACAAATGAACCAGATTGTGTACACCTCGGACAAACAATATTCTAAGCTTTACTCCAATTAAAAAAATTTTTAAAACCAAGAAGAAATAATGAGACATAAACTTATGGGGGTTTCTCCATGCACATTCCAATATAATTTACAACCTAGGAACACGACTTCCAGAAAGGCTCTGCTGCCCTAGTACCCAGATTTGGGAATGGAGGAATGCTGCCTGCTTGAGGCCACTTCCCACAACAGCAGCTTTTAACCCATTACTAAAGGTCACTAAATATGCACCACACTTGCAGTTCGGGAAATGAGACCTGCTCTCTAAAAAAATTCTGGGCTGGAAAATCGACCAAAAAATTTAACAGAGGGCAAGCTTCCAAGAAGACAATTTCAAGAATTATATTGTACTCCCAACTGTTTCCTTTTTTTAGCAGAAAAGAAAACGGCAGAGAAAAATGATGAGTTTTATGAATTTTCAAAGACATGAAAACCCAAAGTACAAAAACCTATCAGCTCACACCAGCCAGAAAGGCCATTAGCATAAATGCTGCAAACAATAAATGCTGAAGCGATTGTGGAGAAATGCGTACCCTCGATTCTAAGGGGGACGTGGTAAGAGCCACTAATGAAAACACAAAGAAGGTGCTTTGATAAGGGTAACACGGTGCTACCAGTCAATCAATCACACCCACTGCTGGGCCTATCACCTGAGAAAATGAGAATCAAAAAGTCACAGGCTTGGGGCTTCCCTGGTGGTGCAGTGGTTGAGAGTCTGCCTGCCAATGCAGGGCACACGGGTTCGAGCCCCGGTCTGGGAAGATCCCACATGCCGCGGAGCAACTGGGCCCGTGAGCCACAACCACTGAGCCTGCGCGCATGGAGCCTGTGCTCCGCAACAAGAGAGGCCGCGATAGTGAGAGACCCACGCACCGTGATGAAGAGTGGCCCCCGCTCGCCTCAACTACAGAAAGCCCTCGCGCACAAACGAAGATCCAACACAGCCAAAAATAAATAAATAAATAAATAAATAAATAAATAAATAAATAAATATTAAAAAAAAAAGTCACAGGCTGGCAATCCTGCACTCCAACAATATTTACCATAGCCAACACTTGGAAGCAATGAAAATGTCCATCAACTGAGGAATGCACAAAGTAGAAGTGGTCCAAGTACACAGTGGAAGATTACTCCAATGAAAAATAAAAATTAAATTTAAAAATCGAACAAAAGTAAAGACACATCAGCTTGTGTGGGTTTGTCCGGGCACACTCCACTCTAATTTATAACCGAGAAACACCACAGGCCGCAAGGGCATTTCCCTAGTTACCAGGGTGGGGAACATAGAAAGGCTGCCACCCTCTGGCAGTTACCTGCAAAAACAGCTTTAAGGCCTGTGCTAATGGTCATTTCATAGGAAGAAGTAATGCAGGACCGTAAATGAAACATGCCCTCAATATGTCTTGAGGGAGGTAATGGCCAAAACATTTCAAAATGTGACACATACTTTAAGAGAACACTTTGAAGAACTAAGGGGTAATCACAGCTTGAAAAATAAAAAGGATATGCCTTAAAGCTCAGTTTCAACGGATTATGAGGCACATGCGAATTCAACCAAAAAGAGGTATCAGCTCACACTTGTCAGAAAAACCATCAGCAAGAAAACTACAAACAATAAATGCTGAAGCTGATGTGGAGAAATGCATACCCTCAACTTCAAGGGGGACGTAACTTGGAAAGGGCCACGAATGAGAACAGAATGGAGGTGCCTTAAAAAGGTAAACATTGAGCTACCATATGATCCAGCAGGCCCACTCCTCGACCTATAATCTAAGAAGAGAGAATTGGAAAGACACAGGCAGGCAAATCTGCATTGCACAGTATTACAATAGCCAAGATATGGAGGTAACCAAAAAGTCCACCAACAGATGGGTGGACAAAGAAGAACTCCTCCATGTATAGATGGAATATTCGCCAGTGAAAAAAATGAAACAATGCCATTTGCAGCACCATAGATGAGTCTAGACGAAATCACACCACCTGTAGTAAGTGAGAAAGTAAAAGACACATATCCTATCATATCACTTTTAGGAGTTACATAAAAATTGATACCAATGAAGATATTTCCACAGAGAAAGGCAATCACAGATTCATTAAAAAACTTATGGTTCACCAAATAGAAAGGGATGAGGATTGGATAATTTACCATATTGGGGTTAACAGAGATATACAAACCATGTGAAATATATAATCACCAAAGACGTACGGAAGACCAGGAGAAGACTACTCAACATTGTGTCATAACCTACATGGGAAAAGGATGCGAGGAAGAATAGATACACGTATATGTGTGAAAGAACCACATTTGCCCACCTAGAACAAACAAACCATTGTAATCAAATTTGCTTGGATAAAAAATAAAAAGTAAATTATAAATATGAACAACAAGTAATGAGACATAAACATAAAGGGCTTTTTCCTGGCACATTCCATTCTAATTTACAACCTAGAACACCACTTCCATTAAGGCTCTGTTTCCCCAGTTACCAAATTTGGTAAAGGAGAAATGATGCCACCTTGTGGCCGTTTCCTGCAAGAGCAGCTTTAAACTCACAGCTAAGGGTCACTTAACATTCACAAGGACTCAGGGCTGTAAAGGACACCTGCCCTAAAAAATTGTGCTGAAGTAGGGAATGGACAAAAATTTCAAAACAGGCAAATGTTTCCAGAAGAGAGTATGAATATTAACGTTTTACTCACGCTCTTTTAAAAAAAAGGAAAATGGATAAAAGCTCAACCTCAGGGAGTGTTAGACCCATGCAATCTAATCTACAAAAAGTTTCAACTTACACCAGTCGACTGACCATCAGCAAAAAGTCTACAAACAATAAATGCTGACGGGGTTTTAGAGAACTGTGTACCCTCTCCCTGCTGGTGAGACGTAAAGGGGTAACGGCCAATAATGAGAACAGAAAGGAGCTGTGTTTAAAAGTAAAAATGGAGGTACCATTCAATCCAGCAGGCGCACCATTGGACCTCTCACCGGAGAAGACAAGAATCGAGAAGACACAGGCCGCAAAAGCTTCAGTGCAGCCTTATTCACAATAGCCAAGACAGTGAAGGAATCAAAATGTCCAACAACAGGTGAATAGATAAAGAAGAAGTGGTCCATGTACACAATGGAATATTAGCCATGGAAAACAATGAACCATTGTTCTTTGAGGCACCACAAATGAGTCTGGAGATAATCACGAAACATGAGGTAAGTCCGAAAGCAAAAGACCTATATTCTATGATATCACTTACAGGCGTTATCTAATAACTGACACAAATGAACATATTTCCAAAGAGAAAGACACTCACAGATTTAGAAAACAAACTATGCTCATCTAAAAGGAAAGGTGGGGGGAGTGGATAAATTAAGGTTAGTGTTACTATATGTATACAAACACATATTATATACATATCTCAAAAAGACCTACCATATAGAAGGGAGGTGTGCGGAACCCTCTGTAACATTTTACATGGGAAGGGGATCTGTACTTGAATAGACATATATAATGTACAAATGAACCAGATTGTGTACACCTCGGACAAACAATATTCTAAGCTTTACTCCAATTAAAAAAATTTTTAAAACCAAGAAGAAATAATGAGACATAAACTTATGGGGGTTTCTCCATGCACATTCCAATATAATTTACAACCTAGGAACACGACTTCCAGAAAGGCTCTGCTGCCCTAGTACCCAGATTTGGGAATGGAGGAATGCTGCCTGCTTGAGGCCACTTCCCACAACAGCAGCTTTTAACCCATTACTAAAGGTCACTAAATATGCACCACACTTGCAGTTCGGGAAATGAGACCTGCTCTCTAAAAAAATTCTGGGCTGGAAAATCGACCAAAAAATTTAACTGAGGGCAAGCTTCCAAGAAGACAATTTCAAGAATTATATTGTACTCCCAACTGTTTCCGTTTTTTAGCAGAAAAGAAAACGGCAGAGAAAAATGATGAGTTTTATGAATTTTCAAAGACATGAAAACCCAAAGTACAAAAACCTATCAGCTCACACCAGCCAGAAGGGCCATTAGCATAAATGCTGCAAACAATAAATGCTGAAGCGATTGTGGAGAAATGCGTACCCTCGATTCTAAGGGGGACGTGGTAAGAGCCACTAATGAAAACACAAAGAAGGTGCTTTGATAAGGGTAACACGGTGCTACCAGTCAATCAATCACACCCACTGCTGGGCCTATCACCTGAGAAAATGAGAATCAAAAAGTCACAGGCTTGGGGCTTCCCTGGTGGTGCAGTGGTTGAGAGTCTGCCTGCCAATGCAGGGCACACGGGTTCGAGCCCCGGTCTGGGAAGATCCCACATGCCGCGGAGCAACTGGGCCCGTGAGCCACAACCACTGAGCCTGCGCGCATGGAGCCTGTGCTCGGCAACAAGAGAGGCCGCGATAGTGAGAGACCCACGCACCGTGATGAAGAGTGGCCCCTGCTCGCCTCAACTACAGAAAGCCCTCGCGCACAAACGAAGATCCAACACAGCCAAAAATAAATAAATAAATAAATAAATAAATAAATAAATAAATAAATATTAAAAAAAAAGTCACAGGCTGGCAATCCTGCACTCCAACAATATTTACCATAGCCAACACTTGGAAGCAATGAAAATGTCCATCAACTGAGGAATGCACAAAGTAGAAGTGGTCCAAGTACACAGTGGAAGATTACTCCAATGAAAAATAAAAATTAAATTTAAAAATCGAACAAAAGTAAAGACACATCAGCTTGTGTGGGTTTGTTCGGGCACACTCCACTCTAATTTATAACCGAGAAACACCACAGGCCGCAAGGGCATTTCCCTAGTTACCAGGGTGGGGAACATAGAAAGGCTGCCACCCTCTGGCAGTTACCTGCTAAAACAGCTTTAAGGCCTGTGCTAATGGTCATTTCATAGGAAGAAGTAATGCAGGACCGTAAATGAAACATGCCCTCAATATGTCTTGAGGGAGGTAATGGCCAAAACATTTCAAAATGTGACACATACTTTAAGAGAACACTTTGAAGAACTAAGGGGTAATCACAGCTTGAAAAATAAAAAGGATATGCCTTAAAGCTCAGTTTCAACGGATTATGAGGCACATGCGAATTCAACCAAAAAGAGGTATCAGCTCACACTTGTCAGAAAAACCATCAGCAAGAAAACTACAAACAATAAATGCTGAAGCTGATGTGGAGAAATGCATACCCTCAACTTCAAGGGGGACGTAACTTGGAAAGGGCCACGAATGAGAACAGAATGGAGGTGCCTTAAAAAGGTAAACATTGAGCTACCATATGATCCAGCAGGCCCACTCCTCGACCTATAATCTAAGAAGAGAGAATTGGAAAGACACAGGCAGGCAAATCTGCATTGCACAGTATTACAATAGCCAAGATATGGAGGTAACCAAAAAGTCCACCAACAGATGGGTGGACAAAGAAGAACTCCTCCATGTATAGATGGAATATTCGCCAGTGAAAAAAATGAAACAATGCCATTTGCAGCACCAGAGATGAGTCTAGACGAAATCACACCACCTGTAGTAAGTGAGAAAGTAAAAGACACATATCCTATCATATCACTTTTAGGAGTTACATAAAAATTGATACCAATGAAGATATTTCCACAGAGAAAGGCAATCACAGATTCATTAAAAAACTTATGGTTCACCAAATAGAAAGGGATGAGGATTGGATAATTTACCATATTGGGGTTAACAGAGATATACAAACCATGTGAAATATATAATCACCAAAGACGTACGGAAGACCAGGAGAAGACTACTCAACATTGTGTCATAACCTACATGGGAAAAGGATGCGAGGAAGAATAGATACACGTATATGTGTGAAAGAACCACATTTGCCCACCTAGAACAAACAAACCATTGTAATCAAATTTGCTTGGATAAAAAATAAAAAGTAAATTATAAATATGAACAACAAGTAATTAGACATAAACATAAAGGGCTTTTTCCTGGCACATTCCATTCTAATTTACAACCTAGAACACCACTTCCATTAAGGCTCTGTTTCCCCAGTTACCAAATTTGGTAAAGGAGAAATGATGCCACCTTGTGGCCGTTTCCTGCAAGAGCAGCTTTAAACTCACAGCTAAGGGTCACTTAACATTCACAAGGACTCAGGGCTGTAAAGGACACCTGCCCTAAAAAATTGTGCTGAAGTAGGGAATGGACAAAAATTTCAAAACAGGCAAATGTTTCCAGAAGAGAGTATGAATATTAACGTTTTACTCACGCTCTTTTAAAAAAAAGGAAAATGGATAAAAGCTCAACCTCAGGGAGTGTTAGACCCATGCAATCTAATCTACAAAAAGTTTCAACTTACACCAGTCGACTGACCATCAGCAAAAAGTCTACAAACAATAAATGCTGACGGGGTTTTAGAGAACTGTGTACCCTCTCCCTGCTGGTGAGACGTAAAGGGGTAACGGCCAATAATGAGAACAGAAAGGAGCTGTGTTTAAAAGTAAAAATGGAGGTACCATTCAATCCAGCAGGCGCACCATTGGACCTCTCACCGGAGAAGACAAGAATCGAGAAGACACAGGCCGCAAAAGCTTCAGTGCAGCCTTATTCACAATAGCCAAGACAGTGAAGGAATCAAAATGTCCAACAACAGGTGAATAGATAAAGAAGAAGTGGTCCATGTACACAATGGAATATTAGCCATGGAAAACAATGAACCATTGTTCTTTGAGGCACCACAAATGAGTCTGGAGATAATCACGAAACATGAGGTAAGTCCGAAAGCAAAAGACCTATATTCTATGATATCACTTACAGGCGTTATCTAATAACTGACACAAATGAACATATTTCCACAGAGAAAGACACTCACAGATTTAGAAAACAAACTATGCTCATCTAAAAGGAAAGGTGGGGGGAGTGGATAAATTAAGGTTAGTGTTACTATATGTATACAAACACATATTATATACATATCTCAAAAAGACCTACCATATAGAAGGGAGGTGTGCGGAACCCTCTGTAACATTTTACATGGGAAGGGGATCTGTACTTGAATAGACATATATAATGTACAAATGAACCAGATTGTGTACACCTCGGACAAACAATATTCTAAGCTTTACTCCAATTAAAGAAATTTTTAAAACCAAGAAGAAATAATGAGACATAAACTTATGGGGGTTTCTCCATGCACATTCCAATATAATTTACAACCTAGGAACACGACTTCCAGAAAGGCTCTGCTGCCCTAGTACCCAGATTTGGGAATGGAGGAATGCTGCCTGCTTGAGGCCACTTCCCACAACAGCAGCTTTTAACCCATTACTAAAGGTCACTAAATATGCACCACACTTGCAGTTCGGGAAATGAGACCTGCTCTCTAAAAAAATTCTGGGCTGGAAAATCGACCAAAAAATTTAACAGAGGGCAAGCTTCCAAGAAGACAATTTCAAGAATTATATTGTACTCCCAACTGTTTCCGTTTTTTAGCAGAAAAGAAAACGGCAGAGAAAAATGATGAGTTTTATGAATTTTCAAAGACATGAAAACCCAAAGTACAAAAACCTATCAGCTCACACCAGCCAGAAGGGCCATTAGCATAAATGCTGCAAACAATAAATGCTGAAGCGATTGTGGAGAAATGCGTACCCTCGATTCTAAGGGGGACGTGGTAAGAGTCACTAATGAAAACACAAAGAAGGTGCTTTGATAAGGGTAACACGGTGCTACCAGTCAATCAATCACACCCACTGCTGGGCCTATCACCTGAGAAAATGAGAATCAAAAAGTCACAGGCTTGGGGCTTCCCTGGTGGTGCAGTGGTTGAGAGTCTGCCTGCCAATGCAGGGCACACGGGTTCGAGCCCCGGTCTGGGAAGATCCCACATGCCGCGGAGCAACTGGGCCCGTGAGCCACAACCACTGAGCCTGCGCGCATGGAGCCTGTGCTCGGCAACAAGAGAGGCCGCGATAGTGAGAGACCCACGCACCGTGATGAAGAGTGGCCCCCGCTCGCCTCAACTACAGAAAGCCCTCGCGCACAAACGAAGATCCAACACAGCCAAAAATAAATAAATAAATAAATAAATAAATAAATAAATAAATAAATATTAAAAAAAAAGTCACAGGCTGGCAATCCTGCACTCCAACAATATTTACCATAGCCAACACTTGGAAGCAATGAAAATGTCCATCAACTGAGGAATGCACAAAGTAGAAGTGGTCCAAGTACACAGTGGAAGATTACTCCAATGAAAAATAAAAATTAAATTTAAAAATCGAACAAAAGTAAAGACACATCAGCTTGTGTGGGTTTGTTCGGGCACACTCCACTCTAATTTATAACCGAGAAACACCACAGGCCGCAAGGGCATTTCCCTAGTTACCAGGGTGGGGAACATAGAAAGGCTGCCACCCTCTGGCAGTTACCTGCAAAAACAGCTTTAAGGCCTGTGCTAATGGTCATTTCATAGGAAGAAGTAATGCAGGACCGTAAATGAAACATGCCCTCAATATGTCTTGAGGGAGGTAATGGCCAAAACATTTCAAAATGTGACACATACTTTAAGAGAACACTTTGAAGAACTAAGGGGTAATCACAGCTTGAAAAATAAAAAGGATATGCCTTAAAGCTCAGTTTCAACGGATTATGAGGCACATGCGAATTCAACCAAAAAGAGGTATCAGCTCACACTTGTCAGAAAAACCATCAGCAAGAAAACTACAAACAATAAATGCTGAAGCTGATGTGGAGAAATGCATACCCTCAACTTCAAGGGGGACGTAACTTGGAAAGGGCCACGAATGAGAACAGAATGGAGGTGCCTTAAAAAGGTAAACATTGAGCTACCATATGATCCAGCAGGCCCACTCCTCGACCTATAATCTAAGAAGAGAGAATTGGAAAGACACAGGCAGGCAAATCTGCATTGCACAGTATTACAATAGCCAAGATATGGAGGTAACCAAAAAGTCCACCAACAGATGGGTGGACAAAGAAGAACTCCTCCATGTATAGATGGAATATTCGCCAGTGAAAAAAATGAAACAATGCCATTTGCAGCACCATAGATGAGTCTAGACGAAATCACACCACCTGTAGTAAGTGAGAAAGTAAAAGACACATATCCTATCATATCACTTTTAGGAGTTACATAAAAATTGATACCAATGAAGATATTTCCACAGAGAAAGGCAATCACAGATTCATTAAAAAACTTATGGTTCACCAAATAGAAAGGGATGAGGATTGGATAATTTACCATATTGGGGTTAACAGAGATATACAAACCATGTGAAATATATAATCACCAAAGACGTACGGAAGACCAGGAGAAGACTACTCAACATTGTGTCATAACCTACATGGGAAAAGGATGCGAGGAAGAATAGATACACGTATATGTGTGAAAGAACCACATTTGCCCACCTAGAACAAACAAACCATTGTAATCAAATTTGCTTGGATAAAAAATAAAAAGTAAATTATAAATATGAACAACAAGTAATTAGACATAAACATAAAGGGCTTTTTCCTGGCACATTCCATTCTAATTTACAACCTAGAACACCACTTCCATTAAGGCTCTGTTTCCCCAGTTACCAAATTTGGTAAAGGAGAAATGATGCCACCTTGTGGCCGTTTCCTGCAAGAGCAGCTTTAAACTCACAGCTAAGGGTCACTTAACATTCACAAGGACTCAGGGCTGTAAAGGACACCTGCCCTAAAAAATTGTGCTGAAGTAGGGAATGGACAAAAATTTCAAAACAGGCAAATGTTTCCAGAAGAGAGTATGAATATTAACGTTTTACTCACGCTCTTTTAAAAAAAAGGAAAATGGATAAAAGCTCAACCTCAGGGAGTGTTAGACCCATGAAATCTAATCTACAAAAAGTTTCAACTTACACCAGTCGACTGACCATCAGCAAAAAGTCTACAAACAATAAATGCTGACGGGGTTTTAGAGAACTGTGTACCCTCTCCCTGCTGGTGAGACGTAAAGGGGTAACGGCCAATAATGAGAACAGAAAGGAGCTGTGTTTAAAAGTAAAAATGGAGGTACCATTCAATCCAGCAGGCGCACCATTGGACCTCTCACCGGAGAAGACAAGAATCGAGAAGACACAGGCCGCAAAAGCTTCAGTGCAGCCTTATTCACAATAGCCAAGACAGTGAAGGAATCAAAATGTCCAACAACAGGTGAATAGATAAAGAAGAAGTGGTCCATGTACACAATGGAATATTAGCCATGGAAAACAATGAACCATTGTTCTTTGAGGCACCACAAATGAGTCTGGAGATAATCACGAAACATGAGGTAAGTCCGAAAGCAAAAGACCTATATTCTATGATATCACTTACAGGCGTTATCTAATAACTGACACAAATGAACATATTTCCACAGAGAAAGACACTCACAGATTTAGAAAACAAACTATGCTCATCTAAAAGGAAAGGTGGGGGGAGTGGATAAATTAAGGTTAGTGTTACTATATGTATACAAACACATATTATATACATATCTCAAAAAGACCTACCATATAGAAGGGAGGTGTGCGGAACCCTCTGTAACATTTTACATGGGAAGGGGATCTGTACTTGAATAGACATATATAATGTACAAATGAACCAGATTGTGTACACCTCGGACAAACAATATTCTAAGCTTTACTCCAATTAAAAAAATTTTTAAAACCAAGAAGAAATAATGAGACATAAACTTATGGGGGTTTCTCCATGCACATTCCAATATAATTTACAACCTAGGAACACGACTTCCAGAAAGGCTCTGCTGCCCTAGTACCCAGATTTGGGAATGGAGGAATGCTGCCTGCTTGAGGCCACTTCCCACAACAGCAGCTTTTAACCCATTACTAAAGGTCACTAAATATGCACCACACTTGCAGTTCGGGAAATGAGACCTGCTCTCTAAAAAAATTCTGGGCTGGAAAATCGACCAAAAAATTTAACTGAGGGCAAGCTTCCAAGAAGACAATTTGAAGAATTATATTGTACTCCCAACTGTTTCCGTTTTTTAGCAGAAAAGAAAACGGCAGAGAAAAATGATGAGTTTTATGAATTTTCAAAGACATGAAAACCCAAAGTACAAAAACCTATCAGCTCACACCAGCCAGAAGGGCCATTAGCATAAATGCTGCAAACAATAAATGCTGAAGCGATTGTGGAGAAATGCGTACCCTCGATTCTAAGGGGGACGTGGTAAGAGCCACTAATGAAAACACAAAGAAGGTGCTTTGATAAGGGTAACACGGTGCTACCAGTCAATCAATCACACCCACTGCTGGGCCTATCACCTGAGAAAATGAGAATCAAAAAGTCACAGGCTTGGGGCTTCCCTGGTGGTGCAGTGGTTGAGAGTCTGCCTGCCAATGCAGGGCACACGGGTTCGAGCCCCGGTCTGGGAAGATCCCACATGCCGCGGAGCAACTGGGCCCGTGAGCCACAACCACTGAGCCTGCGCGCATGGAGCCTGTGCTCGGCAACAAGAGAGGCCGCGATAGTGAGAGACCCACGCACCGTGATGAAGAGTGGCCCCTGCTCGCCTCAACTACAGAAAGCCCTCGCGCACAAACGAAGATCCAACACAGCCAAAAATAAATAAATAAATAAATAAATAAATAAATATTAAAAAAAAAAGTCACAGGCTGGCAATCCTGCACTCCAACAATATTTACCATAGCCAACACTTGGAAGCAATGAAAATGTCCATCAACTGAGGAATGCACAAAGTAGAAGTGGTCCAAGTACACAGTGGAAGATTACTCCAATGAAAAATAAAAATTAAATTTAAAAATCGAACAAAAGTAAAGACACATCAGCTTGTGTGGGTTTGTTCGGGCACACTCCACTCTAATTTATAACCGAGAAACACCACAGGCCGCAAGGGCATTTCCCTAGTTACCAGGGTGGGGAACATAGAAAGGCTGCCACCCTCTGGCAGTTACCTGCAAAAACAGCTTTAAGGCCTGTGCTAATGGTCATTTCATAGGAAGAAGTAATGCAGGACCGTAAATGAAACATGCCCTCAATATGTCTTGAGGGAGGTAATGGCCAAAACATTTCAAAATGTGACACATACTTTAAGAGAACACTTTGAAGAACTAAGGGGTAATCACAGCTTGAAAAATAAAAAGGATATGCCTTAAAGCTCAGTTTCAACGGATTATGAGGCACATGCGAATTCAACCAAAAAGAGGTATCAGCTCACACTTGTCAGAAAAACCATCAGCAAGAAAACTACAAACAATAAATGCTGAAGCTGATGTGGAGAAATGCATACCCTCAACTTCAAGGGGGACGTAACTTGGAAAGGGCCACGAATGAGAACAGAATGGAGGTGCCTTAAAAAGGTAAACATTGAGCTACCATATGATCCAGCAGGCCCACTCCTCGACCTATAATCTAAGAAGAGAGAATTGGAAAGACACAGGCAGGCAAATCTGCATTGCACAGTATTACAATAGCCAAGATATGGAGGTAACCAAAAAGTCCACCAACAGATGGGTGGACAAAGAAGAACTCCTCCATGTATAGATGGAATATTCGCCAGTGAAAAAAATGAAACAATGCCATTTGCAGCACCATAGATGAGTCTAGACGAAATCACACCACCTGTAGTAAGTGAGAAAGTAAAAGACACATATCCTATCATATCACTTTTAGGAGTTACATAAAAATTGATACCAATGAAGATATTTCCACAGAGAAAGGCAATCACAGATTCATTAAAAAACTTATGGTTCACCAAATAGAAAGGGATGAGGATTGGATAATTTACCATATTGGGGTTAACAGAGATATACAAACCATGTGAAATATATAATCACCAAAGACGTACGGAAGACCAGGAGAAGACTACTCAACATTGTGTCATAACCTACATGGGAAAAGGATGCGAGGAAGAATAGATACACGTATATGTGTGAAAGAACCACATTTGCCCACCTAGAACAAACAAACCATTGTAATCAAATTTGCTTGGATAAAAAATAAAAAGTAAATTATAAATATGAACAACAAGTAATGAGACATAAACATAAAGGGCTTTTTCCTGGCACATTCCATTCTAATTTACAACCTAGAACACCACTTCCATTAAGGCTCTGTTTCCCCAGTTACCAAATTTGGTAAAGGAGAAATGATGCCACCTTGTGGCCGTTTCCTGCAAGAGCAGCTTTAAACTCACAGCTAAGGGTCACTTAACATTCACAAGGACTCAGGGCTGTAAAGGACACCTGCCCTAAAAAATTGTGCTGAAGTAGGGAATGGACAAAAATTTCAAAACAGGCAAATGTTTCCAGAAGAGAGTATGAATATTAACGTTTTACTCACGCTCTTTTAAAAAAAAGGAAAATGGATAAAAGCTCAACCTCAGGGAGTGTTAGACCCATGAAATCTAATCTACAAAAAGTTTCAACTTACACCAGTCGACTGACCATCAGCAAAAAGTCTACAAACAATAAATGCTGACGGGGTTTTAGAGAACTGTGTACCCTCTCCCTGCTGGTGAGACGTAAAGGGGTAACGGCCAATAATGAGAACAGAAAGGAGCTGTGTTTAAAAGTAAAAATGGAGGTACCATTCAATCCAGCAGGCGCACCATTGGACCTCTCACCGGAGAAGACAAGAATCGAGAAGACACAGGCCGCAAAAGCTTCAGTGCAGCCTTATTCACAATAGCCAAGACAGTGAAGGAATCAAAATGTCCAACAACAGGTGAATAGATAAAGAAGAAGTGGTCCATGTACACAATGGAATATTAGCCATGGAAAACAATGAACCATTGTTCTTTGAGGCACCACAAATGAGTCTGGAGATAATCACGAAACATGAGGTAAGTCCGAAAGCAAAAGACCTATATTCTATGATATCACTTACAGGTGTTATCTAATAACTGACACAAATGAACATATTTCCACAGAGAAAGACACTCACAGATTTAGAAAACAAACTATGCTCATCTAAAAGGAAAGGTGGGGGGAGTGGATAAATTAAGGTTAGTGTTACTATATGTATACAAACACATATTATATACATATCTCAAAAAGACCTACCATATAGAAGGGAGGTGTGCGGAACCCTCTGTAACATTTTACATGGGAAGGGGATCTGTACTTGAATAGACATATATAATGTACAAATGAACCAGATTGTGTACACCTCGGACAAACAATATTCTAAGCTTTACTCCAATTAAAGAAATTTTTAAAACCAAGAAGAAATAATGAGACATAAACTTATGGGGGTTTCTCCATGCACATTCCAATATAATTTACAACCTAGGAACACGACTTCCAGAAAGGCTCTGCTGCCCTAGTACCCAGATTTGGGAATGGAGGAATGCTGCCTGCTTGAGGCCACTTCCCACAACAGCAGCTTTTAACCCATTACTAAAGGTCACTAAATATGCACCACACTTGCAGTTCGGGAAATGAGACCTGCTCTCTAAAAAAATTCTGGGCTGGAAAATCGACCAAAAAATTTAACAGAGGGCAAGCTTCCAAGAAGACAATTTCAAGAATTATATTGTACTCCCAACTGTTTCCGTTTTTTAGCAGAAAAGAAAACGGCAGAGAAAAATGATGAGTTTTATGAATTTTCAAAGACATGAAAACCCAAAGTACAAAAACCTATCAGCTCACACCAGCCAGAAGGGCCATTAGCATAAATGCTGCAAACAATAAATGCTGAAGCGATTGTGGAGAAATGCGTACCCTCGATTCTAAGGGGGACGTGGTAAGAGCCACTAATGAAAACACAAAGAAGGTGCTTTGATAAGGGTAACACGGTGCTACCAGTCAATCAATCACACCCACTGCTGGGCCTATCACCTGAGAAAATGAGAATCAAAAAGTCACAGGCTTGGTGCTTCCCTGGTGGTGCAGTGGTTGAGAGTCTGCCTGCCAATGCAGGGCACACGGGTTCGAGCCCCGGTCTGGGAAGATCCCACATGCCGCGGAGCAACTGGGCCCGTGAGCCACAACCACTGAGCCTGCGCGCATGGAGCCTGTGCTCGGCAACAAGAGAGGCCGCGATAGTGAGAGACCCACGCACCGTGATGAAGAGTGGCCCCCGCTCGCCTCAACTACAGAAAGCCCTCGCGCACAAACGAAGATCCAACACAGCCAAAAATAAATAAATAAATAAATAAATAAATAAATAAATAAATAAATAAATAAATATTAAAAAAAAAAGTCACAGGCTGGCAATCCTGCACTCCAACAATATTTACCATAGCCAACACTTGGAAGCAATGAAAATGTCCATCAACTGAGGAATGCACAAAGTAGAAGTGGTCCAAGTACACAGTGGAAGATTACTCCAATGAAAAATAAAAATTAAATTTAAAAATCCAACAAAAGTAAAGAGACATCAGCTTGTGTGGGTTTCTCTGGGCACACTCCACTCTAATTTATAACCGAGTAACACCACAGGCCGCAAGGGCATTTCCCTAGTTACCAGGGTGGGGAACATAGAAAGGCTGCCACCCTCTGGCAGTTACCTGCAAAAACAGCTTTAAGGCCTGTGCTAATGGTCATTTCATAGGAAGAAGTAATGCAGGACCGTAAATGAAACATGCCCTCCATATGTCTTGAGGGAGGTAATGGCCAAAACATTTCAAAATGTGACACATACTTTAAGAGAACACTTTGAAGAACTAAGGGGTAATCACAGCTTGAAAAATAAAAAGGATATGCCTTAAAGCTCAGTTTCAACGGATTATGAGGCACATGCGAATTCAACCAAAAAGAGGTATCAGCTCACACTTGTCAGAAAAACCATCAGCAAGAAAACTACAAACAATAAATGCTGAAGCTGATGTGGAGAAATGCATACCCTCAACTTCAAGGGGGACGTAACTTGGAAAGGGCCACGAATGAGAACAGAATGGAGGTGCCTTAAAAAGGTAAAGATTGAGCTACCATATGATCCAGCAGGCCCACTCCTCGACCTATAATCTAAGAAGAGAGAATTGGAAAGACACAGGCAGGCAAATCTGCATTGCACAGTATTACAATAGCCAAGATATGGAGGTAACCAAAAAGTCCACCAACAGATGGGTGGACAAAGAAGAACTCCTCCATGTATAGATGGAATATTCGCCAGTGAAAAAAATGAAACAATGCCATTTGCAGCACCATAGATGAGTCTAGACGAAATCACACCACCTGTAGTAAGTGAGAAAGTAAAAGACACATATCCTATCATATCACTTTTAGGAGTTACATAAAAATTGATACCAATGAAGATATTTCCACAGAGAAAGGCAATCACAGATTCATTAAAAAACTTATGGTTCACCAAATAGAAAGGGATGAGGATTGGATAATTTACCATATTGGGGTTAACAGAGATATACAAACCATGTGAAATATATAATCACCAAAGACGTACGGAAGACCAGGAGAAGACTACTCAACATTGTGTCATAACCTACATGGGAAAAGGATGCGAGGAAGAATAGATACACGTATATGTGTGAAAGAACCACATTTGCCCACCTAGAACAAACAAACCATTGTAATCAAATTTGCTTGGATAAAAAATAAAAAGTAAATTATAAATATGAACAACAAGTAATGAGACATAAACATAAAGGGCTTTTTCCTGGCACATTCCATTCTAATTTACAACCTAGAACACCACTTCCATTAAGGCTCTGTTTCCCCAGTTACCAAATTTGGTAAAGGAGAAATGATGCCACCTTGTGGCCGTTTCCTGCAAGAGCAGCTTTAAACTCACAGCTAAGGGTCACTTAACATTCACAAGGACTCAGGGCTGTAAAGGACACCTGCCCTAAAAAATTGTGCTGAAGTAGGGAATGGACAAAAATTTCAAAACAGGCAAATGTTTCCAGAAGAGAGTATGAATATTAACGTTTTACTCACGCTCTTTTAAAAAAAAGGAAAATGGATAAAAGCTCAACCTCAGGGAGTGTTAGACCCATGAAATCTAATCTACAAAAAGTTTCAACTTACACCAGTCGACTGACCATCAGCAAAAAGTCTACAAACAATAAATGCTGACGGGGTTTTAGAGAACTGTGTACCCTCTCCCTGCTGGTGAGACGTAAAGGGGTAACGGCCAATAATGAGAACAGAAAGGAGCTGTGTTTAAAAGTAAAAATGGAGGTACCATTCAATCCAGCAGGCGCACCATTGGACCTCTCACCGGAGAAGACAAGAATCGAGAAGACACAGGCCGCAAAAGCTTCAGTGCAGCCTTATTCACAATAGCCAAGACAGTGAAGGAATCAAAATGTCCAACAACAGGTGAATAGATAAAGAAGAAGTGGTCCATGTACACAATGGAATATTAGCCATGGAAAACAATGAACCATTGTTCTTTGAGGCACCACAAATGAGTCTGGAGATAATCACGAAACATGAGGTAAGTCCGAAAGCAAAAGACCTATATTCTATGATATCACTTACAGGCGTTATCTAATAACTGACACAAATGAACATATTTCCACAGAGAAAGACACTCACAGATTTAGAAAACAAACTATGCTCATCTAAAAGGAAAGGTGGGGGGAGTGGATAAATTAAGGTTAGTGTTACTATATGTATACAAACACATATTATATACATATCTCAAAAAGACCTACCATATAGAAGGGAGGTGTGCGGAACCCTCTGTAACATTTTACATGGGAAGGGGATCTGTACTTGAATAGACATATATAATGTACAAATGAACCAGATTGTGTACACCTCGGACAAACAATATTCTAAGCTTTACTCCAATTAAAGAAATTTTTAAAACCAAGAAGAAATAATGAGACATAAACTTATGGGGGTTTCTCCATGCACATTCCAATATAATTTACAACCTAGGAACACGACTTCCAGAAAGGCTCTGCTGCCCTAGTACCCAGATTTGGGAATGGAGGAATGCTGCCTGCTTGAGGCCACTTCCCACAACAGCAGCTTTTAACCCATTACTAAAGGTCACTAAATATGCACCACACTTGCAGTTCGGGAAATGAGACCTGCTCTCTAAAAAAATTCTGGGCTGGAAAATCGACCAAAAAATTTAACAGAGGGCAAGCTTCCAAGAAGACAATTTCAAGAATTATATTGTACTCCCAACTGTTTCCGTTTTTTAGCAGAAAAGAAAACGGCAGAGAAAAATGATGAGTTTTATGAATTTTCAAAGACATGAAAACCCAAAGTACAAAAACCTATCAGCTCACACCAGCCAGAAGGGCCATTAGCATAAATGCTGCAAACAATAAATGCTGAAGCGATTGTGGAGAAATGCGTACCCTCGATTCTAAGGGGGACGTGGTAAGAGCCACTAATGAAAACACAAAGAAGGTGCTTTGATAAGGGTAACACGGTGCTACCAGTCAATCAATCACACCCACTGCTGGGCCTATCACCTGAGAAAATGAGAATCAAAAAGTCACAGGCTTGGTGCTTCCCTGGTGGTGCAGTGGTTGAGAGTCTGCCTGCCAATGCAGGGCACACGGGTTCGAGCCCCGGTCTGGGAAGATCCCACATGCCGCGGAGCAACTGGGCCCGTGAGCCACAACCACTGAGCCTGCGCGCATGGAGCCTGTGCTCGGCAACAAGAGAGGCCGCGATAGTGAGAGACCCACGCACCGTGATGAAGAGTGGCCCCCGCTCGCCTCAACTACAGAAAGCCCTCGCGCACAAACGAAGATCCAACACAGCCAAAAATAAATAAATAAATAAATAAATAAATAAATAAATAAATAAATAAATAAATATTAAAAAAAAAAGTCACAGGCTGGCAATCCTGCACTCCAACAATATTTACCATAGCCAACACTTGGAAGCAATGAAAATGTCCATCAACTGAGGAATGCACAAAGTAGAAGTGGTCCAAGTACACAGTGGAAGATTACTCCAATGAAAAATAAAAATTAAATTTAAAAATCCAACAAAAGTAAAGAGACATCAGCTTGTGTGGGTTTCTCTGGGCACACTCCACTCTAATTTATAACCGAGTAACACCACAGGCCGCAAGGGCATTTCCCTAGTTACCAGGGTGGGGAACATAGAAAGGCTGCCACCCTCTGGCAGTTACCTGCAAAAACAGCTTTAAGGCCTGTGCTAATGGTCATTTCATAGGAAGAAGTAATGCAGGACCGTAAATGAAACATGCCCTCCATATGTCTTGAGGGAGGTAATGGCCAAAACATTTCAAAATGTGACACATACTTTAAGAGAACACTTTGAAGAACTAAGGGGTAATCACAGCTTGAAAAATAAAAAGGATATGCCTTAAAGCTCAGTTTCAACGGATTATGAGGCACATGCGAATTCAACCAAAAAGAGGTATCAGCTCACACTTGTCAGAAAAACCATCAGCAAGAAAACTACAAACAATAAATGCTGAAGCTGATGTGGAGAAATGCATACCCTCAACTTCAAGGGGGACGTAACTTGGAAAGGGCCACGAATGAGAACAGAATGGAGGTGCCTTAAAAAGGTAAAGATTGAGCTACCATATGATCCAGCAGGCCCACTCCTCGACCTATAATCTAAGAAGAGAGAATTGGAAAGACACAGGCAGGCAAATCTGCATTGCACAGTATTACAATAGCCAAGATATGGAGGTAACCAAAAAGTCCACCAACAGATGGGTGGACAAAGAAGAACTCCTCCATGTATAGATGGAATATTCGCCAGTGAAAAAAATGAAACAATGCCATTTGCAGCACCATAGATGAGTCTAGACGAAATCACACCACCTGTAGTAAGTGAGAAAGTAAAAGACACATATCCTATCATATCACTTTTAGGAGTTACATAAAAATTGATACCAATGAAGATATTTCCACAGAGAAAGGCAATCACAGATTCATTAAAAAACTTATGGTTCACCAAATAGAAAGGGATGAGGATTGGATAATTTACCATATTGGGGTTAACAGAGATATACAAACCATGTGAAATATATAATCACCAAAGACGTACGGAAGACCAGGAGAAGACTACTCAACATTGTGTCATAACCTACATGGGAAAAGGATGCGAGGAAGAATAGATACACGTATATGTGTGAAAGAACCACATTTGCCCACCTAGAACAAACAAACCATTGTAATCAAATTTGCTTGGATAAAAAATAAAAAGTAAATTATAAATATGAACAACAAGTAATGAGACATAAACATAAAGGGCTTTTTCCTGGCACATTCCATTCTAATTTACAACCTAGAACACCACTTCCATTAAGGCTCTGTTTCCCCAGTTACCAAATTTGGTAACGGAGAAATGATGCCACCTTGTGGCCGTTTCCTGCAAGAGCAGCTTTAAACTCACAGCTAAGGGTCACTTAACATTCACAAGGACTCAGGGCTGTAAAGGACACCTGCCCTAAAAAATTGTGCTGAAGTAGGGAATGGACAAAAATTTCAAAACAGGCAAATGTTTCCAGAAGAGAGCATGAATATTAACGTTTTACTCACGCTCTTTTAAAAAAAAGGAAAATGGATAAAAGCTCAACCTCAGGGAGTGTTAGACCCATGAAATCTAATCTACAAAAAGTTTCAACTTACACCAGTCGACTGACCATCAGCAAAAAGTCTACAAACAATAAATGCTGACGGGGTTTTAGAGAACTGTGTACCCTCTCCCTGCTGGTGAGACGTAAAGGGGTAACGGCCAATAATGAGAACAGAAAGGAGCTGTGTTTAAAAGTAAAAATGGAGGTACCATTCAATCCAGCAGGCGCACCATTGGACCTCTCACCGGAGAAGACAAGAATCGAGAAGACACAGGCCGCAAAAGCTTCAGTGCAGCCTTATTCACAATAGCCAAGACAGTGAAGGAATCAAAATGTCCAACAACAGGTGAATAGATAAAGAAGAAGTGGTCCATGTACACAATGGAATATTAGCCATGGAAAACAATGAACCATTGTTCTTTGAGGCACCACAAATGAGTCTGGAGATAATCACGAAACATGAGGTAAGTCCGAAAGCAAAAGACCTATATTCTATGATATCACTTACAGGCGTTATCTAATAACTGACACAAATGAACATATTTCCAAAGAGAAAGACACTCACAGATTTAGAAAACAAACTATGCTCATCTAAAAGGAAAGGTGGGGGGAGTGGATAAATTAAGGTTAGTGTTACTATATGTATACAAACACATATTATATACATATCTCAAAAAGACCTACCATATAGAAGGGAGGTGCGCGGAACCCTCTGTAACATTTTACATGGGAAGGGGATCTGTACTTGAATAGACATATATAATGTACAAATGAACCAGATTGTGTACACCTCGGACAAACAATATTCTAAGCTTTACTCCAATTAAAAAAATTTTTAAAACCAAGAAGAAATAATGAGACATAAACTTATGGGGGTTTCTCCATGCACATTCCAATATAATTTACAACCTAGGAACACGACTTCCAGAAAGGCTCTGCTGCCCTAGTACCCAGATTTGGGAATGGAGGAATGCTGCCTGCTTGAGGCCACTTCCCACAACAGCAGCTTTTAACCCATTACTAAAGGTCACTAAATATGCACCACACTTGCAGTTCGGGAAATGAGACCTGCTCTCTAAAAAAATTCTGGGCTGGAAAATCGACCAAAAAATTTAACAGAGGGCAAGCTTCCAAGAAGACAATTTCAAGAATTATATTGTACTCCCAACTGTTTCCGTTTTTTAGCAGAAAAGAAAACGGCAGAGAAAAATGATGAGTTTTATGAATTTTCAAAGACATGAAAACCCAAAGTACAAAAACCTATCAGCTCACACCAGCCAGAAGGGCCATTAGCATAAATGCTGCAAACAATAAATGCTGAAGCGATTGTGGAGAAATGCGTACCCTCGATTCTAAGGGGGACGTGGTAAGAGCCACTAATGAAAACACAAAGAAGGTGCTTTGATAAGGGTAACACGGTGCTACCAGTCAATCAATCACACCCACTGCTGGGCCTATCACCTGAGAAAATGAGAATCAAAAAGTCACAGGCTTGGGGCTTCCCTGGTGGTGCAGTGGTTGAGAGTCTGCCTGCCAATGCAGGGCACACGGGTTCGAGCCCCGGTCTGGGAAGATCCCACATGCCGCGGAGCAACTGGGCCCGTGAGCCACAACCACTGAGCCTGCGCGCATGGAGCCTCTGCTCGGCAACAAGAGAGGCCGCGATAGTGAGAGACCCACGCACCGTGATGAAGAGTGGCCCCCGCTCGCCTCAACTACAGAAAGCCCTCGCGCACAAACGAAGATCCAACACAGCCAAAAATAAATAAATAAATAAATAAATAAATAAATAAATAAATAAATAAATAAATATTAAAAAAAAAAGTCACAGGCTGGCAATCCTGCACTCCAACAATATTTACCATAGCCAACACTTGGAAGCAATGAAAATGTCCATCAACTGAGGAATGCACAAAGTAGAAGTGGTCCAAGTACACAGTGGAAGATTACTCCAATGAAAAATAAAAATTAAATTTAAAAATCCAACAAAAGTAAAGAGACATCAGCTTGTGTGGGTTTCTCCGGGCACACTCCACTCTAATTTATAACCGAGTAACACCACAGGCCGCAAGGGCATTTCCCTAGTTACCAGGGTGGGGAACATAGAAAGGCTGCCACCCTCTGGCAGTTACCTGCAAAAACAGCTTTAAGGCCTGTGCTAATGGTCATTTCATAGGAAGAAGTAATGCAGGACCGTAAATGAAACATGCCCTCAATATGTCTTGAGGGAGGTAATGGCCAAAACATTTCAAAATGTGACACATACTTTAAGAGAACACTTTGAAGAACTAAGGGGTAATCACAGCTTGAAAAATAAAAAGGATATGCCTTAAAGCTCAGTTTCAACGGATTATGAGGCACATGCGAATTCAACCAAAAAGAGGTATCAGCTCACACTTGTCAGAAAAACCATCAGCAAGAAAACTACAAACAATAAATGCTGAAGCTGATGTGGAGAAATGCATACCCTCAACTTCAAGGGGGACGTAACTTGGAAAGGGCCACGAATGAGAACAGAATGGAGGTGCCTTAAAAAGGTAAACATTGAGCTACCATATGATCCAGCAGGCCCACTCCTCGACCTATAATCTAAGAAGAGAGAATTGGAAAGACACAGGCAGGCAAATCTGCATTGCACAGTATTACAATAGCCAAGATATGGAGGTAACCAAAAAGTCCACCAACAGATGGGTGGACAAAGAAGAACTCCTCCATGTATAGATGGAATATTCGCCAGTGAAAAAAATGAAACAATGCCATTTGCAGCACCATAGATGAGTCTAGACGAAATCACACCACCTGTAGTAAGTGAGAAAGTAAAAGACACATATCCTATCATATCACTTTTAGGAGTTACATAAAAATTGATACCAATGAAGATATTTCCACAGAGAAAGGCAATCACAGATTCATTAAAAAACTTATGGTTCACCAAATAGAAAGGGATGAGGATTGGATAATTTACCATATTGGGGTTAACAGAGATATACAAACCATGTGAAATATATAATCACCAAAGACGTACGGAAGACCAGGAGAAGACTACTCAACATTGTGTCATAACCTACATGGGAAAAGGATGCGAGGAAGAATAGATACACGTATATGTGTGAAAGAACCACATTTGCCCACCTAGAACAAACAAACCATTGTAATCAAATTTGCTTGGATAAAAAATAAAAAGTAAATTATAAATATGAACAACAAGTAATGAGACATAAACATAAAGGGCTTTTTCCTGGCACATTCCATTCTAATTTACAACCTAGAACACCACTTCCATTAAGGCTCTGTTTCCCCAGTTACCAAATTTGGTAAAGGAGAAATGATGCCACCTTGTGGCCGTTTCCTGCAAGAGCAGCTTTAAACTCACAGCTAAGGGTCACTTAACATTCACAAGGACTCAGGGCTGTAAAGGACACCTGCCCTAAAAAATTGTGCTGAAGTAGGGAATGGACAAAAATTTCAAAACAGGCAAATGTTTCCAGAAGAGAGCATGAATATTAACGTTTTACTCACGCTCTTTTAAAAAAAAGGAAAATGGATAAAAGCTCAACCTCAGGGAGTGTTAGACCCATGAAATCTAATCTACAAAAAGTTTCAACTTACACCAGTCGACTGACCATCAGCAAAAAGTCTACAAACAATAAATGCTGACGGGGTTTTAGAGAACTGTGTACCCTCTCCCTGCTGGTGAGACGTAAAGGGGTAACGGCCAATAATGAGAACAGAAAGGAGCTGTGTTTAAAAGTAAAAATGGAGGTACCATTCAATCCAGCAGGCGCACCATTGGACCTCTCACCGGAGAAGACAAGAATCGAGAAGACACAGGCCGCAAAAGCTTCAGTGCAGCCTTATTCACAATAGCCAAGACAGTGAAGGAATCAAAATGTCCAACAACAGGTGAATAGATAAAGAAGAAGTGGTCCATGTACACAATGGAATATTAGCCATGGAAAACAATGAACCATTGTTCTTTGAGGCACCACAAATGAGTCTGGAGATAATCACGAAACATGAGGTAAGTCCGAAAGCAAAAGACCTATATTCTATGATATCACTTACAGGCGTTATCTAATAACTGACACAAATGAACATATTTCCAAAGAGAAAGACACTCACAGATTTAGAAAACAAACTATGCTCATCTAAAAGGAAAGGTGGGGGGAGTGGATAAATTAAGGTTAGTGTTACTATATGTATACAAACACATATTATATACATATCTCAAAAAGACCTACCATATAGAAGGGAGGTGCGCGGAACCCTCTGTAACATTTTACATGGGAAGGGGATCTGTACTTGAATAGACATATATAATGTACAAATGAACCAGATTGTGTACACCTCGGACAAACAATATTCTAAGCTTTACTCCAATTAAAAAAATTTTTAAAACCAAGAAGAAATAATGAGACATAAACTTATGGGGGTTTCTCCATGCACATTCCAATATAATTTACAACCTAGGAACACGACTTCCAGAAAGGCTCTGCTGCCCTAGTACCCAGATTTGGGAATGGAGGAATGCTGCCTGCTTGAGGCCACTTCCCACAACAGCAGCTTTTAACCCATTACTAAAGGTCACTAAATATGCACCACACTTGCAGTTCGGGAAATGAGACCTGCTCTCTAAAAAAATTCTGGGCTGGAAAATCGACCAAAAAATTTAACAGAGGGCAAGCTTCCAAGAAGACAATTTCAAGAATTATATTGTACTCCCAACTGTTTCCGTTTTTTAGCAGAAAAGAAAACGGCAGAGAAAAATGATGAGTTTTATGAATTTTCAAAGACATGAAAACCCAAAGTACAAAAACCTATCAGCTCACACCAGCCAGAAGGGCCATTAGCATAAATGCTGCAAACAATAAATGCTGAAGCGATTGTGGAGAAATGCGTACCCTCGATTCTAAGGGGGACGTGGTAAGAGCCACTAATGAAAACACAAAGAAGGTGCTTTGATAAGGGTAACACGGTGCTACCAGTCAATCAATCACACCCACTGCTGGGCCTATCACCTGAGAAAATGAGAATCAAAAAGTCACAGGCTTGGGGCTTCCCTGGTGGTGCAGTGGTTGAGAGTCTGCCTGCCAATGCAGGGCACACGGGTTCGAGCCCCGGTCTGGGAAGATCCCACATGCCGCGGAGCAACTGGGCCCGTGAGCCACAACCACTGAGCCTGCGCGCATGGAGCCTGTGCTCCGCAACAAGAGAGGCCGCGATAGTGAGAGACCCACGCACCGTGATGAAGAGTGGCCCCCGCTCGCCTCAACTACAGAAAGCCCTCGCGCACAAACGAAGATCCAACACAGCCAAAAATAAATAAATAAATAAATAAATAAATAAATAAATAAATAAATATTTAAAAAAAAAGTCACAGGCTGGCAATCCTGCACTCCAACAATATTTACCATAGCCAACACTTGGAAGCAATGAAAATGTCCATCAACTGAGGAATGCACAAAGTAGAAGTGGTCCAAGTACACAGTGGAAGATTACTCCAATGAAAAATAAAAATTAAATTTAAAAATCGAACAAAAGTAAAGACACATCAGCTTGTGTGGGTTTGTCCGGGCACACTCCACTCTAATTTATAACCGAGAAACACCACAGGCCGCAAGGGCATTTCCCTAGTTACCAGGGTGGGGAACATAGAAAGGCTGCCACCCTCTGGCAGTTACCTGCAAAAACAGCTTTAAGGCCTGTGCTAATGGTCATTTCATAGGAAGAAGTAATGCAGGACCGTAAATGAAACATGCCCTCAATATGTCTTGAGGGAGGTAATGGCCAAAACATTTCAAAATGTGACACATACTTTAAGAGAACACTTTGAAGAACTAAGGGGTAATCACAGCTTGAAAAATAAAAAGGATATGCCTTAAAGCTCAGTTTCAACGGATTATGAGGCACATGCGAATTCAACCAAAAAGAGGTATCAGCTCACACTTGTCAGAAAAACCATCAGCAAGAAAACTACAAACAATAAATGCTGAAGCTGATGTGGAGAAATGCATACCCTCAACTTCAAGGGGGACGTAACTTGGAAAGGGCCACGAATGAGAACAGAATGGAGGTGCCTTAAAAAGGTAAACATTGAGCTACCATATGATCCAGCAGGCCCACTCCTCGACCTATAATCTAAGAAGAGAGAATTGGAAAGACACAGGCAGGCAAATCTGCATTGCACAGTATTACAATAGCCAAGATATGGAGGTAACCAAAAAGTCCACCAACAGATGGGTGGACAAAGAAGAACTCCTCCATGTATAGATGGAATATTCGCCAGTGAAAAAAATGAAACAATGCCATTTGCAGCACCATAGATGAGTCTAGACGAAATCACACCACCTGTAGTAAGTGAGAAAGTAAAAGACACATATCCTATCATATCACTTTTAGGAGTTACATAAAAATTGATACCAATGAAGATATTTCCACAGAGAAAGGCAATCACAGATTCATTAAAAAACTTATGGTTCACCAAATAGAAAGGGATGAGGATTGGATAATTTACCATATTGGGGTTAACAGAGATATACAAACCATGTGAAATATATAATCACCAAAGACGTACGGAAGACCAGGAGAAGACTACTCAACATTGTGTCATAACCTACATGGGAAAAGGATGCGAGGAAGAATAGATACACGTATATGTGTGAAAGAACCACATTTGCCCACCTAGAACAAACAAACCATTGTAATCAAATTTGCTTGGATAAAAAATAAAAAGTAAATTATAAATATGAACAACAAGTAATGAGACATAAACATAAAGGGCTTTTTCCTGGCACATTCCATTCTAATTTACAACCTAGAACACCACTTCCATTAAGGCTCTGTTTCCCCAGTTACCAAATTTGGTAAAGGAGAAATGATGCCACCTTGTGGCCGTTTCCTGCAAGAGCAGCTTTAAACTCACAGCTAAGGGTCACTTAACATTCACAAGGACTCAGGGCTGTAAAGGACACCTGCCCTAAAAAATTGTGCTGAAGTAGGGAATGGACAAAAATTTCAAAACAGGCAAATGTTTCCAGAAGAGAGTATGAATATTAACGTTTTACTCACGCTCTTTTAAAAAAAAGGAAAATGGATAAAAGCTCAACCTCAGGGAGTGTTAGACCCATGAAATCTAATCTACAAAAAGTTTCAACTTACACCAGTCGACTGACCATCAGCAAAAAGTCTACAAACAATAAATGCTGACGGGGTTTTAGAGAACTGTGTACCCTCTCCCTGCTGGTGAGACGTAAAGGGGTAACGGCCAATAATGAGAACAGAAAGGAGCTGTGTTTAAAAGTAAAAATGGAGGTACCATTCAATCCAGCAGGCGCACCATTGGACCTCTCACCGGAGAAGACAAGAATCGAGAAGACACAGGCCGCAAAAGCTTCAGTGCAGCCTTATTCACAATAGCCAAGACAGTGAAGGAATCAAAATGTCCAACAACAGGTGAATAGATAAAGAAGAAGTGGTCCATGTACACAATGGAATATTAGCCATGGAAAACAATGAACCATTGTTCTTTGAGGCACCACAAATGAGTCTGGAGATAATCACGAAACATGAGGTAAGTCCGAAAGCAAAAGACCTATATTCTATGATATCACTTACAGGCGTTATCTAATAACTGACACAAATGAACATATTTCCAAAGAGAAAGACACTCACAGATTTAGAAAACAAACTATGCTCATCTAAAAGGAAAGGTGGGGGGAGTGGATAAATTAAGGTTAGTGTTACTATATGTATACAAACACATATTATATACATATCTCAAAAAGACCTACCATATAGAAGGGAGGTGCGCGGAACCCTCTGTAACATTTTACATGGGAAGGGGATCTGTACTTGAATAGACATATATAATGTACAAATGAACCAGATTGTGTACACCTCGGACAAACAATATTCTAAGCTTTACTCCAATTAAAAAAATTTTTAAAACCAAGAAGAAATAATGAGACATAAACTTATGGGGGTTTCTCCATGCACATTCCAATATAATTTACAACCTAGGAACACGACTTCCAGAAAGGCTCTGCTGCCCTAGTACCCAGATTTGGGAATGGAGGAATGCTGCCTGCTTGAGGCCACTTCCCACAACAGCAGCTTTTAACCCATTACTAAAGGTCACTAAATATGCACCACACTTGCAGTTCGGGAAATGAGACCTGCTCTCTAAAAAAATTCTGGGCTGGAAAATCGACCAAAAAATTTAACAGAGGGCAAGCTTCCAAGAAGACAATTTCAAGAATTATATTGTACTCCCAACTGTTTCCGTTTTTTAGCAGAAAAGAAAACGGCAGAGAAAAATGATGAGTTTTATGAATTTTCAAAGACATGAAAACCCAAAGTACAAAAACCTATCAGCTCACACCAGCCAGAAGGGCCATTAGCATAAATGCTGCAAACAATAAATGCTGAAGCGATTGTGGAGAAATGCGTACCCTCGATTCTAAGGGGGACGTGGTAAGAGCCACTAATGAAAACACAAAGAAGGTGCTTTGATAAGGGTAACACGGTGCTACCAGTCAATCAATCACACCCACTGCTGGGCCTATCACCTGAGAAAATGAGAATCAAAAAGTCACAGGCTTGGGGCTTCCCTGGTGGTGCAGTGGTTGAGAGTCTGCCTGCCAATGCAGGGCACACGGGTTCGAGCCCCGGTCTGGGAAGATCCCACATGCCGCGGAGCAACTGGGCCCGTGAGCCACAACCACTGAGCCTGCGCGCATGGAGCCTGTGCTCCGCAACAAGAGAGGCCGCGATAGTGAGAGACCCACGCACCGTGATGAAGAGTGGCCCCCGCTCGCCTCAACTACAGAAAGCCCTCGCGCACAAACGAAGATCCAACACAGCCAAAAATAAATAAATAAATAAATAAATAAATAAATAAATAAATAAATAAATATTAAAAAAAAAAGTCACAGGCTGGCAATCCTGCACTCCAACAATATTTACCATAGCCAACACTTGGAAGCAATGAAAATGTCCATCAACTGAGGAATGCACAAAGTAGAAGTGGTCCAAGTACACAGTGGAAGATTACTCCAATGAATAATAAAAATTAAATTTAAAAATCGAACAAAAGTAAAGACACATCAGCTTGTGTGGGTTTGTCCGGGCACACTCCACTCTAATTTATAACCGAGAAACACCACAGGCCGCAAGGGCATTTCCCTAGTTACCAGGGTGGGGAACATAGAAAGGCTGCCACCCTCTGGCAGTTACCTGCAAAAACAGCTTTAAGGCCTGTGCTAATGGTCATTTCATAGGAAGAAGTAATGCAGGACCGTAAATGAAACATGCCCTCAATATGTCTTGAGGGAGGTAATGGCCAAAACATTTCAAAATGTGACACATACTTTAAGAGAACACTTTGAAGAACTAAGGGGTAATCACAGCTTGAAAAATAAAAAGGATATGCCTTAAAGCTCAGTTTCAACGGATTATGAGGCACATGCGAATTCAACCAAAAAGAGGTATCAGCTCACACTTGTCAGAAAAACCATCAGCAAGAAAACTACAAACAATAAATGCTGAAGCTGATGTGGAGAAATGCATACCCTCAACTTCAAGGGGGACGTAACTTGGAAAGGGCCACGAATGAGAACAGAATGGAGGTGCCTTAAAAAGGTAAACATTGAGCTACCATATGATCCAGCAGGCCCACTCCTCGACCTATAATCTAAGAAGAGAGAATTGGAAAGACACAGGCAGGCAAATCTGCATTGCACAGTATTACAATAGCCAAGATATGGAGGTAACCAAAAAGTCCACCAACAGATGGGTGGACAAAGAAGAACTCCTCCATGTATAGATGGAATATTCGCCAGTGAAAAAAATGAAACAATGCCATTTGCAGCACCATAGATGAGTCTAGACGAAATCACACCACCTGTAGTAAGTGAGAAAGTAAAAGACACATATCCTATCATATCACTTTTAGGAGTTACATAAAAATTGATACCAATGAAGATATTTCCACAGAGAAAGGCAATCACAGATTCATTAAAAAACTTATGGTTCACCAAATAGAAAGGGATGAGGATTGGATAATTTACCATATTGGGGTTAACAGAGATATACAAACCATGTGAAATATATAATCACCAAAGACGTACGGAAGACCAGGAGAAGACTACTCAACATTGTGTCATAACCTACATGGGAAAAGGATGCGAGGAAGAATAGATACACGTATATGTGTGAAAGAACCACATTTGCCCACCTAGAACAAACAAACCATTGTAATCAAATTTGCTTGGATAAAAAATAAAAAGTAAATTATAAATATGAACAACAAGTAATGAGACATAAACATAAAGGGCTTTTTCCTGGCACATTCCATTCTAATTTACAACCTAGAACACCACTTCCATTAAGGCTCTGTTTCCCCAGTTACCAAATTTGGTAAAGGAGAAATGATGCCACCTTGTGGCCGTTTCCTGCAAGAGCAGCTTTAAACTCACAGCTAAGGGTCACTTAACATTCACAAGGACTCAGGGCTGTAAAGGACACCTGCCCTAAAAAATTGTGCTGAAGTAGGGAATGGACAAAAATTTCAAAACAGGCAAATGTTTCCAGAAGAGAGTATGAATATTAACGTTTTACTCACGCTCTTTTAAAAAAAAGGAAAATGGATAAAAGCTCAACCTCAGGGAGTGTTAGACCCATGCAATCTAATCTACAAAAAGTTTCAACTTACACCAGTCGACTGACCATCAGCAAAAAGTCTACAAACAATAAATGCTGACGGGGTTTTAGAGAACTGTGTACCCTCTCCCTGCTGGTGAGACGTAAAGGGGTAACGGCCAATAATGAGAACAGAAAGGAGCTGTGTTTAAAAGTAAAAATGGAGGTACCATTCAATCCAGCAGGCGCACCATTGGACCTCTCACCGGAGAAGACAAGAATCGAGAAGACACAGGCCGCAAAAGCTTCAGTGCAGCCTTATTCACAATAGCCAAGACAGTGAAGGAATCAAAATGTCCAACAACAGGTGAATAGATAAAGAAGAAGTGGTCCATGTACACAATGGAATATTAGCCATGGAAAACAATGAACCATTGTTCTTTGAGGCACCACAAATGAGTCTGGAGATAATCACGAAACATGAGGTAAGTCCGAAAGCAAAAGACCTATATTCTATGATATCACTTACAGGCGTTATCTAATAACTGACACAAATGAACATATTTCCAAAGGGAAAGACACTCACAGATTTAGAAAACAAACTATGCTCATCTAAAAGGAAAGGTGGGGGGAGTGGATAAATTAAGGTTAGTGTTACTATATGTATACAAACACATATTATATACATATCTCAAAAAGACCTACCATATAGAAGGGAGGTGTGCGGAACCCTCTGTAACATTTTACATGGGAAGGGGATCTGTACTTGAATAGACATATATAATGTACAAATGAACCAGATTGTGTACACCTCGGACAAACAATATTCTAAGCTTTACTCCAATTAAAAAAATTTTTAAAACCAAGAAGAAATAATGAGACATAAACTTATGGGGGTTTCTCCATGCACATTCCAATATAATTTACAACCTAGGAACACGACTTCCAGAAAGGCTCTGCTGCCCTAGTACCCAGATTTGGGAATGGAGGAATGCTGCCTGCTTGAGGCCACTTCCCACAACAGCAGCTTTTAACCCATTACTAAAGGTCACTAAATATGCACCACACTTGCAGTTCGGGAAATGAGACCTGCTCTCTAAAAAAATTCTGGGCTGGAAAATCGACCAAAAAATTTAACAGAGGGCAAGCTTCCAAGAAGACAATTTCAAGAATTATATTGTACTCCCAACTGTTTCCTTTTTTTAGCAGAAAAGAAAACGGCAGAGAAAAATGATGAGTTTTATGAATTTTCAAAGACATGAAAACCCAAAGTACAAAAACCTATCAGCTCACACCAGCCAGAAAGGCCATTAGCATAAATGCTGCAAACAATAAATGCTGAAGCGATTGTGGAGAAATGCGTACCCTCGATTCTAAGGGGGACGTGGTAAGAGCCACTAATGAAAACACAAAGAAGGTGCTTTGATAAGGGTAACACGGTGCTACCAGTCAATCAATCACACCCACTGCTGGGCCTATCACCTGAGAAAATGAGAATCAAAAAGTCACAGGCTTGGGGCTTCCCTGGTGGTGCAGTGGTTGAGAGTCTGCCTGCCAATGCAGGGCACACGGGTTCGAGCCCCGGTCTGGGAAGATCCCACATGCCGCGGAGCAACTGGGCCCGTGAGCCACAACCACTGAGCCTGCGCGCATGGAGCCTGTGCTCGGCAACAAGAGAGGCCGCGATAGTGAGAGACCCACGCACCGTGATGAAGAGTGGCCCCCGCTCGCCTCAACTACAGAAAGCCCTCGCGCACAAACGAAGATCCAACACAGCCAAAAATAAATAAATAAATAAATAAATAAATAAATAAATAAATAAATATTAAAAAAAAAAGTCACAGGCTGGCAATCCTGCACTCCAACAATATTTACCATAGCCAACACTTGGAAGCAATGAAAATGTCCATCAACTGAGGAATGCACAAAGTAGAAGTGGTCCAAGTACACAGTGGAAGATTACTCCAATGAAAAATAAAAATTAAATTTAAAAATCGAACAAAAGTAAAGACACATCAGCTTGTGTGGGTTTGTCCGGGCACACTCCACTCTAATTTATAACCGAGAAACACCACAGGCCGCAAGGGCATTTCCCTAGTTACCAGGGTGGGGAACATAGAAAGGCTGCCACCCTCTGGCAGTTACCTGCAAAAACAGCTTTAAGGCCTGTGCTAATGGTCATTTCATAGGAAGAAGTAATGCAGGACCGTAAATGAAACATGCCCTCAATATGTCTTGAGGGAGGTAATGGCCAAAACATTTCAAAATGTGACACATACTTTAAGAGAACACTTTGAAGAACTAAGGGGTAATCACAGCTTGAAAAATAAAAAGGATATGCCTTAAAGCTCAGTTTCAACGGATTATGAGGCACATGCGAATTCAACCAAAAAGAGGTATCAGCTCACACTTGTCAGAAAAACCATCAGCAAGAAAACTACAAACAATAAATGCTGAAGCTGATGTGGAGAAATGCATACCCTCAACTTCAAGGGGGACGTAACTTGGAAAGGGCCACGAATGAGAACAGAATGGAGGTGCCTTAAAAAGGTAAACATTGAGCTACCATATGATCCAGCAGGCCCACTCCTCGACCTATAATCTAAGAAGAGAGAATTGGAAAGACACAGGCAGGCAAATCTGCATTGCACAGTATTACAATAGCCAAGATATGGAGGCAACCAAAAAGTCCACCAACAGATGGGTGGACAAAGAAGAACTCCTCCATGTACAGATGGAATATTCGCCAGTGAAAAAAATGAAACAATGCCATTTGCAGCACCACAGATGAGTCTAGACGAAATCACACCAACTGTAGTAAGTGAGAAAGTAAAAGACACATATCCTATCATATCACTTTTAGGAGTTACATAAAAATTGATACCAATGAAGATATTTCCACAGAGAAAGGCAATCACAGATTCATTAAAAAACTTATGGTTCACCAAATAGAAAGGGATGAGGATTGGATAATTTACCATATTGGGGTTAACAGAGATATACAAACCATGTGAAATATATAATCACCAAAGACGTACGGAAGACCAGGAGAAGACTACTCAACATTGTGTCATAACCTACATGGGAAAAGGATGCGAGGAAGAATAGATACACGTATATGTGTGAAAGAACCACATTTGCCCACCTAGAACAAACAAACCATTGTAATCAAATTTGCTTGGATAAAAAATAAAAAGTAAATTATAAATATGAACAACAAGTAATGAGACATAAACATAAAGGGCTTTTTCCTGGCACATTCCATTCTAATTTACAACCTAGAACACCACTTCCATTAAGGCTCTGTTTCCCCAGTTACCAAATTTGGTAAAGGAGAAATGATGCCACCTTGTGGCCGTTTCCTGCAAGAGCAGCTTTAAACTCACAGCTAATGGTCACTTAACATTCACAAGGACTCAGGGCTGTAAAGGACACCTGCCCTAAAAAATTGTGCTGAAGTAGGGAATGGACAAAAATTTCAAAACAGGCAAATGTTTCCAGAAGAGAGTATGAATATTAACGTTTTACTCACGCTCTTTTAAAAAAAAGGAAAATGGATAAAAGCTCAACCTCAGGGAGTGTTAGACCCATGAAATCTAATCTACAAAAAGTTTCAACTTACACCAGTCGACTGACCATCAGCAAAAAGTCTACAAACAATAAATGCTAACGGGGTTTTAGAGAACTGTGTACCCTCTCCCTGCTGGTGAGACGTAAAGGGGTAACGGCCAATAATGAGAACAGAAAGGAGCTGTGTTTAAAAGTAAAAATGGAGGTACCATTCAATCCAGCAGGCGCACCACTGGACCTCTCACCGGAGAAGACAAGAATCGAGAAGACACAGGCCGCAAAAGCTTCAGTGCAGCCTTATTCACAATAGCCAAGACAGTGAAGGAATCAAAATGTCCAACAACAGGTGAATAGATAAAGAAGAAGTGGTCCATGTACACAATGGAATATTAGCCATGGAAAACAATGAACCATTGTTCTTTGAGGCACCACAAATGAGTCTGGAGATAATCACGAAACATGAGGTAAGTCCGAAAGCAAAAGACCTATATTCTATGATATCACTTACAGGCGTTATCTAATAACTGACACAAATGAACATATTTCCAAAGAGAAAGACACTCACAGATTTAGAAAACAAACTATGCTCATCTAAAAGGAAAGGTGGGGGGAGTGGATAAATTAAGGTTAGTGTTACTATATGTATACAAACACATATTATATACATATCTCAAAAAGACCTACCATATAGAAGGGAGGTGTGCGGAACCCTCTGTAACATTTTACATGGGAAGGGGATCTGTACTTGAATAGACATATATAATGTACAAATGAACCAGATTGTGTACACCTCGGACAAACAATATTCTAAGCTTTACTCCAATTAAAGAAATTTTTAAAACCAAGAAGAAATAATGAGACATAAACTTATGGGGGTTTCTCCATGCACATTCCAATATAATTTACAACCTAGGAACACGACTTCCAGAAAGGCTCTGCTGCCCTAGTACCCAGATTTGGGAATGGAGGAATGCTGCCTGCTTGAGGCCACTTCCCACAACAGCAGCTTTTAACCCATTACTAAAGGTCACTAAATATGCACCACACTTGCAGTTCGGGAAATGAGACCTGCTCTCTAAAAAAATTCTGGGCTGGAAAATCGACCAAAAAATTTAACAGAGGGCAAGCTTCCAAGAAGACAATTTCAAGAATTATATTGTACTCCCAACTGTTTCCTTTTTTTAGCAGAAAAGAAAACGGCAGAGAAAAATGATGAGTTTTATGAATTTTCAAAGACATGAAAACCCAAAGTACAAAAACCTATCAGCTCACACCAGCCAGAAGGGCCATTAGCATAAATGCTGCAAACAATAAATGCTGAAGCGATTGTGGAGAAATGCGTACCCTCGATTCTAAGGGGGACGTGGTAAGAGCCACTAATGAAAACACAAAGAAGGTGCTTTGATAAGGGTAACACGGTGCTACCAGTCAATCAATCACACCCACTGCTGGGCCTATCACCTGAGAAAATGAGAATCAAAAAGTCACAGGCTTGGTGCTTCCCTGGTGGTGCAGTGGTTGAGAGTCTGCCTGCCAATGCAGGGCACACGGGTTTGAGCCCCGGTCTGGGAAGATCCCACATGCCGCGGAGCAACTGGGCCCGTGAGCCACAACCACTGAGCCTGCGCGCATGGAGCCTGTGCTCGGCAACAAGAGAGGCCGCGATAGTGAGAGACCCACGCACCGCGATGAAGAGTGGCCCCCGCTCGCCTCAACTACAGAAAGCCCTCGCGCACAAACGAAGATCCAACACAGCCAAAAATAAATAAATAAATAAATAAATAAATAAATAAATAAATAAATAAATATTAAGAAAAAAAGTCACAGGCTGGCAATCCTGCACTCCAACAATATTTACCATAGCCAACACTTGGAAGCAATGAAAATGTCCATCAACTGAGGAATGCACAAAGTAGAAGTGGTCCAAGTACACAGTGGAAGATTACTCCAATAAAAAATAAAAATTAAATTTAAAAATCGAACAAAAGTAAAGACACATCAGCTTGTGTGGGTTTGTCCGGGCACACTCCACTCTAATTTATAACCGAGAAACACCACAGGCCGCAAGGGCATTTCCCTAGTTACCAGGGTGGGGAACATAGAATGGCCGCCACCCTCTGGCAGTTACCTGCAAAAACAGCTTTAAGGCCTGTGCTAATGGTCATTTCATAGGAAGAAGTAATGCAGGACCGTAAATGAAACATGCCCTCAATATGTCTTGAGGGAGGTAATGGCCAAAACATTTCAAAATGTGACACATACTTTAAGAGAACACTTTGAAGAACTAAGGGGTAAGCACAGCTTGAAAAATAAAAAGGATATGCCTTAAAGCTCAGTTTCAACGGATTATGAGGCACATGCGAATTCAACCAAAAAGAGGTATCAGCTCACACTTGTCAGAAAAACCATCAGCAAGAAAACTACAAACAATAAATGCTGAAGCTGATGTGGAGAAATGCATACCCTCAACTTCAAGGGGGACGTAACTTGGAAAGGGCCACGAATGAGAACAGAATGGAGGTGCCTTAAAAAGGTAAACATTGAGCTACCATATGATCCAGCAGGCCCACTCCTCGACCTATAATCTAAGAAGAGAGAATTGGAAAGACACAGGCAGGCAAATCTGCATTGCACAGTATTACAATAGCCAAGATATGGAGGCAACCAAAAAGTCCACCAACAGATGGGTGGACAAAGAAGAACTCCTCCATGTACAGATGGAATATTCGCCAGTGAAAAAAATGAAACAATGCCATTTGCAGCACCACAGATGAGTCTAGACGAAATCACACCAACTGTAGTAAGTGAGAAAGTAAAAGACACATATCCTATCATATCACTTTTAGGAGTTACATAAAAATTGATACCAATGAAGATATTTCCACAGAGAAAGGCAATCACAGATTCATTAAAAAACTTATGGTTCACCAAATAGAAAGGGATGAGGATTGGATAATTTACCATATTGGGGTTAACAGAGATATACAAACCATGTGAAATATATAATCACCAAAGACGTACGGAAGACCAGGAGAAGACTACTCAACATTGTGTCATAACCTACATGGGAAAAGGATGCGAGGAAGAATAGATACACGTATATGTGTGAAAGAACCACATTTGCCCACCTAGAACAAACAAACCATTGTAATCAAATTTGCTTGGATAAAAAATAAAAAGTAAATTATAAATATGAACAACAAGTAATGAGACATAAACATAAAGGGCTTTTTCCTGGCACATTCCATTCTAATTTACAACCTAGAACACCACTTCCATTAAGGCTATGTTTCCCCAGTTACCAAATTTGGTAAAGGAGAAATGATGCCACCTTGTGGCCGTTTCCTGCAAGAGCAGCTTTAAACTCACAGCTAATGGTCACTTAACATTCACAAGGACTCAGGGCTGTAAAGGACACCTGCCCTAAAAAATTGTGCTGAAGTAGGGAATGGACAAAAATTTCAAAACAGGCAAATGTTTCCAGAAGAGAGTATGAATATTAACGTTTTACTCACGCTCTTTTAAAAAAAAGGAAAATGGATAAAAGCTCAACCTCAGGGAGTGTTAGACCCATGAAATCTAATCTACAAAAAGTTTCAACTTACACCAGTCGACTGACCATCAGCAAAAAGTCTACAAACAATAAATGCTAACGGGGTTTTAGAGAACTGTGTACCCTCTCCCTGCTGGTGAGACGTAAAGGGGTAACGGCCAATAATGAGAACAGAAAGGAGCTGTGTTTAAAAGTAAAAATGGAGGTACCATTCAATCCAGCAGGCGCACCACTGGACCTCTCACTGGAGAAGACAAGAATCGAGAAGACACAGGCCGCAAAAGCTTCAGTGCAGCCTTATTCACAATAGCCAAGACAGTGAAGGAATCAAAATGTCCAACAACAGGTGAATAGATAAAGAAGAAGTGGTCCATGTACACAATGGAATATTAGCCATGGAAAACAATGAACCATTGTTCTTTGAGGCACCACAAATGAGTCTGGAGATAATCACGAAACATGAGGTAAGTCCGAAAGCAAAAGACCTATATTCTATGATATCACTTACAGGCGTTATCTAATAACTGACACAAATGAACATATTTCCAAAGAGAAAGACACTCACAGATTTAGAAAACAAACTATGCTCATCTAAAAGGAAAGGTGGGGGGAGTGGATAAATTAAGGTTAGTGTTACTATATGTATACAAACACATATTATATACATATCTCAAAAAGACCTACCATATAGAAGGGAGGTGTGCGGAACCCTCTGTAACATTTTACATGGGAAGGGGATCTGTACTTGAATAGACATATATAATGTACAAATGAACCAGATTGTGTACACCTCGGACAAACAATATTCTAAGCTTTACTCCAATTAAAGAAATTTTTAAAACCAAGAAGAAATAATGAGACATAAACTTATGGGGGTTTCTCCATGCACATTCCAATATAATTTACAACCTAGGAACACGACTTCCAGAAAGGCTCTGCTGCCCTAGTACCCAGATTTGGGAATGGAGGAATGCTGCCTGCTTGAGGCCACTTCCCACAACAGCAGCTTTTAACCCATTACTAAAGGTCACTAAATATGCACCACACTTGCAGTTCGGGAAATGAGACCTGCTCTCTAAAAAAATTCTGGGCTGGAAAATCGACCAAAAAATTTAACAGAGGGCAAGCTTCCAAGAAGACAATTTCAAGAATTATATTGTACTCCCAACTGTTTCCTTTTTTTAGCAGAAAAGAAAACGGCAGAGAAAAATGATGAGTTTTATGAATTTTCAAAGACATGAAAACCCAAAGTACAAAAACCTATCAGCTCACACCAGCCAGAAAGGCCATTAGCATAAATGCTGCAAACAATAAATGCTGAAGCGATTGTGGAGAAATGCGTACCCTCGATTCTAAGGGGGACGTGGTAAGAGCCACTAATGAAAACACAAAGAAGGTGCTTTGATAAGGGTAACACGGTGCTACCAGTCAATCAATCACACCCACTGCTGGGCCTATCACCTGAGAAAATGAGAATCAAAAAGTCACAGGCTTGGGGCTTCCCTGGTGGTGCAGTGGTTGAGAGTCTGCCTGCCAATGCAGGGCACACGGGTTCGAGCCCCGGTCTGGGAAGATCCCACATGCCGCGGAGCAACTGGGCCCGTGAGCCACAACCACTGAGCCTGCGCGCATGGAGCCTGTGCTCGGCAACAAGAGAGGCCGCGATAGTGAGAGACCCACGCACCGTGATGAAGAGTGGCCCCCGCTCGCCTCAACTACAGAAAGCCCTCGCGCACAAACGAAGATCCAACACAGCCAAAAATAAATAAATAAATAAATAAATAAATAAATAAATATTAAAAAAAAAAGTCACAGGCTGGCAATCCTGCACTCCAACAATATTTACCATAGCCAACACTTGGAAGCAATGAAAATGTCCATCAACTGAGGAATGCACAAAGTAGAAGTGGTCCAAGTACACAGTGGAAGATTACTCCAATGAAAAATAAAAATTAAATTTAAAAATCGAACAAAAGTAAAGACACATCAGCTTGTGTGGGTTTGTCCGGGCACACTCCACTCTAATTTATAACCGAGAAACACCACAGGCCGCAAGGGCATTTCCCTAGTTACCAGGGTGGGGAACATAGAAAGGCTGCCACCCTCTGGCAGTTACCTGCAAAAACAGCTTTAAGGCCTGTGCTAATGGTCATTTCATAGGAAGAAGTAATGCAGGACCGTAAATGAAACATGCCCTCAATATGTCTTGAGGGAGGTAATGGCCAAAACATTTCAAAATGTGACACATACTTTAAGAGAACACTTTGAAGAACTAAGGGGTAATCACAGCTTGAAAAATAAAAAGGATATGCCTTAAAGCTCAGTTTCAACGGATTATGAGGCACATGCGAATTCAACCAAAAAGAGGTATCAGCTCACACTTGTCAGAAAAACCATCAGCAAGAAAACTACAAACAATAAATGCTGAAGCTGATGTGGAGAAATGCATACCCTCAACTTCAAGGGGGACGTAACTTGGAAAGGGCCACGAATGAGAACAGAATGGAGGTGCCTTAAAAAGGTAAACATTGAGCTACCATATGATCCAGCAGGCCCACTCCTCGACCTATAATCTAAGAAGAGAGAATTGGAAAGACACAGGCAGGCAAATCTGCATTGCACAGTATTACAATAGCCAAGATATGGAGGCAACCAAAAAGTCCACCAACAGATGGGTGGACAAAGAAGAACTCCTCCATGTACAGATGGAATATTCGCCAGTGAAAAAAATGAAACAATGCCATTTGCAGCACCACAGATGAGTCTAGACGAAATCACACCAACTGTAGTAAGTGAGAAAGTAAAAGACACATATCCTATCATATCACTTTTAGGAGTTACATAAAAATTGATACCAATGAAGATATTTCCACAGAGAAAGGCAATCACAGATTCATTAAAAAACTTATGGTTCACCAAATAGAAAGGGATGAGGATTGGATAATTTACCATATTGGGGTTAACAGAGATATACAAACCATGTGAAATATATAATCACCAAAGACGTACGGAAGACCAGGAGAAGACTACTCAACATTGTGTCATAACCTACATGGGAAAAGGATGCGAGGAAGAATAGATACACGTATATGTGTGAAAGAACCACATTTGCCCACCTAGAACAAACAAACCATTGTAATCAAATTTGCTTGGATAAAAAATAAAAAGTAAATTATAAATATGAACAACAAGTAATGAGACATAAACATAAAGGGCTTTTTCCTGGCACATTCCATTCTAATTTACAACCTAGAACACCACTTCCATTAAGGCTCTGTTTCCCCAGTTACCAAATTTGGTAAAGGAGAAATGATGCCACCTTGTGGCCGTTTCCTGCAAGAGCAGCTTTAAACTCACAGCTAATGGTCACTTAACATTCACAAGGACTCAGGGCTGTAAAGGACACCTGCCCTAAAAAATTGTGCTGAAGTAGGGAATGGACAAAAATTTCAAAACAGGCAAATGTTTCCAGAAGAGAGTATGAATATTAACGTTTTACTCACGCTCTTTTAAAAAAAAGGAAAATGGATAAAAGCTCAACCTCAGGGAGTGTTAGACCCATGAAATCTAATCTACAAAAAGTTTCAACTTACACCAGTCGACTGACCATCAGCAAAAAGTCTACAAACAATAAATGCTAACGGGGTTTTAGAGAACTGTGTACCCTCTCCCTGCTGGTGAGACGTAAAGGGGTAACGGCCAATAATGAGAACAGAAAGGAGCTGTGTTTAAAAGTAAAAATGGAGGTACCATTCAATCCAGCAGGCGCACCACTGGACCTCTCACCGGAGAAGACAAGAATCGAGAAGACACAGGCCGCAAAAGCTTCAGTGCAGCCTTATTCACAATAGCCAAGACAGTGAAGGAATCAAAATGTCCAACAACAGGTGAATAGATAAAGAAGAAGTGGTCCATGTACACAATGGAATATTAGCCATGGAAAACAATGAACCATTGTTCTTTGAGGCACCACAAATGAGTCTGGAGATAATCACGAAACATGAGGTAAGTCCGAAAGCAAAAGACCTATATTCTATGATATCACTTACAGGCGTTATCTAATAACTGACACAAATGAACATATTTCCAAAGAGAAAGACACTCACAGATTTAGAAAACAAACTATGCTCATCTAAAAGGAAAGGTGGGGGGAGTGGATAAATTAAGGTTAGTGTTACTATATGTATACAAACACATATTATATACATATCTCAAAAAGACCTACCATATAGAAGGGAGGTGTGCGGAACCCTCTGTAACATTTTACATGGGAAGGGGATCTGTACTTGAATAGACATATATAATGTACAAATGAACCAGATTGTGTACACCTCGGACAAACAATATTCTAAGCTTTACTCCAATTAAAGAAATTTTTAAAACCAAGAAGAAATAATGAGACATAAACTTATGGGGGTTTCTCCATGCACATTCCAATATAATTTACAACCTAGGAACACGACTTCCAGAAAGGCTCTGCTGCCCTAGTACCCAGATTTGGGAATGGAGGAATGCTGCCTGCTTGAGGCCACTTCCCACAACAGCAGCTTTTAACCCATTACTAAAGGTCACTAAATATGCACCACACTTGCAGTTCGGGAAATGAGACCTGCTCTCTAAAAAAATTCTGGGCTGGAAAATCGACCAAAAAATTTAACAGAGGGCAAGCTTCCAAGAAGACAATTTCAAGAATTATATTGTACTCCCAACTGTTTCCTTTTTTTAGCAGAAAAGAAAACGGCAGAGAAAAATGATGAGTTTTATGAATTTTCAAAGACATGAAAACCCAAAGTACAAAAACCTATCAGCTCACACCAGCCAGAAGGGCCATTAGCATAAATGCTGCAAACAATAAATGCTGAAGCGATTGTGGAGAAATGCGTACCCTCGATTCTAAGGGGGACGTGGTAAGAGCCACTAATGAAAACACAAAGAAGGTGCTTTGATAAGGGTAACACGGTGCTACCAGTCAATCAATCACACCCACTGCTGGGCCTATCACCTGAGAAAATGAGAATCAAAAAGTCACAGGCTTGGTGCTTCCCTGGTGGTGCAGTGGTTGAGAGTCTGCCTGCCAATGCAGGGCACACGGGTTTGAGCCCCGGTCTGGGAAGATCCCACATGCCGCGGAGCAACTGGGCCCGTAAGCCACAACCACTGAGCCTGCGCGCATGGAGCCTGTGCTCGGCAACAAGAGAGGCCGCGATAGTGAGAGACCCACGCACCGCGATGAAGAGTGGCCCCCGCTCGCCTCAACTACAGAAAGCCCTCGCGCACAAACGAAGATCCAACACAGCCAAAAATAAATAAATAAATAAATAAATAAATAAATAAATAAATAAATAAATATTAAGAAAAAAAGTCACAGGCTGGCAATCCTGCACTCCAACAATATTTACCATAGCCAACACTTGGAAGCAATGAAAATGTCCATCAACTGAGGAATGCACAAAGTAGAAGTGGTCCAAGTACACAGTGGAAGATTACTCCAATAAAAAATAAAAATTAAATTTAAAAATCGAACAAAAGTAAAGACACATCAGCTTGTGTGGGTTTGTCCGGGCACACTCCACTCTAATTTATAACCGAGAAACACCACAGGCCGCAAGGGCATTTCCCTAGTTACCAGGGTGGGGAACATAGAATGGCCGCCACCCTCTGGCAGTTACCTGCAAAAACAGCTTTAAGGCCTGTGCTAATGGTCATTTCATAGGAAGAAGTAATGCAGGACCGTAAATGAAACATGCCCTCAATATGTCTTGAGGGAGGTAATGGCCAAAACATTTCAAAATGTGACACATACTTTAAGAGAACACTTTGAAGAACTAAGGGGTAAGCACAGCTTGAAAAATAAAAAGGATATGCCTTAAAGCTCAGTTTCAACGGATTATGAGGCACATGCGAATTCAACCAAAAAGAGGTATCAGCTCACACTTGTCAGAAAAACCATCAGCAAGAAAACTACAAACAATAAATGCTGAAGCTGATGTGGAGAAATGCATACCCTCAACTTCAAGGGGGACGTAACTTGGAAAGGGCCACGAATGAGAACAGAATGGAGGTGCCTTAAAAAGGTAAACATTGAGCTACCATATGATCCAGCAGGCCCACTCCTCGACCTATAATCTAAGAAGAGAGAATTGGAAAGACACAGGCAGGCAAATCTGCATTGCACAGTATTACAATAGCCAAGATATGGAGGCAACCAAAAAGTCCACCAACAGATGGGTGGACAAAGAAGAACTCCTCCATGTACAGATGGAATATTCGCCAGTGAAAAAAATGAAACAATGCCATTTGCAGCACCACAGATGAGTCTAGACGAAATCACACCAACTGTAGTAAGTGAGAAAGTAAAAGACACATATCCTATCATATCACTTTTAGGAGTTACATAAAAATTGATACCAATGAAGATATTTCCACAGAGAAAGGCAATCACAGATTCATTAAAAAACTTATGGTTCACCAAATAGAAAGGGATGAGGATTGGATAATTTACCATATTGGGGTTAACAGAGATATACAAACCATGTGAAATATATAATCACCAAAGACGTACGGAAGACCAGGAGAAGACTACTCAACATTGTGTCATAACCTACATGGGAAAAGGATGCGAGGAAGAATAGATACACGTATATGTGTGAAAGAACCACATTTGCCCACCTAGAACAAACAAACCATTGTAATCAAATTTGCTTGGATAAAAAATAAAAAGTAAATTATAAATATGAACAACAAGTAATGAGACATAAACATAAAGGGCTTTTTCCTGGCACATTCCATTCTAATTTACAACCTAGAACACCACTTCCATTAAGGCTCTGTTTCCCCAGTTACCAAATTTGGTAAAGGAGAAATGATGCCACCTTGTGGCCGTTTCCTGCAAGAGCAGCTTTAAACTCACAGCTAATGGTCACTTAACATTCACAAGGACTCAGGGCTGTAAAGGACACCTGCCCTAAAAAATTGTGCTGAAGTAGGGAATGGACAAAAATTTCAAAACAGGCAAATGTTTCCAGAAGAGAGTATGAATATTAACGTTTTACTCACGCTCTTTTAAAAAAAAGGAAAATGGATAAAAGCTCAACCTCAGGGAGTGTTAGACCCATGAAATCTAATCTACAAAAAGTTTCAACTTACACCAGTCGACTGACCATCAGCAAAAAGTCTACAAACAATAAATGCTAACGGGGTTTTAGAGAACTGTGTACCCTCTCCCTGCTGGTGAGACGTAAAGGGGTAACGGCCAATAATGAGAACAGAAAGGAGCTGTGTTTAAAAGTAAAAATGGAGGTACCATTCAATCCAGCAGGCGCACCACTGGACCTCTCACCGGAGAAGACAAGAATCGAGAAGACACAGGCCGCAAAAGCTTCAGTGCAGCCTTATTCACAATAGCCAAGACAGTGAAGGAATCAAAATGTCCAACAACAGGTGAATAGATAAAGAAGAAGTGGTCCATGTACACAATGGAATATTAGCCATGGAAAACAATGAACCATTGTTCTTTGAGGCACCACAAATGAGTCTGGAGATAATCACGAAACATGAGGTAAGTCCGAAAGCAAAAGACCTATATTCTATGATATCACTTACAGGCGTTATCTAATAACTGACACAAATGAACATATTTCCAAAGAGAAAGACACTCACAGATTTAGAAAACAAACTATGCTCATCTAAAAGGAAAGGTGGGGGGAGTGGATAAATTAAGGTTAGTGTTACTATATGTATACAAACACATATTATATACATATCTCAAAAAGACCTACCATATAGAAGGGAGGTGTGCGGAACCCTCTGTAACATTTTACATGGGAAGGGGATCTGTACTTGAATAGACATATATAATGTACAAATGAACCAGATTGTGTACACCTCGGACAAACAATATTCTAAGCTTTACTCCAATTAAAGAAATTTTTAAAACCAAGAAGAAATAATGAGACATAAACTTATGGGGGTTTCTCCATGCACATTCCAATATAATTTACAACCTAGGAACACGACTTCCAGAAAGGCTCTGCTGCCCTAGTACCCAGATTTGGGAATGGAGGAATGCTGCCTGCTTGAGGCCACTTCCCACAACAGCAGCTTTTAACCCATTACTAAAGGTCACTAAATATGCACCACACTTGCAGTTCGGGAAATGAGACCTGCTCTCTAAAAAAATTCTGGGCTGGAAAATCGACCAAAAAATTTAACAGAGGGCAAGCTTCCAAGAAGACAATTTCAAGAATTATATTGTACTCCCAACTGTTTCCTTTTTTTAGCAGAAAAGAAAACGGCAGAGAAAAATGATGAGTTTTATGAATTTTCAAAGACATGAAAACCCAAAGTACAAAAACCTATCAGCTCACACCAGCCAGAAGGGCCATTAGCATAAATGCTGCAAACAATAAATGCTGAAGCGATTGTGGAGAAATGCGTACCCTCGATTCTAAGGGGGACGTGGTAAGAGCCACTAATGAAAACACAAAGAAGGTGCTTTGATAAGGGTAACACGGTGCTACCAGTCAATCAATCACACCCACTGCTGGGCCTATCACCTGAGAAAATGAGAATCAAAAAGTCACAGGCTTGGTGCTTCCCTGGTGGTGCAGTGGTTGAGAGTCTGCCTGCCAATGCAGGGCACACGGGTTTGAGCCCCGGTCTGGGAAGATCCCACATGCCGCGGAGCAACTGGGCCCGTGAGCCACAACCACTGAGCCTGCGCGCATGGAGCCTGTGCTCGGCAACAAGAGAGGCCGCGATAGTGAGAGACCCACGCACCGCGATGAAGAGTGGCCCCCGCTCGCCTCAACTACAGAAAGCCCTCGCGCACAAACGAAGATCCAACACAGCCAAAAATAAATAAATAAATAAATAAATAAATAAATAAATAAATAAATAAATATTAAGAAAAAAAGTCACAGGCTGGCAATCCTGCACTCCAACAATATTTACCATAGCCAACACTTGGAAGCAATGAAAATGTCCATCAACTGAGGAATGCACAAAGTAGAAGTGGTCCAAGTACACAGTGGAAGATTACTCCAATAAAAAATAAAAATTAAATTTAAAAATCGAACAAAAGTAAAGACACATCAGCTTGTGTGGGTTTGTCCGGGCACACTCCACTCTAATTTATAACCGAGAAACACCACAGGCCGCAAGGGCATTTCCCTAGTTACCAGGGTGGGGAACATAGAATGGCCGCCACCCTCTGGCAGTTACCTGCAAAAACAGCTTTAAGGCCTGTGCTAATGGTCATTTCATAGGAAGAAGTAATGCAGGACCGTAAATGAAACATGCCCTCAATATGTCTTGAGGGAGGTAATGGCCAAAACATTTCAAAATGTGACACATACTTTAAGAGAACACTTTGAAGAACTAAGGGGTAAGCACAGCTTGAAAAATAAAAAGGATATGCCTTAAAGCTCAGTTTCAACGGATTATGAGGCACATGCGAATTCAACCAAAAAGAGGTATCAGCTCACACTTGTCAGAAAAACCATCAGCAAGAAAACTACAAACAATAAATGCTGAAGCTGATGTGGAGAAATGCATACCCTCAACTTCAAGGGGGACGTAACTTGGAAAGGGCCACGAATGAGAACAGAATGGAGGTGCCTTAAAAAGGTAAACATTGAGCTACCATATGATCCAGCAGGCCCACTCCTCGACCTATAATCTAAGAAGAGAGAATTGGAAAGACACAGGCAGGCAAATCTGCATTGCACAGTATTACAATAGCCAAGATATGGAGGTAACCAAAAAGTCCACCAACAGATGGGTGGACAAAGAAGAACTCCTCCATGTATAGATGGAATATTCGCCAGTGAAAAAAATGAAACAATGCCATTTGCAGCACCATAGATGAGTCTAGACGAAATCACACCACCTGTAGTAAGTGAGAAAGTAAAAGACACATATCCTATCATATCACTTTTAGGAGTTACATAAAAATTGATACCAATGAAGATATTTCCACAGAGAAAGGCAATCACAGATTCATTAAAAAACTTATGGTTCACCAAATAGAAAGGGATGAGGATTGGATAATTTACCATATTGGGGTTAACAGAGATATACAAACCATGTGAAATATATAATCACCAAAGACGTACGGAAGACCAGGAGAAGACTACTCAACATTGTGTCATAACCTACATGGGAAAAGGATGCGAGGAAGAATAGATACACGTATATGTGTGAAAGAACCACATTTGCCCACCTAGAACAAACAAACCATTGTAATCAAATTTGCTTGGATAAAAAATAAAAAGTAAATTATAAATATGAACAACAAGTAATGAGACATAAACATAAAGGCCTTTTTCCTGGCACATTCCATTCTAATTTACAACCTAGAACACCACTTCCATTAAGGCTCTGTTTCCCCAGTTACCAAATTTGGTAAAGGAGAAATGATGCCACCTTGTGGCCGTTTCCTGCAAGAGCAGCTTTAAACTCACAGCTAAGGGTCACTTAACATTCACAAGGACTCAGGGCTGTAAAGGACACCTGCCCTAAAAAATTGTGCTGAAGTAGGGAATGGACAAAAATTTCAAAACAGGCAAATGTTTCCAGAAGAGAGTATGAATATTAACGTTTTACTCACGCTCTTTTAAAAAAAAGGAAAATGGATAAAAGCTCAACCTCAGGGAGTGTTAGACCCATGAAATCTAATCTACAAAAAGTTTCAACTTACACCAGTCGACTGACCATCAGCAAAAAGTCTACAAACAATAAATGCTGACGGGGTTTTAGAGAACTGTGTACCCTCTCCCTGCTGGTGAGACGTAAAGGGGTAACGGCCAATAATGAGAACAGAAAGGAGCTGTGTTTAAAAGTAAAAATGGAGGTACCATTCAATCCAGCAGGCGCACCATTGGACCTCTCACCGGAGAAGACAAGAATCGAGAAGACACAGGCCGCAAAAGCTTCAGTGCAGCCTTATTCACAATAGCCAAGACAGTGAAGGAATCAAAATGTCCAACAACAGGTGAATAGATAAAGAAGAAGTGGTCCATGTACACAATGGAATATTAGCCATGGAAAACAATGAACCATTGTTCTTTGAGGCACCACAAATGAGTCTGGAGATAATCACGAAACATGAGGTAAGTCCGAAAGCAAAAGACCTATATTCTATGATATCACTTACAGGCGTTATCTAATAACTGACACAAATGAACATATTTCCAAAGAGAAAGACACTCACAGATTTAGAAAACAAACTATGCTCATCTAAAAGGAAAGGTGGGGGGAGTGGATAAATTAAGGTTAGTGTTACTATATGTATACAAACACATATTATATACATATCTCAAAAAGACCTACCATATAGAAGGGAGGTGTGCGGAACCCTCTGTAACATTTTACATGGGAAGGGGATCTGTACTTGAATAGACATATATAATGTACAAATGAACCAGATTGTGTACACCTCGGACAAACAATATTCTAAGCTTTACTCCAATTAAAGAAATTTTTAAAACCAAGAAGAAATAATGAGACATAAACTTATGGGGGTTTCTCCATGCACATTCCAATATAATTTACAACCTAGGAACACGACTTCCAGAAAGGCTCTGCTGCCCTAGTACCCAGATTTGGGAATGGAGGAATGCTGCCTGCTTGAGGCCACTTCCCACAACAGCAGCTTTTAACCCATTACTAAAGGTCACTAAATATGCACCACACTTGCAGTTCGGGAAATGAGACCTGCTCTCTAAAAAAATTCTGGGCTGGAAAATCGACCAAAAAATTTAACAGAGGGCAAGCTTCCAAGAAGACAATTTCAAGAATTATATTGTACTCCCAACTGTTTCCTTTTTTTAGCAGAAAAGAAAACGGCAGAGAAAAATGATGAGTTTTATGAATTTTCAAAGACATGAAAACCCAAAGTACAAAAACCTATCAGCTCACACCAGCCAGAAGGGCCATTAGCATAAATGCTGCAAACAATAAATGCTGAAGCGATTGTGGAGAAATGCGTACCCTCGATTCTAAGGGGGACGTGGTAAGAGCCACTAATGAAAACACAAAGAAGGTGCTTTGATAAGGGTAACACGGTGCTACCAGTCAATCAATCACACCCACTGCTGGGCCTATCACCTGAGAAAATGAGAATCAAAAAGTCACAGGCTTGGTGCTTCCCTGGTGGTGCAGTGGTTGAGAGTCTGCCTGCCAATGCAGGGCACACGGGTTTGAGCCCCGGTCTGGGAAGATCCCACATGCCGCGGAGCAACTGGGCCCGTGAGCCACAAACACTGAGCCTGCGCGCATGGAGCCTGTGCTCGGCAACAAGAGAGGCCGCGATAGTGAGAGACCCACGCACCGCGATGAAGAGTGGCCCCCGCTCGCCTCAACTACAGAAAGCCCTCGCGCACAAACGAAGATCCAACACAGCCAAAAATAAATAAATAAATAAATAAATAAATAAATAAATAAATAAATATTAAGAAAAAAAGTCACAGGCTGGCAATCCTGCACTCCAACAATATTTACCATAGCCAACACTTGGAAGCAATGAAAATGTCCATCAACTGAGGAATGCACAAAGTAGAAGTGGTCCAAGTACACAGTGGAAGATTACTCCAATAAAAAATAAAAATTAAATTTAAAAATCGAACAAAAGTAAAGACACATCAGCTTGTGTGGGTTTGTCCGGGCACACTCCACTCTAATTTATAACCGAGAAACACCACAGGCCGCAAGAGCATTTCCCTAGTTACCAGGGTGGGGAACATAGAATGGCCGCCACCCTCTGGCAGTTACCTGCAAAAACAGCTTTAAGGCCTGTGCTAATGGTCATTTCATAGGAAGAAGTAATGCAGGACCGTAAATGAAACATGCCCTCAATATGTCTTGAGGGAGGTAATGGCCAAAACATTTCAAAATGTGACACATACTTTAAGAGAACACTTTGAAGAACTAAGGGGTAAGCACAGCTTGAAAAATAAAAAGGATATGCCTTAAAGCTCAGTTTCAACGGATTATGAGGCACATGCGAATTCAACCAAAAAGAGGTATCAGCTCACACTTGTCAGAAAAACCATCAGCAAGAAAACTACAAACAATAAATGCTGAAGCTGATGTGGAGAAATGCATACCCTCAACTTCAAGGGGGACGTAACTTGGAAAGGGCCACGAATGAGAACAGAATGGAGGTGCCTTAAAAAGGTAAACATTGAGCTACCATATGATCCAGCAGGCCCACTCCTCGACCTATAATCTAAGAAGAGAGAATTGGAAAGACACAGGCAGGCAAATCTGCATTGCACAGTATTACAATAGCCAAGATATGGAGGTAACCAAAAAGTCCACCAACAGATGGGTGGACAAAGAAGAACTCCTCCATGTATAGATGGAATATTCGCCAGTGAAAAAAATGAAACAATGCCATTTGCAGCACCATAGATGAGTCTAGACGAAATCACACCACCTGTAGTAAGTGAGAAAGTAAAAGACACATATCCTATCATATCACTTTTAGGAGTTACATAAAAATTGATACCAATGAAGATATTTCCACAGAGAAAGGCAATCACAGATTCATTAAAAAACTTATGGTTCACCAAATAGAAAGGGATGAGGATTGGATAATTTACCATATTGGGGTTAACAGAGATATACAAACCATGTGAAATATATAATCACCAAAGACGTACGGAAGACCAGGAGAAGACTACTCAACATTGTGTCATAACCTACATGGGAAAAGGATGCGAGGAAGAATAGATACACGTATATGTGTGAAAGAACCACATTTGCCCACCTAGAACAAACAAACCATTGTAATCAAATTTGCTTGGATAAAAAATAAAAAGTAAATTATAAATATGAACAACAAGTAATGAGACATAAACATAAAGGCCTTTTTCCTGGCACATTCCATTCTAATTTACAACCTAGAACACCACTTCCATTAAGGCTCTGTTTCCCCAGTTACCAAATTTGGTAAAGGAGAAATGATGCCACCTTGTGGCCGTTTCCTGCAAGAGCAGCTTTAAACTCACAGCTAAGGGTCACTTAACATTCACAAGGACTCAGGGCTGTAAAGGACACCTGCCCTAAAAAATTGTGCTGAAGTAGGGAATGGACAAAAATTTCAAAACAGGCAAATGTTTCCAGAAGAGAGTATGAATATTAACGTTTTACTCACGCTCTTTTAAAAAAAAGGAAAATGGATAAAAGCTCAACCTCAGGGAGTGTTAGACCCATGAAATCTAATCTACAAAAAGTTTCAACTTACACCAGTCGACTGACCATCAGCAAAAAGTCTACAAACAATAAATGCTGACGGGGTTTTAGAGAACTGTGTACCCTCTCCCTGCTGGTGAGACGTAAAGGGGTAACGGCCAATAATGAGAACAGAAAGGAGCTGTGTTTAAAAGTAAAAATGGAGGTACCATTCAATCCAGCAGGCGCACCATTGGACCTCTCACCGGAGAAGACAAGAATCGAGAAGACACAGGCCGCAAAAGCTTCAGTGCAGCCTTATTCACAATAGCCAAGACAGTGAAGGAATCAAAATGTCCAACAACAGGTGAATAGATAAAGAAGAAGTGGTCCATGTACACAATGGAATATTAGCCATGGAAAACAATGAACCATTGTTCTTTGAGGCACCACAAATGAGTCTGGAGATAATCACGAAACATGAGGTAAGTCCGAAAGCAAAAGACCTATATTCTATGATATCACTTACAGGCGTTATCTAATAACTGACACAAATGAACATATTTCCAAAGAGAAAGACACTCACAGATTTAGAAAACAAACTATGCTCATCTAAAAGGAAAGGTGGGGGGAGTGGATAAATTAAGGTTAGTGTTACTATATGTATACAAACACATATTATATACATATCTCAAAAAGACCTACCATATAGAAGGGAGGTGTGCGGAACCCTCTGTAACATTTTACATGGGAAGGGGATCTGTACTTGAATAGACATATATAATGTACAAATGAACCAGATTGTGTACACCTCGGACAAACAATATTCTAAGCTTTACTCCAATTAAAGAAATTTTTAAAACCAAGAAGAAATAATGAGACATAAACTTATGGGGGTTTCTCCATGCACATTCCAATATAATTTACAACCTAGGAACACGACTTCCAGAAAGGCTCTGCTGCCCTAGTACCCAGATTTGGGAATGGAGGAATGCTGCCTGCTTGAGGCCACTTCCCACAACAGCAGCTTTTAACCCATTACTAAAGGTCACTAAATATGCACCACACTTGCAGTTCGGGAAATGAGACCTGCTCTCTAAAAAAATTCTGGGCTGGAAAATCGACCAAAAAATTTAACAGAGGGCAAGCTTCCAAGAAGACAATTTCAAGAATTATATTGTACTCCCAACTGTTTCCTTTTTTTAGCAGAAAAGAAAACGGCAGAGAAAAATGATGAGTTTTATGAATTTTCAAAGACATGAAAACCCAAAGTACAAAAACCTATCAGCTCACACCAGCCAGAAGGGCCATTAGCATAAATGCTGAAAACAATAAATGCTGAAGCGATTGTGGAGAAATGCGTACCCTCGATTCTAAGGGGGACGTGGTAAGAGCCACTAATGAAAACACAAAGAAGGTGCTTTGATAAGGGTAACACGGTGCTACCAGTCAATCAATCACACCCACTGCTGGGCCTATCACCTGAGAAAATGAGAATCAAAAAGTCACAGGCTTGGTGCTTCCCTGGTGGTGCAGTGGTTGAGAGTCTGCCTGCCAATGCAGGGCACACGGGTTTGAGCCCCGGTCTGGGAAGATCCCACATGCCGCGGAGCAACTGGGCCCGTAAGCCACAACCACTGAGCCTGCGCGCATGGAGCCTGTGCTCGGCAACAAGAGAGGCCGCGATAGTGAGAGACCCACGCACCGCGATGAAGAGTGGCCCCCACTCGCCTCAACTACAGAAAGCCCTCGCGCACAAACGAAGATCCAACACAGCCAAAAATAAATAAATAAATAAATAAATAAATAAATAAATAAATAAATATTAAAAAAAAAAGTCACAGGCTGGCAATCCTGCACTCCAACAATATTTACCATAGCCAACACTTGGAAGCAATGAAAATGTCCATCAACTGAGGAATGCACAAAGTAGAAGTGGTCCAAGTACACAGTGGAAGATTACTCCAATAAAAAATAAAAATTAAATTTAAAAATCGAACAAAAGTAAAGACACATCAGCTTGTGTGGGTTTGTCCGGGCACACTCCACTCTAATTTATAACCGAGAAACACCACAGGCCGCAAGGGCATTTCCCTAGTTACCAGGGTGGGAACATAGAAAGGCTGCCACCCTCTGGCAGTTACCTGCAAAAACAGCTTTAAGGCCTGTGCTAATGGTCATTTCATAGGAAGAAGTAATGCAGGACCGTAAATGAAACATGCCCTCAATATGTCTTGAGGGAGGTAATGGCCAAAACATTTCAAAATGTGACACATACTTTAAGAGAACACTTTGAAGAACTAAGGGGTAAGCACAGCTTGAAAAATAAAAAGGATATGCCTTAAAGCTCAGTTTCAACGGATTATGAGGCACATGCGAATTCAACCAAAAAGAGGTATCAGCTCACACTTGTCAGAAAAACCATCAGCAAGAAAACTACAAACAATAAATGCTGAAGCTGATGTGGAGAAATGCATACCCTCAACTTCAAGGGGGACGTAACTTGGAAAGGGCCACGAATGAGAACAGAATGGAGGTGCCTTAAAAAGGTAAAGATTGAGCTACCATATGATCCAGCAGGCCCACTCCTCGACCTATAATCTAAGAAGAGAGAATTGGAAAGACACAGGCAGGCAAATCTGCATTGCACAGTATTACAATAGCCAAGATATGGAGGTAACCAAAAAGTCCACCAACAGATGGGTGGACAAAGAAGAACTCCTCCATGTATAGATGGAATATTCGCCAGTGAAAAAAATGAAACAATGCCATTTGCAGCACCATAGATGAGTCTAGACGAAATCACACCACCTGTAGTAAGTGAGAAAGTAAAAGACACATATCCTATCATATCACTTTTAGGAGTTACATAAAAATTGATACCAATGAAGATATTTCCACAGAGAAAGGCAATCACAGATTCATTAAAAAACTTATGGTTCACCAAATAGAAAGGGATGAGGATTGGATAATTTACCATATTGGGGTTAACAGAGATATACAAACCATGTGAAATATATAATCACCAAAGACGTACGGAAGACCAGGAGAAGACTACTCAACATTGTGTCATAACCTACATGGGAAAAGGATGCGAGGAAGAATAGATACACGTATATGTGTGAAAGAACCACATTTGCCCACCTAGAACAAACAAACCATTGTAATCAAATTTGCTTGGATAAAAAATAAAAAGTAAATTATAAATATGAACAACAAGTAATGAGACATAAACATAAAGGGCTTTTTCCTGGCACATTACATTCTAATTTACAACCTAGAACACCACTTCCATTAAGGCTCTGTTTCCCCAGTTACCAAATTTGGTAAAGGAGAAATGATGCCACCTTGTGGCCGTTTCCTGCAAGAGCAGCTTTAAACTCACAGCTAAGGGTCACTTAACATTCACAAGGACTCAGGGCTGTAAAGGACACCTGCCCTAAAAAATTGTGCTGAAGTAGGGAATGGACAAAAATTTCAAAACAGGCAAATGTTTCCAGAAGAGAGTATGAATATTAACGTTTTACTCACGCTCTTTTAAAAAAAAGGAAAATGGATAAAAGCTCAACCTCAGGGAGTGTTAGACCCATGAAATCTAATCTACAAAAAGTTTCAACTTACACCAGTCGACTGACCATCAGCAAAAAGTCTACAAACAATAAATGCTGACGGGGTTTTAGAGAACTGTGTACCCTCTCCCTGCTGGTGAGACGTAAAGGGGTAACAGCCAATAATGAGAACAGAAAGGAGCTGTGTTTAAAAGTAAAAATGGAGGTACCATTCAATCCAGCAGGCGCACCATTGGACCTCTCACCGGAGAAGACAAGAATCGAGAAGACACAGGCCGCAAAAGCTTCAGTGCAGCCTTATTCACAATAGCCAAGACAGTGAAGGAATCAAAATGTCCAACAACAGGTGAATAGATAAAAAAGAAGTGGTCCATGTACACAATGGAATATTAGCCATGGAAAACAATGAACCATTGTTCTTTGAGGCACCACAAATGAGTCTGGAGATAATCACGAAACATGAGGTAAGTCCGAAAGCAAAAGACCTATATTCTATGATATCACTTACAGGCGTTATCTAATAACTGACACAAATGAACATATTTCCAAAGAGAAAGACACTCACAGATTTAGAAAACAAACTATGCTCATCTAAAAGGAAAGGTGGGGGGAGTGGATAAATTAAGGTTAGTGTTACTATATGTATACAAACACATATTATATACATATCTCAAAAAGACCTACCATATAGAAGGGAGGTGTGCGGAACCCTCTGTAACATTTTACATGGGAAGGGGATCTGTACTTGAATAGACATATATAATGTACAAATGAACCAGATTGTGTACACCTCGGACAAACAATATTCTAAGCTTTACTCCAATTAAAAAAATTTTTAAAACCAAGAAGAAATAATGAGACATAAACTTATGGGGGTTTCTCCATGCACATTCCAATATAATTTACAACCTAGGAACACGACTTCCAGAAAGGCTCTGCTGCCCTAGTACCCAGATTTGGGAATGGAGGAATGCTGCCTGCTTGAGGCCACTTCCCACAACAGCAGCTTTTAACCCATTACTAAAGGTCACTAAATATGCACCACACTTGCAGTTCGGGAAATGAGACCTGCTCTCTAAAAAAATTCTGGGCTGGAAAATCGACCAAAAAATTTAACAGAGGGCAAGCTTCCAAGAAGACAATTTCAAGAATTATATTGTACTCCCAACTGTTTCCTTTTTTTAGCAGAAAAGAAAACGGCAGAGAAAAATGATGAGTTTTATGAATTTTCAAAGACATGAAAACCCAAAGTACAAAAACCTATCAGCTCACACCAGCCAGAAAGGCCATTAGCATAAATGCTGCAAACAATAAATGCTGAAGCGATTGTGGAGAAATGCGTACCCTCGATTCTAAGGGGGACGTGGTAAGAGCCACTAATGAAAACACAAAGAAGGTGCTTTGATAAGGGTAACACGGTGCTACCAGTCAATCAATCACACCCACTGCTGGGCCTATCACCTGAGAAAATGAGAATCAAAAAGTCACAGGCTTGGGGCTTCCCTGGTGGTGCAGTGGTTGAGAGTCTGCCTGCCAATGCAGGGCACACGGGTTCGAGCCCCGGTCTGGGAAGATCCCACATGCCGCGGAGCAACTGGGCCCGTGAGCCACAACCACTGAGCCTGCGCGCATGGAGCCTGTGCTCGGCAACAAGAGAGGCCGCGATAGTGAGAGACCCACGCACCGTGATGAAGAGTGGCCCCCGCTCGCCTCAACTACAGAAAGCCCTCGCGCACAAACGAAGATCCAACACAGCCAAAAATAAATAAATAAATAAATAAATAAATAAATAAATAAATAAATAAATATTAAAAAAAAAGTCACAGGCTGGCAATCCTGCACTCCAACAATATTTACCATAGCCAACACTTGGAAGCAATGAAAATGTCCATCAACTGAGGAATGCACAAAGTAGAAGTGGTCCAAGTACACAGTGGAAGATTACTCCAATGAAAAATAAAAATTAAATTTAAAAATCGAACAAAAGTAAAGACACATCAGCTTGTGTGGGTTTGTCCGGGCACACTCCACTCTAATTTATAACCGAGAAACACCACAGGCCGCAAGGGCATTTCCCTAGTTACCAGGGTGGGGAACATAGAAAGGCTGCCACCCTCTGGCAGTTACCTGCAAAAACAGCTTTAAGGCCTGTGCTAATGGTCATTTCATAGGAAGAAGTAATGCAGGACCGTAAATGAAACATGCCCTCAATATGTCTTGAGGGAGGTAATGGCCAAAACATTTCAAAATGTGACACATACTTTAAGAGAACACTTTGAAGAACTAAGGGGTAATCACAGCTTGAAAAATAAAAAGGATATGCCTTAAAGCTCAGTTTCAACGGATTATGAGGCACATGCGAATTCAACCAAAAAGAGGTATCAGCTCACACTTGTCAGAAAAACCATCAGCAAGAAAACTACAAACAATAAATGCTGAAGCTGATGTGGAGAAATGCATACCCTCAACTTCAAGGGGGACGTAACTTGGAAAGGGCCACGAATGAGAACAGAATGGAGGTGCCTTAAAAAGGTAAACATTGAGCTACCATATGATCCAGCAGGCCCACTCCTCGACCTATAATCTAAGAAGAGAGAATTGGAAAGACACAGGCAGGCAAATCTGCATTGCACAGTATTACAATAGCCAAGATATGGAGGTAACCAAAAAGTCCACCAACAGATGGGTGGACAAAGAAGAACTCCTCCATGTATAGATGGAATATTCGCCAGTGAAAAAAATGAAACAATGCCATTTGCAGCACCATAGATGAGTCTAGACGAAATCACACCACCTGTAGTAAGTGAGAAAGTAAAAGACACATATCCTATCATATCACTTTTAGGAGTTACATAAAAATTGATACCAATGAAGATATTTCCACAGAGAAAGGCAATCACAGATTCATTAAAAAACTTATGGTTCACCAAATAGAAAGGGATGAGGATTGGATAATTTACCATATTGGGGTTAACAGAGATATACAAACCATGTGAAATATATAATCACCAAAGACGTACGGAAGACCAGGAGAAGACTACTCAACATTGTGTCATAACCTACATGGGAAAAGGATGCGAGGAAGAATAGATACACGTATATGTGTGAAAGAACCACATTTGCCCACCTAGAACAAACAAACCATTGTAATCAAATTTGCTTGGATAAAAAATAAAAAGTAAATTATAAATATGAACAACAAGTAATGAGACATAAACATAAAGGGCTTTTTCCTGGCACATTCCATTCTAATTTACAACCTAGAACACCACTTCCATTAAGGCTCTGTTTCCCCAGTTACCAAATTTGGTAAAGGAGAAATGATGCCACCTTGTGGCCGTTTCCTGCAAGAGCAGCTTTAAACTCACAGCTAAGGGTCACTTAACATTCACAAGGACTCAGGGCTGTAAAGGACACCTGCCCTAAAAAATTGTGCTGAAGTAGGGAATGGACAAAAATTTCAAAACAGGCAAATGTTTCCAGAAGAGAGTATGAATATTAACGTTTTACTCACGCTCTTTTAAAAAAAAGGAAAATGGATAAAAGCTCAACCTCAGGGAGTGTTAGACCCATGCAATCTAATCTACAAAAAGTTTCAACTTACACCAGTCGACTGACCATCAGCAAAAAGTCTACAAACAATAAATGCTGACGGGGTTTTAGAGAACTGTGTACCCTCTCCCTGCTGGTGAGACGTAAAGGGGTAACGGCCAATAATGAGAACAGAAAGGAGCTGTGTTTAAAAGTAAAAATGGAGGTACCATTCAATCCAGCAGGCGCACCATTGGACCTCTCACCGGAGAAGACAAGAATCGAGAAGACACAGGCCGCAAAAGCTTCAGTGCAGCCTTATTCACAATAGCCAAGACAGTGAAGGAATCAAAATGTCCAACAACAGGTGAATAGATAAAGAAGAAGTGGTCCATGTACACAATGGAATATTAGCCATGGAAAACAATGAACCATTGTTCTTTGAGGCACCACAAATGAGTCTGGAGATAATCACGAAACATGAGGTAAGTCCGAAAGCAAAAGACCTATATTCTATGATATCACTTACAGGCGTTATCTAATAACTGACACAAATGAACATATTACCAAAGAGAAAGACACTCACAGATTTAGAAAACAAACTATGCTCATCTAAAAGGAAAGGTGGGGGGAGTGGATAAATTAAGGTTAGTGTTACTATATGTATACAAACACATATTATATACATATCTCAAAAAGACCTACCATATAGAAGGGAGGTGTGCGGAACCCTCTGTAACATTTTACATGGGAAGGGGATCTGTACTTGAATAGACATATATAATGTACAAATGAACCAGATTGTGTACACCTCGGACAAACAATATTCTAAGCTTTACTCCAATTAAAAAAATTTTTAAAACCAAGAAGAAATAATGAGACATAAACTTATGGGGGTTTCTCCATGCACATTCCAATATAATTTACAACCTAGGAACACGACTTCCAGAAAGGCTCTGCTGCCCTAGTACCCAGATTTGGGAATGGAGGAATGCTGCCTGCTTGAGGCCACTTCCCACAACAGCAGCTTTTAACCCATTACTAAAGGTCACTAAATATGCACCACACTTGCAGTTCGGGAAATGAGACCTGCTCTCTAAAAAAATTCTGGGCTGGAAAATCGACCAAAAAATTTAACAGAGGGCAAGCTTCCAAGAAGACAATTTCAAGAATTATATTGTACTCCCAACTGTTTCCTTTTTTTAGCAGAAAAGAAAACGGCAGAGAAAAATGATGAGTTTTATGAATTTTCAAAGACATGAAAACCCAAAGTACAAAAACCTATCAGCTCACACCAGCCAGAAAGGCCATTAGCATAAATGCTGCAAACAATAAATGCTGAAGCGATTGTGGAGAAATGCGTACCCTCGATTCTAAGGGGGACGTGGTAAGAGCCACTAATGAAAACACAAAGAAGGTGCTTTGATAAGGGTAACACGGTGCTACCAGTCAATCAATCACACCCACTGCTGGGCCTATCACCTGAGAAAATGAGAATCAAAAAGTCACAGGCTTGGGGCTTCCCTGGTGGTGCAGTGGTTGAGAGTCTGCCTGCCAATGCAGGGCACACGGGTTCGAGCCCCGGTCTGGGAAGATCCCACATGCCGCGGAGCAACTGGGCCCGTGAGCCACAACCACTGAGCCTGCGCGCATGGAGCCTGTGCTCGGCAACAAGAGAGGCCGCGATAGTGAGAGACCCACGCACCGTGATGAAGAGTGGCCCCCGCTCGCCTCAACTACAGAAAGCCCTCGCGCACAAACGAAGATCCAACACAGCCAAAAATAAATAAATAAATAAATAAATAAATAAATAAATAAATAAATATTTAAAAAAAAATCACAGGCTGGCAATCCTGCACTCCAACAATATTTACCATAGCCAACACTTGGAAGCAATGAAAATGTCCATCAACTGAGGAATGCACAAAGTAGAAGTGGTCCAAGTACACAGTGGAAGATTACTCCAATAAAAAATAAAAATTAAATTTAAAAATCGAACAAAAGTAAAGACACATCAGCTTGTGTGGGTTTGTCCGGGCACACTCCACTCTAATTTATAACCGAGAAACACCACAGGCCGCAAGGGCATTTCCCTAGTTACCAGGGTGGGAACATAGAAAGGCTGCCACCCTCTGGCAGTTACCTGCAAAAACAGCTTTAAGGCCTGTGCTAATGGTCATTTCATAGGAAGAAGTAATGCAGGACCGTAAATGAAACATGCCCTCAATATGTCTTGAGGGAGGTAATGGCCAAAACATTTCAAAATGTGACACATACTTTAAGAGAACACTTTGAAGAACTAAGGGGTAAGCACAGCTTGAAAAATAAAAAGGATATGCCTTAAAGCTCAGTTTCAACGGATTATGAGGCACATGCGAATTCAACCAAAAAGAGGTATCAGCTCACACTTGTCAGAAAAACCATCAGCAAGAAAACTACAAACAATAAATGCTGAAGCTGATGTGGAGAAATGCATACCCTCAACTTCAAGGGGGACGTAACTTGGAAAGGGCCACGAATGAGAACAGAATGGAGGTGCCTTAAAAAGGTAAAGATTGAGCTACCATATGATCCAGCAGGCCCACTCCTCGACCTATAATCTAAGAAGAGAGAATTGGAAAGACACAGGCAGGCAAATCTGCATTGCACAGTATTACAATAGCCAAGATATGGAGGTAACCAAAAAGTCCACCAACAGATGGGTGGACAAAGAAGAACTCCTCCATGTATAGATGGAATATTCGCCAGTGAAAAAAATGAAACAATGCCATTTGCAGCACCATAGATGAGTCTAGACGAAATCACACCACCTGTAGTAAGTGAGAAAGTAAAAGACACATATCCTATCATATCACTTTTAGGAGTTACATAAAAATTGATACCAATGAAGATATTTCCACAGAGAAAGGCAATCACAGATTCATTAAAAAACTTATGGTTCACCAAATAGAAAGGGATGAGGATTGGATAATTTACCATATTGGGGTTAACAGAGATATACAAACCATGTGAAATATATAATCACCAAAGACGTACGGAAGACCAGGAGAAGACTACTCAACATTGTGTCATAACCTACATGGGAAAAGGATGCGAGGAAGAATAGATACACGTATATGTGTGAAAGAACCACATTTGCCCACCTAGAACAAACAAACCATTGTAATCAAATTTGCTTGGATAAAAAATAAAAAGTAAATTATAAATATGAACAACAAGTAATGAGACATAAACATAAAGGGCTTTTTCCTGGCACATTACATTCTAATTTACAACCTAGAACACCACTTCCATTAAGGCTCTGTTTCCCCAGTTACCAAATTTGGTAAAGGAGAAATGATGCCACCTTGTGGCCGTTTCCTGCAAGAGCAGCTTTAAACTCACAGCTAAGGGTCACTTAACATTCACAAGGACTCAGGGCTGTAAAGGACACCTGCCCTAAAAAATTGTGCTGAAGTAGGGAATGGACAAAAATTTCAAAACAGGCAAATGTTTCCAGAAGAGAGTATGAATATTAACGTTTTACTCACGCTCTTTTAAAAAAAAGGAAAATGGATAAAAGCTCAACCTCAGGGAGTGTTAGACCCATGAAATCTAATCTACAAAAAGTTTCAACTTACACCAGTCGACTGACCATCAGCAAAAAGTCTACAAACAATAAATGCTGACGGGGTTTTAGAGAACTGTGTACCCTCTCCCTGCTGGTGAGACGTAAAGGGGTAACAGCCAATAATGAGAACAGAAAGGAGCTGTGTTTAAAAGTAAAAATGGAGGTACCATTCAATCCAGCAGGCGCACCATTGGACCTCTCACCGGAGAAGACAAGAATCGAGAAGACACAGGCCGCAAAAGCTTCAGTGCAGCCTTATTCACAATAGCCAAGACAGTGAAGGAATCAAAATGTCCAACAACAGGTGAATAGATAAAGAAGAAGTGGTCCATGTACACAATGGAATATTAGCCATGGAAAACAATGAACCATTGTTCTTTGAGGCACCACAAATGAGTCTGGAGATAATCACGAAACATGAGGTAAGTCCGAAAGCAAAAGACCTATATTCTATGATATCACTTACAGGCGTTATCTAATAACTGACACAAATGAACATATTTCCAAAGAGAAAGACACTCACAGATTTAGAAAACAAACTATGCTCATCTAAAAGGAAAGGTGGGGGGAGTGGATAAATTAAGGTTAGTGTTACTATATGTATACAAACACATATTATATACATATCTCAAAAAGACCTACCATATAGAAGGGAGGTGTGCGGAACCCTCTGTAACATTTTACATGGGAAGGGGATCTGTACTTGAATAGACATATATAATGTACAAATGAACCAGATTGTGTACACCTCGGACAAACAATATTCTAAGCTTTACTCCAATTAAAAAAATTTTTAAAACCAAGAAGAAATAATGAGACATAAACTTATGGGGGTTTCTCCATGCACATTCCAATATAATTTACAACCTAGGAACACGACTTCCAGAAAGGCTCTGCTGCCCTAGTACCCAGATTTGGGAATGGAGGAATGCTGCCTGCTTGAGGCCACTTCCCACAACAGCAGCTTTTAACCCATTACTAAAGGTCACTAAATATGCACCACACTTGCAGTTCGGGAAATGAGACCTGCTCTCTAAAAAAATTCTGGGCTGGAAAATCGACCAAAAAATTTAACAGAGGGCAAGCTTCCAAGAAGACAATTTCAAGAATTATATTGTACTCCCAACTGTTTCCTTTTTTTAGCAGAAAAGAAAACGGCAGAGAAAAATGATGAGTTTTATGAATTTTCAAAGACATGAAAACCCAAAGTACAAAAACCTATCAGCTCACACCAGCCAGAAAGGCCATTAGCATAAATGCTGCAAACAATAAATGCTGAAGCGATTGTGGAGAAATGCGTACCCTCGATTCTAAGGGGGACGTGGTAAGAGCCACTAATGAAAACACAAAGAAGGTGCTTTGATAAGGGTAACACGGTGCTACCAGTCAATCAATCACACCCACTGCTGGGCCTATCACCTGAGAAAATGAGAATCAAAAAGTCACAGGCTTGGGGCTTCCCTGGTGGTGCAGTGGTTGAGAGTCTGCCTGCCAATGCAGGGCACACGGGTTCGAGCCCCGGTCTGGGAAGATCCCACATGCCGCGGAGCAACTGGGCCCGTGAGCCACAACCACTGAGCCTGCGCGCATGGAGCCTGTGCTCGGCAACAAGAGAGGCCGCGATAGTGAGAGACCCACGCACCGTGATGAAGAGTGGCCCCCGCTCGCCTCAACTACAGAAAGCCCTCGCGCACAAACGAAGATCCAACACAGCCAAAAATAAATAAATAAATAAATAAATAAATAAATAAATAAATAAATAAATATTAAAAAAAAAGTCACAGGCTGGCAATCCTGCACTCCAACAATATTTACCATAGCCAACACTTGGAAGCAATGAAAATGTCCATCAACTGAGGAATGCACAAAGTAGAAGTGGTCCAAGTACACAGTGGAAGATTACTCCAATGAAAAATAAAAATTAAATTTAAAAATCGAACAAAAGTAAAGACACATCAGCTTGTGTGGGTTTGTCCGGGCACACTCCACTCTAATTTATAACCGAGAAACACCACAGGCCGCAAGGGCATTTCCCTAGTTACCAGGGTGGGGAACATAGAAAGGCTGCCACCCTCTGGCAGTTACCTGCAAAAACAGCTTTAAGGCCTGTGCTAATGGTCATTTCATAGGAAGAAGTAATGCAGGACCGTAAATGAAACATGCCCTCAATATGTCTTGAGGGAGGTAATGGCCAAAACATTTCAAAATGTGACACATACTTTAAGAGAACACTTTGAAGAACTAAGGGGTAATCACAGCTTGAAAAATAAAAAGGATATGCCTTAAAGCTCAGTTTCAACGGATTATGAGGCACATGCGAATTCAACCAAAAAGAGGTATCAGCTCACACTTGTCAGAAAAACCATCAGCAAGAAAACTACAAACAATAAATGCTGAAGCTGATGTGGAGAAATGCATACCCTCAACTTCAAGGGGGACGTAACTTGGAAAGGGCCACGAATGAGAACAGAATGGAGGTGCCTTAAAAAGGTAAACATTGAGCTACCATATGATCCAGCAGGCCCACTCCTCGACCTATAATCTAAGAAGAGAGAATTGGAAAGACACAGGCAGGCAAATCTGCATTGCACAGTATTACAATAGCCAAGATATGGAGGTAACCAAAAAGTCCACCAACAGATGGGTGGACAAAGAAGAACTCCTCCATGTATAGATGGAATATTCGCCAGTGAAAAAAATGAAACAATGCCATTTGCAGCACCATAGATGAGTCTAGACGAAATCACACCACCTGTAGTAAGTGAGAAAGTAAAAGACACATATCCTATCATATCACTTTTAGGAGTTACATAAAAATTGATACCAATGAAGATATTTCCACAGAGAAAGGCAATCACAGATTCATTAAAAAACTTATGGTTCACCAAATAGAAAGGGATGAGGATTGGATAATTTACCATATTGGGGTTAACAGAGATATACAAACCATGTGAAATATATAATCACCAAAGACGTACGGAAGACCAGGAGAAGACTACTCAACATTGTGTCATAACCTACATGGGAAAAGGATGCGAGGAAGAATAGATACACGTATATGTGTGAAAGAACCACATTTGCCCACCTAGAACAAACAAACCATTGTAATCAAATTTGCTTGGATAAAAAATAAAAAGTAAATTATAAATATGAACAACAAGTAATGAGACATAAACATAAAGGGCTTTTTCCTGGCACATTCCATTCTAATTTACAACCTAGAACACCACTTCCATTAAGGCTCTGTTTCCCCAGTTACCAAATTTGGTAAAGGAGAAATGATGCCACCTTGTGGCCGTTTCCTGCAAGAGCAGCTTTAAACTCACAGCTAAGGGTCACTTAACATTCACAAGGACTCAGGGCTGTAAAGGACACCTGCCCTAAAAAATTGTGCTGAAGTAGGGAATGGACAAAAATTTCAAAACAGGCAAATGTTTCCAGAAGAGAGTATGAATATTAACGTTTTACTCACGCTCTTTTAAAAAAAAGGAAAATGGATAAAAGCTCAACCTCAGGGAGTGTTAGACCCATGCAATCTAATCTACAAAAAGTTTCAACTTACACCAGTCGACTGACCATCAGCAAAAAGTCTACAAACAATAAATGCTGACGGGGTTTTAGAGAACTGTGTACCCTCTCCCTGCTGGTGAGACGTAAAGGGGTAACGGCCAATAATGAGAACAGAAAGGAGCTGTGTTTAAAAGTAAAAATGGAGGTACCATTCAATCCAGCAGGCGCACCATTGGACCTCTCACCGGAGAAGACAAGAATCGAGAAGACACAGGCCGCAAAAGCTTCAGTGCAGCCTTATTCACAATAGCCAAGACAGTGAAGGAATCAAAATGTCCAACAACAGGTGAATAGATAAAGAAGAAGTGGTCCATGTACACAATGGAATATTAGCCATGGAAAACAATGAACCATTGTTCTTTGAGGCACCACAAATGAGTCTGGAGATAATCACGAAACATGAGGTAAGTCCGAAAGCAAAAGACCTATATTCTATGATATCACTTACAGGCGTTATCTAATAACTGACACAAATGAACATATTTCCAAAGAGAAAGACACTCACAGATTTAGAAAACAAACTATGCTCATCTAAAAGGAAAGGTGGGGGGAGTGGATAAATTAAGGTTAGTGTTACTATATGTATACAAACACATATTATATACATATCTCAAAAAGACCTACCATATAGAAGGGAGGTGTGCGGAACCCTCTGTAACATTTTACATGGGAAGGGGATCTGTACTTGAATAGACATATATAATGTACAAATGAACCAGATTGTGTACACCTCGGACAAACAATATTCTAAGCTTTACTCCAATTAAAAAAATTTTTAAAACCAAGAAGAAATAATGAGACATAAACTTATGGGGGTTTCTCCATGCACATTCCAATATAATTTACAACCTAGGAACACGACTTCCAGAAAGGCTCTGCTGCCCTAGTACCCAGATTTGGGAATGGAGGAATGCTGCCTGCTTGAGGCCACTTCCCACAACAGCAGCTTTTAACCCATTACTAAAGGTCACTAAATATGCACCACACTTGCAGTTCGGGAAATGAGACCTGCTCTCTAAAAAAATTCTGGGCTGGAAAATCGACCAAAAAATTTAACAGAGGGCAAGCTTCCAAGAAGACAATTTCAAGAATTATATTGTACTCCCAACTGTTTCCTTTTTTTAGCAGAAAAGAAAACGGCAGAGAAAAATGATGAGTTTTATGAATTTTCAAAGACATGAAAACCCAAAGTACAAAAACCTATCAGCTCACACCAGCCAGAAAGGCCATTAGCATAAATGCTGCAAACAATAAATGCTGAAGCGATTGTGGAGAAATGCGTACCCTCGATTCTAAGGGGGACGTGGTAAGAGCCACTAATGAAAACACAAAGAAGGTGCTTTGATAAGGGTAACACGGTGCTACCAGTCAATCAATCACACCCACTGCTGGGCCTATCACCTGAGAAAATGAGAATCAAAAAGTCACAGGCTTGGGGCTTCCCTGGTGGTGCAGTGGTTGAGAGTCTGCCTGCCAATGCAGGGCACACGGGTTCGAGCCCCGGTCTGGGAAGATCCCACATGCCGCGGAGCAACTGGGCCCGTGAGCCACAACCACTGAGCCTGCGCGCATGGAGCCTGTGCTCGGCAACAAGAGAGGCCGCGATAGTGAGAGACCCACGCACCGTGATGAAGAGTGGCCCCCGCTCGCCTCAACTACAGAAAGCCCTCGCGCACAAACGAAGATCCAACACAGCCAAAAATAAATAAATAAATAAATAAATAAATAAATAAATAAATAAATATTTAAAAAAAAATCACAGGCTGGCAATCCTGCACTCCAACAATATTTACCATAGCCAACACTTGGAAGCAATGAAAATGTCCATCAACTGAGGAATGCACAAAGTAGAAGTGGTCCAAGTACACAGTGGAAGATTACTCCAATGAAAAATAAAAATTAAATTTAAAAATCGAACAAAAGTAAAGACACATCAGCTTGTGTGGGTTTGTCCGGGCACACTCCACTCTAATTTATAACCGAGAAACACCACAGGCCGCAAGGGCATTTCCCTAGTTACCAGGGTGGGGAACATAGAAAGGCTGCCACCCTCTGGCAGTTACCTGCAAAAACAGCTTTAAGGCCTGTGCTAATGGTCATTTCATAGGAAGAAGTAATGCAGGACCGTAAATGAAACATGCCCTCAATATGTCTTGAGGGAGGTAATGGCCAAAACATTTCAAAATGTGACACATACTTTAAGAGAACACTTTGAAGAACTAAGGGGTAATCACAGCTTGAAAAATAAAAAGGATATGCCTTAAAGCTCAGTTTCAACGGATTATGAGGCACATGCGAATTCAACCAAAAAGAGGTATCAGCTCACACTTGTCAGAAAAACCATCAGCAAGAAAACTACAAACAATAAATGCTGAAGCTGATGTGGAGAAATGCATACCCTCAACTTCAAGGGGGACGTAACTTGGAAAGGGCCACGAATGAGAACAGAATGGAGGTGCCTTAAAAAGGTAAACATTGAGCTACCATATGATCCAGCAGGCCCACTCCTCGACCTATAATCTAAGAAGAGAGAATTGGAAAGACACAGGCAGGCAAATCTGCATTGCACAGTATTACAATAGCCAAGATATGGAGGTAACCAAAAAGTCCACCAACAGATGGGTGGACAAAGAAGAACTCCTCCATGTATAGATGGAATATTCGCCAGTGAAAAAAATGAAACAATGCCATTTGCAGCACCATAGATGAGTCTAGACGAAATCACACCACCTGTAGTAAGTGAGAAAGTAAAAGACACATATCCTATCATATCACTTTTAGGAGTTACATAAAAATTGATACCAATGAAGATATTTCCACAGAGAAAGGCAATCACAGATTCATTAAAAAACTTATGGTTCACCAAATAGAAAGGGATGAGGATTGGATAATTTACCATATTGGGGTTAACAGAGATATACAAACCATGTGAAATATATAATCACCAAAGACGTACGGAAGACCAGGAGAAGACTACTCAACATTGTGTCATAACCTACATGGGAAAAGGATGCGAGGAAGAATAGATACACGTATATGTGTGAAAGAACCACATTTGCCCACCTAGAACAAACAAACCATTGTAATCAAATTTGCTTGGATAAAAAATAAAAAGTAAATTATAAATATGAACAACAAGTAATTAGACATAAACATAAAGGGCTTTTTCCTGGCACATTCCATTCTAATTTACAACCTAGAACACCACTTCCATTAAGGCTCTGTTTCCCCAGTTACCAAATTTGGTAAAGGAGAAATGATGCCACCTTGTGGCCGTTTCCTGCAAGAGCAGCTTTAAACTCACAGCTAAGGGTCACTTAACATTCACAAGGACTCAGGGCTGTAAAGGACACCTGCCCTAAAAAATTGTGCTGAAGTAGGGAATGGACAAAAATTTCAAAACAGGCAAATGTTTCCAGAAGAGAGTATGAATATTAACGTTTTACTCACGCTCTTTTAAAAAAAAGGAAAATGGATAAAAGCTCAACCTCAGGGAGTGTTAGACCCATGCAATCTAATCTACAAAAAGTTTCAACTTACACCAGTCGACTGACCATCAGCAAAAAGTCTACAAACAATAAATGCTGACGGGGTTTTAGAGAACTGTGTACCCTCTCCCTGCTGGTGAGACGTAAAGGGGTAACGGCCAATAATGAGAACAGAAAGGAGCTGTGTTTAAAAGTAAAAATGGAGGTACCATTCAATCCAGCAGGCGCACCATTGGACCTCTCACCGGAGAAGACAAGAATCGAGAAGACACAGGCCGCAAAAGCTTCAGTGCAGCCTTATTCACAATAGCCAAGACAGTGAAGGAATCAAAATGTCCAACAACAGGTGAATAGATAAAGAAGAAGTGGTCCATGTACACAATGGAATATTAGCCATGGAAAACAATGAACCATTGTTCTTTGAGGCACCACAAATGAGTCTGGAGATAATCACGAAACATGAGGTAAGTCCGAAAGCAAAAGACCTATATTCTATGATATCACTTACAGGCGTTATCTAATAACTGACACAAATGAACATATTTCCAAAGAGAAAGACACTCACAGATTTAGAAAACAAACTATGCTCATCTAAAAGGAAAGGTGGGGGGAGTGGATAAATTAAGGTTAGTGTTACTATATGTATACAAACACATATTATATACATATCTCAAAAAGACCTACCATATAGAAGGGAGGTGTGCGGAACCCTCTGTAACATTTTACATGGGAAGGGGATCTGTACTTGAATAGACATATATAATGTACAAATGAACCAGATTGTGTACACCTCGGACAAACAATATTCTAAGCTTTACTCCAATTAAAAAAATTTTTAAAACCAAGAAGAAATAATGAGACATAAACTTATGGGGGTTTCTCCATGCACATTCCAATATAATTTACAACCTAGGAACACGACTTCCAGAAAGGCTCTGCTGCCCTAGTACCCAGATTTGGGAATGGAGGAATGCTGCCTGCTTGAGGCCACTTCCCACAACAGCAGCTTTTAACCCATTACTAAAGGTCACTAAATATGCACCACACTTGCAGTTCGGGAAATGAGACCTGCTCTCTAAAAAAATTCTGGGCTGGAAAATCGACCAAAAAATTTAACTGAGGGCAAGCTTCCAAGAAGACAATTTCAAGAATTATATTGTACTCCCAACTGTTTCCGTTTTTTAGCAGAAAAGAAAACGGCAGAGAAAAATGATGAGTTTTATGAATTTTCAAAGACATGAAAACCCAAAGTACAAAAACCTATCAGCTCACACCAGCCAGAAGGGCCATTAGCATAAATGCTGCAAACAATAAATGCTGAAGCGATTGTGGAGAAATGCGTACCCTCGATTCTAAGGGGGACGTGGTAAGAGCCACTAATGAAAACACAAAGAAGGTGCTTTGATAAGGGTAACACGGTGCTACCAGTCAATCAATCACACCCACTGCTGGGCCTATCACCTGAGAAAATGAGAATCAAAAAGTCACAGGCTTGGGGCTTCCCTGGTGGTGCAGTGGTTGAGAGTCTGCCTGCCAATGCAGGGCACACGGGTTCGAGCCCCGGTCTGGGAAGATCCCACATGCCGCGGAGCAACTGGGCCCGTGAGCCACAACCACTGAGCCTGCGCGCATGGAGCCTGTGCTCGGCAACAAGAGAGGCCGCGATAGTGAGAGACCCACGCACCGTGATGAAGAGTGGCCCCTGCTCGCCTCAACTACAGAAAGCCCTCGCGCACAAACGAAGATCCAACACAGCCAAAAATAAATAAATAAATAAATAAATAAATAAATAAATAAATAAATATTAAAAAAAAAGTCACAGGCTGGCAATCCTGCACTCCAACAATATTTACCATAGCCAACACTTGGAAGCAATGAAAATGTCCATCAACTGAGGAATGCACAAAGTAGAAGTGGTCCAAGTACACAGTGGAAGATTACTCCAATGAAAAATAAAAATTAAATTTAAAAATCGAACAAAAGTAAAGACACATCAGCTTGTGTGGGTTTGTTCGGGCACACTCCACTCTAATTTATAACCGAGAAACACCACAGGCCGCAAGGGCATTTCCCTAGTTACCAGGGTGGGGAACATAGAAAGGCTGCCACCCTCTGGCAGTTACCTGCAAAAACAGCTTTAAGGCCTGTGCTAATGGTCATTTCATAGGAAGAAGTAATGCAGGACCGTAAATGAAACATGCCCTCAATATGTCTTGAGGGAGGTAATGGCCAAAACATTTCAAAATGTGACACATACTTTAAGAGAACACTTTGAAGAACTAAGGGGTAATCACAGCTTGAAAAATAAAAAGGATATGCCTTAAAGCTCAGTTTCAACGGATTATGAGGCACATGCGAATTCAACCAAAAAGAGGTATCAGCTCACACTTGTCAGAAAAACCATCAGCAAGAAAACTACAAACAATAAATGCTGAAGCTGATGTGGAGAAATGCATACCCTCAACTTCAAGGGGGACGTAACTTGGAAAGGGCCACGAATGAGAACAGAATGGAGGTGCCTTAAAAAGGTAAACATTGAGCTACCATATGATCCAGCAGGCCCACTCCTCGACCTATAATCTAAGAAGAGAGAATTGGAAAGACACAGGCAGGCAAATCTGCATTGCACAGTATTACAATAGCCAAGATATGGAGGTAACCAAAAAGTCCACCAACAGATGGGTGGACAAAGAAGAACTCCTCCATGTATAGATGGAATATTCGCCAGTGAAAAAAATGAAACAATGCCATTTGCAGCACCATAGATGAGTCTAGACGAAATCACACCACCTGTAGTAAGTGAGAAAGTAAAAGACACATATCCTATCATGTCACTTTTAGGAGTTACATAAAAATTGATACCAATGAAGATATTTCCACAGAGAAAGGCAATCACAGATTCATTAAAAAACTTATGGTTCACCAAATAGAAAGGGATGAGGATTGGATAATTTACCATATTGGGGTTAACAGAGATATACAAACCATGTGAAATATATAATCACCAAAGACGTACGGAAGACCAGGAGAAGACTACTCAACATTGTGTCATAACCTACATGGGAAAAGGATGCGAGGAAGAATAGATACACGTATATGTGTGAAAGAACCACATTTGCCCACCTAGAACAAACAAACCATTGTAATCAAATTTGCTTGGATAAAAAATAAAAAGTAAATTATAAATATGAACAACAAGTAATTAGACATAAACATAAAGGGCTTTTTCCTGGCACATTCCATTCTAATTTACAACCTAGAACACCACTTCCATTAAGGCTCTGTTTCCCCAGTTACCAAATTTGGTAAAGGAGAAATGATGCCACCTTGTGGCCGTTTCCTGCAAGAGCAGCTTTAAACTCACAGCTAAGGGTCACTTAACATTCACAAGGACTCAGGGCTGTAAAGGACACCTGCCCTAAAAAATTGTGCTGAAGTAGGGAATGGACAAAAATTTCAAAACAGGCAAATGTTTCCAGAAGAGAGTATGAATATTAACGTTTTACTCACGCTCTTTTAAAAAAAAGGAAAATGGATAAAAGCTCAACCTCAGGGAGTGTTAGACCCATGCAATCTAATCTACAAAAAGTTTCAACTTACACCAGTCGACTGACCATCAGCAAAAAGTCTACAAACAATAAATGCTGACGGGGTTTTAGAGAACTGTGTACCCTCTCCCTGCTGGTGAGACGTAAAGGGGTAACGGCCAATAATGAGAACAGAAAGGAGCTGTGTTTAAAAGTAAAAATGGAGGTACCATTCAATCCAGCAGGCGCACCATTGGACCTCTCACCGGAGAAGACAAGAATCGAGAAGACACAGGCCGCAAAAGCTTCAGTGCAGCCTTATTCACAATAGCCAAGACAGTGAAGGAATCAAAATGTCCAACAACAGGTGAATAGATAAAGAAGAAGTGGTCCATGTACACAATGGAATATTAGCCATGGAAAACAATGAACCATTGTTCTTTGAGGCACCACAAATGAGTCTGGAGATAATCACGAAACATGAGGTAAGTCCGAAAGCAAAAGACCTATATTCTATGATATCACTTACAGGCGTTATCTAATAACTGACACAAATGAACATATTTCCACAGAGAAAGACACTCACAGATTTAGAAAACAAACTATGCTCATCTAAAAGGAAAGGTGGGGGGAGTGGATAAATTAAGGTTAGTGTTACTATATGTATACAAACACATATTATATACATATCTCAAAAAGACCTACCATATAGAAGGGAGGTGTGCGGAACCCTCTGTAACATTTTACATGGGAAGGGGATCTGTACTTGAATAGACATATATAATGTACAAATGAACCAGATTGTGTACACCTCGGACAAACAATATTCTAAGCTTTACTCCAATTAAAGAAATTTTTAAAACCAAGAAGAAATAATGAGACATAAACTTATGGGGGTTTCTCCATGCACATTCCAATATAATTTACAACCTAGGAACACGACTTCCAGAAAGGCTCTGCTGCCCTAGTACCCAGATTTGGGAATGGAGGAATGCTGCCTGCTTGAGGCCACTTCCCACAACAGCAGCTTTTAACCCATTACTAAAGGTCACTAAATATGCACCACACTTGCAGTTCGGGAAATGAGACCTGCTCTCTAAAAAAATTCTGGGCTGGAAAATCGACCAAAAAATTTAACAGAGGGCAAGCTTCCAAGAAGACAATTTCAAGAATTATATTGTACTCCCAACTGTTTCCGTTTTTTAGCAGAAAAGAAAACGGCAGAGAAAAATGATGAGTTTTATGAATTTTCAAAGACATGAAAACCCAAAGTACAAAAACCTATCAGCTCACACCAGCCAGAAGGGCCATTAGCATAAATGCTGCAAACAATAAATGCTGAAGCGATTGTGGAGAAATGCGTACCCTCGATTCTAAGGGGGACGTGGTAAGAGCCACTAATGAAAACACAAAGAAGGTGCTTTGATAAGGGTAACACGGTGCTACCAGTCAATCAATCACACCCACTGCTGGGCCTATCACCTGAGAAAATGAGAATCAAAAAGTCACAGGCTTGGTGCTTCCCTGGTGGTGCAGTGGTTGAGAGTCTGCCTGCCAATGCAGGGCACACGGGTTCGAGCCCCGGTCTGGGAAGATCCCACATGCCGCGGAGCAACTGGGCCCGTGAGCCACAACCACTGAGCCTGCGCGCATGGAGCCTGTGCTCGGCAACAAGAGAGGCCGCGATAGTGAGAGACCCACGCACCGTGATGAAGAGTGGCCCCCGCTCGCCTCAACTACAGAAAGCCCTCGTGCACAAACGAAGATCCAACACAGCCAAAAATAAATAAATAAATAAATAAATAAATAAATAAATAAATAAATAAATATTAAAAAAAAAAGTCACAGGCTGGCAATCCTGCACTCCAACAATATTTACCATAGCCAACACTTGGAAGCAATGAAAATGTCCATCAACTGAGGAATGCACAAAGTAGAAGTGGTCCAAGTACACAGTGGAAGATTACTCCAATGAAAAATAAAAATTAAATTTAAAAATCCAACAAAAGTAAAGAGACATCAGCTTGTGTGGGTTTCTCTGGGCACACTCCACTCTAATTTATAACCGAGTAACACCACAGGCCGCAAGGGCATTTCCCTAGTTACCAGGGTGGGGAACATAGAAAGGCTGCCACCCTCTGGCAGTTACCTGCAAAAACAGCTTTAAGGCCTGTGCTAATGGTCATTTCATAGGAAGAAGTAATGCAGGACCGTAAATGAAACATGCCCTCAATATGTCTTGAGGGAGGTAATGGCCAAAACATTTCAAAATGTGACACATACTTTAAGAGAACACTTTGAAGAACTAAGGGGTAATCACAGCTTGAAAAATAAAAAGGATATGCCTTAAAGCTCAGTTTCAACGGATTATGAGGCACATGCGAATTCAACCAAAAAGAGGTATCAGCTCACACTTGTCAGAAAAACCATCAGCAAGAAAACTACAAACAATAAATGCTGAAGCTGATGTGGAGAAATGCATACCCTCAACTTCAAGGGGGACGTAACTTGGAAAGGGCCACGAATGAGAACAGAATGGAGGTGCCTTAAAAAGGTAAACATTGAGCTACCATATGATCCAGCAGGCCCACTCCTCGACCTATAATCTAAGAAGAGAGAATTGGAAAGACACAGGCAGGCAAATCTGCATTGCACAGTATTACAATAGCCAAGATATGGAGGTAACCAAAAAGTCCACCAACAGATGGGTGGACAAAGAAGAACTCCTCCATGTATAGATGGAATATTCGCCAGTGAAAAAAATGAAACAATGCCATTTGCAGCACCATAGATGAGTCTAGACGAAATCACACCACCTGTAGTAAGTGAGAAAGTAAAAGACACATATCCTATCATGTCACTTTTAGGAGTTACATAAAAATTGATACCAATGAAGATATTTCCACAGAGAAAGGCAATCACAGATTCATTAAAAAACTTATGGTTCACCAAATAGAAAGGGATGAGGATTGGATAATTTACCATATTGGGGTTAACAGAGATATACAAACCATGTGAAATATATAATCACCAAAGACGTACGGAAGACCAGGAGAAGACTACTCAACATTGTGTCATAACCTACATGGGAAAAGGATGCGAGGAAGAATAGATACACGTATATGTGTGAAAGAACCACATTTGCCCACCTAGAACAAACAAACCATTGTAATCAAATTTGCTTGGATAAAAAATAAAAAGTAAATTATAAATATGAACAACAAGTAATGAGACATAAACATAAAGGGCTTTTTCCTGGCACATTCCATTCTAATTTACAACCTAGAACACCACTTCCATTAAGGCTCTGTTTCCCCAGTTACCAAATTTGGTAAAGGAGAAATGATGCCACCTTGTGGCCGTTTCCTGCAAGAGCAGCTTTAAACTCACAGCTAAGGGTCACTTAACATTCACAAGGACTCAGGGCTGTAAAGGACACCTGCCCTAAAAAATTGTGCTGAAGTAGGGAATGGACAAAAATTTCAAAACAGGCAAATGTTTCCAGAAGAGAGTATGAATATTAACGTTTTACTCACGCTCTTTTAAAAAAAAGGAAAATGGATAAAAGCTCAACCTCAGGGAGTGTTAGACCCATGCAATCTAATCTACAAAAAGTTTCAACTTACACCAGTCGACTGACCATCAGCAAAAAGTCTACAAACAATAAATGCTGACGGGGTTTTAGAGAACTGTGTACCCTCTCCCTGCTGGTGAGACGTAAAGGGGTAACGGCCAATAATGAGAACAGAAAGGAGCTGTGTTTAAAAGTAAAAATGGAGGTACCATTCAATCCAGCAGGCGCACCATTGGACCTCTCACCGGAGAAGACAAGAATCGAGAAGACACAGGCCGCAAAAGCTTCAGTGCAGCCTTATTCACAATAGCCAAGACAGTGAAGGAATCAAAATGTCCAACAACAGGTGAATAGATAAAGAAGAAGTGGTCCATGTACACAATGGAATATTAGCCATGGAAAACAATGAACCATTGTTCTTTGAGGCACCACAAATGAGTCTGGAGATAATCACGAAACATGAGGTAAGTCCGAAAGCAAAAGACCTATATTCTATGATATCACTTACAGGCGTTATCTAATAACTGACACAAATGAACATATTTCCACAGAGAAAGACACTCACAGATTTAGAAAACAAACTATGCTCATCTAAAAGGAAAGGTGGGGGGAGTGGATAAATTAAGGTTAGTGTTACTATATGTATACAAACACATATTATATACATATCTCAAAAAGACCTACCATATAGAAGGGAGGTGTGCGGAACCCTCTGTAACATTTTACATGGGAAGGGGATCTGTACTTGAATAGACATATATAATGTACAAATGAACCAGATTGTGTACACCTCGGACAAACAATATTCTAAGCTTTACTCCAATTAAAGAAATTTTTAAAACCAAGAAGAAATAATGAGACATAAACTTATGGGGGTTTCTCCATGCACATTCCAATATAATTTACAACCTAGGAACACGACTTCCAGAAAGGCTCTGCTGCCCTAGTACCCAGATTTGGGAATGGAGGAATGCTGCCTGCTTGAGGCCACTTCCCACAACAGCAGCTTTTAACCCATTACTAAAGGTCACTAAATATGCACCACACTTGCAGTTCGGGAAATGAGACCTGCTCTCTAAAAAAATTCTGGGCTGGAAAATCGACCAAAAAATTTAACAGAGGGCAAGCTTCCAAGAAGACAATTTCAAGAATTATATTGTACTCCCAACTGTTTCCGTTTTTTAGCAGAAAAGAAAACGGCAGAGAAAAATGATGAGTTTTATGAATTTTCAAAGACATGAAAACCCAAAGTACAAAAACCTATCAGCTCACACCAGCCAGAAGGGCCATTAGCATAAATGCTGCAAACAATAAATGCTGAAGCGATTGTGGAGAAATGCGTACCCTCGATTCTAAGGGGGACGTGGTAAGAGCCACTAATGAAAACACAAAGAAGGTGCTTTGATAAGGGTAACACGGTGCTACCAGTCAATCAATCACACCCACTGCTGGGCCTATCACCTGAGAAAATGAGAATCAAAAAGTCACAGGCTTGGTGCTTCCCTGGTGGTGCAGTGGTTGAGAGTCTGCCTGCCAATGCAGGGCACACGGGTTCGAGCCCCGGTCTGGGAAGATCCCACATGCCGCGGAGCAACTGGGCCCGTGAGCCACAACCACTGAGCCTGCGCGCATGGAGCCTGTGCTCGGCAACAAGAGAGGCCGCGATAGTGAGAGACCCACGCACCGTGATGAAGAGTGGCCCCCGCTCGCCTCAACTACAGAAAGCCCTCGTGCACAAACGAAGATCCAACACAGCCAAAAATAAATAAATAAATAAATAAATAAATAAATAAATAAATAAATAAATATTAAAAAAAAAAGTCACAGGCTGGCAATCCTGCACTCCAACAATATTTACCATAGCCAACACTTGGAAGCAATGAAAATGTCCATCAACTGAGGAATGCACAAAGTAGAAGTGGTCCAAGTACACAGTGGAAGATTACTCCAATGAAAAATAAAAATTAAATTTAAAAATCCAACAAAAGTAAAGAGACATCAGCTTGTGTGGGTTTCTCTGGGCACACTCCACTCTAATTTATAACCGAGTAACACCACAGGCCGCAAGGGCATTTCCCTAGTTACCAGGGTGGGGAACATAGAAAGGCTGCCACCCTCTGGCAGTTACCTGCAAAAACAGCTTTAAGGCCTGTGCTAATGGTCATTTCATAGGAAGAAGTAATGCAGGACCGTAAATGAAACATGCCCTCAATATGTCTTGAGGGAGGTAATGGCCAAAACATTTCAAAATGTGACACATACTTTAAGAGAACACTTTGAAGAACTAAGGGGTAATCACAGCTTGAAAAATAAAAAGGATATGCCTTAAAGCTCAGTTTCAACGGATTATGAGGCACATGCGAATTCAACCAAAAAGAGGTATCAGCTCACACTTGTCAGAAAAACCATCAGCAAGAAAACTACAAACAATAAATGCTGAAGCTGATGTGGAGAAATGCATACCCTCAACTTCAAGGGGGACGTAACTTGGAAAGGGCCACGAATGAGAACAGAATGGAGGTGCCTTAAAAAGGTAAACATTGAGCTACCATATGATCCAGCAGGCCCACTCCTCGACCTATAATCTAAGAAGAGAGAATTGGAAAGACACAGGCAGGCAAATCTGCATTGCACAGTATTACAATAGCCAAGATATGGAGGTAACCAAAAAGTCCACCAACAGATGGGTGGACAAAGAAGAACTCCTCCATGTATAGATGGAATATTCGCCAGTGAAAAAAATGAAACAATGCCATTTGCAGCACCATAGATGAGTCTAGACGAAATCACACCACCTGTAGTAAGTGAGAAAGTAAAAGACACATATCCTATCATATCACTTTTAGGAGTTACATAAAAATTGATACCAATGAAGATATTTCCACAGAGAAAGGCAATCACAGATTCATTAAAAAACTTATGGTTCACCAAATAGAAAGGGATGAGGATTGGATAATTTACCATATTGGGGTTAACAGAGATATACAAACCATGTGAAATATATAATCACCAAAGACGTACGGAAGACCAGGAGAAGACTACTCAACATTGTGTCATAACCTACATGGGAAAAGGATGCGAGGAAGAATAGATACACGTATATGTGTGAAAGAACCACATTTGCCCACCTAGAACAAACAAACCATTGTAATCAAATTTGCTTGGATAAAAAATAAAAAGTAAATTATAAATATGAACAACAAGTAATTAGACATAAACATAAAGGGCTTTTTCCTGGCACATTCCATTCTAATTTACAACCTAGAACACCACTTCCATTAAGGCTCTGTTTCCCCAGTTACCAAATTTGGTAAAGGAGAAATGATGCCACCTTGTGGCCGTTTCCTGCAAGAGCAGCTTTAAACTCACAGCTAAGGGTCACTTAACATTCACAAGGACTCAGGGCTGTAAAGGACACCTGCCCTAAAAAATTGTGCTGAAGTAGGGAATGGACAAAAATTTCAAAACAGGCAAATGTTTCCAGAAGAGAGTATGAATATTAACGTTTTACTCACGCTCTTTTAAAAAAAAGGAAAATGGATAAAAGCTCAACCTCAGGGAGTGTTAGACCCATGCAATCTAATCTACAAAAAGTTTCAACTTACACCAGTCGACTGACCATCAGCAAAAAGTCTACAAACAATAAATGCTGACGGGGTTTTAGAGAACTGTGTACCCTCTCCCTGCTGGTGAGACGTAAAGGGGTAACGGCCAATAATGAGAACAGAAAGGAGCTGTGTTTAAAAGTAAAAATGGAGGTACCATTCAATCCAGCAGGCGCACCATTGGACCTCTCACCGGAGAAGACAAGAATCGAGAAGACACAGGCCGCAAAAGCTTCAGTGCAGCCTTATTCACAATAGCCAAGACAGTGAAGGAATCAAAATGTCCAACAACAGGTGAATAGATAAAGAAGAAGTGGTCCATGTACACAATGGAATATTAGCCATGGAAAACAATGAACCATTGTTCTTTGAGGCACCACAAATGAGTCTGGAGATAATCACGAAACATGAGGTAAGTCCGAAAGCAAAAGACCTATATTCTATGATATCACTTACAGGCGTTATCTAATAACTGACACAAATGAACATATTTCCAAAGAGAAAGACACTCACAGATTTAGAAAACAAACTATGCTCATCTAAAAGGAAAGGTGGGGGGAGTGGATAAATTAAGGTTAGTGTTACTATATGTATACAAACACATATTATATACATATCTCAAAAAGACCTACCATATAGAAGGGAGGTGTGCGGAACCCTCTGTAACATTTTACATGGGAAGGGGATCTGTACTTGAATAGACATATATAATGTACAAATGAACCAGATTGTGTACACCTCGGACAAACAATATTCTAAGCTTTACTCCAATTAAAAAAATTTTTAAAACCAAGAAGAAATAATGAGACATAAACTTATGGGGGTTTCTCCATGCACATTCCAATATAATTTACAACCTAGGAACACGACTTCCAGAAAGGCTCTGCTGCCCTAGTACCCAGATTTGGGAATGGAGGAATGCTGCCTGCTTGAGGCCACTTCCCACAACAGCAGCTTTTAACCCATTACTAAAGGTCACTAAATATGCACCACACTTGCAGTTCGGGAAATGAGACCTGCTCTCTAAAAAAATTCTGGGCTGGAAAATCGACCAAAAAATTTAACTGAGGGCAAGCTTCCAAGAAGACAATTTCAAGAATTATATTGTACTCCCAACTGTTTCCGTTTTTTAGCAGAAAAGAAAACGGCAGAGAAAAATGATGAGTTTTATGAATTTTCAAAGACATGAAAACCCAAAGTACAAAAACCTATCAGCTCACACCAGCCAGAAGGGCCATTAGCATAAATGCTGCAAACAATAAATGCTGAAGCGATTGTGGAGAAATGCGTACCCTCGATTCTAAGGGGGACGTGGTAAGAGCCACTAATGAAAACACAAAGAAGGTGCTTTGATAAGGGTAACACGGTGCTACCAGTCAATCAATCACACCCACTGCTGGGCCTATCACCTGAGAAAATGAGAATCAAAAAGTCACAGGCTTGGGGCTTCCCTGGTGGTGCAGTGGTTGAGAGTCTGCCTGCCAATGCAGGGCACACGGGTTCGAGCCCCGGTCTGGGAAGATCCCACATGCCGCGGAGCAACTGGGCCCGTGAGCCACAACCACTGAGCCTGCGCGCATGGAGCCTGTGCTCGGCAACAAGAGAGGCCGCGATAGTGAGAGACCCACGCACCGTGATGAAGAGTGGCCCCTGCTCGCCTCAACTACAGAAAGCCCTCGCGCACAAACGAAGATCCAACACAGCCAAAAATAAATAAATAAATAAATAAATAAATAAATAAATAAATAAATATTAAAAAAAAAGTCACAGGCTGGCAATCCTGCACTCCAACAATATTTACCATAGCCAACACTTGGAAGCAATGAAAATGTCCATCAACTGAGGAATGCACAAAGTAGAAGTGGTCCAAGTACACAGTGGAAGATTACTCCAATGAAAAATAAAAATTAAATTTAAAAATCGAACAAAAGTAAAGACACATCAGCTTGTGTGGGTTTGTTCGGGCACACTCCACTCTAATTTATAACCGAGAAACACCACAGGCCGCAAGGGCATTTCCCTAGTTACCAGGGTGGGGAACATAGAAAGGCTGCCACCCTCTGGCAGTTACCTGCAAAAACAGCTTTAAGGCCTGTGCTAATGGTCATTTCATAGGAAGAAGTAATGCAGGACCGTAAATGAAACATGCCCTCAATATGTCTTGAGGGAGGTAATGGCCAAAACATTTCAAAATGTGACACATACTTTAAGAGAACACTTTGAAGAACTAAGGGGTAATCACAGCTTGAAAAATAAAAAGGATATGCCTTAAAGCTCAGTTTCAACGGATTATGAGGCACATGCGAATTCAACCAAAAAGAGGTATCAGCTCACACTTGTCAGAAAAACCATCAGCAAGAAAACTACAAACAATAAATGCTGAAGCTGATGTGGAGAAATGCATACCCTCAACTTCAAGGGGGACGTAACTTGGAAAGGGCCACGAATGAGAACAGAATGGAGGTGCCTTAAAAAGGTAAACATTGAGCTACCATATGATCCAGCAGGCCCACTCCTCGACCTATAATCTAAGAAGAGAGAATTGGAAAGACACAGGCAGGCAAATCTGCATTGCACAGTATTACAATAGCCAAGATATGGAGGTAACCAAAAAGTCCACCAACAGATGGGTGGACAAAGAAGAACTCCTCCATGTATAGATGGAATATTCGCCAGTGAAAAAAATGAAACAATGCCATTTGCAGCACCATAGATGAGTCTAGACGAAATCACACCACCTGTAGTAAGTGAGAAAGTAAAAGACACATATCCTATCATATCACTTTTAGGAGTTACATAAAAATTGATACCAATGAAGATATTTCCACAGAGAAAGGCAATCACAGATTCATTAAAAAACTTATGGTTCACCAAATAGAAAGGGATGAGGATTGGATAATTTACCATATTGGGGTTAACAGAGATATACAAACCATGTGAAATATATAATCACCAAAGACGTACGGAAGACCAGGAGAAGACTACTCAACATTGTGTCATAACCTACATGGGAAAAGGATGCGAGGAAGAATAGATACACGTATATGTGTGAAAGAACCACATTTGCCCACCTAGAACAAACAAACCATTGTAATCAAATTTGCTTGGATAAAAAATAAAAAGTAAATTATAAATATGAACAACAAGTAATTAGACATAAACATAAAGGGCTTTTTCCTGGCACATTCCATTCTAATTTACAACCTAGAACACCACTTCCATTAAGGCTCTGTTTCCCCAGTTACCAAATTTGGTAAAGGAGAAATGATGCCACCTTGTGGCCGTTTCCTGCAAGAGCAGCTTTAAACTCACAGCTAAGGGTCACTTAACATTCACAAGGACTCAGGGCTGTAAAGGACACCTGCCCTAAAAAATTGTGCTGAAGTAGGGAATGGACAAAAATTTCAAAACAGGCAAATGTTTCCAGAAGAGAGTATGAATATTAACGTTTTACTCACGCTCTTTTAAAAAAAAGGAAAATGGATAAAAGCTCAACCTCAGGGAGTGTTAGACCCATGCAATCTAATCTACTAAAAGTTTCAACTTACACCAGTCGACTGACCATCAGCAAAAAGTCTACAAACAATAAATGCTGACGGGGTTTTAGAGAACTGTGTACCCTCTCCCTGCTGGTGAGACGTAAAGGGGTAACGGCCAATAATGAGAACAGAAAGGAGCTGTGTTTAAAAGTAAAAATGGAGGTACCATTCAATCCAGCAGGCGCACCATTGGACCTCTCACCGGAGAAGACAAGAATCGAGAAGACACAGGCCGCAAAAGCTTCAGTGCAGCCTTATTCACAATAGCCAAGACAGTGAAGGAATCAAAATGTCCAACAACAGGTGAATAGATAAAGAAGAAGTGGTCCATGTACACAATGGAATATTAGCCATGGAAAACAATGAACCATTGTTCTTTGAGGCACCACAAATGAGTCTGGAGATAATCACGAAACATGAGGTAAGTCCGAAAGCAAAAGACCTATATTCTATGATATCACTTACAGGCGTTATCTAATAACTGACACAAATGAACATATTTCCACAGAGAAAGACACTCACAGATTTAGAAAACAAACTATGCTCATCTAAAAGGAAAGGTGGGGGGAGTGGATAAATTAAGGTTAGTGTTACTATATGTATACAAACACATATTATATACATATCTCAAAAAGACCTACCATATAGAAGGGAGGTGTGCGGAACCCTCTGTAACATTTTACATGGGAAGGGGATCTGTACTTGAATAGACATATATAATGTACAAATGAACCAGATTGTGTACACCTCGGACAAACAATATTCTAAGCTTTACTCCAATTAAAGAAATTTTTAAAACCAAGAAGAAATAATGAGACATAAACTTATGGGGGTTTCTCCATGCACATTCCAATATAATTTACAACCTAGGAACACGACTTCCAGAAAGGCTCTGCTGCCCTAGTACCCAGATTTGGGAATGGAGGAATGCTGCCTGCTTGAGGCCACTTCCCACAACAGCAGCTTTTAACCCATTACTAAAGGTCACTAAATATGCACCACACTTGCAGTTCGGGAAATGAGACCTGCTCTCTAAAAAAATTCTGGGCTGGAAAATCGACCAAAAAATTTAACAGAGGGCAAGCTTCCAAGAAGACAATTTCAAGAATTATATTGTACTCCCAACTGTTTCCGTTTTTTAGCAGAAAAGAAAACGGCAGAGAAAAATGATGAGTTTTATGAATTTTCAAAGACATGAAAACCCAAAGTACAAAAACCTATCAGCTCACACCAGCCAGAAGGGCCATTAGCATAAATGCTGCAAACAATAAATGCTGAAGCGATTGTGGAGAAATGCGTACCCTCGATTCTAAGGGGGACGTGGTAAGAGCCACTAATGAAAACACAAAGAAGGTGCTTTGATAAGGGTAACACGGTGCTACCAGTCAATCAATCACACCCACTGCTGGGCCTATCACCTGAGAAAATGAGAATCAAAAAGTCACAGGCTTGGTGCTTCCCTGGTGGTGCAGTGGTTGAGAGTCTGCCTGCCAATGCAGGGCACACGGGTTCGAGCCCCGGTCTGGGAAGATCCCACATGCCGCGGAGCAACTGGGCCCGTGAGCCACAACCACTGAGCCTGCGCGCATGGAGCCTGTGCTCGGCAACAAGAGAGGCCGCGATAGTGAGAGACCCACGCACCGTGATGAAGAGTGGCCCCCGCTCGCCTCAACTACAGAAAGCCCTCGTGCACAAACGAAGATCCAACACAGCCAAAAATAAATAAATAAATAAATAAATAAATAAATAAATAAATAAATAAATATTAAAAAAAAAAGTCACAGGCTGGCAATCCTGCACTCCAACAATATTTACCATAGCCAACACTTGGAAGCAATGAAAATGTCCATCAACTGAGGAATGCACAAAGTAGAAGTGGTCCAAGTACACAGTGGAAGATTACTCCAATGAAAAATAAAAATTAAATTTAAAAATCCAACAAAAGTAAAGAGACATCAGCTTGTGTGGGTTTCTCTGGGCACACTCCACTCTAATTTATAACCGAGTAACACCACAGGCCGCAAGGGCATTTCCCTAGTTACCAGGGTGGGGAACATAGAAAGGCTGCCACCCTCTGGCAGTTACCTGCAAAAACAGCTTTAAGGCCTGTGCTAATGGTCATTTCATAGGAAGAAGTAATGCAGGACCGTAAATGAAACATGCCCTCAATATGTCTTGAGGGAGGTAATGGCCAAAACATTTCAAAATGTGACACATACTTTAAGAGAACACTTTGAAGAACTAAGGGGTAATCACAGCTTGAAAAATAAAAAGGATATGCCTTAAAGCTCAGTTTCAACGGATTATGAGGCACATGCGAATTCAACCAAAAAGAGGTATCAGCTCACACTTGTCAGAAAAACCATCAGCAAGAAAACTACAAACAATAAATGCTGAAGCTGATGTGGAGAAATGCATACCCTCAACTTCAAGGGGGACGTAACTTGGAAAGGGCCACGAATGAGAACAGAATGGAGGTGCCTTAAAAAGGTAAACATTGAGCTACCATATGATCCAGCAGGCCCACTCCTCGACCTATAATCTAAGAAGAGAGAATTGGAAAGACACAGGCAGGCAAATCTGCATTGCACAGTATTACAATAGCCAAGATATGGAGGTAACCAAAAAGTCCACCAACAGATGGGTGGACAAAGAAGAACTCCTCCATGTATAGATGGAATATTCGCCAGTGAAAAAAATGAAACAATGCCATTTGCAGCACCATAGATGAGTCTAGACGAAATCACACCACCTGTAGTAAGTGAGAAAGTAAAAGACACATATCCTATCATATCACTTTTAGGAGTTACATAAAAATTGATACCAATGAAGATATTTCCACAGAGAAAGGCAATCACAGATTCATTAAAAAACTTATGGTTCACCAAATAGAAAGGGATGAGGATTGGATAATTTACCATATTGGGGTTAACAGAGATATACAAACCATGTGAAATATATAATCACCAAAGACGTACGGAAGACCAGGAGAAGACTACTCAACATTGTGTCATAACCTACATGGGAAAAGGATGCGAGGAAGAATAGATACACGTATATGTGTGAAAGAACCACATTTGCCCACCTAGAACAAACAAACCATTGTAATCAAATTTGCTTGGATAAAAAATAAAAAGTAAATTATAAATATGAACAAGTAATGAGACATAAACATAAAGGGCTTTTTCCTGGCACATTCCATTCTAATTTACAACCTAGAACACCACTTCCATTAAGGCTCTGTTTCCCCAGTTACCAAATTTGGTAAAGGAGAAATGATGCCACCTTGTGGCCGTTTCCTGCAAGAGCAGCTTTAAACTCACAGCTAAGGGTCACTTAACATTCACAAGGACTCAGGGCTGTAAAGGACACCTGCCCTAAAAAATTGTGCTGAAGTAGGGAATGGACAAAAATTTCAAAACAGGCAAATGTTTCCAGAAGAGAGTATGAATATTAACGTTTTACTCACGCTCTTTTAAAAAAAAGGAAAATGGATAAAAGCTCAACCTCAGGGAGTGTTAGACCCATGAAATCTAATCTACAAAAAGTTTCAACTTACACCAGTCGACTGACCATCAGCAAAAAGTCTACAAACAATAAATGCTGACGGGGTTTTAGAGAACTGTGTACCCTCTCCCTGCTGGTGAGACGTAAAGGGGTAACGGCCAATAATGAGAACAGAAAGGAGCTGTGTTTAAAAGTAAAAATGGAGGTACCATTCAATCCAGCAGGCGCACCATTGGACCTCTCACCGGAGAAGACAAGAATCGAGAAGACACAGGCCGCAAAAGCTTCAGTGCAGCCTTATTCACAATAGCCAAGACAGTGAAGGAATCAAAATGTCCAACAACAGGTGAATAGATAAAGAAGAAGTGGTCCATGTACACAATGGAATATTAGCCATGGAAAACAATGAACCATTGTTCTTTGAGGCACCACAAATGAGTCTGGAGATAATCACGAAACATGAGGTAAGTCCGAAAGCAAAAGACCTATATTCTATGATATCACTTACAGGCGTTATCTAATAACTGACACAAATGAACATATTTCCACAGAGAAAGACACTCACAGATTTAGAAAACAAACTATGCTCATCTAAAAGGAAAGGTGGGGGGAGTGGATAAATTAAGGTTAGTGTTACTATATGTATACAAACACATATTATATACATATCTCAAAAAGACCTACCATATAGAAGGGAGGTGTGCGGAACCCTCTGTAACATTTTACATGGGAAGGGGATCTGTACTTGAATAGACATATATAATGTACAAATGAACCAGATTGTGTACACCTCGGACAAACAATATTCTAAGCTTTACTCCAATTAAAGAAATTTTTAAAACCAAGAAGAAATAATGAGACATAAACTTATGGGGGTTTCTCCATGCACATTCCAATATAATTTACAACCTAGGAACACGACTTCCAGAAAGGCTCTGCTGCCCTAGTACCCAGATTTGGGAATGGAGGAATGCTGCCTGCTTGAGGCCACTTCCCACAACAGCAGCTTTTAACCCATTACTAAAGGTCACTAAATATGCACCACACTTGCAGTTCGGGAAATGAGACCTGCTCTCTAAAAAAATTCTGGGCTGGAAAATCGACCAAAAAATTTAACAGAGGGCAAGCTTCCAAGAAGACAATTTCAAGAATTATATTGTACTCCCAACTGTTTCCGTTTTTTAGCAGAAAAGAAAACGGCAGAGAAAAATGATGAGTTTTATGAATTTTCAAAGACATGAAAACCCAAAGTACAAAAACCTATCAGCTCACACCAGCCAGAAGGGCCATTAGCATAAATGCTGCAAACAATAAATGCTGAAGCGATTGTGGAGAAATGCGTACCCTCGATTCTAAGGGGGACGTGGTAAGAGCCACTAATGAAAACACAAAGAAGGTGCTTTGATAAGGGTAACACGGTGCTACCAGTCAATCAATCACACCCACTGCTGGGCCTATCACCTGAGAAAATGAGAATCAAAAAGTCACAGGCTTGGTGCTTCCCTGGTGGTGCAGTGGTTGAGAGTCTGCCTGCCAATGCAGGGCACACGGGTTCGAGCCCCGGTCTGGGAAGATCCCACATGCCGCGGAGCAACTGGGCCCGTGAGCCACAACCACTGAGCCTGCGCGCATGGAGCCTGTGCTCGGCAACAAGAGAGGCCGCGATAGTGAGAGACCCACGCACCGTGATGAAGAGTGGCCCCCGCTCGCCTCAACTACAGAAAGCCCTCGCGCACAAACGAAGATCCAACACAGCCAAAAATAAATAAATAAATAAATAAATAAATAAATAAATAAATAAATAAATAAATATTAAAAAAAAAAGTCACAGGCTGGCAATCCTGCACTCCAACAATATTTACCATAGCCAACACTTGGAAGCAATGAAAATGTCCATCAACTGAGGAATGCACAAAGTAGAAGTGGTCCAAGTACACAGTGGAAGATTACTCCAATGAAAAATAAAAATTAAATTTAAAAATCCAACAAAAGTAAAGAGACATCAGCTTGTGTGGGTTTCTCTGGGCACACTCCACTCTAATTTATAACCGAGTAACACCACAGGCCGCAAGGGCATTTCCCTAGTTACCAGGGTGGGGAACATAGAAAGGCTGCCACCCTCTGGCAGTTACCTGCAAAAACAGCTTTAAGGCCTGTGCTAATGGTCATTTCATAGGAAGAAGTAATGCAGGACCGTAAATGAAACATGCCCTCAATATGTCTTGAGGGAGGTAATGGCCAAAACATTTCAAAATGTGACACATACTTTAAGAGAACACTTTGAAGAACTAAGGGGTAATCACAGCTTGAAAAATAAAAAGGATATGCCTTAAAGCTCAGTTTCAACGGATTATGAGGCACATGCGAATTCAACCAAAAAGAGGTATCAGCTCACACTTGTCAGAAAAACCATCAGCAAGAAAACTACAAACAATAAATGCTGAAGCTGATGTGGAGAAATGCATACCCTCAACTTCAAGGGGGACGTAACTTGGAAAGGGCCACGAATGAGAACAGAATGGAGGTGCCTTAAAAAGGTAAAGATTGAGCTACCATATGATCCAGCAGGCCCACTCCTCGACCTATAATCTAAGAAGAGAGAATTGGAAAGACACAGGCAGGCAAATCTGCATTGCACAGTATTACAATAGCCAAGATATGGAGGTAACCAAAAAGTCCACCAACAGATGGGTGGACAAAGAAGAACTCCTCCATGTATAGATGGAATATTCGCCAGTGAAAAAAATGAAACAATGCCATTTGCAGCACCATAGATGAGTCTAGACGAAATCACACCACCTGTAGTAAGTGAGAAAGTAAAAGACACATATCCTATCATATCACTTTTAGGAGTTACATAAAAATTGATACCAATGAAGATATTTCCACAGAGAAAGGCAATCACAGATTCATTAAAAAACTTATGGTTCACCAAATAGAAAGGGATGAGGATTGGATAATTTACCATATTGGGGTTAACAGAGATATACAAACCATGTGAAATATATAATCACCAAAGACGTACGGAAGACCAGGAGAAGACTACTCAACATTGTGTCATAACCTACATGGGAAAAGGATGCGAGGAAGAATAGATACACGTATATGTGTGAAAGAACCACATTTGCCCACCTAGAACAAACAAACCATTGTAATCAAATTTGCTTGGATAAAAAATAAAAAGTAAATTATAAATATGAACAACAAGTAATGAGACATAAACATAAAGGGCTTTTTCCTGGCACATTCCATTCTAATTTACAACCTAGAACACCACTTCCATTAAGGCTCTGTTTCCCCAGTTACCAAATTTGGTAAAGGAGAAATGATGCCACCTTGTGGCCGTTTCCTGCAAGAGCAGCTTTAAACTCACAGCTAAGGGTCACTTAACATTCACAAGGACTCAGGGCTGTAAAGGACACCTGCCCTAAAAAATTGTGCTGAAGTAGGGAATGGACAAAAATTTCAAAACAGGCAAATGTTTCCAGAAGAGAGTATGAATATTAACGTTTTACTCACGCTCTTTTAAAAAAAAGGAAAATGGATAAAAGCTCAACCTCAGGGAGTGTTAGACCCATGAAATCTAATCTACAAAAAGTTTCAACTTACACCAGTCGACTGACCATCAGCAAAAAGTCTACAAACAATAAATGCTGACGGGGTTTTAGAGAACTGTGTACCCTCTCCCTGCTGGTGAGACGTAAAGGGGTAACGGCCAATAATGAGAACAGAAAGGAGCTGTGTTTAAAAGTAAAAATGGAGGTACCATTCAATCCAGCAGACGCACCATTGGACCTCTCACCGGAGAAGACAAGAATCGAGAAGACACAGGCCGCAAAAGCTTCAGTGCAGCCTTATTCACAATAGCCAAGACAGTGAAGGAATCAAAATGTCCAACAACAGGTGAATAGATAAAGAAGAAGTGGTCCATGTACACAATGGAATATTAGCCATGGAAAACAATGAACCATTGTTCTTTGAGGCACCACAAATGAGACTGGAGATAATCACGAAACATGAGGTAAGTCCGAAAGCAAAAGACCTATATTCTATGATATCACTTACAGGCGTTATCTAATAACTGACACAAATGAACATATTTCCACAGAGAAAGACACTCACAGATTTAGAAAACAAACTATGCTCATCTAAAAGGAAAGGTGGGGGGAGTGGATAAATTAAGGTTAGTGTTACTATATGTATACAAACACATATTATATACATATCTCAAAAAGACCTACCATATAGAAGGGAGGTGTGCGGAACCCTCTGTAACATTTTACATGGGAAGGGGATCTGTACTTGAATAGACATATATAATGTACAAATGAACCAGATTGTGTACACCTCGGACAAACAATATTCTAAGCTTTACTCCAATTAAAGAAATTTTTAAAACCAAGAAGAAATAATGAGACATAAACTTATGGGGGTTTCTCCATGCACATTCCAATATAATTTACAACCTAGGAACACGACTTCCAGAAAGGCTCTGCTGCCCTAGTACCCAGATTTGGGAATGGAGGAATGCTGCCTGCTTGAGGCCACTTCCCACAACAGCAGCTTTTAACCCATTACTAAAGGTCACTAAATATGCACCACACTTGCAGTTCGGGAAATGAGACCTGCTCTCTAAAAAAATTCTGGGCTGGAAAATCGACCAAAAAATTTAACAGAGGGCAAGCTTCCAAGAAGACAATTTCAAGAATTATATTGTACTCCCAACTGTTTCCGTTTTTTAGCAGAAAAGAAAACGGCAGAGAAAAATGATGAGTTTTATGAATTTTCAAAGACATGAAAACCCAAAGTACAAAAACCTATCAGCTCACACCAGCCAGAAGGGCCATTAGCATAAATGCTGCAAACAATAAATGCTGAAGCGATTGTGGAGAAATGCGTACCCTCGATTCTAAGGGGGACGTGGTAAGAGCCACTAATGAAAACACAAAGAAGGTGCTTTGATAAGGGTAACACGGTGCTACCAGTCAATCAATCACACCCACTGCTGGGCCTATCACCTGAGAAAATGAGAATCAAAAAGTCACAGGCTTGGTGCTTCCCTGGTGGTGCAGTGGTTGAGAGTCTGCCTGCCAATGCAGGGCACACGGGTTCGAGCCCCGGTCTGGGAAGATCCCACATGCCGCGGAGCAACTGGGCCCGTGAGCCACAACCACTGAGCCTGCGCGCATGGAGCCTGTGCTCGGCAACAAGAGAGGCCGCGATAGTGAGAGACCCACGCACCATGATGAAGAGTGGCCCCCGCTCGCCTCAACTACAGAAAGCCCTCGCGCACAAACGAAGATCCAACACAGCCAAAAATAAATAAATAAATAAATAAATAAATAAATAAATAAATAAATAAATAAATATTAAAAAAAAAAGTCACAGGCTGGCAATCCGGCACTCCAACAATATTTACCATAGCCAACACTTGGAAGCAATGAAAATGTCCATCAACTGAGGAATGCACAAAGTAGAAGTGGTCCAAGTACACAGTGGAAGATTACTCCAATGAAAAATAAAAATTAAATTTAAAAATCCAACAAAAGTAAAGAGACATCAGCTTGTGTGGGTTTCTCTGGGCACACTCCACTCTAATTTATAACCGAGTAACACCACAGGCCGCAAGGGCATTTCCCTAGTTACCAGGGTGGGGAACATAGAAAGGCTGCCACCCTCTGGCAGTTACCTGCAAAAACAGCTTTAAGGCCTGTGCTAATGGTCATTTCATAGGAAGAAGTAATGCAGGACCGTAAATGAAACATGCCCTCAATATGTCTTGAGGGAGGTAATGGCCAAAACATTTCAAAATGTGACACATACTTTAAGAGAACACTTTGAAGAACTAAGGGGTAATCACAGCTTGAAAAATAAAAAGGATATGCCTTAAAGCTCAGTTTCAACGGATTATGAGGCACATGCGAATTCAACCAAAAAGAGGTATCAGCTCACACTTGTCAGAAAAACCATCAGCAAGAAAACTACAAACAATAAATGCTGAAGCTGATGTGGAGAAATGCATACCCTCAACTTCAAGGGGGACGTAACTTGGAAAGGGCCACGAATGAGAACAGAATGGAGGTGCCTTAAAAAGGTAAAGATTGAGCTACCATATGATCCAGCAGGCCCACTCCTCGACCTATAATCTAAGAAGAGAGAATTGGAAAGACACAGGCAGGCAAATCTGCATTGCACAGTATTACAATAGCCAAGATATGGAGGTAACCAAAAAGTCCACCAACAGATGGGTGGACAAAGAAGAACTCCTCCATGTATAGATGGAATATTCGCCAGTGAAAAAAATGAAACAATGCCATTTGCAGCACCATAGATGAGTCTAGACGAAATCACACCACCTGTAGTAAGTGAGAAAGTAAAAGACACATATCCTATCATATCACTTTTAGGAGTTACATAAAAATTGATACCAATGAAGATATTTCCACAGAGAAAGGCAATCACAGATTCATTAAAAAACTTATGGTTCACCAAATAGAAAGGGATGAGGATTGGATAATTTACCATATTGGGGTTAACAGAGATATACAAACCATGTGAAATATATAATCACCAAAGACGTACGGAAGACCAGGAGAAGACTACTCAACATTGTGTCATAACCTACATGGGAAAAGGATGCGAGGAAGAATAGATACACGTATATGTGTGAAAGAACCACATTTGCCCACCTAGAACAAACAAACCATTGTAATCAAATTTGCTTGGATAAAAAATAAAAAGTAAATTATAAATATGAACAACAAGTAATGAGACATAAACATAAAGGGCTTTTTCCTGGCACATTCCATTCTAATTTACAACCTAGAACACCACTTCCATTAAGGCTCTGTTTCCCCAGTTACCAAATTTGGTAAAGGAGAAATGATGCCACCTTGTGGCCGTTTCCTGCAAGAGCAGCTTTAAACTCACAGCTAAGGGTCACTTAACATTCACAAGGACTCAGGGCTGTAAAGGACACCTGCCCTAAAAAATTGTGCTGAAGTAGGGAATGGACAAAAATTTCAAAACAGGCAAATGTTTCCAGAAGAGAGTATGAATATTAACGTTTTACTCACGCTCTTTTAAAAAAAAGGAAAATGGATAAAAGCTCAACCTCAGGGAGTGTTAGACCCATGAAATCTAATCTACAAAAAGTTTCAACTTACACCAGTCGACTGACCATCAGCAAAAAGTCTACAAACAATAAATGCTGACGGGGTTTTAGAGAACTGTGTACCCTCTCCCTGCTGGTGAGACGTAAAGGGGTAACGGCCAATAATGAGAACAGAAAGGAGCTGTGTTTAAAAGTAAAAATGGAGGTACCATTCAATCCAGCAGGCGCACCATTGGACCTCTCACCGGAGAAGACAAGAATCGAGAAGACACAGGCCGCAAAAGCTTCAGTGCAGCCTTATTCACAATAGCCAAGACAGTGAAGGAATCAAAATGTCCAACAACAGGTGAATAGATAAAGAAGAAGTGGTCCATGTACACAATGGAATATTAGCCATGGAAAACAATGAACCATTGTTCTTTGAGGCACCACAAATGAGTCTGGAGATAATCACGAAACATGAGGTAAGTCCGAAAGCAAAAGACCTATATTCTATGATATCACTTACAGGCGTTATCTAATAACTGACACAAATGAACATATTTCCACAGAGAAAGACACTCACAGATTTAGAAAACAAACTATGCTCATCTAAAAGGAAAGGTGGGGGGAGTGGATAAATTAAGGTTAGTGTTACTATATGTATACAAACACATATTATATACATATCTCAAAAAGACCTACCATATAGAAGGGAGGTGTGCGGAACCCTCTGTAACATTTTACATGGGAAGGGGATCTGTACTTGAATAGACATATATAATGTACAAATGAACCAGATTGTGTACACCTCGGACAAACTATATTCTAAGCTTTACTCCAATTAAAGAAATTTTTAAAACCAAGAAGAAATAATGAGACATAAACTTATGGGGGTTTCTCCATGCACATTCCAATATAATTTACAACCTAGGAACACGACTTCCAGAAAGGCTCTGCTGCCCTAGTACCCAGATTTGGGAATGGAGGAATGCTGCCTGCTTGAGGCCACTTCCCACAACAGCAGCTTTTAACCCATTACTAAAGGTCACTAAATATGCACCACACTTGCAGTTCGGGAAATGAGACCTGCTCTCTAAAAAAATTCTGGGCTGGAAAATCGACCAAAAAATTTAACAGAGGGCAAGCTTCCAAGAAGACAATTTCAAGAATTATATTGTACTCCCAACTGTTTCCGTTTTTTAGCAGAAAAGAAAACGGCAGAGAAAAATGATGAGTTTTATGAATTTTCAAAGACATGAAAACCCAAAGTACAAAAACCTATCAGCTCACACCAGCCAGAAGGGCCATTAGCATAAATGCTGCAAACAATAAATGCTGAAGCGATTGTGGAGAAATGCGTACCCTCGATTCTAAGGGGGACGTGGTAAGAGCCACTAATGAAAACACAAAGAAGGTGCTTTGATAAGGGTAACACGGTGCTACCAGTCAATCAATCACACCCACTGCTGGGCCTATCACCTGAGAAAATGAGAATCAAAAAGTCACAGGCTTGGTGCTTCCCTGGTGGTGCAGTGGTTGAGAGTCTGCCTGCCAATGCAGGGCACACGGGTTCGAGCCCCGGTCTGGGAAGATCCCACATGCCGCGGAGCAACTGGGCCCGTGAGCCACAACCACTGAGCCTGCGCGCATGGAGCCTGTGCTCGGCAACAAGAGAGGCCGCGATAGTGAGAGACCCACGCACCGTGATGAAGAGTGGCCCCCGCTCGCCTCAACTACAGAAAGCCCTCGCGCACAAACGAAGATCCAACACAGCCAAAAATAAATAAATAAATAAATAAATAAATAAATAAATAAATAAATAAATAAATATTAAAAAAAAAAGTCACAGGCTGGCAATCCTGCACTCCAACAATATTTACCATAGCCAACACTTGGAAGCAATGAAAATGTCCATCAACTGAGGAATGCACAAAGTAGAAGTGGTCCAAGTACACAGTGGAAGATTACTCCAATGAAAAATAAAAATTAAATTTAAAAATCCAACAAAAGTAAAGAGACATCAGCTTGTGTGGGTTTCTCTGGGCACACTCCACTCTAATTTATAACCGAGTAACACCACAGGCCGCAAGGGCATTTCCCTAGTTACCAGGGTGGGGAACATAGAAAGGCTGCCACCCTCTGGCAGTTACCTGCAAAAACAGCTTTAAGGCCTGTGCTAATGGTCATTTCATAGGAAGAAGTAATGCAGGACCGTAAATGAAACATGCCCTCAATATGTCTTGAGGGAGGTAATGGCCAAAACATTTCAAAATGTGACACATACTTTAAGAGAACACTTTGAAGAACTAAGGGGTAATCACAGCTTGAAAAATAAAAAGGATATGCCTTAAAGCTCAGTTTCAACGGATTATGAGGCACATGCGAATTCAACCAAAAAGAGGTATCAGCTCACACTTGTCAGAAAAACCATCAGCAAGAAAACTACAAACAATAAATGCTGAAGCTGATGTGGAGAAATGCATACCCTCAACTTCAAGGGGGACGTAACTTGGAAAGGGCCACGAATGAGAACAGAATGGAGGTGCCTTAAAAAGGTAAAGATTGAGCTACCATATGATCCAGCAGGCCCACTCCTCGACCTATAATCTAAGAAGAGAGAATTGGAAAGACACAGGCAGGCAAATCTGCATTGCACAGTATTACAATAGCCAAGATATGGAGGTAACCAAAAAGTCCACCAACAGATGGGTGGACAAAGAAGAACTCCTCCATGTATAGATGGAATATTCGCCAGTGAAAAAAATGAAACAATGCCATTTGCAGCACCATAGATGAGTCTAGACGAAATCACACCACCTGTAGTAAGTGAGAAAGTAAAAGACACATATCCTATCATATCACTTTTAGGAGTTACATAAAAATTGATACCAATGAAGATATTTCCACAGAGAAAGGCAATCACAGATTCATTAAAAAACTTATGGTTCACCAAATAGAAAGGGATGAGGATTGGATAATTTACCATATTGGGGTTAACAGAGATATACAAACCATGTGAAATATATAATCACCAAAGACGTACGGAAGACCAGGAGAAGACTACTCAACATTGTGTCATAACCTACATGGGAAAAGGATGCGAGGAAGAATAGATACACGTATATGTGTGAAAGAACCACATTTGCCCACCTAGAACAAACAAACCATTGTAATCAAATTTGCTTGGATAAAAAATAAAAAGTAAATTATAAATATGAACAACAAGTAATGAGACATAAACATAAAGGGCTTTTTCCTGGCACATTCCATTCTAATTTACAACCTAGAACACCACTTCCATTAAGGCTCTGTTTCCCCAGTTACCAAATTTGGTAAAGGAGAAATGATGCCACCTTGTGGCCGTTTCCTGCAAGAGCAGCTTTAAACTCACAGCTAAGGGTCACTTAACATTCACAAGGACTCAGGGCTGTAAAGGACACCTGCCCTAAAAAATTGTGCTGAAGTAGGGAATGGACAAAAATTTCAAAACAGGCAAATGTTTCCAGAAGAGAGTATGAATATTAACGTTTTACTCACGCTCTTTTAAAAAAAAGGAAAATGGATAAAAGCTCAACCTCAGGGAGTGTTAGACCCATGAAATCTAATCTACAAAAAGTTTCAACTTACACCAGTCGACTGACCATCAGCAAAAAGTCTACAAACAATAAATGCTGACGGGGTTTTAGAGAACTGTGTACCCTCTCCCTGCTGGTGAGACGTAAAGGGGTAACGGCCAATAATGAGAACAGAAAGGAGCTGTGTTTAAAAGTAAAAATGGAGGTACCATTCAATCCAGCAGGCGCACCATTGGACCTCTCACCGGAGAAGACAAGAATCGAGAAGACACAGGCCGCAAAAGCTTCAGTGCAGCCTTATTCACAATAGCCAAGACAGTGAAGGAATCAAAATGTCCAACAACAGGTGAATAGATAAAGAAGAAGTGGTCCATGTACACAATGGAATATTAGCCATGGAAAACAATGAACCATTGTTCTTTGAGGCACCACAAATGAGTCTGGAGATAATCACGAAACATGAGGTAAGTCCGAAAGCAAAAGACCTATATTCTATGATATCACTTACAGGCGTTATCTAATAACTGACACAAATGAACATATTTCCACAGAGAAAGACACTCACAGATTTAGAAAACAAACTATGCTCATCTAAAAGGAAAGGTGGGGGGAGTGGATAAATTAAGGTTAGTGTTACTATATGTATACAAACACATATTATATACATATCTCAAAAAGACCTACCATATAGAAGGGAGGTGTGCGGAACCCTCTGTAACATTTTACATGGGAAGGGGATCTGTACTTGAATAGACATATATAATGTACAAATGAACCAGATTGTGTACACCTCGGACAAACAATATTCTAAGCTTTACTCCAATTAAAGAAATTTTTAAAACCAAGAAGAAATAATGAGACATAAACTTATGGGGGTTTCTCCATGCACATTCCAATATAATTTACAACCTAGGAACACGACTTCCAGAAAGGCTCTGCTGCCCTAGTACCCAGATTTGGGAATGGAGGAATGCTGCCTGCTTGAGGCCACTTCCCACAACAGCAGCTTTTAACCCATTACTAAAGGTCACTAAATATGCACCACACTTGCAGTTCGGGAAATGAGACCTGCTCTCTAAAAAAATTCTGGGCTGGAAAATCGACCAAAAAATTTAACAGAGGGCAAGCTTCCAAGAAGACAATTTCAAGAATTATATTGTACTCCCAACTGTTTCCGTTTTTTAGCAGAAAAGAAAACGGCAGAGAAAAATGATGAGTTTTATGAATTTTCAAAGACATGAAAACCCAAAGTACAAAAACCTATCAGCTCACACCAGCCAGAAGGGCCATTAGCATAAATGCTGCAAACAATAAATGCTGAAGCGATTGTGGAGAAATGCGTACCCTCGATTCTAAGGGGGACGTGGTAAGAGCCACTAATGAAAACACAAAGAAGGTGCTTTGATAAGGGTAACACGGTGCTACCAGTCAATCAATCACACCCACTGCTGGGCCTATCACCTGAGAAAATGAGAATCAAAAAGTCACAGGCTTGGTGCTTCCCTGGTGGTGCAGTGGTTGAGAGTCTGCCTGCCAATGCAGGGCACACGGGTTCGAGCCCCGGTCTGGGAAGATCCCACATGCCGCGGAGCAACTGGGCCCGTGAGCCACAACCACTGAGCCTGCGCGCATGGAGCCTGTGCTCGGCAACAAGAGAGGCCGCGATAGTGAGAGACCCACGCACCGTGATGAAGAGTGGCCCCCGCTCGCCTCAACTACAGAAAGCCCTCGCGCACAAACGAAGATCCAACACAGCCAAAAATAAATAAATAAATAAATAAATAAATAAATAAATAAATAAATAAATAAATATTAAAAAAAAAAGTCACAGGCTGGCAATCCTGCACTCCAACAATATTTACCATAGCCAACACTTGGAAGCAATGAAAATGTCCATCAACTGAGGAATGCACAAAGTAGAAGTGGTCCAAGTACACAGTGGAAGATTACTCCAATGAAAAATAAAAATTAAATTTAAAAATCCAACAAAAGTAAAGAGACATCAGCTTGTGTGGGTTTCTCTGGGCACACTCCACTCTAATTTATAACCGAGTAACACCACAGGCCGCAAGGGCATTTCCCTAGTTACCAGGGTGGGGAACATAGAAAGGCTGCCACCCTCTGGCAGTTACCTGCAAAAACAGCTTTAAGGCCTGTGCTAATGGTCATTTCATAGGAAGAAGTAATGCAGGACCGTAAATGAAACATGCCCTCAATATGTCTTGAGGGAGGTAATGGCCAAAACATTTCAAAATGTGACACATACTTTAAGAGAACACTTTGAAGAACTAAGGGGTAATCACAGCTTGAAAAATAAAAAGGATATGCCTTAAAGCTCAGTTTCAACGGATTATGAGGCACATGCGAATTCAACCAAAAAGAGGTATCAGCTCACACTTGTCAGAAAAACCATCAGCAAGAAAACTACAAACAATAAATGCTGAAGCTGATGTGGAGAAATGCATACCCTCAACTTCAAGGGGGACGTAACTTGGAAAGGGCCACGAATGAGAACAGAATGGAGGTGCCTTAAAAAGGTAAAGATTGAGCTACCATATGATCCAGCAGGCCCACTCCTCGACCTATAATCTAAGAAGAGAGAATTGGAAAGACACAGGCAGGCAAATCTGCATTGCACAGTATTACAATAGCCAAGATATGGAGGTAACCAAAAAGTCCACCAACAGATGGGTGGACAAAGAAGAACTCCTCCATGTATAGATGGAATATTCGCCAGTGAAAAAAATGAAACAATGCCATTTGCAGCACCATAGATGAGTCTAGACGAAATCACACCACCTGTAGTAAGTGAGAAAGTAAAAGACACATATCCTATCATATCACTTTTAGGAGTTACATAAAAATTGATACCAATGAAGATATTTCCACAGAGAAAGGCAATCACAGATTCATTAAAAAACTTATGGTTCACCAAATAGAAAGGGATGAGGATTGGATAATTTACCATATTGGGGTTAACAGAGATATACAAACCATGTGAAATATATAATCACCAAAGACGTACGGAAGACCAGGAGAAGACTACTCAACATTGTGTCATAACCTACATGGGAAAAGGATGCGAGGAAGAATAGATACACGTATATGTGTGAAAGAACCACATTTGCCCACCTAGAACAAACAAACCATTGTAATCAAATTTGCTTGGATAAAAAATAAAAAGTAAATTATAAATATGAACAACAAGTAATGAGACATAAACATAAAGGGCTTTTTCCTGGCACATTCCATTCTAATTTACAACCTAGAACACCACTTCCATTAAGGCTCTGTTTCCCCAGTTACCAAATTTGGTAAAGGAGAAATGATGCCACCTTGTGGCCGTTTCCTGCAAGAGCAGCTTTAAACTCACAGCTAAGGGTCACTTAACATTCACAAGGACTCAGGGCTGTAAAGGACACCTGCCCTAAAAAATTGTGCTGAAGTAGGGAATGGACAAAAATTTCAAAACAGGCAAATGTTTCCAGAAGAGAGTATGAATATTAACGTTTTACTCACGCTCTTTTAAAAAAAAGGAAAATGGATAAAAGCTCAACCTCAGGGAGTGTTAGACCCATGAAATCTAATCTACAAAAAGTTTCAACTTACACCAGTCGACTGACCATCAGCAAAAAGTCTACAAACAATAAATGCTGACGGGGTTTTAGAGAACTGTGTACCCTCTCCCTGCTGGTGAGACGTAAAGGGGTAACGGCCAATAATGAGAACAGAAAGGAGCTGTGTTTAAAAGTAAAAATGGAGGTACCATTCAATCCAGCAGGCGCACCATTGGACCTCTCACCGGAGAAGACAAGAATCGAGAAGACACAGGCCGCAAAAGCTTCAGTGCAGCCTTATTCACAATAGCCAAGACAGTGAAGGAATCAAAATGTCCAACAACAGGTGAATAGATAAAGAAGAAGTGGTCCATGTACACAATGGAATATTAGCCATGGAAAACAATGAACCATTGTTCTTTGAGGCACCACAAATGAGTCTGGAGATAATCACGAAACATGAGGTAAGTCCGAAAGCAAAAGACCTATATTCTATGATATCACTTACAGGCGTTATCTAATAACTGACACAAATGAACATATTTCCACAGAGAAAGACACTCACAGATTTAGAAAACAAACTATGCTCATCTAAAAGGAAAGGTGGGGGGAGTGGATAAATTAAGGTTAGTGTTACTATATGTATACAAACACATATTATATACATATCTCAAAAAGACCTACCATATAGAAGGGAGGTGTGCGGAACCCTCTGTAACATTTTACATGGGAAGGGGATCTGTACTTGAATAGACATATATAATGTACAAATGAACCAGATTGTGTACACCTCGGACAAACAATATTCTAAGCTTTACTCCAATTAAAGAAATTTTTAAAACCAAGAAGAAATAATGAGACATAAACTTATGGGGGTTTCTCCATGCACATTCCAATATAATTTACAACCTAGGAACACGACTTCCAGAAAGGCTCTGCTGCCCTAGTACCCAGATTTGGGAATGGAGGAATGCTGCCTGCTTGAGGCCACTTCCCACAACAGCAGCTTTTAACCCATTACTAAAGGTCACTAAATATGCACCACACTTGCAGTTCGGGAAATGAGACCTGCTCTCTAAAAAAATTCTGGGCTGGAAAATCGACCAAAAAATTTAACAGAGGGCAAGCTTCCAAGAAGACAATTTCAAGAATTATATTGTACTCCCAACTGTTTCCGTTTTTTAGCAGAAAAGAAAACGGCAGAGAAAAATGATGAGTTTTATGAATTTTCAAAGACATGAAAACCCAAAGTACAAAAACCTATCAGCTCACACCAGCCAGAAGGGCCATTAGCATAAATGCTGCAAACAATAAATGCTGAAGCGATTGTGGAGAAATGCGTACCCTCGATTCTAAGGGGGACGTGGTAAGAGCCACTAATGAAAACACAAAGAAGGTGCTTTGATAAGGGTAACACGGTGCTACCAGTCAATCAATCACACCCACTGCTGGGCCTATCACCTGAGAAAATGAGAATCAAAAAGTCACAGGCTTGGTGCTTCCCTGGTGGTGCAGTGGTTGAGAGTCTGCCTGCCAATGCAGGGCACACGGGTTCGAGCCCCGGTCTGGGAAGATCCCACATGCCGCGGAGCAACTGGGCCCGTGAGCCACAACCACTGAGCCTGCGCGCATGGAGCCTGTGCTCGGCAACAAGAGAGGCCGCGATAGTGAGAGACCCACGCACCGCGATGAAGAGTGGCCCCCGCTCGCCTCAACTACAGAAAGCCCTCGCGCACAAACGAAGATCCAACACAGCCAAAAATAAATAAATAAATAAATAAATAAATATTAAAAAAAAAAGTCACAGGCTGGCAATCCTGCACTCCAACAATACTGACCATAGCCAACACTTGGAAGCAATGAAAATGTCTATCAACCGAGGAATGCACAAAGTAGATGTGGTCCACGTACACAGTGGAAAATTACTCCAATAAAAAATAAAAATTAAATTTAAAAATCCAACAAAAGTAAAGAGACATCAGCTTGTGTGGGTTTGTCCGGACACACTCCACTCTAATTTATAACCGAGAAACACCACAGGCCGCAAGGGCATTTCCCTAGTTACCAGGGTGGGGAACATAGAAAGGCTGCGACCCTCTGGCAGTTACCTGCAAAAACAGCTTTAAGGCCTGTGCTAATGGTCATTTCATAGGAAGGAGTAATGCAGGACTGTAAATGAAACATGCCCTCAATATGTCTTGAGGGAGGTAATGGCCAAAACATTTCAAAATGTGACACATACTTTAAGAGAACACTTTGAAGAACTAAGGGGTAATCACAGCTTGAAAAATAAAAAGGATATGCCTTAAAGCTCAGTTTCAACGGATTATGAGGCACATGAGAATTCAACCAAAAAGAGGTATCAGCTCACACTTGTCAGAAAAACCATCAGCAAGAAAACTACAAACAATAAATGCTGAAGCTGTTGTGGAGAAATGCATACCCTCAACTTCAAGGGGGACGTAACTTGGAAAGGGCCACGAATGAGAACAGAATGGAGGTGCCTTAAAAAGGTAAACATTGAGCTACCATATGATCCAGCAGGCCCACTCCTCGACCTATAATCTAAGAAGAGAGAATTGGAAAGACACAGGCAGGCAAATCTGCATTGCACAGTATTACAATAGCCAAGATATGGAGGTAACCAAAAAGTCCACCAACAGATGGGTGGACAAAGAAGAACTCCTCCATGTATAGATGGAATATTCGCTAGTGAAAAAAATGAAACAATGCCATTTGCAGCACCATAGATGAGTCTAGACGTAATCACACCACCTGTAGTAAGTGAGAAAGTAAAAGACACATATCCTATCATATCACTTTTAGGAGTTACATAAAAATTGATACTAATGAAGATATTTCCACAGAGAAAGGCAATCACAGATTCATGAAAAAACTTATGGTTCATCAAATAGAAAGGGATGAGGATTGGATAATTTACCATATTGGGGTTAACAGAGATATACAAACCATGTGAAATATATAATCACCAAAGACGTACGGAAGACCAGGAGAAGACTACTCAACATTGTGTCATAACCTATATGGGAAAAGGATGCGAGGAAGAATAGATACACGTATATGTGTGAAAGAACCACATTTGCCCACCTAGAACAAACAAACCATTGTAATGAAATTTGCTTGGATAAAAAATAAAAAGTAAATTATAAATATGAACAACAAGTAATGAGACATAAACATAAAGGGCTTTTTCCTGGCACATTCCATTCTAATTTACAACCTAGAACACCACTTCCATTAAGGCTCTGTTTCCCCAGTTACCAAATTTGGTAAAGGAGAAATGATGCCACCTTGTGGCCGTTTCCTGCAAGAGCAGCTTTAAACTCACAGCTAAGGGTCACTTAACATTCACAAGGACTCAGGGCTGTAAAGGACACCTGCCCTAAAAAATTGTGCTGAAATAGGGAATGGACAAAAATTTCAAAACAGGCAAATGTTTCCAGAAGAGAGTATGAATATTAACGTTTTACTCACGCTCTTTTAAAAAAAAGGAAAATGGATAAAAGCTCAACCTCAGGGAGTGTTAGACCCATGAAATCTAATCTACAAAAAGTTTCAACTTACACCAGTCGACTGACCATCAGCAAAAAGTCTACAAACAATAAATGCTGACGGGGTTTTAGAGAACTGTGTACCCTCTCCCTGCTGGTGAGACCTAAAGGGGTAACGGCCAATAATGAGAACAGAAAGGAGCTGTGTTTAAAAGTAAAAATGGAGGTACCATTCAATCCAGCAGGCGCACCATTGGACCTCTCACCGGAGAAGACAAGAATCGAGAAGACACAGGCCGCAAAAGCTTCAGTGCAGCCTTATTCACAATAGCCAAGACAGTGAAGGAATCAAAATGTCCAACAACAGGTGAATAGATAAAGAAGAAGTGGTCCATGTACACAATGGAATATTAGCCATGGAAAACAATGAACCATTGTTCTTTGAGGCACCACAAATGAGTCTGGAGATAATCACGAAACATGAGGTAAGTCCGAAAGCAAAAGACCTATATTCTATGATATCACTTACAGGCGTTATCTAATAACTGACACAAATGAACATATTTCCAAAGAGAAAGACACTCACAGATTTAGAAAACAAACTATGCTCATCTAAAAGGAAAGGTGGGGGGAGTGGATAAATTAAGGTTAGTGTTACTATATGTATACAAACACATATTATATACATATCTCAAAAAGACCTACCATATAGAAGGGAGGTGTGCGGAACCCTCTGTAACATTTTACATGGGAAGGGGATCTGTACTTGAATAGACATATATAATGTACAAATGAACCAGATTGTGTACACCTCGGACAAACAATATTCTAAGCTTTACTCCAATTAAAAAAATTTTTAAAACCAAGAAGAAATAATGAGACATAAACTTATGGGGGTTTCTCCATGCACATTCCAATATAATTTACAACCTAGGAACACGACTTCCAGAAAGGCTCTGCTGCCCTAGTACCCAGATTTGGGAATGGAGGAATGCTGCCTGCTTGAGGCCACTTCCCACAACAGCAGCTTTTAACCCATTACTAAAGGTCACTAAATATGCACCACACTTGCAGTTCGGGAAATGAGACCTGCTCTCTAAAAAAATTCTGGGCTGGAAAATCGACCAAAAAATTTAACAGAGGGCAAGCTTCCAAGAAGACAATTTCAAGAATTATATTGTACTCCCAACTGTTTCCTTTTTTTAGCAGAAAAGAAAACGGCAGAGAAAAATGATGAGTTTTATGAATTTTCAAAGACATGAAAACCCAAAGTACAAAAACCTATCAGCTCACACCAGCCAGAAGGGCCATTAGCATAAATGCTGCAAACAATAAATGCTGAAGCGATTGTGGAGAAATGCGTACCCTCGATTCTAAGGGGGACGTGGTAAGAGCCACTAATGAAAACACAAAGAAGGTGCTTTGATAAGGGTAACACGGTGCTACCAGTCAATCAATCACACCCACTGCTGGGCCTATCACCTGAGAAAATGAGAATCAAAAAGTCACAGGCTTGGGGCTTCCCTGGTGGTGCAGTGGTTGAGAGTCTGCCTGCCAATGCAGGGCACACGGGTTCGAGCCCCGGTCTGGGAAGATCCCACATGCCGCGGAGCAACTGGGCCCGTGAGCCACAACCACTGAGCCTGCGCGCATGGAGCCTGTGCTCGGCAACAAGAGAGGCCGCGATAGTGAGAGACCCACGCACCGCGATGAAGAGTGGCCCCCGCTCGCCTCAACTACAGAAAGCCCTCGCGCACAAACGAAGATCCAACACAGCCAAAAATAAATAAATAAATAAATAAATAAATATTAAAAAAAAAAAGTCACAGGCTGGCAATCCTGCACTCCAACAATACTGACCATAGCCAACACTTGGAAGCAATGAAAATATCCATCAACCGAGGAATGCACAAAGTAGAAGTGGTCCACGTACACAGTGGAAAATTACTCCAATAAAAAATAAAAATTAAATTTAAAAATCCAACAAAAGTAAAGAGACATCAGCTTGTGTGGGTTTGTCCGGGCACACTCCACTCTAATTTATAACCGAGAAACACCACAGGCCACAAGGGCTTTTCCCTACTTACCAGGGTGGGGAACATAGAAAGGCTGCCGCTCTCTGGAAGTTACCTGCAAAAACAGCTTTAAGGCCTGTGCTAATGGTCATTTCATAGGAAGGAGTAATGCAGGACTGTAAATGAAACATGCCCTCAATATGTCTTGAGGGAGGTAATGGCCAAAACATTTCAAAATGTGACACATACTTTAAGAGAACACTTTGAAGAACTAAGGGGTAATCACAGCTTGAAAAATAAAAAGGATATGCCTTAAAGCTCAGTTTCAACGGATTATGAGGCACATGAGAATTCAACCAAAAAGAGGTATCAGCTCACACTTGTCAGAAAAACCATCAGCAAGAAAACTACAAACAATAAATGCTGAAGCTGTTGTGGAGAAATGCATACCCTCAACTTCAAGGGGGACGTAACTTGGAAAGGGCCACGAATGAGAACAGAATGGAGGTGCCTTAAAAAGGTAAACATTGAGCTACCATATGATCCAGCAGGCCCACTCCTCGACCTATAATCTAAGAAGAGAGAATTGGAAAGACACAGGCAGGCAAATCTGCATTGCACAGTATTACAATAGCCAAGATATGGAGGTAACCAAAAAGTCCACCAACAGATGGGTGGACAAAGAAGAACTCCTCCATGTATAGATGGAATATTCGCTAGTGAAAAAAATGAAACAATGCCATTTGCAGCACCATAGATGAGTCTAGACGTAATCACACCACCTGTAGTAAGTGAGAAAGTAAAAGACACATATCCTATCATATCACTTTTAGGAGTTACATAAATATTGATACTAATGAAGATATTTCCACAGAGAAAGGCAATCACAGATTCATGAAAAAACTTATGGTTCATCAAATAGAAAGGGATGAGGATTGGATAATTTACCATATTGGGGTTAACAGAGATATACAAACCATGTGAAATATATAATCACCAAAGACGTACGGAAGACCAGGAGAAGACTACTCAACATTGTGTCATAACCTATATGGGAAAAGGATGCGAGGAAGAATAGATACACGTATATGTGTGAAAGAACCACATTTGCCCACCTAGAACAAACAAACCATTGTAATGAAATTTGCTTGGATAAAAAATAAAAAGTAAATTATAAATATGAACAACAAGTAATGAGACATAAACATAAAGGGCTTTTTCCTGGCACATTCCATTCTAATTTACAACCTAGAACACCACTTCCATTAAGGCTCTGTTTCCCCAGTTACCAAATTTGGTAAAGGAGAAATGATGCCACCTTGTGGCCGTTTCCTGCAAGAGCAGCTTTAAACTCACAGCTAAGGGTCACTTAACATTCACAAGGACTCAGGGCTGTAAAGGACACCTGCCCTAAAAAATTGTGCTGAAATAGGGAATGGACAAAAATTTCAAAACAGGCAAATGTTTCCAGAAGAGAGTATGAATATTAACGTTTTACTCACGCTCTTTTAAAAAAAAGGAAAATGGATAAAAGCTCAACCTCAGGGAGTGTTAGACCCATGAAATCTAATCTACAAAAAGTTTCTACTTACACCAGTCGACTGACCATCAGCAAAAAGTCTACAAACAATAAATGCTGACGGGGTTTTAGAGAACTGTGTACCCTCTCCCTGCTGGTGAGACCTAAAGGGGTAACGGCCAATAATGAGAACAGAAAGGAGCTGTGTTTAAAAGTAAAAATGGAGGTACCATTCAATCCAGCAGGCGCACCATTGGACCTCTCACCGGAGAAGACAAGAATCGAGAAGACACAGGCCGCAAAAGCTTCAGTGCAGCCTTATTCACAATAGCCAAGACAGTGAAGGAATCAAAATGTCCAACAACAGGTGAATAGATAAAGAAGAAGTGGTCCATGTACACAATGGAATATTAGCCATGGAAAACAATGAACCATTGTTCTTTGAGGCACCACAAATGAGTCTGGAGATAATCACGAAACATGAGGTAAGTCCGAAAGCAAAAGACCTATATTCTATGATATCACTTACAGGCGTTATCTAATAACTGACACAAATGAACATATTTCCAAAGAGAAAGACACTCACAGATTTAGAAAACAAACTATGCTCATCTAAAAGGAAAGGTGGGGGGAGTGGATAAATTAAGGTTAGTGTTACTATATGTATACAAACACATATTATATACATATCTCAAAAAGACCTACCATATAGAAGGGAGGTGTGCGGAACCCTCTGTAACATTTTACATGGGAAGGGGATCTGTACTTGAATAGACATATATAATGTACAAATGAACCAGATTGTGTACACCTCGGACAAACAATATTCTAAGCTTTACTCCAATTAAAAAAATTTTTAAAACCAAGAAGAAATAATGAGACATAAACTTATGGGGGTTTCTCCATGCACATTCCAATATAATTTACAACCTAGGAACACGACTTCCAGAAAGGCTCTGCTGCCCTAGTACCCAGATTTGGGAATGGAGGAATGCTGCCTGCTTGAGGCCACTTCCCACAACAGCAGCTTTTAACCCATTACTAAAGGTCACTAAATATGCACCACACTTGCAGTTCGGGAAATGAGACCTGCTCTCTAAAAAAATTCTGGGCTGGAAAATCGACCAAAAAATTTAACAGAGGGCAAGCTTCCAAGAAGACAATTTCAAGAATTATATTGTACTCCCAACTGTTTCCTTTTTTTAGCAGAAAAGAAAACGGCAGAGAAAAATGATGAGTTTTATGAATTTTCAAAGACATGAAAACCCAAAGTACAAAAACCTATCAGCTCACACCAGCCAGAAAGGCCATTAGCATAAATGCTGCAAACAATAAATGCTGAAGCGATTGTGGAGAAATGCGTACCCTCGATTCTAAGGGGGACGTGGTAAGAGCCACTAATGAAAACACAAAGAAGGTGCTTTGATAAGGGTAACACGGTGCTACCAGTCAATCAATCACACCCACTGCTGGGCCTATCACCTGAGAAAATGAGAATCAAAAAGTCACAGGCTTGGGGCTTCCCTGGTGGTGCAGTGGTTGAGAGTCTGCCTGCCAATGCAGGGCACACGGGTTCGAGCCCCGGTCTGGGAAGATCCCACATGCCGCGGAGCAACTGGGCCCGTGAGCCACAACCACTGAGCCTGCGCGCATGGAGCCTGTGCTCGGCAACAAGAGAGGCCGCGATAGTGAGAGACCCACGCACCGTGATGAAGAGTGGCCCCCGCTCGCCTCAACTACAGAAAGCCCTCGCGCACAAACGAAGATCCAACACAGCCAAAAATAAATAAATAAATAAATAAATAAATAAATAAATAAATAAATATTAAAAAAAAAAGTCACAGGCTGGCAATCCTGCACTCCAACAATATTTACCATAGCCAACACTTGGAAGCAATGAAAATGTCCATCAACTGAGGAATGCACAAAGTAGAAGTGGTCCAAGTACACAGTGGAAGATTACTCCAATGAATAATAAAAATTAAATTTAAAAATCGAACAAAAGTAAAGACACATCAGCTTGTGTGGGTTTGTCCGGGCACACTCCACTCTAATTTATAACCGAGAAACACCACAGGCCACAAGGGCTTTTCCCTACTTACCAGGGTGGGGAACATAGAAAGGCTGCCGCTCTCTGGAAGTTACCTGCAAAAACAGCTTTAAGGCCTGTGCTAATGGTCATTTCATAGGAAGGAGTAATGCAGGACTGTAAATGAAACATGCCCTCAATATGTCTTGAGGGAGGTAATGGCCAAAACATTTCAAAATGTGACACATACTTTAAGAGAACACTTTGAAGAACTAAGGGGTAATCACAGCTTGAAAAATAAAAAGGATATGCCTTAAAGCTCAGTTTCAACGGATTATGAGGCACATGAGAATTCAACCAAAAAGAGGTATCAGCTCACACTTGTCAGAAAAACCATCAGCAAGAAAACTACAAACAATAAATGCTGAAGCTGTTGTGGAGAAATGCATACCCTCAACTTCAAGGGGGACGTAACTTGGAAAGGGCCACGAATGAGAACAGAATGGAGGTGCCTTAAAAAGGTAAACATTGAGCTACCATATGATCCAGCAGGCCCACTCCTCGACCTATAATCTAAGAAGAGAGAATTGGAAAGACACAGGCAGGCAAATCTGCATTGCACAGTATTACAATAGCCAAGATATGGAGGTAACCAAAAAGTCCACCAACAGATGGGTGGACAAAGAAGAACTCCTCCATGTATAGATGGAATATTCGCTAGTGAAAAAAATGAAACAATGCCATTTGCAGCACCATAGATGAGTCTAGACGTAATCACACCACCTGTAGTAAGTGAGAAAGTAAAAGACACATATCCTATCATATCACTTTTAGGAGTTACATAAATATTGATACTAATGAAGATATTTCCACAGAGAAAGGCAATCACAGATTCATTAAAAAACTTATGGTTCATCAAATAGAAAGGGATGAGGATTGGATAATTTACCATATTGGGGTTAACAGAGATATACAAACCATGTGAAATATATAATCACCAAAGACGTACGGAAGACCAGGAGAAGACTACTCAACATTGTGTCATAACCTATATGGGAAAAGGATGCGAGGAAGAATAGATACACGTATATGTGTGAAAGAACCACATTTGCACACCTAGAACAAACAAACCATTGTAATCAAATTTGCTTGGATAAAAAATAAAAAGTAAATTATAAATATGAACAACAAGTAATGAGACATAAACATAAAGGGCTTTTTCCTGGCACATTCCATTCTAATTTACAACCTAGAACACCACTTCCATTAAGGCTCTGTTTCCCCAGTTACCAAATTTGGTAAAGGAGAAATGATGCCACCTTGTGGCCGTTTCCTGCAAGAGCAGCTTTAAACTCACAGCTAATGGTCACTTAACATGCACAAGGACTCAGGGCTGTAAAGGACACCTGCCCTAAAAAATTGTGCTGAAGTAGGGAATGGACAAAAATTTCAAAACAGGCAAATGTTTCCAGAAGAGAGTATGAATATTAACGTTTTACTCACGCTCTTTTAAAACAAAGGAAAACGGATAAAAGCTCAACCTCAGGGAGTGTTAGACCCATGCAATCTAATCTACAAAAAGTTTCAACTTACACCAGTCGACTGACCATCAGCAAAAAGTCTACAAACAATAAATGCTGAAGGGGTTTTAGAGAAGTGTGTACCCTCTACCTGCTGGTGAGACGTAAAGGGGTAACGGCCAATAATGAGAACAGAAAGGAGCTGTGTTTAAAAGTAAAAATGGAGGTACCATTCAATCCAGCAGGCGCACCATTGGACCTCTCACCGGAGAAGACAAGAATCGAGAAGACACAGGCCGCAAAAGCTTCAGTGCAGCCTTATTCACAATAGCCAAGACACTGAAGGAATCAAAATGTCCAACAACAGGTGAATGGATAAAGAAGTGGTCCATGTACACAATGGAATATTAGCCATGGAAAACAATGAACCATTGTTCTTTGAGGCACCACAAATGAGTCTGGAGATAATCACGAAACATGAGGTAAGTCCGAAAGCAAAAGACCTATATTCTATGATATCACTTATAGGCGTTATCTAATAACTGACACAAATGAATATATTTCCACAGAGAAAGACACTCACAGACGTAGAAAACAAACTATGCTCATCTAAAAGGAAAGGTGGGGGGAGTGGAAAAATTAAGGTTAGTGTTACTATATGTATACAAACATATATTATATACATATCTCAAAAAGACCGACCATATAGAAGGGAGGTGTGCGGAACGCTCTGTAACATTTTACATGGGAAGGGGATCTGTACTTGAATAGACATATATAATGTATAAATGAACCAGGTTGTGTACACCTCGGACAAACAATATTCTAAGCTTTACCCCAATTAAAATAATTTTTAAAACCAAGAAGAAATAATGAGACATAAACGTATGGTGGTTTCTCCATGCACATTCCAATATAATTTACAACCTAGGAACACGACTTCCAGCAAGGCTCTGCTGTCCTAGTACCCAGGTTCGGGAATGGAGGAATGCTGCCTGCTTGAGGCCAATTCCCACAACAGCAACTTTTAACCCATTGCTAAAGGTCACTAAATATTCAACAAACTTGCAGTTCGGTAAATGACACCTGCTCTCTAAAAAATTTCTGGGCTGGAAAATCGACCAAAAAATTTAACAGAGGGCGAGCTTCCAAGAAGACAATTTCAAGAGTTATATTGTACTCCCGACTGTTTCCTTTTTTTAACAGAAAAGAAAACGGTGGAGAAAAATGATGAGTTTTATGAATTTTCAAAGACATGCAAACCCAAAGTACAAAAACCTATCAGCTCACACCAGCCAGAAGGGCCATTAGCATTAATGCTGCAAACAATAAATGCTGAAGCGATTGTGGAGAAATGCGTACCCTCGATTCTAAGGGGGACGTGGTAAGAGCCACTAATGAAAACACAAAGAAGGTGCTTTGATAAGGGTAACACGGTGCTACCAGTCAATCAATCACACCCACTGTTGGGCCTATCACCTGAGAAAATGAGAATCAAAAAGTCACAGGCTTGGGGCTTCCCTGGTGGTGCAGTGGTTGAGAGTCTGCCTGCCAATGCAGGGCACACGGGTTCGAGCCCCGGTCTGGGAAGATCCCACATGCCGCGGAGCAACTGGTCCCGTGAGCCACAACCACTGAGCCTGCGCGCCGAGAGCCTGTGCTCCGCAAAAAGAGAGGCCGCGATAGTGAGAGACCCACGCACCGCGATGAAGAGTGGCCCCCGCTCGCCGCAACTACAGAAAGCCCTCGCGCACAAACGAAGATCCAACACAGCCAAAAATAAATAAATAAATAAATAAATAAATATTAAAAAAAAAAGTCACAGGCTGGCAATCCTGCACTCCAACAATACTGACCATAGCCAACACTTGGAAGCAATGAAAATGTCTATCAACCGAGGAATGCACAAAGTAGATGTGGTCCACGTACACAGTGGAAAATTACTCCAATAAAAAATAAAAATTAAATTTAAAAATCCAACAAAAGTAAAGAGACATCAGCTTGTGTGGGTTTGTCCGGACACACTCCACTCTAATTTATAACCGAGAAACACCACAGGCCGCAAGGGCATTTCCCTAGTTACCAGGGTGGGGAACATAGAAAGGCTGCGACCCTCTGGCAGTTACCTGCAAAAACAGCTTTAAGGCCTGTGCTAATGGTCATTTCATAGGAAGGAGTAATGCAGGACTGTAAATGAAACATGCCCTCAATATGTCTTGAGGGAGGTAATGGCCAAAACATTTCAAAATGTGACACATACTTTAAGAGAACACTTTGAAGAACTAAGGGGTAATCACAGCTTGAAAAATAAAAAGGATATGCCTTAAAGCTCAGTTTCAACGGATTATGAGGCACATGAGAATTCAACCAAAAAGAGGTATCAGCTCACACTTGTCAGAAAAACCATCAGCAAGAAAACTACAAACAATAAATGCTGAAGCTGTTGTGGAGAAATGCATACCCTCAACTTCAAGGGGGACGTAACTTGGAAAGGGCCACGAATGAGAACAGAATGGAGGTGCCTTAAAAAGGTAAACATTGAGCTACCATATGATCCAGCAGGCCCACTCCTCGACCTATAATCTAAGAAGAGAGAATTGGAAAGACACAGGCAGGCAAATCTGCATTGCACAGTATTACAATAGCCAAGATATGGAGGTAACCAAAAAGTCCACCAACAGATGGGTGGACAAAGAAGAACTCCTCCATGTATAGATGGAATATTCGCTAGTGAAAAAAATGAAACAATGCCATTTGCAGCACCATAGATGAGTCTAGACGTAATCACACCACCTGTAGTAAGTGAGAAAGTAAAAGACACATATCCTATCATATCACTTTTAGGAGTTACATAAAAATTGATACTAATGAAGATATTTCCACAGAGAAAGGCAATCACAGATTCATGAAAAAACTTATGGTTCATCAAATAGAAAGGGATGAGGATTGGATAATTTACCATATTGGGGTTAACAGAGATATACAAACCATGTGAAATATATAATCACCAAAGACGTACGGAAGACCAGGAGAAGACTACTCAACATTGTGTCATAACCTATATGGGAAAAGGATGCGAGGAAGAATAGATACACGTATATGTGTGAAAGAACCACATTTGCACACCTAGAACAAACAAACCATTGTAATCAAATTTGCTTGGATAAAAAATAAAAAGTAAATTATAAATATGAACAACAAGTAATGAGACATAAACATAAAGGGCTTTTTCCTGGCACATTCCATTCTAATTTACAACCTAGAACACCACTTCCATTAAGGCTCTGTTTCCCCAGTTACCAAATTTGGTAAAGGAGAAATGATGCCACCTTGTGGCCGTTTCCTGCAAGAGCAGCTTTAAACTCACAGCTAATGGTCACTTAACATGCACAAGGACTCAGGGCTGTAAAGGACACCTGCCCTAAAAAATTGTGCTGAAGTAGGGAATGGACAAAAATTTCAAAACAGGCAAATGTTTCCAGAAGAGAGTATGAATATTAACGTTTTACTCACGCTCTTTTAAAACAAAGGAAAACGGATAAAAGCTCAACCTCAGGGAGTGTTAGACCCATGCAATCTAATCTACAAAAAGTTTCAACTTACACCAGTCGACTGACCATCAGCAAAAAGTCTACAAACAATAAATGCTGAAGGGGTTTTAGAGAAGTGTGTACCCTCTACCTGCTGGTGAGACGTAAAGGGGTAACGGCCAATAATGAGAACAGAAAGGAGCTGTGTTTAAAAGTAAAAATGGAGGTACCATTCAATCCAGCAGGCGCACCATTGGACCTCTCACCCGAGAAGACAAGAATCGAGAAGACACAGGCCGCAAAAGCTTCAGTGCAGCCTTATTCACAATAGCCAAGACAGTGAAGGAATCAAAATGTCCAACAACAGGTGAATGGATAAAGAAGTGGTCCATGTACACAATGGAATATTAGCCATGGAAAACAATGAACCATTGTTCTTTGAGGCACCACAAATGAGTCTGGAGATAATCACGAAACATGAGGTAAGTCCGAAAGCAAAAGACCTATATTCTATGATATCACTTATAGGCGTTATCTAATAACTGACACAAATGAATATATTTCCACAGAGAAAGACACTCACAGACGTAGAAAACAAACTATGCTCATCTAAAAGGAAAGGTGGGGGGAGTGGAAAAATTAAGGTTAGTGTTACTATATGTATACAAACATATATTATATACATATCTCAAAAAGACCGACCATATAGAAGGGAGGTGTGCGGAACGCTCTGTAACATTTTACATGGGAAGGGGATCTGTACTTGAATAGACATATATAATGTATAAATGAACCAGGTTGTGTACACCTCGGACAAACAATATTCTAAGCTTTACCCCAATTAAAATAATTTTTAAAACCAAGAAGAAATAATGAGACATAAACGTATGGTGGTTTCTCCATGCACATTCCAATATAATTTACAACCTAGGAACACGACTTCCAGCAAGGCTCTGCTGTCCTAGTACCCAGGTTCGGGAATGGAGGAATGCTGCCTGCTTGAGGCCAATTCCCACAACAGCAACTTTTAACCCATTGCTAAAGGTCACTAAATATTCAACAAACTTGCAGTTCGGTAAATGACACCTGCTCTCTAAAAAATTTCTGGGCTGGAAAATCGACCAAAAAATTTAACAGAGGGCGAGCTTCCAAGAAGACAATTTCAAGAGTTATATTGTACTCCCGACTGTTTCCTTTTTTTTAACAGAAAAGAAAACGGTGGAGAAAAATGATGAGTTTTATGAATTTTCAAAGACATGCAAACCCAAAGTACAAAAACCTATCAGCTCACACCAGCCAGAAGGGCCATTAGCATTAATGCTGCAAACAATAAATGCTGAAGCGATTGTGGAGAAATGCGTACCCTCGATTCTAAGGGGGACGTGGTAAGAGCCACTAATGAAAACACAAAGAAGGTGCTTTGATAAGGGTAACACGGTGCTACCAGTCAATCAATCACACCCACTGCTGGGCCTATCACCTGAGAAAATGAGAATCAAAAAGTCACAGGCTTGGGGCTTCCCTGGTGGTGCAGTGGTTGAGAGTCTGCCTGCCAATGCAGGGCACACGGGTTCGAGCCCCGGTCTGGGAAGATCCCACATGCCGCGGAGGAACTGGGCCCGTGAGCCACAACCACTGAGCCTGCGCGCCGAGAGCCTGTGCTCCGCAAAAAGAGAGGCCGCGATAGTGAGAGACCCACGCACCGCGATGAAGAGTGGCCCCCGCTCGCCGCAACTACAGAAAGCCCTCGCACACAAACGAAGATCCAACACAGCCAAAAATAAATAAATAAATAAATAAATAAATATTAAAAAAAAAAAGTCACAGGCTGGCAATCCTGCACTCCAACAATACTGACCATAGCCAACACTTGGAAGCAATGAAAATGTCTATCAACCGAGGAATGCACAAAGTAGATGTGGTCCACGTACACAGTGGAAAATTACTCCAATAAAAAATAAAAATTAAATTTAAAAATCCAACAAAAGTAAAGAGACATCAGCTTGTGTGGGTTTGTCCGGACACACTCCACTCTAATTTATAACCGAGAAACACCACAGGCCGCAAGGGCATTTCCCTAGTTACCAGGGTGGGGAACATAGAAAGGCTGCGACCCTCTGGCAGTTACCTGCAAAAACAGCTTTAAGGCCTGTGCTAATGGTCATTTCATAGGAAGGAGTAATGCAGGACTGTAAATGAAACATGCCCTCAATATGTCTTGAGGGAGGTAATGGCCAAAACATTTCAAAATGTGACACATACTTTAAGAGAACACTTTGAAGAACTAAGGGGTAATCACAGCTTGAAAAATAAAAAGGATATGCCTTAAAGCTCAGTTTCAACGGATTATGAGGCACATGAGAATTCAACCAAAAAGAGGTATCAGCTCACACTTGTCAGAAAAACCATCAGCAAGAAAACTACAAACAATAAATGCTGAAGCTGTTGTGGAGAAATGCATACCCTCAACTTCAAGGGGGACGTAACTTGGAAAGGGCCACGAATGAGAACAGAATGGAGGTGCCTTAAAAAGGTAAACATTGAGCTACCATATGATCCAGCAGGCCCACTCCTCGACCTATAATCTAAGAAGAGAGAATTGGAAAGACACAGGCAGGCAAATCTGCATTGCACAGTATTACAATAGCCAAGATATGGAGGTAACCAAAAAGTCCACCAACAGATGGGTGGACAAAGAAGAACTCCTCCATGTATAGATGGAATATTCGCTAGTGAAAAAAATGAAACAATGCCATTTGCAGCACCATAGATGAGTCTAGACGTAATCACACCACCTGTAGTAAGTGAGAAAGTAAAAGACACATATCCTATCATATCACTTTTAGGAGTTACATAAAAATTGATACTAATGAAGATATTTCCACAGAGAAAGGCAATCACAGATTCATTAAAAAACTTATGGTTCATCAAATAGAAAGGGATGAGGATTGGATAATTTACCATATTGGGGTTAACAGAGATATACAAACCATGTGAAATATATAATCACCAAAGACGTACGGAAGACCAGGAGAAGACTACTCAACATTGTGTCATAACCTATATGGGAAAAGGATGCGAGGAAGAATAGATACACGTATATGTGTGAAAGAACCACATTTGCACACCTAGAACAAACAAACCATTGTAATCAAATTTGCTTGGATAAAAAATAAAAAGTAAATTATAAATATGAACAACAAGTAATGAGACATAAACATAAAGGGCTTTTTCCTGGCACATTCCATTCTAATTTACAACCTAGAACACCACTTCCATTAAGGCTCTGTTTCCCCAGTTACCAAATTTGGTAAAGGAGAAATGATGCCACCTTGTGGCCGTTTCCTGCAAGAGCAGCTTTAAACTCACAGCTAATGGTCACTTAACATGCACAAGGACTCAGGGCTGTAAAGGACACCTGCCCTAAAAAATTGTGCTGAAGTAGGGAATGGACAAAAATTTCAAAACAGGCAAATGTTTCCAGAAGAGAGTATGAATATTAACGTTTTACTCACGCTCTTTTAAAACAAAGGAAAACGGATAAAAGCTCAACCTCAGGGAGTGTTAGACCCATGCAATCTAATCTACAAAAAGTTTCAACTTACACCAGTCGACTGACCATCAGCAAAAAGTCTACAAACAATAAATGCTGAAGGGGTTTTAGAGAAGTGTGTACCCTCTACCTGCTGGTGAGACGTAAAGGGGTAACGGCCAATAATGAGAACAGAAAGGAGCTGTGTTTAAAAGTAAAAATGGAGGTACCATTCAATCCAGCAGGCGCACCATTGGACCTCTCACCGGAGAAGACAAGAATCGAGAAGACACAGGCCGCAAAAGCTTCAGTGCAGCCTTATTCACAATAGCCAAGACAGTGAAGGAATCAAAATGTCCAACAACAGGTGAATGGATAAAGAAGTGGTCCATGTACACAATGGAATATTAGCCATGGAAAACAATGAACCATTGTTCTTTGAGGCACCACAAATGAGTCTGGAGATAATCACGAAACATGAGGTAAGTCCGAAAGCAAAAGACCTATATTCTATGATATCACTTATAGGCGTTATCTAATAACTGACACAAATGAATATATTTCCACAGAGAAAGACACTCACAGACGTAGAAAACAAACTATGCTCATCTAAAAGGAAAGGTGGGGGGAGTGGAAAAATTAAGGTTAGTGTTACTATATGTATACAAACATATATTATATACATATCTCAAAAAGACCGACCATATAGAAGGGAGGTGTGCGGAACGCTCTGTAACATTTTACATGGGAAGGGGATCTGTACTTGAATAGACATATATAATGTATAAATGAACCAGGTTGTGTACACCTCGGACAAACAATATTCTAAGCTTTACCCCAATTAAAATAATTTTTAAAACCAAGAAGAAATAATGAGACATAAACGTATGGTGGTTTCTCCATGCACATTCCAATATAATTTACAACCTAGGAACACGACTTCCAGCAAGGCTCTGCTGTCCTAGTACCCAGGTTCGGGAATGGAGGAATGCTGCCTGCTTGAGGCCAATTCCCACAACAGCAACTTTTAACCCATTGCTAAAGGTCACTAAATATTCAACAAACTTGCAGTTCGGTAAATGACACCTGCTCTCTAAAAAATTTCTGGGCTGGAAAATCGACCAAAAAATTTAACAGAGGGCGAGCTTCCAAGAAGACAATTTCAAGAGTTATATTGTACTCCCGACTGTTTCCTTTTTTTAACAGAAAAGAAAACGGTGGAGAAAAATGATGAGTTTTATGAATTTTCAAAGACATGCAAACCCAAAGTACAAAAACCTATCAGCTCACACCAGCCAGAAGGGCCATTAGCATTAATGCTGCAAACAATAAATGCTGAAGCGATTGTGGAGAAATGCGTACCCTCGATTCTAAGGGGGACGTGGTAAGAGCCACTAATGAAAACACAAAGAAGGTGCTTTGATAAGGGTAACACGGTGCTACCAGTCAATCAATCACACCCACTGCTGGGCCTATCACCTGAGAAAATGAGAATCAAAAAGTCACAGGCTTGGGGCTTCCCTGGTGGTGCAGTGGTTGAGAGTCTGCCTGCCAATGCAGGGCACACGGGTTCGAGCCCCGGTCTGGGAAGATCCCACATGCCACGGAGGAACTGGGCCCGTGAGCCACAACCACTGAGCCTGCGCGCCGAGAGCCTGTGCTCCGCAAAAAGAGAGGCCGCGATAGTGAGAGACCCACGCACCGCGATGAAGAGTGGCCCCCGCTCGCCGCAACTACAGAAAGCCCTCGCACACAAACGAAGATCCAACACAGCCAAAAATAAATAAATAAATAAATAAATAAATATTAAAAAAGAAAAGTCACAGGCTGGCAATCCTGCACTCCAACAATACTGACCATAGCCAACACTTGGAAGCAATGAAAATGTCTATCAACCGAGGAATGCACAAAGTAGATGTGGTCCACGTACACAGTGGAAAATTACTCCAATAAAAAATAAAAATTAAATTTAAAAATCCAACAAAAGTAAAGAGACATCAGCTTGTGTGGGTTTGTCCGGACACACTCCACTCTAATTTATAACCGAGAAACACCACAGGCCGCAAGGGCATTTCCCTAGTTACCAGGGTGGGGAACATAGAAAGGCTGCGACCCTCTGGCAGTTACCTGCAAAAACAGCTTTAAGGCCTGTGCTAATGGTCATTTCATAGGAAGGAGTAATGCAGGACTGTAAATGAAACATGCCCTCAATATGTCTTGAGGGAGGTAATGGCCAAAACATTTCAAAATGTGACACATACTTTAAGAGAACACTTTGAAGAAATAAGGGGTAATCACAGCTTGAAAAATAAAAAGGATATGCCTTAAAGCTCAGTTTCAACGGATTATGAGGCACATGAGAATTCAACCAAAAAGAGGTATCAGCTCACACTTGTCAGAAAAACCATCAGCAAGAAAACTACAAACAATAAATGCTGAAGCTGTTGTGGAGAAATGCATACCCTCAACTTCAAGGGGGACGTAACTTGGAAAGGGCCACGAATGAGAACAGAATGGAGGTGCCTTAAAAAGGTAAACATTGAGCTACCATATGATCCAGCAGGCCCACTCCTCGACCTATAATCTAAGAAGAGAGAATTGGAAAGACACAGGCAGGCAAATCTGCATTGCACAGTATTACAATAGCCAAGATATGGAGGTAACCAAAAAGTCCACCAACAGATGGGTGGACAAAGAAGAACTCCTCCATGTATAGATGGAATATTCGCTAGTGAAAAAAATGAAACAATGCCATTTGCAGCACCATAGATGAGTCTAGACGTAATCACACCACCTGTAGTAAGTGAGAAAGTAAAAGACACATATCCTATCATATCACTTTTAGGAGTTACATAAAAATTGATACTAATGAAGATATTTCCACAGAGAAAGGCAATCACAGATTCATTAAAAAACTTATGGTTCATCAAATAGAAAGGGATGAGGATTGGATAATTTACCATATTGGGGTTAACAGAGATATACAAACCATGTGAAATATATAATCACCAAAGACGTACGGAAGACCAGGAGAAGACTACTCAACATTGTGTCATAACCTATATGGGAAAAGGATGCGAGGAAGAATAGATACACGTATATGTGTGAAAGAACCACATTTGCACACCTAGAACAAACAAACCATTGTAATCAAATTTGCTTGGATAAAAAATAAAAAGTAAATTATAAATATGAACAACAAGTAATGAGACATAAACATAAAGGGCTTTTTCCTGGCACATTCCATTCTAATTTACAACCTAGAACACCACTTCCATTAAGGCTCTGTTTCCCCAGTTACCAAATTTGGTAAAGGAGAAATGATGCCACCTTGTGGCCGTTTCCTGCAAGAGCAGCTTTAAACTCACAGCTAATGGTCACTTAACATGCACAAGGACTCAGGGCTGTAAAGGACACCTGCCCTAAAAAATTGTGCTGAAGTAGGGAATGGACAAAAATTTCAAAACAGGCAAATGTTTCCAGAAGAGAGTATGAATATTAACGTTTTACTCACGCTCTTTTAAAACAAAGGAAAACGGATAAAAGCTCAACCTCAGGGAGTGTTAGACCCATGTAATCTAATCTACAAAAAGTTTCAACTTACACCAGTCGACTGACCATCAGCAAAAAGTCTACAAACAATAAATGCTGAAGGGGTTTTAGAGAAGTGTGTACCCTCTACCTGCTGGTGAGACGTAAAGGGGTAACGGCCAATAATGAGAACAGAAAGGAGCTGTGTTTAAAAGTAAAAATGGAGGTACCATTCAATCCAGCAGGCGCACCATTGGACCTCTCACCGGAGAAGACAAGAATCGAGAAGACACAGGCCGCAAAAGCTTCAGTGCAGCCTTATTCACAATAGCCAAGACAGTGAAGGAATCAAAATGTCCAACAACAGGTGAATGGATAAAGAAGTGGTCCATGTACACAATGGAATATTAGCCATGGAAAACAATGAACCATTGTTCTTTGAGGCACCACAAATGAGTCTGGAGATAATCACGAAACATGAGGTAAGTCCGAAAGCAAAAGACCTATATTCTATGATATCACTTATAGGCGTTATCTAATAACTGACACAAATGAATATATTTCCACAGAGAAAGACACTCACAGACGTAGAAAACAAACTATGCTCATCTAAAAGGAAAGGTGGGGGGAGTGGAAAAATTAAGGTTAGTGTTACTATATGTATACAAACATATATTATATACATATCTCAAAAAGACCGACCATATAGAAGGGAGGTGTGCGGAACGCTCTGTAACATTTTACATGGGAAGGGGATCTGTACTTGAATAGACATATATAATGTATAAATGAACCAGGTTGTGTACACCTCGGACAAACAATATTCTAAGCTTTACCCCAATTAAAATAATTTTTAAAACCAAGAAGAAATAATGAGACATAAACGTATGGTGGTTTCTCCATGCACATTCCAATATAATTTACAACCTAGGAACACGACTTCCAGCAAGGCTCTGCTGTCCTAGTACCCAGGTTCGGGAATGGAGGAATGCTGCCTGCTTGAGGCCAATTCCCACAACAGCAACTTTTAACCCATTGCTAAAGGTCACTAAATATTCAACAAACTTGCAGTTCGGTAAATGACACCTGCTCTCTAAAAAATTTCTGGGCTGGAAAATCGACCAAAAAATTTAACAGAGGGCGAGCTTCCAAGAAGACAATTTCAAGAGTTATATTGTACTCCCGACTGTTTCCTTTTTTTAACAGAAAAGAAAACGGTGGAGAAAAATGATGAGTTTTATGAATTTTCAAAGACATGCAAACCCAAAGTACAAAAACCTATCAGCTCACACCAGCCAGAAGGGCCATTAGCATTAATGCTGCAAACAATAAATGCTGAAGCGATTGTGGAGAAATGCGTACCCTCGATTCTAAGGGGGACGTGGTAAGAGCCACTAATGAAAACACAAAGAAGGTGCTTTGATAAGGGTAACACGGTGCTACCAGTCAATCAATCACACCCACTGCTGGGCCTATCACCTGAGAAAATGAGAATCAAAAAGTCACAGGCTTGGGGCTTCCCTGGTGGTGCAGTGGTTGAGAGTCTGCCTGCCAATGCAGGGCACACGGGTTCGAGCCCCGGTCTGGGAAGATCCCACATGCCGCGGAGGAACTGGGCCCGTGAGCCACAACCACTGAGCCTGCGCGCCGAGAGCCTGTGCTCCGCAAAAAGAGAGGCCGCGATAGTGAGAGACCCACGCACCGCGATGAAGAGTGGCCCCCGCTCGCCGCAACTACAGAAAGCCCTCGCACACAAACGAAGATCCAACACAGCCAAAAATAAATAAATAAATAAATAAATAAATATTAAAAAAAAAAAGTCACAGGCTGGCAATCCTGCACTCCAACAATACTGACCATAGCCAACACTTGGAAGCAATGAAAATGTCTATCAACCGAGGAATGCACAAAGTAGATGTGGTCCACGTACACAGTGGAAAATTACTCCAATAAAAAATAAAAATTAAATTTAAAAATCCAACAAAAGTAAAGAGACATCAGCTTGTGTGGGTTTGTCCGGACACACTCCACTCTAATTTATAACCGAGAAACACCACAGGCCGCAAGGGCATTTCCCTAGTTACCAGGGTGGGGAACATAGAAAGGCTGCGACCCTCTGGCAGTTACCTGCAAAAACAGCTTTAAGGCCTGTGCTAATGGTCATTTCATAGGAAGGAGTAATGCAGGACTGTAAATGAAACATGCCCTCAATATGTCTTGAGGGAGGTAATGGCCAAAACATTTCAAAATGTGACACATACTTTAAGAGAACACTTTGAAGAACTAAGGGGTAATCACAGCTTGAAAAATAAAAAGGATATGCCTTAAAGCTCAGTTTCAACGGATTATGAGGCACATGAGAATTCAACCAAAAAGAGGTATCAGCTCACACTTGTCAGAAAAACCATCAGCAAGAAAACTACAAACAATAAATGCTGAAGCTGTTGTGGAGAAATGCATACCCTCAACTTCAAGGGGGACGTAACTTGGAAAGGGCCACAAATGAGAACAGAATGGAGGTGCCTTAAAAAGGTAAACATTGAGCTACCATATGATCCAGCAGGCCCACTCCTCGACCTATAATCTAAGAAGAGAGAATTGGAAAGACACAGGCAGGCAAATCTGCATTGCACAGTATTACAATAGCCAAGATATGGAGGTAACCAAAAAGTCCACTAACAGATGGGTGGACAAAGAAGAACTCCTCCATGTATAGATGGAATATTCGCTAGTGAAAAAAATGAAACAATGCCATTTGCAGCACCATAGATGAGTCTAGACGTAATCACACCACCTGTAGTAAGTGAGAAAGTAAAAGACACATATCCTATCATATCACTTTTAGGAGTTACATAAAAATTGATACTAATGAAGATATTTCCACAGAGAAAGGCAATCACAGATTCATTAAAAAACTTATGGTTCATCAAATAGAAAGGGATGAGGATTGGATAATTTACCATATTGGGGTTAACAGAGATATACAAACCATGTGAAATATATAATCACCAAAGACGTACGGAAGACCAGGAGAAGACTACTCAACATTGTGTCATAATCTATATGGGAAAAGGATGCGAGGAAGAATAGATACACGTATATGTGTGAAAGAACCACATTTGCACACCTAGAACAAACAAACCATTGTAATCAAATTTGCTTGGATAAAAAATAAAAAGTAAATTATAAATATGAACAACAAGTAATGAGACATAAACATAAAGGGCTTTTTCCTGGCACATTCCATTCTAATTTACAACCTAGAACACCACTTCCATTAAGGCTCTGTTTCCCCAGTTACCAAATTTGGTAAAGGAGAAATGATGCCACCTTGTGGCCGTTTCCTGCAAGAGCAGCTTTAAACTCACAGCTAATGGTCACTTAACATGCACAAGGACTCAGGGCTGTAAAGGACACCTGCCCTAAAAAATTGTGCTGAAGTAGGGAATGGACAAAAATTTCAAAACAGGCAAATGTTTCCAGAAGAGAGTATGAATATTAACGTTTTACTCACGCTCTTTTAAAACAAAGGAAAATGGATAAAAGCTCAACCTCAGGGAGTGTTAGACCCATGCAATCTAATCTACAAAAAGTTTCAACTTACACCAGTCGACTGACCATCAGCAAAAAGTCTACAAACAATAAATGCTGATGGGGTTTTAGAGAACTGAGTACCCTCTACCTGCTGGTGAGACGTAAAGGGGTAACGGCCAATAATGAGAACAGAAAGGAGCTGTGTTTAAAAGTAAAAATGGAGGTACCATTCAATCCAGCAGGCGCACCATTGGACCTCTCACCGGAGAAGACAAGAAACGAGAAGACACAGGCCGCAAAAGCTTCAGTGCAGCCTTATTCACAATAGCCAAGACAGTGAAGGAATCAAAATGTCCAACAACAGGTGAATGGATAAAGAAGAAGTGGTCCATGTACACAATGGAATATTAGCCATGGAAAACAATGAACCATTGTTCTTTGAGGCACCACAAATGAGTCTGGAGATAATCACGAAACATGAGGTAAGTCCGAAAGCAAAAGACCTATATTCTATGATATCACTTATAGGCGTTATCTAATAACTGACACAAATGAATATATTTCCACAGAGAAAGACACTCACAGACTTAGAAAACAAACTATGCTCATCTGAAAGGAAAGGTGGGGGGAGTGGATAAATTAAGGTTAGTGTTACTATATGTATACAAACACATATTATATACATATCTCAAAAAGACCGACCATATAGAAGGGAGGTGTGCGGAACGCTCTGTAACATTTTACATGGGAAGGGGATCTGTACTTGAATAGACATATATAATGTATAAATGAACCAGGTTGTGTACACCTCGGACAAACAATATTCTAAGCTTTACCCCAATTAAAATAATTTTTAAAACCAAGAAGAAATAATGAGACATAAACGTATGGTGGTTTCTCCATGCACATTCCAATATAATTTACAACCTAGGAACACGACTTCCAGCAAGGCTCTGCTGTCCTAGTACCCAGGTTCGGGAATGGAGGAATGCTGCCTGCTTGAGGCCAATTCCTACAACAGCAGCTTTCAACCCATTGCTAAAGGTCACTAAATATTCAACAAACTTGCAGTTCGGTAAATGACACCTGCTCTCTAAAAAAATTCTGGGCTGGAAAATCGACCAAAAAATTTAACAGAGGGCGAGCTTCCAAGAAGACAATTTCAAGAGTTATATTGTACTCCCGACTGTTTCCTTTTTTTAACAGAAAAGAAAACGGTGGAGAAAAATGATGAGTTTTATGAATTTTCAAAGACATGCAAACCCAAAGTACAAAAACCTATCAGCTCACACCAGCCAGAAGGGCCATTAGCATTAATGCTGCAAACAATAAATGCTGAAGCGATTGTGGAGAAATGCGTACCCTCGATTCTAAGGGGGACGTGGTAAGAGCCACTAATGAAAACACAAAGAAGGTGCTTTGATAAGGGTAACACGGTGCTACCAGTCAATCAATCACACCCACTGCTGGGCCTATCACCTGAGAAAATGAGAATCAAAAAGTCACAGGCTTGGGGCTTCCCTGGTGGTGCAGTGGTTGAGAGTCTGCCTGCCAATGCAGGGCACACGGGTTCGAGCCCCGGTCTGGGAAGATCCCACATGCCGCGGAGGAACTGGGCCCGTGAGCCACAACCACTGAGCCTGCGCGCCGAGAGCCTGTGCTCCGCAAAAAGAGAGGCCGCGATAGTGAGAGACCCACGCACCGCGATGAAGAGTGGCCCCCGCTCGCCGCAACTACAGAAAGCCCTCGCGCACAAACGAAGATCCAACACAGCCAAAAATAAATAAATAAATAAATAAATATTAAAAAAAAAAAGTCACAGGCTGGCAATCCTGCACTCCAACAATACTGACCATAGCCAACACTTGGAAGCAATGAAAATGTCTATCAACCGAGGAATGCACAAAGTAGATGTGGTCCACGTACACAGTGGAAAATTACTCCAATAAAAAATAAAAATTAAATTTAAAAATCCAACAAAAGTAAAGAGACATCAGCTTGTGTGGGTTTGTCCGGACACACTCCACTCTAATTTATAACCGAGAAACACCACAGGCCGCAAGGGCATTTCCCTAGTTACCAGGGTGGGGAACATAGAAAGGCTGCGACCCTCTGGCAGTTACCTGCAAAAACAGCTTTAAGGCCTGTGCTAATGGTCATTTCATAGGAAGGAGTAATGCAGGACTGTAAATGAAACATGCCCTCAATATGTCTTGAGGGAGGTAATGGCCAAAACATTTCAAAATGTGACACATACTTTAAGAGAACACTTTGAAGAACTAAGGGGTAATCACAGCTTGAAAAATAAAAAGGATATGCCTTAAAGCTCAGTTTCAACGGATTATGAGGCACATGAGAATTCAACCAAAAAGAGGTATCAGCTCACACTTGTCAGAAAAACCATCAGCAAGAAAACTACAAACAATAAATGCTGAAGCTGTTGTGGAGAAATGCATACCCTCAACTTCAAGGGGGACGTAACTTGGAAAGGGCCACAAATGAGAACAGAATGGAGGTGCCTTAAAAAGGTAAACATTGAGCTACCATATGATCCAGCAGGCCCACTCCTCGACCTATAATCTAAGAAGAGAGAATTGGAAAGACACAGGCAGGCAAATCTGCATTGCACAGTATTACAATAGCCAAGATATGGAGGTAACCAAAAAGTCCACCAACAGATGGGTGGACAAAGAAGAACTCCTCCATATATAGATGGAATATTCGCTAGTGAAAAAAATGAAACAATGCCATTTGCAGCACCATAGATGAGTCTAGACGTAATCACACCACCTGTAGTAAGTGAGAAAGTAAAAGACACATATCCTATCATATTACTTTTAGGAGTTACTTAAAAATTGATACCAATGAAGATATTTCCACAGAGAAAGGCAATCACAGATTCATTAAAAAACTTATGGTTCACCAAATAGAAAGGGATGAGGATTGGATACATTACCATATTGGGGTTAACAGAGATATACAAACCATGTGAAATATATAATCACCAAAGACGTACGGAAGACCAGGAGAAGACTACTCAACATTGTGTCATAACCTATATGGGAAAAGGATGCGAGGAAGAATAGATACACGTATATGTGTGAAACAACCACATTTGCACGCCTAGAACAAACAAACCATTGTAATAAAATTTGCTTGGATAAAAAAATAAAAAGTAAATTATAAATAAGAACAAGAAGTAATGAGACATAAATATAAAGGGTTTTTCCTGGCACATTCCATTCTAATTTACAACCTAGAACACCACTTCCAGTAAGGCTCTGTTTCCCCAGTTACCAAATTTGGTAAAGGAGAAATGATGCCACCTTGTGGCCGATTCCTGCAAGAGCAGCTTTAAACTCACAGCTAATGGTCACTTAACATGCACAAGGACTCAGGGCTGTAAAGGACACCTGCCCTAAAAAATTGTGCTGAAGTAGGGAATGGACAAAAAATTCAAAGCAGGCAAATGTTTCCAGAAGAGAGTATGAATATTAACGTTTTACTCACGCTCTTTTAAAAAAAAGGAAAATGGATAAAAGCTCAACCTCAGGGAGTGTTAGACCCATGCAATCTAATCTACAAAAAGTTTCAACTTACACCAGTCGACTGACCATCAGCAAAAAGTCTACAAACAATAAATGCTGACGGGGTTTTAGAGAACTGAGTACCCTCTACCTGCTGGTGAGACGTAAAGGGGTAACGGCCAATAATAAGAACAGAAAGGAGCTGTGTTTAAAAGTAAAAATGGAGGTACCATTCAATCCAGCAGGCGCACCATTGGACCTCTCACCGGAGAAGACAAGAAACGAGAAGACACAGGCCGCAAAAGCTTCAGTGCAGCCTTATTCACAATAGCCAAGACACTGAAGGAATCAAAATGTCCAACAACAGGTGAATTGATAAAGAAGAAGTGGTCCATGTACACAATGGAATATTAGCCATGGAAAACAATGAACCATTGTTCTTTGTGGCACCACAAATGAGTCTGTAGATAATCACGAAACATGAGGTAAGTCCGAAAGCAAAAGACCTATATTCTATGATATCACTTATAGGCGTTATCTAATAACTGACACAAATGAATATATTTCCACAGAGAAAGACACTCACAGACTTAGAAAACAAACTATGCTCATCTGAAAGGAAAGGTGGGGGGAGTGGATAAATTAAGGTTAGTGTTACTATATGTATACAAACACATATTATATACATATCTCAAAAAGACCGACCATATAGAAGGGAGGTGTGCGGAACGCTCTGTAACATTTTACATGGGAAGGGGATCTGTACTTGAATAGACATAAATAATGTATAAATGAACCAGGTTGTGTACACCTCGGACAAACAATATTCTAAGCTTTACCCCAATTAAAATAATTTTTAAAACCAAGAAGAAATAATGAGACATAAACGTATGGTGGTTTCTCCATGCACATTCCAATATAATTTACAACCTAGGAACACGACTTCCAGCAAGGCTCTGCTGTCCTAGTACCCAGGTTCGGGAATGGAGGAATGCTGCCTGCTTGAGGCCAATTCCTACAACAGCAGCTTTTAACCCATTGCTAAAGGTCACTAAATATTCAACAAACTTGCAGTTCGGTAAATGACACCTGCTCTCTAAAAAAATTCTGGGCTGGAAAATCGACCAAAAAATTTAACAGAGGGCGAGCTTCCAAGAAGACAATTTCAAGAGTTATATTGTACTCCCGACTGTTTCCTTTTTTTAACAGAAAAGAAAACGGTGGAGAAAAATGATGAGTTTTATGAATTTTCAAAGACATGCAAACCCAAAGTACAAAAACCTATCAGCTCACACCAGCCAGAAGGGCCATTAGCATTAATGCTGCAAACAATAAATGCTGAAGCGATTGTGGAGAAATGCGTACCCTCGATTCTAAGGGGGATGTGGTAAGAGCCACTAATGAAAACACAAAGAAGGTGCTTTGATAAGGGTAACACGGTGCTACCAGTCAATCAATCACACCCACTGCTGGGCCTATCACCTGAGAAAATGAGAATCAAAAAGTCACAGGCTTGGGGCTTCCCTGGTGGTGCAGTGGTTGAGAGTCTGCCTGCCAATGCAGGGCACACGGGTTCGAGCCCCGGTCTGGGAAGATCCCACATGCCGCGGAGGAACTGGTCCCGTGAGCCACAACCACTGAGCCTGCGCGCCGAGAGCCTGTGCTCCGCAAAAAGAGAGGCCGCGATAGTGAGAGACCCACGCACCGCAATGAAGAGTGGCCCCCGCTCGCCGCAACTACAGAAAGCCCTCGCACACAAACGAAGATCCAACACAGCCAAAAATAAATAAATAAATAAATAAATAAATATTAAAAAAAAAAGTCACAGGCTGGCAATCCTGAACTCCAACAATACTGACCATAGCCAACACTTGGAAGCAATGAAAATGTCTATCAACCGAGGAATGCACAAAGTAGATGTGGTCCACGTACACAGTGGAAAATTACTCCAATAAAAAATAAAAATTAAATTTAAAAATCCAACAAAAGTAAAGAGACATCAGCTTGTGTGGGTTTGTCCGGACACACTCCACTCTAATTTATAACCGAGAAACACCACAGGCCGCAAGGGCATTTCCCTAGTTACCAGGGTGGGGAACATAGAAAGGCTGCGACCCTCTGGCAGTTACCTGCAAAAACAGCTTTAAGGCCTGTGCTAATGGTCATTTCATAGGAAGGAGTAATGCAGGACTGTAAATGAAACATGCCCTCAATATGTCTTGAGGGAGGTAATGGCCAAAACATTTCAAAATGTGACACATACTTTAAGAGAACACTTTGAAGAACTAAGGGGTAATCACAGCTTGAAAAATAAAAAGGATATGCCTTAAAGCTCAGTTTCAACGGATTATGAGGCACATGAGAATTCAACCAAAAAGAGGTATCAGCTCACACTTGTCAGAAAAACCATCAGCAAGAAAACTACAAACAATAAATGCTGAAGCTGTTGTGGAGAAATGCATACCCTCAACTTCAAGGGGGACGTAACTTGGAAAGGGCCACAAATGAGAACAGAATGGAGGTGCCTTAAAAAGGTAAACATTGAGCTACCATATGATCCAGCAGGCCCACTCCTCGACCTATAATCTAAGAAGAGAGAATTGGAAAGACACAGGCAGGCAAATCTGCATTGCACAGTATTACAATAGCCAAGATATGGAGGTAACCAAAAAGTCCACCAACAGATGGGTGGACAAAGAAGAACTCCTCCATGTATAGATGGAATATTCGCTAGTGAAAAAAATGAAACAATGCCATTTGCAGCACCATAGATGAGTCTAGACGTAATCACACCACCTGTAGTAAGTGAGAAAGTAAAAGACACATATCCTATCATATTACTTTTAGGAGTTACTTAAAAATTGATACCAATGAAGATATTTCCACAGAGAAAGGCAATCACAGATTCATTAAAAAACTTATGGTTCACCAAATAGAAAGGGATGAGGATTGGATACATTACCATATTGGGGTTAACAGAGATATACAAACCATGTGAAATATATAATCACCAAAGACGTACGGAAGACCAGGAGAAGACTACTCAACATTGTGTCATAACCTATATGGGAAAAGGATGCGAGGAAGAATAGATACACGTATATGTGTGAAACAACCACATTTGCACGCCTAGAACAAACAAACCATTGTAATAAAATTTGCTTGGATAAAAAAATAAAAAGTAAATTATAAATAAGAACAAGAAGTAATGAGACATAAATATAAAGGGTTTTTCCTGGCACATTCCATTCTAATTTACAACCTAGAACACCACTTCCAGTAAGGCTCTGTTTCCCCAGTTACCAAATTTGGTAAAGGAGAAATGATGCCACCTTGTGGCCGATTCCTGCAAGAGCAGCTTTAAACTCACAGCTAATGCTCACTTAACATGCACAAGGACTCAGGGCTGTAAAGGACACCTCCCCTAAAAAATTGTGCTGAAGTAGGGAATGGACAAAAAATTCAAAGCAGGCAAATGTTTCCAGAAGAGAGTATGAATATTAACGTTTTACTCACGCTCTTTTAAAAAAAAGGAAAATGGATAAAAGCTCAACCTCAGGGAGTGTTAGACCCATGCAATCTAATCTACAAAAAGTTTCAACTTACACCAGTCGACTGACCATCAGCAAAAAGTCTACAAACAATAAATGCTGATGGGGTTTTAGAGAACTGAGTACCCTCTACCTGCTGGTGAGACGTAAAGGGGTAACGGCCAATAATGAGAACAGAAAGGAGCTGTGTTTAAAAGTAAAAATGGAGGTACCATTCAATCCAGCAGGCGCACCATTGGACCTCTCACCGGAGAAGACAAGAAACGAGAAGACACAGGCCGCAAAAGCTTCAGTGCAGCCTTATTCACAATAGCCAAGACAGTGAAGGAATCAAAATGTCCAACAACAGGTGAATGGATAAAGAAGAAGTGGTCCATGTACACAATGGAATATTAGCCATGGAAAACAATGAACCATTGTTCTTTGAGGCACCACAAATGAGTCTGGAGATAATCACGAAACATGAGGTAAGTCCGAAAGCAAAAGACCTATATTCTATGATATCACTTATAGGCGTTATCTAATAACTGACACAAATGAATGTATTTCCACAGAGAAAGACACTCACAGACGTAGAAAACAAACTATTCTCATCTAAAAGGAAAGGTGGGGGGAGTGGATAAATTAAGGTTAGTGTTACTATATGTATACAAACATATATTATATACATATCTCAAAAAGACCGACCATATAGAAGGGAGGTGTGCGGAACGCTCTGTAACATTTTACATGGGAAGGGGATCTGTACTTGAATAGACATATATAATGTATAAATGAACCAGGTTGTGTACACCTCGGACAAACAATATTCTAAGCTTTACCCCAATTAAAATAATTTTTAAAACCAAGAAGAAATAATGAGACATAAACGTATGGTGGTTTCTCCATGCACATTCCAATATAATTTACAACCTAGGAACACGACTTCCAGCAAGGCTCTGCTGTCCTAGTACCCAGGTTCGGGAATGGAGGAATGCTGCCTGCTTGAGGCCAATTCCCACAACAGCAACTTTTAACCCATTGCTAAAGGTCACTAAATATTCAACAAACTTGCAGTTCGGTAAATGACACCTGCTCTCTAAAAAATTTCTGGGCTGGAAAATCGACCAAAAAATTTAACAGAGGGCGAGCTTCCAAGAAGACAATTTCAAGAGTTATATTGTACTCCCGACTGTTTCCTTTTTTTAACAGAAAAGAAAACGGTGGAGAAAAATGATGAGTTTTATGAATTTTCAAAGACATGCAAACCCAAAGTACAAAAACCTATCAGCTCACACCAGCCAGAAGGGCCATTAGCATTAATGCTGCAAACAATAAATGCTGAAGCGATTGTGGAGAAATGCGTACCCTCGATTCTAAGGGGGACGTGGTAAGAGCCACTAATGAAAACACAAAGAAGGTGCTTTGATAAGGGTAACACGGTGCTACCAGTCAATCAATCACACCCACTGCTGGGCCTATCACCTGAGAAAATGAGAATCAAAAAGTCACAGGCTTGGGGCTTCCCTGGTGGTGCAGTGGTTGAGAGTCTGCCTGCCAATGCAGGGCACACGGGTTCGAGCCCCGGTCTGGGAAGATCCCACATGCCGCGGAGGAACTGGGCCCGTGAGCCACAACCACTGAGCCTGCGCGCCGAGAGCCTGTGCTCCGCAAAAAGAGAGGCCGCGATAGTGAGAGACCCACGCACCGCGATGAAGAGTGGCCCCCTCTCGCCGCAACTACAGAAAGCCCTCGCACACAAACGAAGATCCAACACAGCCAAAAATAAATAAATAAATAAATAAATAAATATTAAAAAAAAAAAGTCACAGGCTGGCAATCCTGCACTCCAACAATACTGACCATAGCCAACACTTGGAAGCAATGAAAATGTCTATCAACCGAGGAATGCACAAAGTAGATGTGGTCCACGTACACAGTGGAAAATTACTCCAATAAAAAATAAAAATTAAATTTAAAAATCCAACAAAAGTAAAGAGACATCAGCTTGTGTGGGTTTGTCCGGACACACTCCACTCTAATTTATAACCGAGAAACACCACAGGCCGCAAGGGCATTTCCCTAGTTACCAGGGTGGGGAACATAGAAAGGCTGCGACCCTCTGGCAGTTACCTGCAAAAACAGCTTTAAGGCCTGTGCTAATGGTCATTTCATAGGAAGGAGTAATGCAGGACTGTAAATGAAACATGCCCTCAATATGTCTTGAGGGAGGTAATGGCCAAAACATTTCAAAATGTGACACATACTTTAAGAGAACACTTTGAAGAACTAAGGGGTAATCACAGCTTGAAAAATAAAAAGGATATGCCTTAAAGCTCAGTTTCAACGGATTATGAGGCACATGAGAATTCAACCAAAAAGAGGTATCAGCTCACACTTGTCACAAAAACCATCAGCAAGAAAACTACAAACAATAAATGCTGAAGCTGTTGTGGAGAAATGCATACCCTCAACTTCAAGGGGGACGTAACTTGGAAAGGGCCACAAATGAGAACAGAATGGAGGTGCCTTAAAAAGGTAAACATTGAGCTACCATATGATCCAGCAGGCCCACTCCTCGACCTATAATCTAAGAAGAGAGAATTGGAAAGACACAGGCAGGCAAATCTGCATTGCACAGTATTACAATAGCCAAGATATGGAGGTAACCAAAAAGTCCACCAACAGATGGGTGGACAAAGAAGAACTCCTCCATGTAGAGATGGAATATTCGCTAGTGAAAAAAATGAAACAATGCCATTTGCAGCACCATAGATGAGTCTAGACGTAATCACACCACCTGTAGTAAGTGAGAAAGTAAAAGACACATATCCTATCATATCACTTTTAGGAGTTACATAAAAATTGATACTAATGAAGATATTTCCACAGAGAAAGGCAATCACAGATTCATTAAAAAACTTATGGTTCATCAAATAGAAAGGGATGAGGATTGGATAATTTACCATATTGGGGTTAACAGAGATATACAAACCATGTGAAATATATAATCACCAAAGACGTACGGAAGACCAGGAGAAGACTACTCAACATTGTGTCATAACCTATATGGGAAAAGGATGCGAGGAAGAATAGATACACGTATATGTGTGAAAGAACCGCATTTGCACACCTAGAACAAACAAACCATTGTAATCAAATTTGCTTGGATAAAAAATAAAAAGTAAATTATAAATATGAACAACAAGTAATGAGACATAAACATAAAGGGCTTTTTCCTGGCACATTCCATTCTAATTTACAACCTAGAACACCACTTCCATTAAGGCTCTGTTTCCCCAGTTACCAAATTTGGTAAAGGAGAAATGATGCCACCTTGTGGCCGTTTCCTGCAAGAGCAGCTTTAAACTCACAGCTAATGGTCACTTAACATGCACAAGGACTCAGGGCTGTAAAGGACACCTGCCCTAAAAAATTGTGCTGAAGTAGGGAATGGACAAAAATTTCAAAACAGGCAAATGTTTCCAGAAGAGAGTATGAATATTAACGTTTTACTCACGCTCTTTTAAAACAAAGGAAAATGGATAAAAGCTCAACCTCAGGGAGTGTTAGACCCATGCAATCTAATCTACAAAAAGTTTCAACTTACACCAGTCGACTGACCATCAGCAAAAAGTCTACAAACAATAAATGCTGACGGGGTTTTAGAGAACTGTGTACCCTCTACCTGCTGGTGAGACGTAAAGGGGTAACGGCCAATAATGAGAACAGAAAGGAGCTGTGTTTAAAAGTAAAAATGGAGGTACCATTCAATCCAGCAGGCGCACCATTGGACCTCTCACCGGAGAAGACAAGAATCGAGAAGACACAAGCCGCAAAAGCTTCAGTGCAGCCTTATTCACAATAGCCAAGACACTGAAGGAATCAAAATGTCCAACAACAGGTGAATGGATAAAGAAGAAGTGGTCCATGTACACAATGGAATATTAGCCATGGAAAACAATGAACCATTGTTCTTTGAGGCACCACAAATGAGTCTGGAGATAATCACGAAACATGAGGTAAGTCCGAAAGCAAAAGACCTATATTCTATGATATCACTTATAGGCGTTATCTAATAACTGACACAAATGAATGTATTTCCACAGAGAAAGACACTCACAGACGTAGAAAACAAACTATGCTCATCTAAAAGGAAAGGTGGGGGGAGTGGATAAATTAAGGTTAGTGTTACTATATGTATACAAACATATATTATATACATATCTCAAAAAGACCGACCATATAGAAGGGAGGTGTGCGGAACGCTCTGTAACATTTTACATGGGAAGGGGATCTGTACTTGAATAGACATATATAATGTATAAATGAACCAGGTTGTGTACACCTCGGACAAACAATATTCTAAGCTTTACCCCAATTAAAATAATTTTTAAAACCAAGAAGAAATAATGAGACATAAACGTATGGTGGTTTCTCCATGCACATTCCAATATAATTTACAACCTAGGAACACGACTTCCAGCAAGGCTCTGCTGTCCTAGTACCCAGGTTCGGGAATGGAGGAATGCTGCCTGCTTGAGGCCAATTCCCACAACAGCAACTTTTAACCCATTGCTAAAGGTCACTAAATATTCAACAAACTTGCAGTTCGGTAAATGACACCTGCTCTCTAAAAAATTTCTGGGCTGGAAAATCGACCAAAAAATTTAACAGAGGGCGAGCTTCCAAGAAGACAATTTCAAGAGTTATATTGTACTCCCGACTGTTTCCTTTTTTTAACAGAAAAGAAAACGGTGGAGAAAAATGATGAGTTTTATGAATTTTCAAAGACATGCAAACCCAAAGTACAAAAACCTATCAGCTCACACCAGCCAGAAGGGCCATTAGCATTAATGCTGCAAACAATAAATGCTGAAGCGATTGTGGAGAAATGCGTACCCTCGATTCTAAGGGGGACGTGGTAAGAGCCACTAATGAAAACACAAAGAAGGTGCTTTGATAAGGGTAACACGGTGCTACCAGTCAATCAATCACACCCACTGCTGGGCCTATCACCTGAGAAAATGAGAATCAAGAAGTCACAGGCTTGGGGCTTCCCTGGTGGTGCAGTGGTTGAGAGTCTGCCTGCCAATGCAGGGCACACGGGTTCGAGCCCCGGTCTGGGAAGATCCCACATGCCGCGGAGGAACTGGGCCCGTGAGCCACAACCACTGAGCCTGCGCGCCGAGAGCCTGTGCTCCGCAAAAAGAGAGGCCGCGATAGTGAGAGACCCACGCACCGCGATGAAGAGTGGCCCCCGCTCGCCGCAACTACAGAAAGCCCTCGCACACAAACGAAGATCCAACACAGCCAAAAATAAATAAATAAATAAATAAATAAATATTAAAAAAAAAAAGTCACAGGCTGGCAATCCTGCACTCCAACAATACTGACCATAGCCAACACTTGGAAGCAATGAAAATGTCTATCAACCGAGGAATGCACAAAGTAGATGTGGTCCACGTACACAGTGGAAAATTACTCCAATAAAAAATAAAAATTAAATTTAAAAATCCAACAAAAGTAAAGAGACATCAGCTTGTGTGGGTTTGTCCGGACACACTCCACTCTAATTTATAACCGAGAAACACCACAGGCCGCAAGGGCATTTCCCTAGTTACCAGGGTGGGGAACATAGAAAGGCTGCGACCCTCTGGCAGTTACCTGCAAAAACAGCTTTAAGGCCTGTGCTAATGGTCATTTCATAGGAAGGAGTAATGCAGGACTGTAAATGAAACATGCCCTCAATATGTCTTGAGGGAGGTAATGGCCAAAACATTTCAAAATGTGACACATACTTTAAGAGAACACTTTGAAGAACTAAGGGGTAATCACAGCTTGAAAAATAAAAAGGATATGCCTTAAAGCTCAGTTTCAACGGATTATGAGGCACATGAGAATTCAACCAAAAAGAGGTATCAGCTCACACTTGTCAGAAAAACCATCAGCAAGAAAACTACAAACAATAAATGCTGAAGCTGTTGTGGAGAAATGCATACCCTCAACTTCAAGGGGGACGTAACTTGGAAAGGGCCACAAATGAGAACAGAATGGAGGTGCCTTAAAAAGGTAAACATTGAGCTACCATATGATCCAGCAGGCCCACTCCTCGACCTATAATCTAAGAAGAGAGAATTGGAAAGACACAGGCAGGCAAATCTGCATTGCACAGTATTACAATAGCCAAGATATGGAGGTAACCAAAAAGTCCACCAACAGATGGGTGGACAAAGAAGAACTCCTCCATGTAGAGATGGAATATTCGCTAGTGAAAAAAATGAAACAATGCCATTTGCAGCACCATAGATGAGTCTAGACGTAATCACACCACCTGTAGTAAGTGAGAAAGTAAAAGACACATATCCTATCATATCACTTTTAGGAGTTACATAAAAATTGATACTAATGAAGATATTTCCACAGAGAAAGGCAATCACAGATTCATTAAAAAACTTATGGTTCATCAAATAGAAAGGGATAAGGATTGGATAATTTACCATATTGGGGTTAACAGAGATATACAAACCATGTGAAATATATAATCACCAAAGACGTACGGAAGACCAGGAGAAGACTACTCAACATTGTGTCATAACCTATATGGGAAAAGGATGCGAGGAAGAATAGATACACGTATATGTGTGAAAGAACCACATTTGCACACCTAGAACAAACAAACCATTGTAATCAAATTTGCTTGGATAAAAAATAAAAAGTAAATTATAAATATGAACAACAAGTAATGAGACATAAACATAAAGGGCTTTTTCCTGGCACATTCCATTCTAATTTACAACCTAGAACACCACTTCCATTAAGGCTCTGTTTCCCCAGTTACCAAATTTGGTAAAGGAGAAATGATGCCACCTTGTGGCCGTTTCCTGCAAGAGCAGCTTTAAACTCACAGCTAATGGTCACTTAACATGCACAAGGACTCAGGGCTGTAAAGGACACCTGCCCTAAAAAATTGTGCTGAAGTAGGGAATGGACAAAAATTTCAAAACAGGCAAATGTTTCCAGAAGAGAGTATGAATATTAACGTTTTACTCACGCTCTTTTAAAACAAAGGAAAATGGATAAAAGCTCAACCTCAGGGAGTGTTAGACCCATGCAATCTAATCTACAAAAAGTTTCAACTTACACCAGTCGACTGACCATCAGCAAAAAGTCTACAAACAATAAATGCTGACGGGGTTTTAGAGAACTGTGTACCCTCTACCTGCTGGTGAGACGTAAAGGGGTAACGGCCAATAATGAGAACAGAAAGGAGCTGTGTTTAAAAGTAAAAATGGAGGTACCATTCAATCCAGCAGGCGCACCATTGGACCTCTCACCGGAGAAGACAAGAATCGAGAAGACACAAGCCGCAAAAGCTTCAGTGCAGCCTTATTCACAATAGCCAAGACAGTGAAGGAATCAAAATGTCCAACAACAGGTGAATGGATAAAGAAGAAGTGGTCCATGTACACAATGGAATATTAGCCATGGAAAACAATGAACCATTGTTCTTTGAGGCACCACAAATGAGTCTGGAGATAATCACGAAACATGAGGTAAGTCCGAAAGCAAAAGACCTATATTCTATGATATCACTTATAGGCGTTATCTAATAACTGACACAAATGAATGTATTTCCACAGAGAAAGACACTCACAGACGTAGAAAACAAACTATGCTCATCTAAAAGGAAAGGTGGGGGGAGTGGATAAATTAAGGTTAGTGTTACTATATGTATACAAACATATATTATATACATATCTCAAAAAGACCGACCATATAGAAGGGAGGTGTGCGGAACGCTCTGTAACATTTTACATGGGAAGGGGATCTGTACTTGAATAGACATATATAATGTATAAATGAACCAGGTTGTGTACACCTCGGACAAACAATATTCTAAGCTTTACCCCAATTAAAATAATTTTTAAAACCAAGAAGAAATAATGAGACATAAACGTATGGTGGTTTCTCCATGCACATTCCAATATAATTTACAACCTAGGAACACGACTTCCAGCAAGGCTCTGCTGTCCTAGTACCCAGGTTCGGGAATGGAGGAATGCTGCCTGCTTGAGGCCAATTCCCACAACAGCAACTTTTAACCCATTGCTAAAGGTCACTAAATATTCAACAAACTTGCAGTTCGGTAAATGACACCTGCTCTCTAAAAAATTTCTGGGCTGGAAAATCGACCAAAAAATTTAACAGAGGGCGAGCTTCCAAGAAGACAATTTCAAGAGTTATATTGTACTCCCGACTGTTTCCTTTTTTTAACAGAAAAGAAAACGGTGGAGAAAAATGATGAGTTTTATGAATTTTCAAAGACATGCAAACCCAAAGTACAAAAACCTATCAGCTCACACCAGCCAGAAGGGCCATTAGCATTAATGCTGCAAACAATAAATGCTGAAGCGATTGTGGAGAAATGCGTACCCTCGATTCTAAGGGGGACGTGGTAAGAGCCACTAATGAAAACACAAAGAAGGTGCTTTGATAAGGGTAACACGGTGCTACCAGTCAATCAATCACACCCACTGCTGGGCCTATCACCTGAGAAAATGAGAATCAAAAAGTCACAGGCTTGGGGCTTCCCTGGTGGTGCAGTGGTTGAGAGTCTGCCTGCCAATGCAGGGCACACGGGTTCGAGCCCCGGTCTGGGAAGATCCCACATGCCGCGGAGGAACTGGGCCCGTGAGCCACAACCACTGAGCCTGCGCGCCGAGAGCCTGTGCTCCGCAACAAGAGAGGCCGCGATAGTGAGAGACCCACGCACCGCGATGAAGAGTGGCCCCCGCTCGCCGCAACTACAGAAAGCCCTCGCGCACAAACGAAGATCCAACACAGCCAAAAATAAATAAATAAATAAATAAATAAATATTAAAAAAAAAAAGTCACAGGCTGGCAATCCTGCACTCCAAAAATACTGACCATAGCCAACACTTGGAAGCAATGAAAATGTCTATCAACCGAGGAATGCACAAAGTAGATGTGGTCCACGTACACAGTGGAAAATTACTCCAATAAAAAATAAAAATTAAATTTAAAAATCCAACAAAAGTAAAGAGACATCAGCTTGTGTGGGTTTGTCCGGACACACTCCACTCTAATTTATAACCGAGAAACACCACAGGCCGCAAGGGCATTTCCCTAGTTACCAGGGTGGGGAACATAGAAAGGCTGCGACCCTCTGGCAGTTACCTGCAAAAACAGCTTTAAGGCCTGTGCTAATGGTCATTTCATAGGAAGGAGTAATGCAGGACTGTAAATGAAACATGCCCTCAATATGTCTTGAGGGAGGTAATGGCCAAAACATTTCAAAATGTGACACATACTTTAAGAGAACACTTTGAAGAACTAAGGGGTAATCACAGCTTGAAAAATAAAAAGGATATGCCTTAAAGCTCAGTTTCAACGGATTATGAGGCACATGAGAATTCAACCAAAAAGAGGTATCAGCTCACACTTGTCAGAAAAACCATCAGCAAGAAAACTACAAACAATAAATGCTGAAGCTGTTGTGGAGAAATGCATACCCTCAACTTCAAGGGGGACGTAACTTGGAAAGGGCCACAAATGAGAACAGAATGGAGGTGCCTTAAAAAGGTAAACATTGAGCTACCATATGATCCAGCAGGCCCACTCCTCGACCTATAATCTAAGAAGAGAGAATTGGAAAGACACAGGCAGGCAAATCTGCATTGCACAGTATTACAATAGCCAAGATATGGAGGTAACCAAAAAGTCCACCAACAGATGGGTGGACAAAGAAGAACTCCTCCATGTAGAGATGGAATATTCGCTAGTGAAAAAAATGAAACAATGCCATTTGCAGCACCATAGATGAGTCTAGACGTAATCACACCACCTGTAGTAAGTGAGAAAGTAAAAGACACATATCCTATCATATCACTTTTAGGAGTTACATAAAAATTGATACTAATGAAGATATTTCCACAGAGAAAGGCAATCACAGATTCATTAAAAAACTTATGGTTCATCAAATAGAAAGGGATAAGGATTGGATAATTTACCATATTGGGGTTAACAGAGATATACAAACCATGTGAAATATATAATCACCAAAGACGTACGGAAGACCAGGAGAAGACTACTCAACATTGTGTCATAACCTATATGGGAAAAGGATGCGAGGAAGAATAGATACACGTATATGTGTGAAAGAACCACATTTGCACACCTAGAACAAACAAACCATTGTAATCAAATTTGCTTGGATAAAAAATAAAAAGTAAATTATAAATATGAACAACAAGTAATGAGACATAAACATAAAGGGCTTTTTCCTGGCACATTCCATTCTAATTTACAACCTAGAACACCACTTCCATTAAGGCTCTGTTTCCCCAGTTACCAAATTTGGTAAAGGAGAAATGATGCCACCTTGTGGCCGTTTCCTGCAAGAGCAGCTTTAAACTCACAGCTAATGGTCACTTAACATGCACAAGGACTCAGGGCTGTAAAGGACACCTGCCCTAAAAAATTGTGCTGAAGTAGGGAATGGACAAAAATTTCAAAACAGGCAAATGTTTCCAGAAGAGAGTATGAATATTAACGTTTTACTCACGCTCTTTTAAAACAAAGGAAAATGGATAAAAGCTCAACCTCAGGGAGTGTTAGACCCATGCAATCTAATCTACAAAAAGTTTCAACTTACACCAGTCGACTGACCATCAGCAAAAAGTCTACAAACAATAAATGCTGACGGGGTTTTAGAGAACTGTGTACCCTCTACCTGCTGGTGAGACGTAAAGGGGTAACGGCCAATAATGAGAACAGAAAGGAGCTGTGTTTAAAAGTAAAAATGGAGGTACCATTCAATCCAGCAGGCGCACCATTGGACCTCTCACCGGAGAAGACAAGAATCGAGAAGACACAAGCCGCAAAAGCTTCAGTGCAGCCTTATTCACAATAGCCAAGACAGTGAAGGAATCAAAATGTCCAACAACAGGTGAATGGATAAAGAAGAAGTGGTCCATGTACACAATGGAATATTAGCCATGGAAAACAATGAACCATTGTTCTTTGAGGCACCACAAATGAGTCTGGAGATAATCACGAAACATGAGGTAAGTCCGAAAGCAAAAGACCTATATTCTATGATATCACTTATAGGCGTTATCTAATAACTGACACAAATGAATGTATTTCCACAGAGAAAGACACTCACAGACGTAGAAAACAAACTATGCTCATCTAAAAGGAAAGGTGGGGGGAGTGGATAAATTAAGGTTAGTGTTACTATATGTATACAAACATATATTATATACATATCTCAAAAAGACCGACCATATAGAAGGGAGGTGTGCGGAACGCTCTGTAACATTTTACATGGGAAGGGGATCTGTACTTGAATAGACATATATAATGTATAAATGAACCAGGTTGTGTACACCTCGGACAAACAATATTCTAAGCTTTACCCCAATTAAAATAATTTTTAAAACCAAGAAGAAATAATGAGACATAAACGTATGGTGGTTTCTCCATGCACATTCCAATATAATTTACAACCTAGGAACACGACTTCCAGCAAGGCTCTGCTGTCCTAGTACCCAGGTTCGGGAATGGAGGAATGCTGCCTGCTTGAGGCCAATTCCCACAACAGCAACTTTTAACCCATTGCTAAAGGTCACTAAATATTCAACAAACTTGCAGTTCGGTAAATGACACCTGCTCTCTAAAAAATTTCTGGGCTGGAAAATCGACCAAAAAATTTAACAGAGGGCGAGCTTCCAAGAAGACAATTTCAAGAGTTATATTGTACTCCCGACTGTTTCCTTTTTTTAACAGAAAAGAAAACGGTGGAGAAAAATGATGAGTTTTATGAATTTTCAAAGACATGCAAACCCAAAGTACAAAAACCTATCAGCTCACACCAGCCAGAAGGGCCATTAGCATTAATGCTGCAAACAATAAATGCTGAAGCGATTGTGGAGAAATGCGTACCCTCGATTCTAAGGGGGACGTGGTAAGAGCCACTAATGAAAACACAAAGAAGGTGCTTTGATAAGGGTAACACGGTGCTACCAGTCAATCAATCACACCCACTGCTGGGCCTATCACCTGAGAAAATGAGAATCAAAAAGTCACAGGCTTGGGGCTTCCCTGGTGGTGCAGTGGTTGAGAGTCTGCCTGCCAATGCAGGGCACACGGGTTCGAGCCCCGGTCTGGGAAGATCCCACATGCCGCGGAGGAACTGGGCCCGTGAGCCACAACCACTGAGCCTGCGCGCCGAGAGCCTGTGCTCCGCAACAAGAGAGGCCGCGATAGTGAGAGACCCACGCACCGCGATGAAGAGTGGCCCCCGCTCGCCGCAACTACAGAAAGCCCTCGCGCACAAACGAAGATCCAACACAGCCAAAAATAAATAAATAAATAAATAAATAAATATTAAAAAAAAAAAGTCACAGGCTGGCAATCCTGCACTCCAAAAATACTGACCATAGCCAACACTTGGAAGCAATGAAAATGTCTATCAACCGAGGAATGCACAAAGTAGATGTGGTCCACGTACACAGTGGAAAATTACTCCAATAAAAAATAAAAATTAAATTTAAAAATCCAACAAAAGTAAAGAGACATCAGCTTGTGTGGGTTTGTCCGGACACACTCCACTCTAATTTATAACCGAGAAACACCACAGGCCGCAAGGGCATTTCCCTAGTTACCAGGGTGGGGAACATAGAAAGGCTGCGACCCTCTGGCAGTTACCTGCAAAAACAGCTTTAAGGCCTGTGCTAATGGTCATTTCATAGGAAGGAGTAATGCAGGACTGTAAATGAAACATGCCCTCAATATGTCTTGAGGGAGGTAATGGCCAAAACATTTCAAAATGTGACACATACTTTAAGAGAACACTTTGAAGAACTAAGGGGTAATCACAGCTTGAAAAATAAAAAGGATATGCCTTAAAGCTCAGTTTCAACGGATTATGAGGCACATGAGAATTCAACCAAAAAGAGGTATCAGCTCACACTTGTCAGAAAAACCATCAGCAAGAAAACTACAAACAATAAATGCTGAAGCTGTTGTGGAGAAATGCATACCCTCAACTTCAAGGGGGACGTAACTTGGAAAGGGCCACAAATGAGAACAGAATGGAGGTGCCTTAAAAAGGTAAACATTGAGCTACCATATGATCCAGCAGGCCCACTCCTCGACCTATAATCTAAGAAGAGAGAATTGGAAAGACACAGGCAGGCAAATCTGCATTGCACAGTATTACAATAGCCAAGATATGGAGGTAACCAAAAAGTCCACCAACAGATGGGTGGACAAAGAAGAACTCCTCCATGTAGAGATGGAATATTCGCTAGTGAAAAAAATGAAACAATGCCATTTGCAGCACCATAGATGAGTCTAGACGTAATCACACCACCTGTAGTAAGTGAGAAAGTAAAAGACACATATCCTATCATATCACTTTTAGGAGTTACATAAAAATTGATACTAATGAAGATATTTCCACAGAGAAAGGCAATCACAGATTCATTAAAAAACTTATGGTTCATCAAATAGAAAGGGATAAGGATTGGATAATTTACCATATTGGGGTTAACAGAGATATACAAACCATGTGAAATATATAATCACCAAAGACATACGGAAGACCAGGAGAAGACTACTCAACATTGTGTCATAACCTATATGGGAAAAGGATGCGAGGAAGAATAGATACACGTATATGTGTGAAAGAACCACATTTGCACACCTAGAACAAACAAACCATTGTAATCAAATTTGCTTGGATAAAAAATAAAAAGTAAATTATAAATATGAACAACAAGTAATGAGACATAAACATAAAGGGCTTTTTCCTGGCACATTCCATTCTAATTTACAACCTAGAACACCACTTCCATTAAGGCTCTGTTTCCCCAGTTACCAAATTTGGTAAAGGAGAAATGATGCCACCTTGTGGCCGTTTCCTGCAAGAGCAGCTTTAAACTCACAGCTAATGGTCACTTAACATGCACAAGGACTCAGGGCTGTAAAGGACACCTGCCCTAAAAAATTGTGCTGAAGTAGGGAATGGACAAAAATTTCAAAACAGGCAAATGTTTCCAGAAGAGAGTATGAATATTAACGTTTTACTCACGCTCTTTTAAAACAAAGGAAAATGGATAAAAGCTCAACCTCAGGGAGTGTTAGACCCATGCAATCTAATCTACAAAAAGTTTCAACTTACACCAGTCGACTGACCATCAGCAAAATGTCTACAAACAATAAATGCTGACGGGGTTTTAGAGAACTGTGTACCCTCTACCTGCTGGTGAGACGTAAAGGGGTAACGGCCAATAATGAGAACAGAAAGGAGCTGTGTTTAAAAGTAAAAATGGAGGTACCATTCAATCCAGCAGGCGCACCATTGGACCTCTCACCGGAGAAGACAAGAATCGAGAAGACACAAGCCGCAAAAGCTTCAGTGCAGCCTTATTCACAATAGCCAAGACAGTGAAGGAATCAAAATGTCCAACAACAGGTGAATGGATAAAGAAGAAGTGGTCCATGTACACAATGGAATATTAGCCATGGAAAACAATGAACCATTGTTCTTTGAGGCACCACAAATGAGTCTGGAGATAATCACGAAACATGAGGTAAGTCCGAAAGCAAAAGACCTATATTCTATGATATCACTTATAGGCGTTATCTAATAACTGACACAAATGAATGTATTTCCACAGAGAAAGACAGTCACAGACGTAGAAAACAAACTATGCTCATCTAAAAGGAAAGGTGGGGGGAGTGGATAAATTAAGGTTAGTGTTACTATATGTATACAAACATATATTATATACATATCTCAAAAAGACCGACCATATAGAAGGGAGGTGTGCGGAACGCTCTGTAACATTTTACATGGGAAGGGGATCTGTACTTGAATAGACATATATAATGTATAAATGAACCAGGTTGTGTACACCTCGGACAAACAATATTCTAAGCTTTACCCCAATTAAAATAATTTTTAAAACCAAGAAGAAATAATGAGACATAAACGTATGGTGGTTTCTCCATGCACATTCCAATATAATTTACAACCTAGGAACACGACTTCCAGCAAGGCTCTGCTGTCCTAGTACCCAGGTTCGGGAATGGAGGAATGCTGCCTGCTTGAGGCCAATTCCCACAACAGCAACTTTTAACCCATTGCTAAAGGTCACTAAATATTCAACAAACTTGCAGTTCGGTAAATGACACCTGCTCTCTAAAAAATTTCTGGGCTGGAAAATCGACCAAAAAATTTAACAGAGGGCGAGCTTCCAAGAAGACAATTTCAAGAGTTATATTGTACTCCCGACTGTTTCCTTTTTTTAACAGAAAAGAAAACGGTGGAGAAAAATGATGAGTTTTATGAATTTTCAAAGACATGCAAACCCAAAGTACAAAAACCTATCAGCTCACACCAGCCAGAAGGGCCATTAGCATTAATGCTGCAAACAATAAATGCTGAAGCGATTGTGGAGAAATGCGTACCCTCGATTCTAAGGGGGACGTGGTAAGAGCCACTAATGAAAACACAAAGAAGGTGCTTTGATAAGGGTAACACGGTGCTACCAGTCAATCAATCACACCCACTGCTGGGCCTATCACCTGAGAAAATGAGAATCAAAAAGTCACAGGCTTGGGGCTTCCCTGGTGGTGCAGTGGTTGAGAGTCTGCCTGCCAATGCAGGGCACACGGGTTCGAGCCCCGGTCTGGGAAGATCCCACATGCCGCGGAGGAACTGGTCCCGTGAGCCACAACCACTGAGCCTGCGCGCCGAGAGCCTGTGCTCCGCAACAAGAGAGGCCGCGATAGTGAGACACCCACGCACCGCGATGAAGAGTGGCCCCCGCTCGCCGCAACTACAGAAAGCCCTCGCGCACAAACGAAGATCCAACACAGCCAAAAATAAATAAATAAATAAATAAATAAATATTAAAAAAAAAAAGTCACAGGCTGGCAATCCTGCACTCCAAAAATACTGACCATAGCCAACACTTGGAAGCAATGAAAATGTCTATCAACCGAGGAATGCACAAAGTAGATGTGGTCCACGTACACAGTGGAAAATTACTCCAATAAAAAATAAAAATTAAATTTAAAAATCCAACAAAAGTAAAGAGACATCAGCTTGTGTGGGTTTGTCCGGACACACTCCACTCTAATTTATAACCGAGAAACACCACAGGCCGCAAGGGCATTTCCCTAGTTACCAGGGTGGGGAACATAGAAAGGCTGCGACCCTCTGGCAGTTACCTGCAAAAACAGCTTTAAGGCCTGTGCTAATGGTCATTTCATAGGAAGGAGTAATGCAGGACTGTAAATGAAACATGCCCTCAATATGTCTTGAGGGAGGTAATGGCCAAAACATTTCAAAATGTGACACATACTTTAAGAGAACACTTTGAAGAACTAAGGGGTAATCACAGCTTGAAAAATAAAAAGGATATGCCTTAAAGCTCAGTTTCAACGGATTATGAGGCACATGAGAATTCAACCAAAAAGAGGTATCAGCTCACACTTGTCAGAAAAACCATCAGCAAGAAAACTACAAACAATAAATGCTGAAGCTGTTGTGGAGAAATGCATACCCTCAACTTCAAGGGGGACGTAACTTGGAAAGGGCCACAAATGAGAACAGAATGGAGGTGCCTTAAAAAGGTAAACATTGAGCTACCATATGATCCAGCAGGCCCACTCCTCGACCTATAATCTAAGAAGAGAGAATTGGAAAGACACAGGCAGGCAAATCTGCATTGCACAGTATTACAATAGCCAAGATATGGAGGTAACCAAAAAGTCCACCAACAGATGGGTGGACAAAGAAGAACTCCTCCATGTATAGATGGAATATTCGCTAGTGAAAAAAATGAAACAATGCCATTTGCAGCACCATAGATGAGTCTAGACGTAATCACACCACCTGTAGTAAGTGAGAAAGTAAAAGACACATATCCTATCATATCACTTTTAGGAGTTACATAAAAATTGATACTAATGAAGATATTTCCACAGAGAAAGGCAATCACAGATTCATTAAAAAACTTATGGTTCATCAAATAGAAAGGGATGAGGATTGGATAATTTACCATATTGGGGTTAACAGAGATATACAAACCATGTGAAATATATAATCACCAAAGACGTACGGAAGACCAGGAGAAGACTACTCAACATTGTGTCATAACCTATATGGGAAAAGGATGCGAGGAAGAATAGATACACGTATATGTGTGAAAGAACCACATTTGCACACCTAGAACAAACAAACCATTGTAATCAAATTTGCTTGGATAAAAAATAAAAAGTAAATTATAAATATGAACAACAAGTAATGAGACATAAACATAAAGGGCTTTTTCCTGGCACATTCCATTCTAATTTACAACCTAGAACACCACTTCCATTAAGGCTCTGTTTCCGCAGTTACCAAATTTGGTAAAGGAGAAATGATGCCACCTTGTGGCCGTTTCCTGCAAGAGCAGCTTTAAACTCACAGCTAATGGTCACTTAACATTCACAAGGACTCAGGGCTGTAAAGGACACCTGCCCTAAAAAATTGTGCTGAAGTAGGGAATGGACAAAAATTTCAAAACAGGCAAATGTTTCCAGAAGAGAGTATGAATATTAACGTTTTACTCACGCTCTTTTAAAACAAAGGAAAATGGATAAAAGCTCAACCTCAGGGAGTGTTAGACCCATGCAATCTAATCTACAAAAAGTTTCAACTTACACCAGTCGACTGACCATCAGCAAAAAGTCTACAAACAATAAATGCTGACGGGGTTTTAGAGAACTGTGTACCCTCTACCTGCTGGTGAGACGTAAAGGGGTAACGGCCAATAATGAGAACAGAAAGGAGCTGTGTTTAAAAGTAAAAATGGAGGTACCATTCAATCCAGCAGGCGCACCATTGGACCTCTCACCGGAGAAGACAAGAATCGAGAAGACACAAGCCGCAAAAGCTTCAGTGCAGCCTTATTCACAATAGCCAAGACAGTGAAGGAATCAAAATGTCCAACAACAGGTGAATGGATAAAGAAGAAGTGGTCCATGTACACAATGGAATATTAGCCATGGAAAACAATGAACCATTGTTCTTTGAGGCACCACAAATGAGTCTGGAGATAATCACGAAACATGAGGTAAGTCCGAAAGCAAAAGACCTATATTCTATGATATCACTTATAGGCGTTATCTAATAACTGACACAAATGAATATATTTCCACAGAGAAAGACACTCACAGACGTAGAAAACAAACTATGCTCATCTAAAAGGAAAGGTGGGGGGAGTGGATAAATTAAGGTTAGTGTTACTATATGTATACAAACATATATTATATACATATCTCAAAAAGACCGACCATATAGAAGGGAGGTGTGCGGAACACTCTGTAACATTTTACATGGGAAGGGGATCTGTACTTGAATAGACATATATAATGTATAAATGAACCAGGTTGTGTACACCTCGGACAAACAATATTCTAAGCTTTACCCCAATTAAAATAATTTTTAAAACCAAGAAGAAATAATGAGACATAAACGTATGGTGGTTTCTCCATGCACATTCCAATATAATTTACAACCTAGGAACACGACTTCCAGCAAGGCTCTGCTGTCCTAGTACCCAGGTTCGGGAATGGAGGAATGCTGCCTGCTTGAGGCCAATTCCCACAACAGCAACTTTTAACCCATTGCTAAAGGTCACTAAATATTCAACAAACTTGCAGTTCGGTAAATGACACCTGCTCTCTAAAAAATTTCTGGGCTGGAAAATCGACCAAAAAATTTAACAGAGGGCGAGCTTCCAAGAAGACAATTTCAAGAGTTATATTGTACTCCCGACTGTTTCCTTTTTTTAACAGAAAAGAAAACGGTGGAGAAAAATGATGAGTTTTATGAATTTTCAAAGACATGCAAACCCAAAGTACAAAAACCTATCAGCTCACACCAGCCAGAAGGGCCATTAGCATTAATGCTGCAAACAATAAATGCTGAAGCGATTGTGGAGAAATGCGTACCCTCGATTCTAAGGGGGACGTGGTAAGAGCCACTAATGAAAACACAAAGAAGGTGCTTTGATAAGGGTAACACGGTGCTACCAGTCAATCAATCACACCCACTGCTGGGCCTATCCCCTGAGAAAATAAGAATCAAAAAGTCACAGGCTTGGGGCTTCCCTGGTGGTGCAGTGGTTGAGAGTCTGCCTGCCAATGCAGGGCACACGGGTTCGAGCCCCGGTCTGGGAAGATCCCACATGCCGCGGAGGAACTGGGCCCGTGAGCCACAACCACTGAGCCTGCGCGCGGAGAGCCTGTGCTCCGCAAAAAGAGAGGCCGCGATAGTGAGAGACCCACGCACCGCGATGAAGAGTGGCCCCCGCTCGCCGCAACTACAGAAAGCCCTCGCACACAAACGAAGATCCAATACAGCCAAAAATAAATAAATAAATAAATAAATAAATATTAAAAAAAAAAAGTCACAGGCTGGCAATCCTGCACTCCAACAATACTGACCATAGCCAACACTTGGAAGCAATGAAAATGTCTATCAACCGAGGAATGCACAAAGTAGATGTGGTCCACGTACACAGTGGAAAATTACTCCAATAAAAAATAAAAATTAAATTTAAAAATCCAACAAAAGTAAAGAGACATCAGCTTGTGTGGGTTTGTCCGGACACACTCCACTCTAATTTATAACCGAGAAACACCACAGGCCGCAAGGGCATTTCCCTAGTTACCAGAGTGGGGAACATAGAAAGGCTGCGACCCTCTGGCAGTTACCTGCAAAAACAGCTTTAAGGCCTGTGCTAATGGTCATTTCATAGGAAGGAGTAATGCAGGACTGTAAATGAAACATGCCCTCAATATGTCTTGAGGGAGGTAATGGCCAAAACATTTCAAAATGTGACACATACTTTAAGAGAACACTTTGAAGAACTAAGGGGTAATCACAGCTTGAAAAATAAAAAGGATATGCCTTAAAGCTCAGTTTCAACGGATTATGAGGCACATGAGAATTCAACCAAAAAGAGGTATCAGCTCACACTTGTCAGAAAAACCATCAGCAAGAAAACTACAAACAATAAATGCTGAAGCTGTTGTGGAGAAATGCATACCCTCAACTTCAAGGGGGACGTAACTTGGAAAGGGCCACAAATGAGAACAGAATGGAGGTGCCTTAAAAAGGTAAACATTGAGCTACCATATGATCCAGCAGGCCCACTCCTCGACCTATAATCTAAGAAGAGAGAATTGGAAAGACACAGGCAGGCAAATCTGCATTGCACAGTATTACAATAGCCAAGATATGGAGGTAACCAAAAAGTCCACCAACAGATGGGTGGACAAAGAAGAACTCCTCCATGTATAGATGGAATATTCGCTAGTGAAAAAAATGAAACAATGCCATTTGCAGCACCATAGATAGTCTAGACGTAATCACACCACCTGTAGTAAGTGAGAAAGTAAAAGACACATATCCTATCATATCACTTTTAGGAGTTACATAAAAATTGATACTAATGAAGATATTTCCACAGAGAAAGGCAATCACAGATTCATTAAAAAACTTATGGTTCATCAAATAGAAAGGGATGAGGATTGGATAATTTACCATATTGGGGTTAACAGAGATATACAAACCATGTGAAATATATAATCACCAAAGACGTACGGAAGACCAGGAGAAGACTACTCAACATTGTGTCATAACCTATATGGGAAAAGGATGCGAGGAAGAATAGATACACGTATATGTGTGAAAGAACCACATTTGCACACCTAGAACAAACAAACCATTGTAATCAAATTTGCTTGGATAAAAAATAAAAAGTAAATTATAAATATGAACAACAAGTAATGAGACATAAACATAAAGGGCTTTTTCCTGGCACATTCCATTCTAATTTACAACCTAGAACACCACTTCCATTAAGGCTCTGTTTCCCCAGTTACCAAATTTGGTAAAGGAGAAATGATGCCACCTTGTGGCCGTTTCCTGCAAGAGCAGCTTTAAACTCACAGCTAATGGTCACATAACATTCACAAGGACTCAGGGCTGTAAAGGACACCTGCCCTAAAAAATAGTGCTGAAGTAGGTAATGGACAAAAATTTCAAAACAGGCAAATGTTTCCAGAAGGGAGTATGAATATTAACGTTTTACTCACGCTCTTTTAAAAAAAAGGAAAATGGATAAAAGCTCAACCTCAGAGAGTGTTAGACCCATGAAATCTAATCTACAAAAAGTTTCAACTTACACCAGTCGACTGACCATCAGCAAAAAGTCTACAAACAATAAATGCTGACGGGGATTTAGAGAACTGTGTACCCTCTAACTGCTGGTGAGACGTAAAGGGGTAACGGCCAATAATGAGAACAGAAAGGAGCTGTGTTTAAAAGTAAAAATGGAGGTACCATTCAATCCAGCAGGCGCACCATTGGACCTCTCACCGGAGAAGACAAGAATCGAGAAGACACAGGCCGCAAAAGCTTCAGTGCAGCCTTATTCACAATAGCCAAGACAGTGAAGGAATCAAAATGTCCAACAACAGGTGAATGGATAAAGAAGAAGTGGTCCATGTACACAATGGAATATTAGCCATGGAAAACAATGAACCATTGTTCTTTGAGGCACCACAAATGAGTCTGGAGATAATCACGAAACATGAGGTAAGTCCGAAAGCAAAAGACCTATATTCTATGATATCACTTATAGGCGTTATCTAATAACTGACACAAATGAATATATTTCCACAGAGAAAGACACTCACAGACGTAGAAAACAAACTATGCTCATCTAAAAGGAAAGGTGGGGGGAGTGGATAAATTAAGGTTAGTGTTACTATATGTATACAAACATATATTATATACATATCTCAAAAAGACCGACCATATAGAAGGGAGGTGTGCGGAACGCTCTGTAACATTTTACATGGGAAGGGGATCTGTACTTGAATAGACATATATAATGTATAAATGAACCAGGTTGTGTACACCTCGGACAAACAATATTCTAAGCTTTACCCCAATTAAAATAAGTTTTAAAACCAAGAAGAAATAATGAGACATAAACGTATGGTGGTTTCTCCATGCACATTCCAATATAATTTACAACCTAGGAACACGACTTCCAGCAAGGCTCTGCTGGCCTAGTACCCAGGTTCGGGAATGGAGGAATGCTGCCTGCTTGAGGCCAATTCCCACAACAGCAACTTTTAACCCATTGCTAAAGGTCACTAAATATTCAACAAACTTGCAGTTCGGTAAATGACACCTGCTCTCTAAAAAATTTCTGGGCTGGAAAATCGACCAAAAAATTTAACAGAGGGCGAGCTTCCAAGAAGACAATTTCAAGAGTTATATTGTACTCCCGACTGTTTCCTTTTTTTAACAGAAAAGAAAACGGTGGAGAAAAATGATGAGTTTTATGAATTTTCAAAGACATGCAAACCCAAAGTACAAAAACCTATCAGCTCACACCAGCCAGAAGGGCCATTAGCATTAATGCTGCAAACAATAAATGCTGAAGCGATTGTGGAGAAATGCGTACCCTCGATTCTAAGGGGGACGTGGTAAGAGCCACTAATGAAAACACAAAGAAGGTGCTTTGATAAGGGTAACACGGTGCTACCAGTCAATCAATCAAACCCACTGCTGGGCCTATCACCTGAGTAAATGAGAATCAAAAAGTCACAGGCTTGGGGCTTCCCTGGTGGTGCAGTGGTTGAGAGTCTGCCTGCCAATGCAGGGCACACGGGTTCGAGCCCCGGTCTGGGAAGATCCCACATGCCGCGGAGCAACTGGGCCCGTGAGCCACAACCACTGAGCCGGCGCGCATGGAGCCTGTGCTCCGCAACAAGAGAGGCCGCGATAGTGAGAGACCCACGCACCGCGATGAAGAGTGGCCCCCGCTCGCCGCATCTACAGAAAGCCCTCGCGCACAAACGAAGATCCAACACAGCCATAAATAAATTAATAAATAAATAAATAAATAAATAAATAAATAAATAAATAAATAAATAAATATTAAAAAAAAAAAGTCACAGGCTGGCAATCCTGCACTCCAACAATATTTACCACAGCCAACACTTGGAAGCAATGAAAATGTCCATCAACCGAGGAATGCACAAAGTAGAAGTGGTCCACGTACACAGTGGAAAATTACTCCAATAAAAAATAAAAATTAAATTTAAAAAAGCAACAAAAGTAAGGAGACATCAGCTTGTGTGGGTTTGTCCGGGCACACTCCACTCTAATTTATAACCGAGAAACACCACAGGACGCAAGGGTTTTTCCATGAGTACCAGGGTGGGGAACATAGAAAGGCTGCCACCCTCTGGCAGTTACCTGTAAAAGCACCTTTAAAGCCTGTGCTAATGGTCATTTCCTAGGAACAAGTACTGCAGGACTGTAAATGAAACCTGCCCTCAAAATGTCTTGAGGGAGGTAATGGCCAAAACATTTCAAAATGTGACACATACTTTAAGAGAACACTTTGAAGAACTAAGGGGTAATCACAGCTTGAAAAATAAAAAGGACATGCCTTAAAGCTCAATTTCAACGGATTATGAGGCACATGTGAATTCAACCACAAAGAGGTAGCAGCTCACACTTGTCAAAATAACCGTCAGCAAGAAAACTACAAACATTAAATGCTGAAGGTGTTGTGGAGGAATGCATACCCTGAACTTTAAGTGGGATGTAACTTGGAAAGAGCCACTAAAGAGAACAGAATGGAGGTGCCTTAAAAATGTGAACATTGAGCTACCATATGACCCAGCAATCCCACTACTGGTTATACACCCACAGAAAACCATAATTCAAAAATACACATGCACCCGAATGTTTATTACAGCACTATTTACAATAGCCTGGTCATGGAAGCAACCTAAATGCCCATCAACAGACGAATGGATAAAGAAGTTGTGGTACATGTATAGAATGGAATATTTCTCAGCCACAAAAAGGAACCAAATTGAGTCATTTGTTGTGACGTGGATGGATCTAGAGACTGTCATACAGAGTGAAGTAAGTCAGAAAGAGAAAAACAAATATCGTATATTAACGCAGGTACGTGGAACCTAGAAAATTGGTACAGATGAGCCAGTTTGCAGGGCAGAAGTTGAGACACAGATGTAGAGCGCAGACAGATGGACACCACGGGGGGCAAAATGTGGTGGGGTGGGGATGGTGTCGTCCTGAATTGGGCGATTGGGATTGACATGTATACACTGATGTATATAAAATTGATGACTGATAAGAACCTGCAGTATACAAAAACAAACAAAACAACTATTACTAAACTTTCATTTGTTTTTTTGTATGGAAATATGTTAATATAAATATTTCAGACATTACATGAAATTTCTAAAAATCTTATATGTTCTGGTATAATGTTATAATTCATAATCCTAGTTATTACTTTAAAATGTATATCTCAGAAATAACTAATTTTCTTGTCAACTGCATTATTATAAACTTTCATCAAATCTTTAACCGTGGTCATTTTTAAGTCTTTTGTCATTTACAGACAGTTCTGGGTGTACTCTGATGCTTTTGCAAATATGTTCCTATAAAAGGGTTTCATCTTCAGGAAATTCATGGAAAAGACTCTGACAAGTACAGGTTTCTGGTAACTCTACTGTACTGCTGAACTGAATAAATAAGCATTTTCAGAACTCTAATGATAAAACTAATGAACTCATAAAAGTGCTAACAAAAGATCAAGATGAAAAAAAAATTAATTACATGGGACTGAGTGAACTGATGACGATAAGTATAATTTTTGTTACTTTCTGTTTGAATTAAAAAAAATCCCACAAGGACTCAGAGGCAAAGAATATACAAATCAATTTTCACTGCAAAGTAAAGCAGCTGCTACAGTGAAGGATTACTGGACTGAATGTCAATATTTTGACATAGTATGAGTGTGTTTCATGTTTCGTAATTGCAATCATTGTTGCTTTTGTTGTGATCATCCATGTACAATGCTTGATGTCAGTCTATTTATCTCTTATAAAAATAAAATACAGTGTGTGTGTTTGGAAAAAAAAACGAATAAGAACTAATGAGACATAAACTTATGGGGATTTCACCTGGCAAACTCCATTCTAATTTACAACCTAAGACAACGACTTCCAGAAAGGCTCTGCTGCCCTAGTACCTAGATTGGGGAATGGCTGCCTCCTTTTGGCCGTTTCCCACAACAGCAGCTTTAAACCCATTGCAAACGGTCACTAAATATTCACCAACTGGCAGTTCTGTAAATGACACCTGCCCTCCAAAAAAATTCTGGGGTCAAAAATCGAACAAAAAATTCAAAAGAGGGCAAACTTCGAAGAAGATAATTTCAAGAGGTATATTGTGCTCACAGATTTTTCTTTTGATAAAAGAAAAAGATGTGGAAAAATGATGAATCTTAGGAATTTTGAAAGATATGCAAACCCAAATTACAAATACCTATCAGATCACAGCAGTCAGAATGGCCATCAGCAAAAATGGTGCAAACAATAAATGCTGAAGCGATTGTGGAGAAATGCGTACCCTCGGTTCTAAGGGGGACGTTGTAAAAGCCACTAATAAAAACACATTGGAGGTGCTTTGAAAAAGTAAACACTGAGTGACCAGTCCATCAATCACACCCACAGCTGGGCCTATCACCAGAGAAAATGAGAATCAAAAAGTCACAGGCTGGCAATCCTGCACTCCAGCAATATTCACCATAGGCAACACTTGGAAGCAATGAAAATGTCCATCAACAGAGGAATGCACCAAGAAGTGGTCCATGTACAAAATAGAATATTAACTCCAATAATAAATATAAATTAAATTTAAAAATCCAACAAAAGTAAGGAGACATCAGCTTTTGTGTGTTTATCTGGGCACATTCTACTCTAATTTACAACCGAGGAACACCACTGGCCGTAAAGTCTGTTTGCCTAGTATCAGCGTGGGGAATGTAGAAAGGTAGTAGCCCTGTGGCCGTTACCTGCAAAAGCAGTTTAAAGCCTGTGCTAATGATCACTTCATATGAACAATTACTGTAGGGCTGAAAATGAAACCTGCCCTCAAAATGTCTTGATGGAGGTAATGGCCAAAACATTTCAAAATTTGACACATACTTTAAGAAAGCACTTTGAAGAACTAAGCTGTAATTACAGCTTGAAAAATAAAAATGACTTGCCTTAAAGCTCAATTGCAACGGAATATGAGACACATGCAAATTCAACCGTAAAGAGGTGTCAGCTCACACCCGTCAGAATAACCATCAGCAAAAACTACAAATAATAAATGCTGAAGGTGCTGTGGAGAAATGCATACCCTCAACTTTAAGTGGGACGTAACCTGGAAAGAGCCACTAATGATAACAGAATGGAGGTACCTTTAAAAGGTAAACACTGAGCTACCATATGACCTAGCAGACCTATTCCTGGACCTATAACCGACGAAGACAGAATTGGAAGGACACAGGCAGGCAAATCTGCAATGCATACTATTACAATAGCCAAGATATGGAAGTAACCAAAAAGTCCACTGACAAATGCGTGGACAAAGAAGAACTGCTACATGTACAGATGGAATATGAGCTAGTGAAAAAATGAAACAATGCCATTTGCAGCACCATAGATGAGTCTAGAGGTAATCACACAACTTGTAGTAAGTGAGAAAGTGAAAGACACATATCCTATCATATCAGATATAGGTGTTACCTAAAAATTGATACAAACGAAGATATTTCCACAGAGAAAGGCAATCACAGATTCATTAAAAAACTTATGGTTCACCAGATGGAAAGGTGTGAGGATTGGATACATTACCATATTGAGGTTAACAGAGACATACAAACACATGTGAAATATATAATCACCAAAGACCTACAGAATACCAAGAGAAGACTACTCTACATTGTGTCATAACCTACATGGGAAAAGGATCCGAAGAAGAATAGATATATGTATATGTGTGAAAGAACCACATCTTGCACACCTAGGACAAACAAAACATTGTAATCAAGTTTGCTGTGACAAAAAATAAAAATTAACTTAAAAATACGAACAAGAAGTAATGAGACATAAACTTAAAGGGCTTTTTCCTCGCACATTCCATTCTAATTTGCAACCTAGACCACCAGTTCCAGTAAGGCTCTGTTGCCATAGTAACCAGATTTGGTAAAGGAGAAATGCTGCCGCCTTGTGGCCGTTTCCCGCAAGAGCGGCTTTAAACCCACAGCTAATGGTCACTTAAAATTCACAAGGACTCAGGGCTGTAAAGGACACCTGCCGTCAAAAATTGTGCTGAGGTAGGGAACGGACAAAAAAATTTAATACAGGCAAATTTTTCAATAAAATACTACGAAGAGGTAAGTATTACTCACTGTCTTTAAAAAAAAGGAGAAAGGATTAAGGCTCAACCTCAGGAATTATTAGACTCATGCAATCTAATCAACAAAAGGGTTTCCAATCACACCAGTCGATTGACCATCAGCAAAAAGTCTACAAACCATAAATGCTGATGCGGTTGTAGAGAATTGTTTATCCTCTAGCTGCTGGTGAGATGCAAAGTGGTTAATAGCCAGTAATGAGAACAGAAAAGAGCTGCGTTTAAAAGTAAAAATTTAGGTACCATTCAATCCAGCAGGTGCACCATTGGACCTCTCACCTGAGAAGACAAGTATCGAGAAGACACAGGTTGCAAAAGCTGCAGTGCAGCATTATTCACAATAGCCAAGGCAGTGAAGCGATAAAAATGTCCATCAACAAGTGAATGGATATAGAATAAGTGGTCCAGGTACACAATGGAATATTAGCCATGGAAAAGAATGAAACCCTGCTCTTTGAGGCACCACAAATGAGTCTGGAGATAATCACAAATCATGAGGTAAGTCGGAAAGCAAAAGACTTATATCCTATGATATCACTTATAGGCGTTATCTAATAAATGACACAAATGAACACAATTCACAGAGAAATACACTCACAAACTTAGAAAACCAACTTTGCTCATCTAAAGGGAAAGGTGGGGGGAATGGATAAATGAAGATTCGTGTTACTATATGATATGTATATGATCCAAATACATATTATATACATATTACAAAAAGACCGACCATATAACAAGGGAGGTCTACAGAACACTCCGTAATAATTTACATGGGAAGAGGATCTCTACATAAATAGATATAAATAATGTGTAAATGAACCAGAGTGTGTACACCTTGGACAAACAACATTCTAATGATTACCCTGATTTCAAAAATTAAAACAATGAAAAAGAAGTAATCAGACATAAACTTATGGGGCGTTTTCCAGCCCATTCCATTGAAATTTACAACCTAGGAAAACGACTTCCAGAACGGTTCTGCTGCCCTAGTAACCAGATTTGGTAATGGAGAAATGCTGCTGCTTTGTGGCCGTTTCGAACAACAGCAGATTAAACCTAGTGCTAATGGTCCCTAAACATTCACACTCATTGCAGGCCTGTAAATGACACCTACATTTCAAAACAATCCTGGGGTTGAAAATTGACCAAAAAATTCAAAAGAGGGCAACGTTCCAGGAAGACACTTTCAAGACGAATATTGTACTCACACTTTTTTTTCTTTTTTCTTTTAACAGAAAAGAAAAAGGCGTGGAAAAATGATGAATTTTAGAATATTTAACGACATGCATACCCATATTACAAATACCTATCAGCTCACAGCAGTCTGAATGGCCATTAGCAAAAATGCTGCAAAAAATAAATGCTGAAGGGAATGTGGAGAAATGCGTACCCTCGGTTGTAAGGGGGGGCATGTAAAGAGTCACTAATGAAAACACAATGTAGGTGCTTTGAAAAGGGAAACATTGAGCTACCAGTCAATCAATCAAAACCACTGCTGGACCTATCACCTGAGAAAATGAGAATCAAAAAGTCACAGGCTGGCAATCCTTCACTCCAGCAATATTTACCATAGCCAACACTTGGAAGCAATGAAAATGTCCATCAACCGAGGAATGCACCAAGAAGAAGTGGTCCATGTACACAATGGAATATTACTCCAATACTAAATATAAATTAAATTTAAAAAAAAACAAACAAAAGTAAGGAGACATCAGCATTTGTGGGTTTATCCGGGCACATTGCACTCTAATTTATAACCGAGGAACACCACAGGCCGGAAGGTCTGTTTCCCTAGTTACAAGAGTGGGGAACGTAGAAAGGCTGCCGCCCTCTGGCCGTTACGTGCAAAAGCAGCTTTAAAGCCTGTGCTAATGGTCACTTCATATGAACAAGTAATGCAGGGCTGTAAATGAAAACTGCCCTCAAAATGTCTCGAGGGAGGTAATGGCCAAAAATTTTCAAAATGTGACACATACTTTAAGAAAACACCTTGAAGAACTAAGCTGTAATCACTGTTTGATAAATAAAAAGGACATGCTTTCAAGCTCAATTTCAACAGATTATGGGATACATGCAAATTCAACCACAAAGGGTATCAGCTCACACCTATCAGAATAACCCTCAGCAAGAAAAGTACAAACAATAAATACTGAAGGTGTTTTGGAGAAATGCATACCCTCAACTTTAAGTTGGACGTAACCTGGAAAGAGCCACTAATGAGAACTGAATGGTGGTGCCTTTAAAACGTACACACTGACTTACCATATGATACAGCAAGCCCACTCCTTGGACTATAACATAAGAAGATAGAACTGGAAAGACACAGGAAGCAAATGTGTATTGCAGCAGGATTACAATAGCCAAGACATGGAGGCAACCAAAAAGTCCATCAAGAGTTGCATGGCCAAAGAGGAACTGGCACACGTACAGATGGAATATTAGCCAGGGAAAAAAATAAAACAATGCCATTTGCAGCACCATGTATGATTCTTGAGGCAATCAGGCAAATTGTACTAAGTCAGAAAGCAAAAGACACATATCCTATAATATCACTTATAGATCTTAGCTAAAAATTGATACCAATGAAGATATTTCCACAGAGAAATGCAATCACAGATTCACTAAACTAACTTATGGTTCACCAAATGGAAAGGTGTGAGGATTGGATACATTAGGATATTGGGGTTAACATAGATATAGAAACAAATGTGAAATGTGTAATCACCAAAGACCTACGTAATACCGAAAGAAGATTACTCAACATTGTATCATAACCTACTTGGGAAAATGATCCAAAGAAGAATAGATATATGTATATGTGTGAAAGAACCACATCTTGCACACCTAGAACAAACAAAACATTGTAATCAAATTTGCTCTGATAAAAAATAAAAATTAAATTAAAAAAAGAACAAGAAGTAATGAGAAATAAACTTAAGGGGCTTTTTGCTGGCACATTGCATTCTAATTTACAACCAGAACATGACTTCCATTAAGGCTCTGTCATCACTAATAAAGCAGCTTTATAATCAATGTTGAAGGTAGCTTAAAAGAAGTCTCACTAATTATTGATAGTAACAAGAAAACAAAGAAAAGTAAAAATCTCACTGCAAAAAGTATACATAGAGTAAGTCAAGGTAGATCAAACACTTATTAAACTTCTGTAAAGAATAAAAGACAACAGTAGTATGTTTTTTTAAAAAGAGAGGGCCCAAATAAATCTGAAATGAAAGAGATGATGTTACAACAGACCCCACAGAAATACAAAGTATCCTAAGATACACACAGGGTAACTCAGGGCTAAGATTGGACAGAGCCCACTCTCCAGTCCCCTGTACATGACTTACAGGAGCCTCAGGAACTGAGGAGGGGGTCCCTGAGGAGAGGCTCAAGATAGAATATGGTAGGCATTAACATGGCTCCATTCATCTTAAACATGCCTGAACTACATTCACACGAGATGATTTTGTACTGTATGTACATCGGCACCTCTAGTCGGAACTGCAGATCTTTGGCTTCACCACCTCAACTGACAGCAATAGCTTCACCTGCTGTGGACCGTCTCCTATAGGATTTCTAGAACCACAAAGCATCGAAGCTTCACAGGACCCAGAGTCTGTGCGACTCCACGCAGAGTCTCAGAGTCTCAACTCCACTTAGATACTCCACTCTTGGAGGGCACACACAAAGTAGTGAGCACATCAGAACCCAGGGGAAGGAGCAGTGACCCCATAGGAGAATGACCAGAACTACCTGATAGTTTTAGAGGGTCTCCTGCAGAGGCAGGTGGTAGCTGTGGCTGTGGCTCACCGTGAGGACAACGACACTGGCAGCAGAAGTTCTGGGAAATACTCCTTGGTGTGAGCCCTCCCAGAGTCCGCCATTAACCCCACCAAGAGCAAGGTAGGCTCCAGTGCTGGGTCACCTCAGGCGAAACTACCAACAGGGAGGGAACCCAGCCCCATGCATCAGCAGATAAGTGGATTAAACTTTTTATTAAAGTTTTATTTAATCTGCAGACAAGCAGATTAAAGCTTTGCCCACCAAAGCAACACCCAGCTCTACCCACCACCAGTCCCTCCCATCAGGAAGCTTGCACAAGCCTCTAAGATAGACTCATCCACTGGAGAGCAGACAGCAGAAGCAAGAAGAACTACAATTCTGCAGCCTGTGGAAGGAAAACCACATTCACAGAAAGATAGACAAAATGAAAAGGCAGAGGACTTTATACCAGATTAAGGAACAAGATAAAACCCTAGGAAAAAAAAAACGAAATGAGGTGGAGATACGGAACCTTCCAGAAAAAGAATTCAGAATAATGATAGTGAACATGATCCAAGACCTTGGCTAAAGAATGGAGGCAAAGATCGAGAAGATGCAAGAAATGCTTAACAAAGACCTAGAAGAATTAAGGAGCAAACACCTAGAAGAATTAAAGAACAAACAAACAGAGGTGAACCATATAATAACTGAAATGAAAAATACACCAGCAGGAATCAGTAGCAGAATAACTGTGGCAGAAGAACGGATAAGTGACCTGGAAGACAGAAAGGTGGAAATCACTGCCATGGAACAGAATAAAGAAAAAGAATGAAAATAAATGAAGACACCCTAAGAGTCCTCTGGGACAACATTAAACGCAACAACATTCACATCATAGGGGTCCCAGAAGGAGAAGAGAGAGAGAAAGGACCCAAGAATACATTTGAAGAGATTATAGTCGAAAACTTCCCTAGCATGGGAAAAGAAATAGCCACCCAAGTCCAGGAAGTGCAGAGAGTCCAGGTCAGGATAAATCAAAGGAGAAAAATGCCAAGACACATAGTAACCAAATTGACAAAAATTGAAGACAAAGAAAAATTATTAAAAACAACAAGGGAAAAATGACAAATAACATACAAGGGAAATCCCATAAGGATAACAGCTGATTTCTCAGCAGAAAATCTACAAGCCAGAAGGGAGTGGCATAAATTTAAAGTGATGAAAGGGAAGTACCTACAACCAAGAGTACTCCAACCAGCAAGGATCTCATTCAGATTTGACAGAGAAATCATAAGCCCTACAGACAAGCAAAAGCTAAGAGAATTCAACACCATGAAACCAGCTCTACACCAAATGCTAAAGGAACTTCTCTAAGTGGGAAACACAAGAGAAGAAAAGGACCCACCAAGACAAACCCATAACAATTAAGAAAATAGTAATAGGAACATACATATCAATAATTACCTTAAACGTGAATGGACTAAATGTTCCAACCAAAAGACACAGGCTCCCTGAATGGATCCAAAAACAAGACCCATATATATGCTGTCTACAAGAGACCCATTTCAGACCTAGGGACACATACAGACTGAAAGTGAGGCGATGGAAAAATATATTCTATGCAAATGAAAATCAAAAGAAAGCTGGAGTAGCAATACTCATAGCAGATAAAATAGACTTTAAAATAAAGAATGTTACAAGAGACAAGGAAAGTCACTACATAATGGTCAAGGGATCAATCCAAGAAGAAGATATAATAATTATAAATATATATGTGCCCAACATAGGAGCACCTCAATACATAAGGCAACTGCTAACAGCTATAAAAGAGGAAATCAACAGTAACACAATAATAGCAGGGGACTTTAACAGCTCACTTACACCAGTGGAGATCATCCAGACAGAAAATTAATAAGGAAACACAAGCTTTAAATGACACAATAGACCAGATATAGTTAATTGATATTTATAGGACATTCCATCCAAAAACAGCAGATTACACGTTCTTCTCAACTGCACATGGAACATTCTCCAGGATAGATCACATCTTGGGTCACAAATAAAGCCTCAGTAAATTTAAGAAAACTGAAATCATATCAAGCAGCTGTTCCGACCACAATGCTATGAGATTAGAAATCAATAACAGGGACAAAACCGTAAAAAACACAAACACATGAAGGCTAAACAATACGTTACTAAATAACCAAGTGATCACTGAAGAAATAAAAGAGGAAATCAAAAACTACCTAGAGACAAATGACAAGAAACACACGATGATCCAAAACCTATGGGATGCAGCAAAAGCAGTTCTAAGAGAGAAGTTTATAGCAATACGAGCCTACCTCAAGAAACAGGAAAAATCTCAAATAAACAATCTAACCTTACACCTAGAGGAACTAGAGAAAGAAGAACAAAACCAAAAGTTAGTAGAATGAAAGAAATCATAAAGATCAAAGCAGAAATAAATGAAATAGAAGCAAAGAAAATGAAAGCAAAGATCAATAAAACTAAAAGCTGGTTCTTTGAGAAGATAAACAAAAATGATAAACCTTTAGCCAGACTCAAGAAAAAGAGGGAGAGGAATCAAATCAACAAAATTAGAAGTGAAAAAGGAGAAGTTACAACAGACACCACAGGAATACAAAGCATCCTAAGAGACTACTACAAGCAACTCTATGCCAATAAAATGGACAACCTGGAAGAAATGGGCAAATTCTTAGAAAGGGATAACCTTCCAAGACTGAACCAGGAAGAAATAGAAAATATGAACAAACCTATCACAAGCAATGAAATTGAAAGTGTGATTAAAAATCTTCCAACAAACAAAAGTCCAGAACCAGATGGCATCACAGGTGAATTCTGTCAAACATTTAGAGAAGAGCTAACACCCAACCTTCTCAAATTCTTCAAAACAATTGCAGGGGAAGGAACACTCCCAAACTCATTCTATGAGACCACCGTCACCCTGATACCAAAACCAGACAAAGATACTACAAGGAAAGAAAATTATACACCAATATCACTGATGAATATAGTTGTAAAAATCCTCAACAAAATACTAGCAAACAGAATCGAACAACACATTAAAAGGATCAAACACCATGATCAAGTGGGTTTTATCCCAGGGATGCAAGGATTCTTCAATATACACAAATCAATGTGATACACCATATTAACAAATTGTAGAATAAAACCATATGATCATCTCAATAGATGCAGGAAAAGATTTTGAGAAAATTCAACACCCATTTACGATAAAAACTCTGCAGATTGTGGGCATAGAGGGAAACTACCTCAACATAATAAAGGCCATATATGACAAACCCACAGCAAACATCATTCTCAACGGTGAAAAACTGAAAACGTTTCCTCTAAGATCAGGAACAAGACTAGGATGTCCACTCTCACCACTACTATTCAACATAGTTTTGGAAGTCCTAGCCATGGCAATCAGAGAAGAAAAAGAAATAAAAGAAATACAAAAAGGAAAAGAAGAAGTAAAATTGTCACTGTTTGCAAATGACATCATATCATAGATAGAGAATCCTAAAGATGCCACCAGAAAACCACTGGAGCTAATCAATGAATTTGGTAAAGTTGCAGGATACAAAATTAATGCACAGAAATTGCTTGCATTCCTATACACTAACAATGAAAGAACAGAAAGAGAAATTAAGGAAACAATCCCATTACCACTGCAACAAAAATAAAACACCTAGGAATAAACCTACTTAAGGAAGTAAAAGACCTGTACTCAGAAAACTATAAGACACTGATGAAAGAAATCAAAGTTGATATAAACAGATGGAGACATATACCATGTTCTTGGATTAGAAGAATCAATATTGTGAAAATGACTATACTACCCAAAGCAATCTACAGATTCAATGCAATCCCTATCAAATTACCAATGGTATTTTCTACAGAACTAGAAAAAAAAATCTTAAAATTTGTAGGGAGACACAAAAGACCCCGGATAGCCAAAGCAGTCTTGAGGGGAAAAAAAAAGAGCTGGAGGAATCAGACTTCCAGACTTCAGACTATATTACAAAGCTACAGTAATCAAGATAATATGGTAGTGGCACAAAAACAGAAATATAGATCAATAGAACAGGATAGAAAGCACAGAGATAAACCCACGTACCTATGGTCCACTAATCTATGACAAAGGAGGCAAGGGTATACAATGGAGAAAAGACAGTGTCTTCAGTAAGTGGTGCTGGGAAAACTGGACAACTACATGTAAAAGAATGAAATTAGAACACTCCCTAACACCATAGACAAAAATAAACTCAAAATGGATTAGAGACCTAAATGTAAGACCAGCCACTATAAAACTCTTAGAGGAAAACATAAGCAGAACAGTCTATGACATAAATCACAGCAAGATCCTTTTTGACCCACCTCCTAGAGAAATGGAAATATAAACAGAAATAAAAAAAATGGGACTTAATGAAACTTAAAATCTTTTGCACAGCAAAGGAAAACAAAAGCAAGATGAAAAGACAACCATCAGAATGGGAGAAAATATTTTCAAATGAAGCAAATGGCAAAGGATTAACCTCCAAAAAGCAGCTCCTGTAGCTCAATATCACAAAACCAAACAACCCAATCCAAAAATGGGCAGAAGACCTAAATAGACATTTCTCCAAAGAAGATATACAGGTTGCCAACAAACACATGAAAGGATGTTGAACATCACTAATTATTAGAGAAATGCAAATCAAAACTACAATGAGGTATCACCTCACACCAGTCAGAATGGCCATCATCAAAAAATCTACAAACAATAAATGCTGGAGAGGCATTTATTGGAGAAAAGGGAACCCTCTTGCACTGTTGGTGGGAATGTAAATTGATATAGCCACTAGGGAGAACGGTATGGGGGTTCCTTGAAAACTAAAAATAGAACAACCGTACAACCCAGCAATCCCACTACTGGACATTTACCCTGAGAAAACCATAATTCAAAAAGAGTCATGTACCACAATGTTCATTGTAGCTCTATTTACAATAGCCAGGACATGGAAGCAACCTAAGTGTCCATCAACAGATAACTGGATAAAGAAGATGTGGCACATATATACAATGGAACATTATTCAGCCATAAAAAGAAACAAAACTGAGTTATTTGTAGTGAGGTGGATGGATCTAGAGTCTGTCCTACAGAGTGAAGTAAGTCAGAAAGAGAAAAACAAATACCGTATGCTAACACATATATATGGAATCTAAAAGAAAAAAAGTTTATGAAAAACCTAGGGGCAGGAAAGGATTAAGGACACCGACGTAGAGAAAGGACTTGAGGACACGGGGAGGGGGAAGTGTAAGCTGGGACAAAGTGAGAGAGTGGTATGGACATATATACACTACCAAATGTAAAATTGATAGCTACTGGGAAGCAGCCACATAGCACAGGGAGATCAGCTCGGTGCTTTGTGACCACCTAAAGGGGTGGGATAAGGGAGTGAGAGGGAGGTGCAAGAGGGAGTGGATATGTTGTTATATGTATACATATAGCTGATTCACTTTTTTATACAGCAGAAACTAACACACAATTGTAAAGTAATGATACTCCAATAAAGATGTAAAAGGAAAAAAAAAGAAAGCCCAGAGATAAACCTACACACCTATGGTCCACTAATCTATGACAAAGGAGGCAAGGATATACAATGGAGAAAAGACAGTCTCTTCCATAAGTGGTGCTGGGAAAAATGGACAACTACATGTAAAAGAATGAAATTAGAACACTCCCTAACACCATACACAAAAAATAAACTCAAAATGGATTAGAGACCGAAATGTAAGACCGGACACTATAAAACTCTTAGAGGAAAACATAGGAAGAATACTCTTTGACAAAAATCACAACAAGATCTTTTTTGATCCACCTACTAGAGTAATGGAATAAAAAACAAAAATAAACAAATGGGAGCAAATGAAACCTAAAAGCTTTTGCAAAGCAAAGGAAACTACAAACAAGACGAAAAGACAACCTCAGAATGGGAGAAAATATTTGCAAACGAATCAATGGACAAAGGATTAATCTCCAATATATATAAACAGCACATGCAGCTCAACAGTAAAAAAACAAACAACCCAATCCAAAAATGGGCAGATGAGGTAAATAGACATTTGTCCCAAGAAGACATACAGATGGCCATGAAGCCCATGAAAAGCTGCTCAACATCACTAATTATTAGAGAAATATAAACCAAAACTACAATGAGGTATCACCTCACACAAGTTAGAATGGGCATCATCAGAAAATCTACAAACAACAAATGCTGGAGAGGGTGTGGAGAAAAGGGAACCCTCTTACACTATTTGTGGGAATGTAAATTGATACAGTCACTATGGAGAACAGTATGGAGGTTCCTTAAAAAACTAAAAATAGAATTACCATATGACCCAGCAATCCCACTACTGGGCATATACCCAGAGAAAACCATAATTCAAAAAGACACATTCACCACAATGTTCATTGCAGCACTATTTACAATAGCCAGGTCATGGAAGCAACCTAAATGCCCATAGATAGACAAATGGAAAATATGTGGTACATATATAAAATGGAATATTACTCAGTCATAAAAAGGAATGAAATTGGGTCACTTGTAAAGACATGGATAGATCTAGAGACTGTCATACAGAGTGAAGTAAGTCAGAAAAAGAAAAACAAATATCGTATATTAACGCATACATGTGGAACCTAGAAAAATGGTACAGATGAACCGGTTTGCAAGGCAGAAATAGAGACACAGATGTAGAGAACAAATGTATGGTCACCAAGGGGGGAAAGTGGCAGGGTGGTGGTGGTGGGATGAATTGCGAGCCTGGGATTGACATATATACACTTATATGTATAAAATAGATAACCAATAAGAGCCTGCTGTATAAAAAAATGAATAAAATAAAATTTAAAAATTATAAAATAATATTTAAAAACATAAAACACAAAAAAACGTTCTGTCCTTCCCATAGACGTATTTATATGAATGAATTATTCCCATGCTTATATCTATAAATACAAAAAGAGGAATAAAACCTACCTTGAACCAAAAAAGAAAAAAAAACAGAACCCACTGGTCATACAGAGGAAAACCCTATCAGGGCACTTGCTCCAGTGGTAAACATTCTGAAGTTAGTCAGAGGTGGGGAATCGTCTCCCATGCAGCCAGCAGCTCCCCCGCAAGGAGCGTCCTCATTGCAAAGCTGGGGGACCGTGAGGAGGTGTCTCTGAGTAAACGTGAGCTGAGCCTCAGGCCAGCTGCTGCTGAACTTTTCCCACCCTTCCCAGGTAAAACACCTGAATGTGTGCAAAGACTTTAAAGCCTAGAGGAAAGGGCTTGGAGTCACACCAGCGACAGCACGCAGGCCGACTTGGTGCCTGTAGGTCAGCCAGGATGGTCCTGGCCCCAGGCGCTCTTCTGGAAGCTTTCCATTTCCCTGACTGAGGTACCCCTCCTGTCCCGGTCCCCACTGCTTTTTTCCTTCCTCACCTCTGCCCGGGGAGAAATTCCAGCAGCAGGTATGGGTGACACATCGTCTTCTTTAGCAGGTGGCAGCCCGGCAACTCCTGCAGAAAGTCCAGCAGAGCCCCACTCACACGGGGCCACTCATAGAGCCCTGGGCCCTACTCCCTCCCACCAGCACAACCCCGAGACTGCTGACGGGGCAGAGAATATGGCGTCAGGCACAGCTGCAGAGGCTTTTGCTGCCTGGAGGGGTGTTTATATTGACCTCAACCCAGGCACACCTGGGAAGGGCTGGCCGGCCAGGTCAGGCTGCCCAGGTCAGCCAATCCTCGCCCCTCAGGGGCTCAGAGTTGCAGATAATGGGCCTTGCTGCACCGGCCAGATCCAAGGAACAGGTGTAGGGTCCCGAGAGTCAGGATAGACAAGGGGTGGCAGCCCTGGCTTGTTTTCTAATCATTTTATCTGGTCCATGAGTGGAAGACAACTTCAAGAAGACCCTCTCCTAATGAGAGGAACCCAGGAGTCAGGGAGAGGAGGGTTGGTGGGTGGAGACAGATGCCTGGTGCCCCGGCTGCAGTGGAAGCCCCTGGAAGACCAGGTGGAGGGAGGCTGCACAGAGTGAAGCCTAGGGTCACAGACATGTCGGAGCTGCTGTTTGTTAGTTCAAGCCCTGCTCTGAGGTGCTCTGTGTCAGCTCTGAGCGACAGGTGTGCTGGCGGTGCTCTGCAATGAGGGCTATGTGCACGGTTCCTGTGTGCCCAGCTCTGCCGGGGTACCTGTCCAAGGGAGCTCCATATCCAGGGAGGGGCCTGCCCACGAGAGCCCCGTGAGCTGCTGGGTACCTGCCCAGGTGAGCTCCATATCCTGGTAGGGGCCTGCCCACGAGAGCCCCGTGAGCTGCTGGGTACCTGCCCAGGTGAGCTCCATATCCTGGGAGGGGCCTGACAATGAGAGCCCCATGGGCTGCGGGGTACCTGCACAGGTGAGCTCCATATCCTGGGAGGGGCCTAACCACGAGAGCCCCGTGGGCTGCTGGCTACCTGCACAGGTGAGCTCCATATCCTGGGAGGGGCCTGACCATGAGAGCCCCGTGGGCTGCTGGGGACCTGGTAAAGGACGCCAGGACAGTCAGTGAAGCCACAGAGGATATACATCCAGTAGTTCCTAATTCCTACACCCTGCTGGCCATTCTACCATCCACCAGGACATGGTATTCTGTATTAGACTTCAATGATGCCTTTTTCTGTATTCCATTAGTCCCAGAGTCACAAGAAATTTTGGCTGTGAGTGGCAGGACTCAACATACAACAAAAACAATACTGCTTGGCCGTCCTGCCCCAGGGGTTCAAAAATTCCCACACCATCTTTGGGGAAACGTTAGCTAAAACCCTAAAAGATCTACCTCTGGAGAAGTGAACCCTCCTTCAATATGCAGACAACATTCTGGGCTTCCCTGGTGGCGCAGTGGTTGAGAATCTGCCTGGCAATGCAGGGGACACAGGTTCGAGCCCTGGTCTGAGAAGATCCCATATGCCGCGGAGCAACTAGGCCCATGAGCCACAATTACTGAGCCTGCGCTTCTGGAGCCTGTGCTCCACAATAAGAGAGGCTGCGATAGTGAGAGGCCCGCGCACCGCGATGAAGAGTGGCCCCCGCTTGCCGCAACTAGAGAAAGCCCTCGCACAGAAACAAAGACACAACACAGCCATAAATAATAAATAAATAACTTTTAAAAAAATATGCAGACGACATTCTGATCGCCAGCCCTACTAAGGAGGCCTCTGGACTACCTAGCCAATAAAAGATAGAAGGTGTCCAAGAAAAAGGCTCAAATATCACAGACTAAGGTGACCTGCCTGGGCTTCATTCTCACAGAAGATCGGAGAAGCCCATCCCAGGAAAGGGAAGAAGCCATTTGCAGCCTCACCCTTCCTAAAACTAGAAGACAGCTTAGGGGTTCCTGGGGAGACTGAGGTTTGCTGCATCTGGATCCCTAACTACAGTCTAATACCTGGGCCTCTATATGAAACACTGAAAGGAAAAGATGATGATCCTTTTGAATAGAATCCAGAAGCGGCCTTTCAAGAATGGAAAGAGCAGTCAATTCAGACCCTTGCCCTGGACCTCCCTAATTTAGCTAAACCCTTTGACCTTTACATTCCTGGTCGAAGGCGAATCGCCCTTGGAGTTTTAGTGTCAAAACTGGGACCACTTGAAATGGAACAACGCAAGAATGCCCTCCAGGCATTGGCCAGCCACCCCATCCGACCAGGATACTGGGGGTATCTAAAAACCTGGAAATGAGCAGCCCGCAAGGCCAGCTCCCTCCTAAGGGTAAAGGACGCCACTTGGTGATCCTAAACACCCACCATGCCCTGAAGTTGCAGGGATCGCTCCGTGGGCACAATGACCTCGAGTGAGGAGGCCCTCCAACTCCAACCTCCAGAGAGACAACCTGGGACAAAAGGCCCCCATGACGACTCATGTGACCATCACTTGACCTGGAGCTTCTCTCAGAAAACCACAAGAGTGTGCCCCAAAAGAACAGACTATTGCTTGCAGGACTTACTGCACCCAGAGCGGAGCTAATAAACCTGGCAGGGGACCCGTAAATAACGCTGCCACCATAGAAAAGCCTACAGACACCACGGTGACGGCGGCCAATGAGACCAGATGTACTCCTGGTTACTTCAAAAGGGCGGTGACTGAGTGGCCATCATGGTCCTGGATCACCACCGGCCCTGGACTGTCTGGGAGTTGAGCAGGCAGGGCTCTGAAACCTGGTGCTGTTTGTACGTTAATTCAGTGGCCTAACTGAAGAAAGCACAGACTACTGGTCAGAGCATCTAGGCTGGCAGAAACCGTCAGCCTAAGGGGGCCGAACCAATGTGGAGCAGGGTAAAACCGGCACCCCCAGCGTCCCTGTGCATCTCTTTCCTGGACCCTTAAAGGTCATTAGAATCTATAAAACTTCCAACGCTGGTGCTCAAGCAGACGAGCAGTGAGGGAGGAGGCCTCGGGACAATCAACCTCACCTGGAGGCTGCTGGGGAGAAGTCCTGCCCCTCCCCCCGGGTATGAGGATACCCAACTCAGCACGAAGCATTTACAGAAGAGGTGTCTGCACCCTCAGCGCCCCAAGAATGTGGAATGGGACAAGAGGCAGAGGAGGGGTTTGTCACCGGCAAAGCCCATTAAAAATTCCTGGGAGATAAAAATAGAATCTGGGCAATAAAATAAAGTCTAACCTTTTTTTCCTTTGTGCTTTTTCTAATTTCACTTGTTCCTAGGTTTCCACAGGCAGAGGTCCCACACCTGGCACTTCAGACCCGATTTCCTAGTGCAAAATGGCTGGGCCGACACCTCAGCTCTCGGGGCCCTGTGCAGACTCCGCCACATAGAGCCTGAGCTCCAGCCAACCCAGACCTCGAGAGCTCCGCCCCATCCCTCCTGCTGACGCTGACGGGATCCCTACACAGCAGCCCGGCCCACAGCCCGCGGGGGAGCGCACGCTCTCACCTCTCCATTCTCTGATCAAAATATAAAGTTTTCCTTTGCTTCTGAACCAAACTCAGTCTCGATCTGTTGGCTCCAATGACACTGGGCAGGGGGACCCTTGTTGGGGCCGACTCTGCAGGATCAGTAACAGAATTTGAGAACATTGTAACTTCAATGAACAGATGTGTGAGCCAAATATTGTAACTTCAATGAACATATGTGTGAGCCAAATATTGTAACTTCAATGAACAGATGTGTGAGCCAAACTGTAGTTAACATAGAGCAGTGTATAAGGCTCGTGTAAAATAAGGTATTTCTAACACTTCCATTTGATATTTCCATCACTTTATTATAAGCAAGTTCAGTGGAGGGGTTTGTCGTATTTGTCAGGTCAACATTAGAGAAATGCAGTGATTTCTTTCCAAGGATGTGGATCTACTAATCTTGGCTGAAGTTTCAATCTTGTTTTGAATGATTTTCCATTGAAAATGATACCTCTCTTTCAGCTCCTAGATTTCTGAGAAGTATAAAATCTTGTATTTTTTTATTACCAAAGGGGAAAGGTGGGAGGAGGGATAAATTAACAGTTTCGGATTAACATATACACACTGCTATGTATAAAATATATCATCAACAAGAAACTGCTGTATAGCACAGGGAACTATACTCAATATTTTGTAATAACCCCTAAGGGGAAATAATCTGAAAAACAATAGATATCTATATCGACATCATCTATCAACTACAGATAAAATGGAAACTAAAGGAGGCCGATGGTGAGCGTTTCTGACCATGAAGACTTCAATCCTCTAAAGTTCGGACTCTGCCTACAGCCCAGTCCCTTAATGAACATACATGTACCAGTAGCTTAAAAATTCCCAAGATTGGGGTTCGGGGAGACACTGATTTGAAAAAATCCCTGGTGTTCTCCTTACATACATGGGAGCTTTCCTACAGCTAAAACATGCCTGTGACACCCAGAAGATGGTACACGGTTGGATCAGGAAGATTTTGGAAAAGGCACCTCATCTCCTAATCCCCTGGTTGTCGGGTTAACCCCTCCAGCCTCTTTCCTAACATTCTCCACACTTGAGGATGTCAGCACCTTCAACATCCTGTTGCACAGACTTTGGAATTTGTCCAGAGGATGAAGGGGAAGGAGGAGAAACAATGAGAGACAAGCCCTAGATGTTCAGACAGGCACAGGTCACTCTAATTTCAAATCAGAAAGAAGAATTAAACACAGGCTCAGCCTGCCCCACGGAACCAGTATAAGGCCTAAAGGAATCCTGCGGTTTTGCAGCCAGCTCACAAAAAAGCGAGTTTAAAAATGGAGCTCAGGGGCACTGCAATTCACAAACATGCAGAATTATAAATGATCACTCTCGTCCAAAAATATATTGAGGGAAGGCAACAAAGACGATTTGAAAGCAAGGCAGAATTGCAGGAAACAAATTTCAGGAGGTAGATTCGAATCGCCTTTAAAGCACATGAAAAGCGGTAAAACGTGGACAATGATGCCCTTGGCCAAACAGGGCGAACACATTTTTTCCTGAATATACTCAGGAAAAAAGGCATACGCCTTTTTTCACCGACCAAGCAAGCCAGAAATGCAAATGAGCACTACAAAGAAGTCTCACTTCCCAGGGTTCAAAAGGGCCATTCTAAAAGAGTGTAAAACCCAGAAATGCAGGACAGGCCAGGGAGAAAAGGGAGCCTTGTTAGGCTGATGGGCGGGATGTAATTTGCCAACGGCCACTCTGGAGAAGTGTATGGTGTTTCCTAAAACATCTAAAAAACACAGCTAGAGAGCATAGGGCACTTCCACTCATGGGCGTATAAACTGGGAAAAATAAAAATCAAAAAGACACAGGTACCCCAAAGTTTAGGGCTGCTCTGTTTACAAGAACCTCCATTTCAGTACACCATTAATATGCCAGGATAGAGAAAAATGGATAAAGAAGTTGTGCTAATATGTACAATGGAATACCACTCAGCCATGAAATCAATGTCATACGGCTAATAGCAGCATGATGAGTGGATTCAAGTACAATGTTTCTAAGTGAAATAAGTCACACAGAAAAAGATACTTATCATAAGATATCACTTATACAGGGAATGTAAAAACAGCTACACTTGAACTGAATTACAAAACAGAACAGAGTCACATGTTTAGAAAACACACTATGGCTGCTTAACGGGAAAGGTGAGGTGGGGTGATGCATAAAACAAGGGTTTCAAATTAGCTCAGACACGGTTCCATATACCCAATATGTAATAGACAAGTCCTACCCCTTGCTCAGAGAACTGGACTCAACACTCCCTCTTCACGGCACAAGAATATATCTGACTAGTAAGAATCTTAAAACCTATGTATTGATATCTCTCTGTAAGTGAGTCAAGTGGGTGTAAAGCAGCATAAACACAGCAGTGAAAATCAGCTAAACCCCAATCTAAAAATAAATTACAAAAAAAAACCCAACAAATAAAATGAAAGAGAGAGAAATTAGTAAAAATTTCGTTCAGGGGCAGTGAAGCAACCTGGATTGACCATATCTAGACCCACGGCTGGGTTACACATAAGGCTGGACACTCTTGGGGCAGAGAGGATTGGTGAGGTTGGGTGAGGAGACGCACACCCTTTAAAGTAATACTGCGTGGTACCCATCCCACGGGTCCCAAATCTCCAGGTTCAAGGGCATCTTCCTACATCGAAAACATGCATGAGAAACCCAGAAGATGATACACGGTGTGATCGGGAAAGGATTCTAAAACGCACCTCATTTCTCATCTCCTACTGCTCGGGATAGCCATTCCAGCCACTTTACTAGCAACCTCCCTCCTTGGAGAATCAGCACCTTTAACCTCCTGTTCCGTACAGGTTGCAATTTGTCCTGAGGATGAATGGGAAGAGTGGGAACCAAAGAGAGACTAGCTCTAGGTGTTGGGACAGGCACATGCTACTCTATTTTCCCATGAGGAAGAAGAATTAACCACAGGCTCAGCCTGCCGCCTGGGACCAGAATAGGGCCTGAAGCAATCCTGTGCTTTTGCGGCCAGCTCCCAAGAAAGCGAGTTGAAAAATGGAGCTCAGAGGCACTGCAATTCACAAACCTGCAGACTTATAAATGATGACTCTAGTCCACAAATATATTGAGGGAAAACAACGAAGAGGATTTGAAAGCAAGGCAGAATTGCAGGAAACAGATTTCAGGAGGGAGATTCGAATCGCCTTTAATGCACAGGAAAAGCGGCAAAACCTCGACAATGATGCCCTTGACCAAAAAGGGCGTATGCGTTTTTTCCTGAATATATTCAGGAAAAAACGCATACGCCCTTTTTGGCCAACCAAGCAACCTGGAAAGGCAAATCAGCGCTACAAAGAAGTCTCGCTTCCCATCGGTCAAAAGGGCCATGCTGAATAAAGTGTCAAAACCAGAAATGCAAGAGAGGCCATGGAGAAACGGGAGCCTGGCTACGTTGATGGGCGGGATGTAAATTGCCAACAGCCACTCTGGAGAAGTGCACGGTGTGTCCTGAAACATCTAAAAAACTCAGCTTAGGGAGCATAGGGCACTTCCACTCATGGGCGTATAAATTGGGAAAACTAAAAATCAGCAAGACACAGGCACCCCAAAGTTTAGGGCTGCTCTGTTGACAAGAACCTCCACTTCGTTACACCTTAAATATCCCAGGAAAGAGAAAAATGGATAAAGAAGTTGTGGTCCTTATGTACAATGGAATATCACTCAGCCATGAAATCAACGTCATAAGGCTAGTAGCAGCAAGATGAGTGGATTTAGGTAGGACGATTCTAAGTGAAATAAGTCACACAGAAAAAGATACTTATCATAAGATATCACTTATAGAGGGAATATAAAAACCGCTACCCTTGAACTGAATTACAAATCAGAGCAGGGTCACACGTTTAGAAAACACACTATGGCTGCTTAACGGGAAAGGTGAGGTGGGGTGATGCATAAAACAAGGGTTTCAAATTAGCTAAGATACCGTTCCATAAAGCCAATAGGTAATAGACAAGACCTACTCCTTGCTCAGTGAATTGGACTCAACACCCCCTATTCCCCGCCCAAGAATATACCTGACTAGTAAGAATCTTAAAACCTATGCATTGATATCTCTCTGTAAGTGAGTCAAGTGGGTGTAAAGCGGCAAAAACACAGCAGTGAAAAGCAGCTAAACCCCATTATAAAAATCAATTACTTTTAAAAACCCGTGAAACAAAGACAGTGAAAGAGAGAGAAATTCTTACAAAATTCGTTCAGCGGCTGTGATGCCACCTGGATTGACCATATCTAGACCCACAGCTGATTGAGACATAAGGGTGGACACTTTTGCGGCTGAGAGGTTTGGTGAGGTTGGGTGAGGAAACGCAGACCCTTTATATTAATACTGCATGGTACCCATCCCATGGGTCCCAAATCTCCAGGTTCAAGGGCATCTTCCTACATCGAAAACATGCATGAGAAACCCAGAAGATGGTACACCGTGTGATCGGGAAAGGTTTCTAAAACGCACCTCATTTCTCAACTCCTTGTGCTCGTGTTCGCCATTCCAGCCACTTTACTAGCAATCTCCCTCCTTGGAGAATCAGCACCTTTAACTTCCTGTTCCGTACAGGTTGCAATTTGTCCTGAGGATGAACGGGAAGAGGGGGAACCAATGAGAGACTAGCTCTAGGTTTTGGGAATGGCACAGGTCTCTCTATTTTCCATTCAGTAAGAAGAATTAACCGCAGGCTCAGCCTGCCGCCTTGGACCAGAATAGGGCCTGAAGCAATCCTGCGCTTTTGCGGCCAGCTCCCAAGAAAGCGAGTTGAAAAATGGAGCTCAGGGGCACTGCAATTCACAAACATGCAGACTTATAAATGATGACTCTCATCCAAAAATATATTGAGGGAAGGCAACGAAGAGGATTTGAAAGCAAGGCAGAATTGCAGGAAACAGATTTCAGGAGGGAGATTCGAATCGCCTTTAAAGCACAGGAAAAGCGGCAAAACCTCGACAATGATGCCCTTGGCCAAAAAGGGCGTATGCGTTTTTTCCTGAATATATTCAGGAAAAAACGCATACGCCCTTTTTGGCCAACCAAGCAACCTGGAAAGGCAAATCAGCGCTACAAAGAAGTCTCGCTTCCCATCGGTCAAAAGGGCCATGCTGCATAAAGTGTCAAAACCAGAAAGGCAGGACAGGCCATGGAGAAATGGGAGCCTGGCTACGCTGATGGGCGGGATGTAAATTGCCAACAGCCACTCTGGAGAAGTGTACGGTGTGTCCTGAATCATCTAAAAAAACTCAGCTTAGAGGGCATAGGGCACTGCCACTCATGGGCATATAAATTGGGAAAACAAAAATCAGTAAGACACAGGCACCCCAAAGTTTAGGGCTGCTCTGTCGACAAGAACCTCCACTTCGTTACACCTTAAATATCCGAGGAAAGAGAAAAATGGATAAAGAAGTTGTGGTCCTTACGTACAATGGAATATCACTCAGCCATGAAATCAACGTCATAAGGCTAGTAGCAGCAAGATGAGTGTATTTCGGTAGGACGATTCTAAGTGAAATAAGTCACACAGAAAAAGATACTTATCATAAGATATCACTTATAGAGGGAATATAAAAACCGCTACCCTTGAACTGAATTACAAATCAGAGCAGGGTCACACGTTTAGAAAACACACTATGGCTGCTTAACGGGAAAGGTGAGGTGGGGTGATGCATAAAACAATGGTTTCAAATTAGCTAAGATACCGTTCCATAAAGCCAATAGGTAATAGACAAGACCTACTCCTTGCTCAGTGAATTGGACTCAACACCCCCTATTCCCCGCCCAAGAATATACCTGACTAGTTAGAATCTTAAAACCTATGCATTGATATCTCTCTGTAAGTGAGTCAAGTGGGTGTAAAGCGGCAAAAACACAGCAGTGAAAAGCAGCTAAACCCCATTATAAAAATCAATTACTTTTAAAAACCCGTGAAACAAAGATAGTGAAAGAGAGAGAAATTCTTACAAAATTCGTTCAGGGGCTGTGATGCCACCTGGATTGACCATATATAGACCCACACCTGATTGAGACATAAGGGTGGACACTCTTGGGGCTGAGAGGTTTGGTGAGGTTGGGTGAGCAAACGCAGACCCTATAAAGTAATACTGCGTGGTACCCATCCCATGGGTCCCAAATCTCCAGGTTCAAGGGCATCTTCCTACATCGAAAACATGCATGAGAAACCCAGAAGATGGTACACCGTGTGATCGGGAAAGGTTTCTAAAACGCACCTCATTTCTCATCTCCTTGTGCTCGGGTTCGCCATTCCAGCAGCTTTACTAGCAATCTCCCTCCTTGGAGAATCAGCACCTTTAACCTCCTGTTCCGTACAGCTTGCAATTTGTCCTGAGGATGAAAGGGAAGAGGGGGAACCAATGAGAGACTAGCTCTAGGTGTTGGGACAGGCAGAGGTCACTCTATTTTCCCATCCGGAAGAAGAATTAACCACAGGCTCAGCCTGCCGCCTGGGACCAGAATAGGGCCTGAGGCAATCCTGCGCTTTTGCGGCCAGCGCCCAAGAAAGCGAGTTGAAAAATGGAGCTCAGGGGCAATGCAATTCACAAACCTGCAGACTTATAAATGATGACTCTCGTCCCCAAATATATTGAGGGAAGGCAACGAAGAGGATTTGAAAGCAAGGCAGAATTGCAGGAAACAGATTTCAGGAGGGAGATTCGAATCGCCTTTAAAGCACAGGAAAAGCGGCAAAACCTCGACAATGATGCCCTTGGCCAGAAAGGGCGTATGCGTTTTTTCCTGAATATATTCAGGAAAAAACGCATACGCCCTTTTTGGCCAACCAAGCAACCTGGAAAGGCAAATCAGCGCTACAAAGAAGTCTCGCTTCCCATCGGTCAAAAGGGCCATGCTGAATAAAGTGTCAAAACCGGAAATGCAGGACAGGCCATGGAGAAACGGGAGCCTGGCTACGCTGATGGGCGGGATGTAAATTGCCAACAGCCACTCTGGAGAAGTGCACGGTGTGTCCTGAAACATCTAAAAAACTGAGCTTAGGGAGCATAGGGCACATCCACTCATGGGCGTATAAATTGGGAAAACTAAAAATCAGCAAGACACAGGCACCCAAAAGTTTAGGGCTGCTCTGTTGACAAGAATCTCCACTTCGTTACACCTTAAATATCCCAGGAAAGAGAGAAATGGATAAAGAAGTTGTGGTCCTTATGTACAATGGAATATCACTCAGCCATGAAATCAACGTCATAAGGCTAGTAGCAGCATGATGATTGGATTTAGGTACGACGATTCTAAGTGAAATAAGTCACACAGAAAAAGACACTTATCATAAGATATGACTTATAGAGGGAATGTAAAAACCGCTACCCTTGAACTGAATTACAAAACAGAATAGAGTCACACGTTTAGAAAACACACTATGGCTGCTTAACGGGAAAGGTGAGGTGGGGTGATGCATACAACAAGGGTTTCAAATTATCTCAGATACCGTTCCATAAACCCAATATGTAATAGACAAGCCCTACTCCTTCCTCAATGAATTGGACTCAACACCCCCTATTCACCGCCCAAGAATATATCTGACTAGTAAGAATCTTGAAACCTATGCATTGATATCTCTCTGTAAGTGAGTCAAGTGGGTGTAAAGCGGCAAAATCACAGCAGTGAAAAGCAGGTAAACCCCATTATAAAAATCAATTACTTTTAAAAACCCGTGAAACAAAGACAGTGAAAGAGAGAGAAATTCTTACAAACTTCGTTCAGGGGCTGTGATGCCACCTGGATTGACCATATCTAGACCCACAGCTGATTGAGACATAAGGGTGGACACTTTTGCGGCTGAGAGGTTTGGTGAGGTTGGGTGAGGAAACGCAGACCCTTTATATTAATACTGCATGGTACCCATCCCATGGGTCCCAAATCTCCAGGTTCAAGGGCATCTTCCTACATCGAAAACATGCATGAGAAACCCAGAAGATGGTACACCGTGTGATCGGGAAAGGTTTCTAAAACGCACCTCATTTCTCAACTCCTTGTGCTCGTGTTCGCCATTCCAGCCACTTTACTAGCAATCTCCCTCCTTGGAGAATCAGCACCTTTAACTTCCTGTTCCGTACAGGTTGCAATTTGTCCTGAGGATGAACGGGAAGAGGGGGAACCAATGAGAGACTAGCTCTAGGTTTTGGGAATGGCACAGGTCTCTCTATTTTCCATTCAGTAAGAAGAATTAACCGCAGGCTCAGCCTGCCGCCCGGGACAAGAATAGGGCCTGAAGCAATCCTGCGCTTTTGCGGCCAGCTCCCAAGAAAGCGAGTTGAAAAATGGAGCTCAGGGGCACTGCAATTCACAAACATGCAGACTTATAAATGATGACTCTCATCCAAAAATATATTGAGGGAAGGCAACGAAGAGGATTTGAAAGCAAGGCAGAATTGCAGGAAACAGATTTCAGGAGGGAGATTCGAATCGCCTTTAAAGCACAGGAAAAGCGGCAAAACCTCGACAATGATGCCCTTGGCCAAAAAGGGCGTATGCGTTTTTTCCTGAATATATTCAGGAAAAAACGCATACGCCCTTTTTGGCCAACCAAGCAACCTGGAAAGGCAAATCAGCGCTACAAAGAAGTCTCGCTTCCCATCGGTCAAAAGGGCCATGCTGCATAAAGTGTCAAAACCAGAAAGGCAGGACAGGCCATGGAGAAATGGGAGCCTGGCTACGCTGATGGGCGGGATGTAAATTGCCAACAGCCACTCTGGAGAAGTGTACGGTGTGTCCTGAATCATCTAAAAAAACTCAGCTTAGAGGGCATAGGGCACTGCCACTCATGGGCATATAAATTGGGAAAACAAAAATCAGTGAGACACAGGCACCCCAAAGTTTAGGGCTGCTCTGTCGACAAGAACCTCCACTTCGTTACACCTTAAATATCCCAGGAAAGAGAAAAATGGATAAAGAAGTTGTGGTCCTTACGTACAATGGAATATCACTCAGCCATGAAATCAACGTCATAAGGCTAGTAGCAGCAAGATGAGTGTATTTCGGTAGGACGATTCTAAGTGAAATAAGTCACACAGAAAAAGATACTTATCATAAGATATCACTTATAGAGGGAATATAAAAACCGCTACCCTTGAACTGAATTACAAATCAGAGCAGGGTCACACGTTTAGAAAACACACTATGGCTGCTTAACGGGAAAGGTGAGGTGGGGTGATGCATAAAACAATGGTTTCAAATTAGCTAAGATACCGTTCCATAAAGCCAATAGGTAATAGACAAGACCTACTCCTTGCTCAGTGAATTGGACTCAACACCCCCTATTCCCCGCCCAAGAATATACCTGACTAGTTAGAATCTTAAAACCTATGCATTGATATCTCTCTGTAAGTGAGTCAAGTGGGTGTAAAGCGGCAAAAACACAGCAGTGAAAAGCAGCTAAACCCCATTATAAAAATCAATTACTTTTAAAAACCCGTGAAACAAAGATAGTGAAAGAGAGAGAAATTCTTACAAAATTCGTTCAGGGGCTGTGATGCCACCTGGATTGACCATATATAGACCCACACCTGATTGAGACATAAGGGTGGACACTCTTGGGGCTGAGAGGTTTGGTGAGGTTGGGTGAGCAAACGCAGACCCTATAAAGTAATACTGCGTGGTACCCATCCCATGGGTCCCAAATCTCCAGGTTCAAGGGCATCTTCCTACATCGAAAACATGCATGAGAAACCCAGAAGATGGTACACCGTGTGATCGGGAAAGGTTTCTAAAACGCACCTCATTTCTCATCTCCTTGTGCTCGGGTTCGCCATTCCAGCAGCTTTACTAGCAATCTCCCTCCTTGGAGAATCAGCACCTTTAACCTCCTGTTCCGTACAGCTTGCAATTTGTCCTGAGGATGAAAGGGAAGAGGGGGAACCAATGAGAGACTAGCTCTAGGTGTTGGGACAGGCAGAGGTCACTCTATTTTCCCATCCGGAAGAAGAATTAACCACAGGCTCAGCCTGCCGCCTGGGACCAGAATAGGGCCTGAGGCAATCCTGCGCTTTTGCGGCCAGCGCCCAAGAAAGCGAGTTGAAAAATGGAGCTCAGGGGCAATGCAATTCACAAACCTGCAGACTTATAAATGATGACTCTCGTCCCCAAATATATTGAGGGAAGGCAACGAAGAGGATTTGAAAGCAAGGCAGAATTGCAGGAAACAGATTTCAGGAGGGAGATTCGAATCGCCTTTAAAGCACAGGAAAAGCGGCAAAACCTCGACAATGATGCCCTTGGCCAGAAAGGGCGTATGCGTTTTTTCCTGAATATATTCAGGAAAAAACGCATACGCCCTTTTTGGCCAACCAAGCAACCTGGAAAGGCAAATCAGCGCTACAAAGAAGTCTCGCTTCCCATCGGTCAAAAGGGCCATGCTGAATAAAGTGTCAAAACCGGAAATGCAGGACAGGCCATGGAGAAACGGGAGCCTGGCTACGCTGATGGGCGGGATGTAAATTGCCAACAGCCACTCTGGAGAAGTGCACGGTGTGTCCTGAAACATCTAAAAAACTGAGCTTAGGGAGCATAGGGCACATCCACTCATGGGCGTATAAATTGGGAAAACTAAAAATCAGCAAGACACAGGCACCCAAAAGTTTAGGGCTGCTCTGTTGACAAGAATCTCCACTTCGTTACACCTTAAATATCCCAGGAAAGAGAGAAATGGATAAAGAAGTTGTGGTCCTTATGTACAATGGAATATCACTCAGCCATGAAATCAACGTCATAAGGCTAGTAGCAGCATGATGATTGGATTTAGGTACGACGATTCTAAGTGAAATAAGTCACACAGAAAAAGACACTTATCATAAGATATGACTTATAGAGGGAATGTAAAAACCGCTACCCTTGAACTGAATTACAAAACAGAATAGAGTCACACGTTTAGAAAACACACTATGGCTGCTTAACGGGAAAGGTGAGGTGGGGTGATGCATACAACAAGGGTTTCAAATTATCTCAGATACCGTTCCATAAACCCAATATGTAATAGACAAGCCCTACTCCTTCCTCAATGAATTGGACTCAACACCCCCTATTCACCGCCCAAGAATATATCTGACTAGTAAGAATCTTGAAACCTATGCATTGATATCTCTCTGTAAGTGAGTCAAGTGGGTGTAAAGCGGCAAAATCACAGCAGTGAAAAGCAGGTAAACCCCATTATAAAAATCAATTACTTTTAAAAACCCGTGAAACAAAGACAGTGAAAGAGAGAGAAATTCTTACAAACTTCGTTCAGGGGCTGTGATGCCACCTGGATTGACCATATCTAGACCCACAGCTGATTGAGACATAAGGGTGGACACTCTTGGGGCTGAGAGGTTTGGTGAGGTTGGGTGAGCAAACGCAGACCCTTTAAAGTAATAGTGCGTGGTACCCATCCCATGGGTCCCAAATCTCCAGGTTCAAGGGCATCTTCCTACATCGAAAACATGCATGAGAAACCCAGAAGATGGTACACCGTGTGATCGGGAAAGGTTTCTAAAACGCACCTCATTTCTCATCTCCTTGTGCTCGGGTTCGCCATTCCAGCCGCTTTACTAGCAATCTCCCTCCTTGGAGAATCAGCACCTTTAACCTCCTGTTCCGTACAGCTTGCAATTTGTCCTGAGGATGAAAGGGAAGAGGGGGAACCAATGAGAGACTAGCTCTAGGTGTTGGGACAGGCACAGGTCACTCTACTTTCCCCTCAAGAATAAGAATTAACCACAGGCTCAGCCTGCCGCCTTGGACAAGAATAGGGCCTGAAGCAATCCTGCGCTTTTGCGGCAGCTCCCAAGAAAGCGAGTTGAAAAATGGAGCTCAGGGGCACTGCAATTCACAAACCTGCAGACTTATAAATGATGACTCTCGTCCACAAATATATTGAGGGAAGGCAACGAAGAGGATTTGAAAGCAAGGCAGAATTGCAGGAAACAGATTTCAGGAGGGAGATTCGAATCGCCTTTAAAGCACAGGAAAAGCGGCAAAACCTCGACAATGATGCCCTTGGCCAAAAAGGGCGTATGCGTTTTTTACTGAATATATTCAGGAAAAAACGCATACGCCCTTTTTGGCCAACCAAGCAACCTGGAAAGGCAAATCAGCGCTACAAAGAAGTCTCGCTTCCCATCGGTCAAAAGGGCCATGCTGAATAAAGTGTCAAAACCAGAAATGCAGGACAGGCCATGGAGAAACGGGAGCCTGGCTACGCTGATGGGCGGGATGTAAATTGCCAACAGCCACTCTGGAGAAGTGTACGGTGTGTCCTGAAACATCTAAAAAACTCAGCTTAGGGAGCATAGGGCACCTCCACTCATGGGCATATAAATTGGGAAAACTAAAAATCAGCAAGACACAGGCACCCCAAAGTTTAGGGCTGCTCTGTTGACAAGAATCTCCACTTCGTTACAACTTAAATATCCCAGAAAAGAGAAAAATGGATAAAGAAGTTGTGGTCCTTATGTACAATGGAATATCACTCAGCCATGAAATCAACGTCATAAGGCTAGTAGCAGCATGATGATTGGATTTAGGTACGACGATTCTAAGTGAAATAAGTCACACAGAAAAAGACACTTATCATAAGATATGACTTATAGAGGGAATGTAAAAACCGCTACCCTTGAACTGAATTACAAAACAGAATAGAGTCACACGTTTAGAAAACACACTATGGCTGCTTAACGGGAAAGGTGAGGTGGGGTGATGCATACAACAAGGGTTTCAAATTATCTCAGATACCGTTCCATAAACCCAATATGTAATAGACAAGCCCTACTCCTTCCTCAATGAATTGGACTCAACACCCCCAATTCACCGCCCAAGAATATATCTGACTAGTAAGAATCTTGAAACCTATGCATTGATATCTCTCTGTAAGTGAGTCAAGTGGGTGTAAAGCGGCAAAATCACAGCAGTGAAAAGCAGGTAAACCCCATTATAAAAATCAATTACTTTTAAAAACCCGTGAAACAAAGACAGTGAAAGAGAGAGAAATTCTTACAAAATTCGTTCAGGGGCTGTGATGCCACCTGGATTGACCATATCTAGACCCACAGCTGATTGAGACATAAGGGTGGACACTCTTGGGGCTGAGAGGTTTGGTGAGGTTGGGTGAACAAACGCAGACCCTTTAAAGTAATACTGCGTGGTACCCATCCCATGGGCCCCAAATCTCCAGGTTCAAGGGCATCTTCCTACATCAAAAACATGCATGAGAAACCCAGAAGATGGTACACCGTGTGATCGGGAAAAGTTTCTAAAACGCACCTCATTTCTCATCTCCTTGTGCTTGGGTTCGCCATTCCAGCCGCTTTACTAGCAATCTCCCTCCTTGGAGAATCAGCACCTTTAACCTCCTGTTCCGTACAGGTTGCAATTAGTCCTGAGGATGAACGGGAAGAGGGGGAACCAATGAGAGACTAGCTCTAGGTGTTGGGACAGGCACAGGTCACTCTATTTTCCCCTCAAGAAGAAGAATTAACCACAGGCTCAGCCTGCCGCCTGGGACCAGAATAGGGCCTGAAGCAATCCTGCGCTCTTGCGGCCAGCTCCCAAGAAAGCGAGTTGAAAAATGGAGCTCAGGGGCACTGCAATTCACAAACCTGCAGACTTATAAATGATGACTCTCGTCCACAAATATATTGAGGGAAGGCAACGAAGAGGATTTGAAAGCAAGGCAGAATTGCAGGAAACAGATTTCAGGAGGGAGATTCGAATCGCCTTTAAAGCACAGGAAAAGCGGCAAAACCTCGACAATGATGCCCTTGGCCAAAAAGGGCGTATGCGTTTTTTCCTGAATATATTCAGGAAAAAACGCATACGCCCTTTTTGGCCAACCAAGCAACCTGGAAAGGCAAATCAGCGCTACAAAGAAGTCTCGCTTCCCATCGGTCAAAAGGGCCATGCTGAATAAAGTGTCAAAACCAGAAATGCAGGACAGGCCATGGAGAAACGGGAGCCTGGGTACGCTGATGGGCGGGATGTAAATTGCCAACAGCCACTCTGGGGAAGTGCACGGTGTGTCCTGAAACATCTAAAAAACTGAGCTTAGGGAGCATAGGACACATCCACTCATGGGCGTATAAATTGGGAAAACTAAAAATCAGCAAGACACAGGCACCCCAAAGTTTAGGGCTGCTCTGTTGACAAGAATCTCCACTTCGTTACACCTTAAATATCCCAGGAAAGAGAGAAATGGATAAAGAAGTTGTGGTCCTTATGTACAATGGAATATCACTCAGCCATGAAATCAACGTCATAAGGCTAGTAGCAGCATGATGATTGGATTTAGGTACGACGATTCTAAGTGAAATAAGTCGCACAGAAAAAGACACTTATCATAAGATATGACTTATAGAGGGAATGTAAAAACCGCTACCCTTGAACTGAATTACAAAACAGAATAGAGTCACACGTTTAGAAAACACACTATGGCTGCTTAATGGGAAAGGTGAGGTGGGGTGATGCATACAACAAGGGTTTCAAATTAGCTCAGATACCGTTCCATAAACCCAATATGTAATAGACAAGCCCTACTCCTTCCTCAATGAATTGGACTCAACACCCCCTATTCACCGCCCAAGAATATATCTGACTAGTAAGAATCTTGAAACCTATGCATTGATATCTCTCTGTAAGTGAGTCAAGTGGGTGTAAAGCGGCAAAATCACAGCAGTGAAAAGCAGGTAAACCCCATTATAAAAATCAATTACTTTTAAAAACCCGTGAAACAAAGACAGTGAAAGAGAGAGAAATTCTTACAAAATTCGTTCAGGGGCTGTGATGCCACCTGGATTGACCATATCTAGACACACAGCTGATTGAGACATAAGGGTGGACACTCTTGGGGCTGAGAGGTTTGGTGAGGTTGGGTGAGCAAACGCAGACCCTATAAAGTAATACTGCGTGGTACCCATCCCATGGGTCCCAAATCTCCAGGTTCAAGGGCATCTTCCTACATCGAAAACATGCATGAGAAACCCAGAAGATGGTACACCGTGTGATCGGGAAAGGTTTCTAAAACGCACCTCAGTTCTCATCTCCTTGTGCTCGGGTTCGCCATTCCAGCCGCTTTACTAGCAATCTCCCTCCTTGGAGAATCAGCACCTTTAACCTCCTGTTCCGTACAGCTTGCAATTTGTCCTGAGGATGAAAGGGAAGAGGGGGAACCAATGAGAGACTAGCTCTAGGTGTTGGGACAGGCAGAGGTCACTCTATTTTCCCATCCGGAAGAAGAATTAACCACAGGCTCAGCCTGCCGCCTGGGACCAGAATAGGGCCTGAGGCAATCCTGCGCTTTTGCGGCCAGCGCCCAAGAAAGCGAGTTGAAAAATGGAGCTCAGGGGCAATGCAATTCACAAACCTGCAGACTTATAAATGATGACTCTCGTCCACAAATATATTGAGGGAAGGCAACGAAGAGGATTTGAAAGCAAGGCAGAATTGCAGGAAACAGATTTCAGGAGGGAGATTCGAATCGCCTTTAAAGCACAGGAAAAGCGGCAAAACCTCGACAATGATGCCCTTGGCCAAAAAGGGCGTATGCGTTTTTTCCTGAATATATTCAGGAAAAAACGCATACGCCCTTTTTGGCCAACCAAGCAACCTGGAAAGGCAAATCAGCGCTACAAAGAAGTCTCGCTTCCCATCGGTCAAAAGGGCCATGCTGAATAAAGTGTCAAAACCAGAAATGCAGGACAGGCCATGGAGAAACGGGAGCCTGGCTACGCTGATGGGCGGGATGTAAATTGCCAACAGCCACTCTGGAGAAGTGCACGGTGTGTCCTGAAACATCTAAAAAACTGAGCTTAGGGAGCATAGGGCACATCCACTCATGGGCGTATAAATTGGGAAAACTAAAAATCAGCAAGACACAGGCACCCAAAAGTTTAGGGCTGCTCTGTTGACAAGAATCTCCACTTCGTTACACCTTAAATATCCCAGGAAAGAGAGAAATGGATAAAGAAGTTGTGGTCCTTATGTACAATGGAATATCACTCAGCCATGAAATCAACGTCATAAGGCTAGTAGCAGCATGATGATTGGATTTAGGTACGACGATTCTAAGTGAAATAAGTCACACAGAAAAAGACACTTATCATAAGATATGACTTATAGAGGGAATGTAAAAACCGCTACCCTTGAACTGAATTACAAAACAGAATAGAGTCACACGTTTAGAAAACACACTATGGCTGCTTAACGGGAAAGGTGAGGTGGGGTGATGCATACAACAAGGGTTTCAAATTATCTCAGATACCGTTCCATAAACCCAATATGTAATAGACAAGCCCTACTCCTTCCTCAATGAATTGGACTCAACACCCCCAATTCACCGCCCAAGAATATATCTGACTAGTAAGAATCTTGAAACCTATGCATTGATATCTCTCTGTAAGTGAGTCAAGTGGGTGTAAAGCGGCAAAATCACAGCAGTGAAAAGCAGGTAAACCCCATTATAAAAATCAATTACTTTTAAAAACCCGTGAAACAAAGACAGTGAAAGAGAGAGAAATTCTTACAAAATTCGTTCAGCGGCTGTAATGCCACCTGGATTGACCATATCTAGACCCACAGCTGATTGAGACATAAGGGTGGACACTCTTGGGGCTGAGAGGTTTGGTGAGGTTGGGTGAGCAAACGCAGACCCTTTAAAGTAATACTGCGTGGTACCCATCCCATGGGTCCCAAATCTCCAGGTTCAAGGGCATCTTCCTACATCGAAAACATGCATGAGAAACCCAGAAGATGGTACACCGTGTGATCGGGAAAGGTTTCTAAAACGCACCTCATTTCTCATCTCCTTGTGCTCGGGTTCGCCATTCCAGCCGCTTTACTAGCAATCTCCCTCCTTGGAGAATCAGCACCTTTAACCTCCTGTTCCGTACAGCTTGCAATTTGTCCTGAGGATGAAAGGGAAGAGGGGGAACCAATGAGAGACTAGCTCTAGGTGTTGGGACAGGCAGAGGTCACTCTATTTTCCCATCAGGAAGAAGAATTAACCACAGGCTCAGCCTGCCGCCTGGGACCAGAATAGGGCCTGAGGCAATCCTGCGCTTTTGCGGCCAGCGCCCAAGAAAGCGAGTTGAAAAATGGAGCTCAGGGGCACTGCAATTCACAGACCTGCAGACTTATAAATGATGACTCTCGTCCACAAATATATTGAGGGAAGGCAACGAAGAGGATTTGAAAGCAAGGCCGAATTGCAGGAAACAGATTTCAGGAGGGAGATTCGAATCGCCTTTAAAGCACAGGAAAAGCGGCAAAACCTCGACAATGATGCCCTTGGCCAAAAAGGGCGTATGCGTTTTTTCCTGAATATATTCAGGAAAAAACGCATACGCCCTTTTTGGCCAACCAAGCAACCTGGAAAGGCAAATCAGCGCTACAAAGAAGTCTCGCTTCCCATCGGTCAAAAGGGCCATGCTGAATAAAGTGTCAAAACCGGAAATGCAGGACAGGCCATGGAGAAACGGGAGCCTGGCTACGCTGATGAGCGGGATGTAAATTGCCAACAGCCACTCTGGAGAAGTGCACGGTGTGTCCTGAAACATCTAAAAAACTGAGCTTAGGGAGCATAGGGCACATCCACTCATGGGCGTATAAATTGGGAAAACTAAAAATCAGCAAGACACAGGCACCCAAAAGTTTAGGGCTGCTCTGTTGACAAGAATCTCCACTTCGTTACACCTTAAATATCCCAGGAAAGAGAGAAATGGAGAAAGAAGTTGTGGTCCTTATGTACAATGGAATATCACTCAGCCATGAAATCAACGTCATAAGGCTAGTAGCAGCATGATGATTGGATTTAGGTACGACGATTCTAAGTGAAATAAGTCACACAGAAAAAGACACTTATCATAAGATATGACTTATACAGGGAATGTAAAAACCGCTACCCTTGAACTGAATTACAAAACAGAATAGAGTCACACGTTTAGAAAACAAACTATGGCTGCTTAATGGGAAAGGTGAGGTGGGGTGATGCATACAACAAGGGTTTCAAATTAGCTCAGATACCGTTCCATAAACCCAATATGTAATAGACAAGCCCTACTCCTTCCTCAATGAATTGGACTCAACACCCCCTATTCACCGCCCAAGAATATATCTGACTAGTAAGAATCTTGAAACCTATGCATTGATATCTCTCTGTAAGTGAGTCAAGTGGGTGTAAAGCGGCAAAATCACAGCAGTGAAAAGCAGGTAAACCCCATTATAAAAATCAATTACTTTTAAAAACCCGTGAAACAAAGACAGTGAAAGAGAGAGAAATTCTTACAAAATTCGTTCAGGGGCTGTGATGCCCCCTGGATTGACCATATCTAGACCCACAGCTGATTGAGACATAAGGGTGGACACTCTTGGGGCTGAGAGGTTTGGTGAGGTTGGGTGAGCAAACGCAGACCCTATAAAGTAATACTGCGTGGTACCCATCCCATGGGTCCCAAATCTCCAGGTTCAAGGGCATCTTCCTACATCGAAAACATTCATGAGAAACCCAGAAGATGGTACACCGTGTGATCGGGAAAGGTTTCTAAAACGCACCTCATTTCTCATCTCCTTGTGCTTGGGTTCGCCATTCCAGCCGCTTTACTAGCAATCTCCCTCCTTGGAGAATCAGCACCTTTAACCTCCTGTTCCGTACAGGTTGCAATTTGTCTTGAGGATGAACGGGAAGAGGGGGAACCAATGAGAGACTAGCTCTAGGTGTTGGGACAGGCACAGGTCACTCTATTTTCCCCTCAAGAAGAAGAATTAACCACAGGCTCAGCCTGCCGCCTGGGACCAGAATAGGGCCTGAAGCAAACCTGCGCTCTTGCGGCCAGCTCCCAAGAAAGCGAGTTGAAAAATGGAGCTCAGGGGCACTGCAATTCACAAACCTGCAGACTTATAAATGATGACTCTCGTCCACAAATATATTGATGGAAGGCAACGAAGAGGATTTGAAAGCAAGGCAGAATTGCAGGAAACAGATTTCCGGAGGGAGATTCGAATCGCCTTTAAAGCACAGGAAAAGCGGCAAAACCTCGACAATGATGCCCTTGGCCAAAAAGGGCGTATGCGTTTTTTCCTGAATATATTCAGGAAAAAACGCATACGCCCTTTTTGGCCAACCAAGCAACCTGGAAAGGCAAATCAGCGCTACAAAGAAGTCTCGCTTCCCATCGGTCAAAAGGGCCATGCTGAATAAAGTGTCAAAACCAGAAATGCAGGACAGGCCATGGAGAAACGGGAGCCTGGCTACGCTGATGGGCGGGATGTAAATTGCCAACAGCCACTCTGGAGAAGTGCACGGTGTGTCCTGAAACATCTAAAAAACTGAGCTTAGGGAGCATAGGGCACATCCACTCATGGGCGTATAAATTGGGAAAACTAAAAATCAGCAAGACACAGGCACCCCAAAGTTTAGGGCTGCTCTGTTGACAAGAATCTCCACTTCGTTACACCTTAAATATCCCAGGAAAGAGAGAAATGGATAAAGAAGTTGTGGTCCTTATGTACAATGGAATATCACTCAGCCATGAAATCAACGTCATAAGGCTAGTAGCAGCATGATGATTGGATTTAGGTACGACGATTCTAAGTGAAATAAGTCACACAGAAAAAGACACTTATCATAAGATATGACTTATAGAGGGAATGTAAAAACCGCTACCCTTGAACTGAATTACAAAACAGAATAGAGTCACACGTTTAGAAAACACACTATGGCTGCTTAACGGGAAAGGTGAGGTGGGGTGATGCATACAACAAGGGTTTCAAATTATCTCAGATACCGTTCCATAAACCCAATATGTAATAGACAAGCCCTACTCCTTCCTCAATGAATTGGACTCAACACCCCCAATTCACCGCCCAAGAATATATCTGACTAGTAAGAATCTTGAAACCTATGCATTGATATCTCTCTGTAAGTGAGTCAAGTGGGTGTAAAGCGGCAAAATCACAGCAGTGAAAAGCAAGTAAACCCCATTATAAAAATCAATTACTTTTAAAAACCCGTGAAACAAAGACAGTGAAAGAGAGAGAAATTCTTACAAAATTCGTTCAGCGGCTGTGATGCCACCTGGATTGACCATATCTAGACCCACAGCTGATTGAGACATAAGGGTGGACACTCTTGGGGCTGAGAGGTTTGGTGAGGTTGGGTGAGCAAACACAGACCATTTAAAGTAATACTGCGTGGTACTCATCCCATGGGTCCCAAATCTCCAGGTTCAAGGGCATCTTCCTACATCGAAAACATGCATGAGAAACCAAGAAGATGGTACACCGTGTGATCGGGAAAGGTTTCTAAAACGCACCTCATTTCTCATCTCCTTGTGCTCGGGTTCGCCCTTCCAGCCGCTTTACTAGCAATCTCCCTCCTTGGAGAATCAGCACCTTTAACCTCCTGTTCCGTACAGCTTGCAATTTGTCCTGAGGATGAACGGGAAAAGGGGGAACCAATGAGAGACTAGCTCTAGGTGTTGGGACAGGCACAGGTCACTCTATTTTCCCCTCAAGAAGAAGAATTAACCACAGGCTCAGCCTGCCGCCTTGGACCAGAATAGGGCCTGAAGCAATCCTGCGCTTTTGCGGCCAGCTCCGAAGAAAGCGAGTTGAAAAATGAAGCTCAGGGGCACTGCAATTCACAAACCTGCAGACTTATAAATGATGACTCTCGTCCACAAATATATTGATGGAAGGCAACGAAGAGGATTTGAAAGCAAGGCAGAATTGCAGGAAACAGATTTCAGGAGGGGGATTCGAATCGCCTTTAAAGCACAGGAAAAGCGGCAAAACCTCGACAATGATGCCCTTGGCCAAAAAGGGCGTATGCGTTTTTTCCTGAATATATTCAGGAAAAAACGCATACGCCCTTTTTGGCCAACCAAGCAACCTGGAAAGGCAAATCAGCGCTACAAAGAAGTCTCGCTTCCCATCGGTCAAAAGGGCCATGCTGAATAAAGTATCAAAACCAGAAATGCAGGACAGGCCATGGAGAAACGGGAGCCTGGCTAGGCTGATGGGCGGGATGTAAATTGCCAACAGCCACTCTGGAGAAGTGCACGGTGTGTCCTGAAACATCTAAAAAACTCAGCTTAGGGAGCATAGGGCACCTCCACTCATGGGCGTATAAATTGGGAAAACTAAAAATCAGCAAGACACAGGCACCCCAAAGTTTAGGGCTGCTCTGTTGACAAGAATCTCCACTTCGTTACAACTTAAATATCCCAGAAAAGAGAAAAATGGATAAAGAAGTTGTGGTCCTTATGTACAATGGAATATCACTCAGCCATGAAATCAACATCATAAGGCTAGTAGCAGCATGATGATTGGATTTAGGTACGACGATTCTACGTGAAATAAGTCACACAGAAAAAGACACTTATCATAAGGTATGACTTATAAAGGGAATGTAAAAACCGCTACCCTTGAACTGAATTACAAAACAGAATAGAGTCACACGTTTAGAAAACACACTATGGCTGCTTAACGGGAAAGGTGAGGTGGGGTGATGCATACAACAAGGGTTTCAAATTATCTCAGATACCGTTCCATAAACCCAATATGTAATAGACAAGCCCTACTCCTTCCTCAATGAATTGGACTCAACACCCCCAATTCACCGCCCAAGAATATATCTGACTAGTAAGAATCTTGAAACCTATGCATTGATATCTCTCTGTAAGTGAGTCAAGTGGGTGTAAAGCGGCAAAATCACAGCAGTGAAAAGCAGGTAAACCCCATTATAAAAATCAATTACTTTTAAAAACCCGTGAAACAAAGACAGTGAAAGAGAGAGAAATTCTTACAAAATTCGTTCAGGGGCTGTGATGCCACCTGGATTGACCATATCTAGACCCACAGCTGATTGAGACATAAGGGTGGACACTCTTGGGGCTGAGAGGTTTGGTGAGGTTGGGTGAGCAAACGCAGACCCTATAAAGTAATACTGTGTGGTACCCATCCCATGGGTCTCAAATCTCCAGGTTCAAGGGCATCTTCCTACATCGAAAACATTCATGAGAAACCCAGAAGATGGTACACCGTGTGATCGGGAAAGGTTTCTAAAACGCACCTCATTTCTCATCTCCTTGTGCTTGGGTTCGCCATTCCAGCCGCTTTACTAGCAATCTCCCTCCTTGGAGAATCAGCACCTTTAACCTCCTGTTCCGTACAGGTTGCAAATTGTCCTGAGGATGAACGGGGAGAGGGGGAACCAATGAGAGACTAGCTCTAGGTGTTGGGACAGGCACAGGTCACTCTATTTTCCCCTCAAGAAGAAGAATTAACCACAGGCTCAGCCTGCCGCCTGGGACCAGAATAGGGCCTGAAGCAATCCTGAGCTTTTGCGGCCAGCTCCCAAGAAAGCGAGTTGAAAAATGGAGCTCAGGGGCACTGCAATTCACAAACCTGCAGACTTATAAATGATGACTCTCGTCCACAAATATATTGAGGGAAGGCAACGAAGAGGATTTCAAAGCAAGGCAGAATTGCAGGAAACAGATTTCAGGAGGGAGATTCGAATCGCCTTTAAAGCACAGGAAAAGCGGCAAAACCTCGACAATGATGCCCTTGGACAAAAAGGGCGTATGCGTTTTTTCCTGAATATATTCAGGAAAAAACGCATACGCCCTTTTTGGCCAACCAAGCAACCTGGAAAGGCAAATCAGCGCTACAAAGAAGTCTCGCTTCCCATCGGTCAAAAGGGCCATGCTGAATAAAGTGTCAAAACCAGAAATGCAGGACAGGCCATGGAGAAACGGGAGCCTGGCTACGCTGATGGGCGGGATGTAAATTGCCAACAGCCACTCTGGAGAAGTGCACGGTGTGTCCTGAAACATCTAAAAAACTGAGCTTAGGGAGCATAGGGCACATCCACTCATGGGCGTATAAATTGGGAAAACTAAAAATCAGCAAGACACAGGCACCCCAAAGTTTAGGGCTGCTCTGTTGACAAGAATCTCCACTTCGTTACACCTTAAATATCCCAGGAAAGAGAAAAATGGATAAAGAAGTTGTGGTCCTTATGTACAATGGAATATCACTCAGCCATGAAATCAACGTCATAAGGCTAGTAGCAGCATGATGAGTGGATTTAGGTACGAAGATTCTAAGTGAAATAAGTCACACAGAAAAAGACACTTATCATAAGATATGACTTATAGAGGGAATGTAAAAACCGCTACCCTTGAACTGAATTACAAAACAGAATAGAGTCACACGTTTAGAAAACACACTATGGCTGCTTAATGGGAAAGGTGAGGTGGGGTGATGTATACTGCAAGGGTTTCAAATTAGCTCAGATACCGTTCCATAAACCCAATATGTAATACACAAGCCCTACTCCTTCCTCAATGAATTGGACTCCACACCCCCTATTCACCGCCCAAGAATATATCTGACTAGTAAGAATCTTGAAACCTATGCATTGATATCTCTCTGTAAGTGAGTCAAGTGGGTGTAAAGCGGCAAAATCACAGCAGTGAAAAGCAGGTAAACCCCATTATAAAAATCAATTACTTTTAAAAACCCGTGAAACAAAGACAGTGAAAGACAGAGAAATTCTTACAAAATTCGTTCAGGGGCTGTGATGCCACCTGGATTGACTATATCTAGACCCACAGCTGATTGAGACATAAGGGTGGACACTCTTGGGGCTGAGAGGTTTGGTGAGGTTGGGTGAGCAAACGCAGACCCTATAAAGTAATACTGCGTGGTACCCATCCCATGGGTCCCAAATCTCCAGGTTCAAGGGCATCTTCCTACATCGAAAACATTCATGAGAAACCCAGAAGATGGTACACCGTGTGATCGGGAAAGGTTTCTAAAACGCACCTCATTTCTCATCTCCTTGTGCTTGGGTTCGCCATTCCAGCCGCTTTACTAGCAATCTCCCTCCTTGGAGAATCAGCACCTTTAACCTCCTGTTCCGTACAGGTTGCAATTAGTCCTGAGGATGAACGGGAAGAGGGGGAACCAATGAGAGACTAGCTCTAGGTGTTGGGACAGGCACAGGTCACTCTATTTTCCCCTCAAGAAGAAGAATTAACCACAGGCTCAGCCTGCCGCCTTGGACCAGAATAGGGCCTGAAGCAATCCTGCGCTTTTGCGGCCAGCTCCGAAGAAAGCGAGTTGAAAAATGGAGCTCAGGGGCACTGCAATTCACAAACCTGCAGACTTATAAATGATGACTCTCGTCCACAAATATATTGATGGAAGGAAACGAAGAGGATTTGAAAGCAAGGCAGAATTGCAGGAAACAGATTTCAGGAGGGGGATTCGAATCGCCTTTAAAGCACAGGAAAAGCGGCAAAACCTCGACAATGCTGCCCTTGGCCAAAAAGGGCGTATGCGTTTTTTCCTGAATAGATTCAGGAAAAAACGCATACGCCCTTTTTGGCCAACCAAGCAACCTGGAAAGGCAAATCAGCGCTACAAAGAAGTCTCGCTTCCCATCGGTCAAAAGGGCCATGCTGAATAAAGTGTCAAAACCAGAAATGCAGGACAGGCCATGGAGAAACGGGAGCCTGGCTACGCTGATGGGCGGGATGTAAATTGCCAACAGCCACTCTGGAGAAGTGCACGGTGTGTCCTGAAACATCTAAAAAACTGAGCTTAGGGAGCATAGGGCACATCCACTCATGGGCGTATAAATTGGGAAAACTAAAAATCAGCAAGACACAGGCACCCCAAAGTTTAGGGCTGCTCTGTTGACAAGAATCTCCACTTCGTTACACCTTAAATATCCCAGGAAAGAGAAAAATGGATAAAGAAGTTGTGGTCCTTATGTACAATGGAATATCACTCAGCCATGAAATCAACGTCATAAGGCTAGTAGCAGCATGATGAGTGGATTTAGGTACGAAGATTCTAAGTGAAATAAGTCACACAGAAAAAGACACTTATCATAAGATATGACTTATAGAGGGAATGTAAAAACCGCTACCCTTGAACTGAATTACAAAACAGAATAGAGTCACACGTTTAGAAAACACACTATGGCTGCTTAATGGGAAAGGTGAGGTGGGGTGATGCATACAGCAAGGGTTTCAAATTAGCTCAGATACCGTTCCATAAACCCAATATGTAATACACAAGCCCTACTCCTTCCTCAATGAATTGGACTCCACACCCCCTATTCACCGCTCAAGAATATATCTGACTAGTAAGAATCTTGAAACCTATGCATTGATATCTCTCTGTAAGTGAGTCAAGTGGGTGTAAAGCGGCAAAATCACAGCAGTGAAAAGCAGGTAAACCCCATTATAAAAATCAATTACTTTTAAAAACCCGTGAAACAAAGACAGTGAAAGACAGAGAAATTCTTACAAAATTCGTTCAGGGGCTGTGATGCCACCTGGATTGACCATATCTAGACCCACAGCTGATTGAGACATAAGGGTGGACACTCTTGGGGCTGAGAGGTTTGGTGAGGTTGGGTGAGCAAACGCAGACCCTATAAAGTAATACTGCGTGGTACCCATTCCATGGGTCCCAAATCTCCAGGTTCAAGGGCATCTTCCTACATCGAAAACATTCATGAGAAACCTAGAAGATGGTACACCGTGTGATCGGGAAAGGTTTCTAAAACGCACCTCATTTCTCATCTCCTTGTGCTTGGGTTCGCCATTCCAGCCGCTTTACTAGCAATCTCCCTCCTTGGAGAATCAGCACCTTTAACCTCCTGTTCCGTACAGGTTGCAATTTGTCCTGAGGATGAACGGGAAGAGGGGGAACCAATGAGAGACTAGCTCTAGGTGTTGGGACAGGCACAGGTCACTCTATTTTCCCCTCAAGAAGAAGAATTAACCACAGGCTCAGCCTGCCGCCTGGGACCAGAATAGGGCCTGAAGCAATCCTGCGCTTTTGCGGCCAGCTCCCAAGAAAGCGAGTTGAAAAATGGAGCTCAGGGGCACTGCAATTCACAAACCTGCAGACTTATAAATGATGACTCTCGTCCACAAATATATTGATGGAAGGCAACGAAGAGGATTTGAAAGCAAGGCAGAATTGCAGGAAACAGATTTCAGGAGGGGGATTCGAATCGCCTTTAAAGCACAGGAAAAGCGGCAAAACCTCGACAATGATGCCCTTGGCCAACAAGGGCGTATGCGTTTTTTCCTGAATAGATTCAGGAAAAAACGCATACGCCCTTTTTGGCCAACCAAGCAACCTGGAAAGGCAAATCAGCGCTACAAAGAAGTCTCGCTTCCCATCGGTCAAAAGGGCCATGCTGAATAAAGTATCAAAACCAGAAATGCAGGACAGGCCATGAAGAAACGGGAGCCTGGCTACGCTGATGGGCGGGATGTAAATTGCCAACAGCCACTCTGGAGAAGTGCACGGTGTGTCCTGAAACATCTAAAAAACTCAGCTTAGGGAGCATAGGGCACATCCACTCATGGGCGTATAAATTGGGAAAACTAAAAATCAGCAAGACACAGGCACCCCAAAGTTTAGGGCTGCTCTGTTGACAAGAATCTCCACTTAGTTATAACTTAAATATCCCAGAAAAGAGAAAAATGGATAAAGAAGTTGTGGTCCTTATGTACAATGGAATATCACTCAGCCATGAAATCAATGTCATAAGGCTAGTAGCAGCATGATGATTGGATATAGGTACGACGATTCTAAGTGAAATAAGTCACACAGAAAAAGACACTTATCATAAGATATGACTTATAGAGGGAATGTAAAAACCGCTACCCTTGAACTGAATTACAAAACAGAATAGAGTCACACGTTTAGAAAACACACTATGGCTGCTTAACGGGAAAGGTGAGGTGGGGTGATGCATACAACAAGGGTTTCAAATTATCTCAGATACCATTCAATAAACCCAATATGTAATAGACAAGCCCTACTCCTTCCTCAATGAATTGGACTCAACACCCCCAATTCACCGCCCAAGAATATATCTGACTAGTAAGAATCTTGAAACCTATGCATTGATATCTCTCTGTAAGTGAGTCAAGTGGGTGTAAAGCGGCAAAATCACAGCAGTGAAAAGCAGGTAAACCCCATTATAAAAATCAATTACTTTTAAAAACCCGTGAAACAAAGACAGTGAAAGAGAGAGAAATTCTTACAAAATTCGTTCAGGGGCTGTGATGCCACCTGGATTGACCATATCTAGACCCACAGCTGATTGAGACATAAGGGTGGACACTCTTGGGGCTGAGAGGTTTGGTGAGGTTGGGTGAGCAAACGCAGACCCTTTAAAGTAATACTGCGTGGTACCCATCCCATGGGTCCCAAATCTCCAGGTTCAAGGGCATCTTCCTACATCGAAAACATTCATGAGAAACCCAGAAGATGGTACACCGTGTGATCGGGAAAGGTTTCTAAAACGCACCTCATTTCTCATCTCCTTGTGCTTGGGTTCGCCATTCCAGCCGCTTTACTAGCAATCTCCCTCCTTGGAGAATCAGCACCTTTAACCTCCTGTTCCGTACAGGTTGCAATTAGTCCTGAGGATGAACGGGAAGAGGGGGAACCAATGAGAGACTAGCTCTAGGTGTTGGGACAGGCACAGGTCACTCTATTTTCCCCTCAAGAAGAAGAATTAACCACAGGCTCAGCCTGCCGCCTTGGACCAGAATAGGGCCTGAAGCAATCCTGCGCTTTTGCGGCCAGCTCCCAAGAAAGCGAGTTGAAAAATGGAGCTCAGGGGCACTGCAATTCACAAACCTGCAGACTTATAAATGATGACTCTCGTCCACAAATATATTGATGGAAGGCAACGAAGAGGATTTGAAAGCAAGGCAGAATTGCAGGAAACAGATTTCAGGAGGGGGATTCGAATCGCCTTTAAAGCACAGGAAAAGCGGCAAAACCTCGACAATGCTGCCCTTGGCCAAAAAGGGCGTATGCGTTTTTTCCTGAATAGATTCAGGAAAAAACGCATACGCCCTTTTTGGCCAACCAAGCAACCTGGAAAGGCAAATCAGCGCTACAAAGAAGTCTCGCTTCCCATCGGTCAAAAGGGCCATGCTGAATAAAGTGTCAAAACCAGAAATGCAGGACAGGCCATGGAGAAACGGGAGCCTGGCTACGCTGATGGGCGGGATGTAAATTGCCAACAGCCACTCTGGAGAAGTGCACGGTGTGTCCTGAAACATCTAAAAAACTGAGCTTAGGGAGCATAGGGCACATCCACTCATGGGCGTATAAATTGGGAAAACTAAAAATCAGCAAGACACAGGCACCCCAAAGTTTAGGGCTGCTCTGTTGACAAGAATCTCCACTTCGTTACACCTTAAATATCCCAGGAAAGAGAAAAATGGATAAAGAAGTTGTGGTCCTTATGTACAATGGAATATCACTCAGCCATGAAATCAACGTCATAAGGCTAGTAGCAGCATGATGAGTGGATTTAGGTACGAAGATTCTAAGTGAAATAAGTCACACAGAAAAAGACACTTATCATAAGATATGACTTATAGAGGGAATGTAAAAACCGCTACCCTTGAACTGAATTACAAAACAGAATAGAGTCACACGTTTAGAAAACACACTATGGCTGCTTAATGGGAAAGGTGAGGTGGGGTGATGCATACAGCAAGGGTTTCAAATTAGCTCAGATACCGTTCCATAAACCCAATATGTAATACACAAGCCCTACTCCTTCCTCAATGAATTGGACTCCACACCCCCTATTCACCGCTCAAGAATATATCTGACTAGTAAGAATCTTGAAACCTATGCATTGATATCTCTCTGTAAGTGAGTCAAGTGGGTGTAAAGCGGCAAAATCACAGCAGTGAAAAGCAGGTAAACCCCATTATAAAAATCAATTACTTTTAAAAACCCGTGAAACAAAGACAGTGAAAGACAGAGAAATTCTTACAAAATTCGTTCAGGGGCTGTGATGCCACCTGGATTGACCATATCTAGACCCACAGCTGATTGAGACATAAGGGTGGACACTCTTGGGGCTGAGAGGTTTGGTGAGGTTGGGTGAGCAAACGCAGACCCTATAAAGTAATACTGCGTGGTACCCATTACATGGGTCCCAAATCTCCAGGTTCAAGGGCATCTTCCTACATCGAAAACATTCATGAGAAACCTAGAAGATGGTACACCGTGTGATCGGGAAAGGTTTCTAAAACGCACCTCATTTCTCATCTCCTTGTGCTTGGGTTCGCCATTCCAGCCGCTTTACTAGCAATCTCCCTCCTTGGAGAATCAGCACCTTTAACCTCCTGTTCCGTACAGGTTGCAATTTGTCCTGAGGATGAACGGGAAGAGGGGGAACCAATGAGAGACTAGCTCTAGGTGTTGGGACAGGCACAGGTCACTCTATTTTCCCCTCAAGAAGAAGAATTAACCACAGGCTCAGCCTGCCGCCTGGGACCAGAATAGGGCCTGAAGCAATCCTGCGCTTTTGCGGCCAGCTCCCAAGAAAGCGAGTTGAAAAATGGAGCTCAGGGGCACTGCAATTCACAAACCTGCAGACTTATAAATGATGACTCTCGTCCACAAATATATTGATGGAAGGCAACGAAGAGGATTTGAAAGCAAGGCAGAATTGCAGGAAACAGATTTCAGGAGGGGGATTCGAATCGCCTTTAAAGCACAGGAAAAGCGGCAAAACCTCGACAATGATGCCCTTGGCCAACAAGGGCGTATGCGTTTTTTCCTGAATAGATTCAGGAAAAAACGCATACGCCCTTTTTGGCCAACCAAGCAACCTGGAAAGGCAAATCAGCGCTACAAAGAAGTCTCGCTTCCCATCGGTCAAAAGGGCCATGCTGAATAAAGTATCAAAACCAGAAATGCAGGACAGGCCATGAAGAAACGGGAGCCTGGCTACGCTGATGGGCGGGATGTAAATTGCCAACAGCCACTCTGGAGAAGTGCACGGTGTGTCCTGAAACATCTAAAAAACTCAGCTTAGGGAGCATAGGGCACCTCCACTCATGGGCGTATAAATTGGGAAAACTAAAAATCAGCAAGACACAGGCACCCCAAAGTTTAGGGCTGCTCTGTTGACAAGAATCTCCACTTAGTTATAACTTAAATATCCCAGAAAAGAGAAAAATGGATAAAGAAGTTGTGGTCCTTATGTACAATGGAATATCACTCAGCCATGAAATCAACATCATAAGGCTAGTAGCAGCATGATGATTGGATTTAGGTACGACGATTCTAAGTGAAATAAGTCACACAGAAAAAGACACTTATCATAAGATATGACTTATAGAGGGAATGTAAAAACCGCTACCCTTGAACTGAATTACAAAACAGAATAGAGTCACACGTTTAGAAAACACACTATGGCTGCTTAACGGGAAAGGTGAGGTGGGGTGATGCATACAACAAGGGTTTCAAATTATCTCAGATACCGTTCCATAAACCCAATATGTAATAGACAAGCCCTACTCCTTCCTCAATGAATTGGACTCCACACCCCCAATTCACCGCCCAAGAATATATCTGACTAGTAAGAATCTTGAAACCTATGCATTGATATCTCTCTGTAAGTGAGTCAAGTGGGTGTAAAGCGGCAAAATCACAGCAGTGAAAAGCAGGTAAACCCCATTATAAAAATCAATTACTTTTAAAAACCCGTGAAACAAAGACAGTGAAAGAGAGAGAAATTCTTACAAAATTCGTTCAGGGGCTGTGATGCCACCTGGATTGACCATATCTAGACCCACAGCTGATTGAGACATAAGGGTGGACACTCTTGGGGCTGAGAGGTTTGGTGAGGTTGGGTGAGCAAACGCAGACCCTTTAAAGTAATACTGCGTGGTACCCATCCCATGGGTCCCAAATCTCCAGGTTCAAGGGCATCTTCCTACATCGAAAACATTCATGAGAAACCCAGAAGATGGTACACCGTGTGATCGGGAAAGGTTTCTAAAACGCACCTCATTTCTCATCTCCTTGTGCTTGGGTTCGCCATTCCAGCCGCTTTACTAGCAATCTCCCTCCTTGGAGAATCAGCACCTTTAACCTCCTGTTCCGTACAGGTTGCAATTAGTCCTGAGGATGAACGGGAAGAGGGGGAACCAATGAGAGACTAGCTCTAGGTGTTGGGACAGGCACAGGTCACTCTATTTTCCCCTCAAGAAGAAGAATTAACCACAGGCTCAGCCTGCCGCCTTGGACCAGAATAGGGCCTGAAGCAATCCTGCGCTTTTGCGGCCAGCTCCCAAGAAAGCGAGTTGAAAAATGGAGCTCAGGGGCACTGCAATTCACAAACCTGCAGACTTATAAATGATGACTCTCGTCCACAAATATATTGAGGGAAGGCAACGAAGAGGATTTGAAAGCAAGGCAGAATTGCAGGAAACAGATTTCAGGAGGGAGATTCGAATCGCCTTTAAAGCACAGGAAAAGCGGCAAAACCTCGACAATGATGCCCTTGGCCAAAAAGGGCGTATGCGTTTTTTCCTGAATAGATTCAGGAAAAAACGCATACGCCCTTTTTGGCCAACCAAGCAACCTGGAAAGGCAAATCAGCGCTACAAAGAAGTCTCGCTTCCCATCGGTCAAAAGGGCCATGCTGAATAAAGTGTCAAAACCAGAAATGCAGGACAGGCTATGGAGAAACGGGAGCCTGGCTACGCTGATGGGCGGGATGTAAATTGCCAACAGCCACTCTGGAGAAGTGCACGGTGTGTCCTGAAACATCTAAAAAACTGAGCTTAGGGAGCATAGGGCACATCCACTCATAGGCGTATAAATTGGGAAAACTAAAAATCAGCAAGACAAAGGCACCCCAAAGTTTAGGGCTGCTCTGTTGACAAGAATCTCCACTTCGTTACACCTTAAATATCCCAGGAAAGAGAAAAATGGATAAAGAAGTTGTGGTCCTTATGTACAATGGAATATCACTCAGCCATGAAATCAACGTCATAAGGCTAGTAGCAGCATGATGAGTGGATTTAGGTACGAAGATTCTAAGTGAAATAAGTCACACAGAAAAAGACACTTATCATAAGATATGACTTATAGAGGGAATGTAAAAACCGCTACCCTTGAACTGAATTACAAAACAGAATAGAGTCACACGTTTAGAAAACACACTATGGCTGCTTAATGGGAAAGGTGAGGTGGGGTGATGCATACAGCAAGGGTTTCAAATTAGCTCAGATACCGTTCCATAAACCCAATATGTAATACACAAGCCCTACTCCTTCCTCAATGAATTGGACTCCACACCCCCTATTCACCGCCCAAGAATATATCTGACTAGTAAGAATCTTGAAACCTATGCATTGATATCTCTCTGTAAGTGAGTCAAGTGGGTGTAAAGCGGCAAAATCACAGCAGTGAAAAGCAGGTAAACCCCATTATAAAAATCAATTACTTTTAAAAACCCGTGAAACAAAGACAGTGAAAGAGAGAGTAATTCTTACAAAATTCGTTCAGGGGTTGTGATGCCACCTGGATTGACCATATCTAGACCCACAGCTGATTGAGACATAAGGGTGGACACTCTTGGGGCTGAGAGGTTTGGTGAGGTTGGGTGAGCAAACGCAGACCCTATAAAGTAATACTGCGTGGTACCCATTCCATGGGTCCCAAATCTCCAGGTTCAAGGGCATCTTCCTACATCGAAAACATGCATGAGAAACCCAGAATATGGTACACCGTGTGATCGGGAAAGGTTTCTAAAACGCACCTCATTTCTCATCTCCTTGTGCCTGGGTTCGCCATTCCAGCCGCTTTACTAGCAATCTCCCTCCTTGGAGAATCAGCACCTTTAACCTCCTGTTCCGTACAGGTTGCAATTTGTCCTGAGGATGAACGGGAAGAGGGGGAACCAATGAGAGACTAGCTCTAGGTGTTGGGACAGGCACAGGTCACTCTATTTTCCCCTCAAGAAGAAGAATTAACCACAGGCTCAGCCTGCCGCCTTGGACCAGAATAGGGCCTGAAGCAATCCTGCGCTTTTGCGGCCATCTCCCAAGAAAGCGAGTTGAAAAATGGAGCTCAGGGGCACTGCAATTCACAAACCTGCAGACTTATAAATGATGACTCTCGTCCACAAATATATTGATGGAAGGCAACGAAGAGGATTTGAAAGCAAGGCAGAATTGCAGGAAACAGATTTCAGGAGGGAGATTCGAATCGCCTTTAAAGCACAGGAAAAGCGGCCAAATCTCGACAATGATGCCCTTGGCCAAAAAGGGCGTATGCGTTTTTTCCTGAATATATTCAGGAAAAAACGCATACGCCCTTTTTGGCCAACCAAGCAACCTGGAAAGGCAAATCAGCGCTACAAAGAAGTCTCGCTTCCCATCGGTCAAAAGGGCCATGCTGAATAAAGTGTCAAAACAAGAAATGCAGGACAGGCCATGGAGAAACGGGAGCCTGGCTACGCTGATGGGCGGGATGTAAATTGCCAACAGCCACTCTGGAGAAGTGCACGGTGTGTCCTGAAACATCTAAAAAACTGAGCTTAGGGAGCATAAGGCACATCCACTCATGGGCGTATAAATTGGGAAAACTAAAAATCAGCAAGACACAGGCACCCCAAAGTTTAGGGCTGCTCTGTTGACAAGAATCTCCACTTCGTTACACCTTAAATATCCCAGGAAAGAGAAAAATGGATAAAGAAGTTGTGGTCCTTATGTACAATGGAATATCACTCAGCCATGAAATCAACGTCATAAGGCTAGTAGCAGCATGATGATTGGATTTAGGTACGACGATTCTAAGTGAAATAAGTCACACAGAAAAAGACACTTATCATAAGATATGACTTATAGAGGGAATGTAAAAACCGCTACCCTTGAACTGAATTACAAAACAGAATAGAGTCACACGTTTAGAAAACACACTATGGCTGCTTACTGGGAAAGGTGAGGTGGGGTGATGCATACAGCAAGGGTTTCAAATTAGCTCAGATACCGTTCCATAAACCCAATATGTAATACACAAGCCCTACTCCTTCCTCAATGAATTGGACTCCACACCCCCTATTCACCGCCCAAGAATATATCTGACTAGTAAGAATCTTGAAACCTATGCATTGATATCTCTCTGTAAGTGAGTCAAGTGGGTGTAAAGCGGCAAAATCGCAGCAGTTAAAAGCAGGTAAACCCCATTATAAAAATCAATTACTTTTAAAAACCCGTGAAACAAAGACAGTGAAAGAGAGAGAAATTCTTACAAAATTCGTTCAGGGGCTGTGATGCCACCTGGATTGACCATATCTAGACCCACAGCTGATTGAGACATAAGGGTGGACACTCTTGTCGCTGAGAGGTTTGATGAGGTTGGGTGAGCAAACGCAGACCCTTTAAAGTAATACTGCGTGGTACCCATCCCATGGGTCCCAAATCTCCAGGTTCAAGGGCATCTTCCTACATCGAAAACATGCATGAGAAACCCAGAAGATGGTACACCGTGTGATCGGGAAAGGTTTCTAAAACGCACCTCATTTCTCATCTCCTTGTGCTTGGGTTCGCCATTCCAGCCGCTTTACTAGCAATCTCCCTCCTTGGAGAATCAGCACCTTTAACCTCCTGTTCCGTACAGCTTGCAATTTGTCCTGAGGATGAAAGGGAAGAGGGGGAACCAATGAGAGACTAGCTCTAGGTGTTGGGACAGGCAGAGGTCACTCTATTTTCCCATCAGGAAGAAGAATTAACCACAGGCTCAGCCTGCCGCCTGGGAACAGAATAGGGCCTGAGGCAATCCTGCGCTTTTGCGGCCAGCGCCCAAGAAAGCGAGTTGAAAAATGGAGCTCAGGGGCACTGCAATTCACAAACCTGCAGACTTATAAATGATGACTCTCGTCCACAAATATATTGAGGGAAGGCAACGAAGAGGATTTGAAAGCAAGGCAGAATTGCAGGAAACAGATTTCAGGAGGGAGATTCGAATCGCCTTTAATGCACAGGAAAAGCGGCAAAACCTCGACAATGATGCCCTTGGCCAAAAAGGGCGTATGCGTTTTTTCCTGAATATATTCAGGAAAAAACGCATACGCCCTTTTTGGCGTACCAAGCAACCTGGAAAGGCAAATCAGCGCTACAAAGAAGTCTCGCTTCCCATCGGTCTAAAGGGCCATGCTGAATAAAGTGTCAAAACCAGAAATGCAGGACAGGCAATGGAGAAACGGGAGCCTGGCTACGCTGATGGGCGGGATGTAAATTGCCAACAGCCACTCTGGAGAAGTGCACGGTGTGTCCTGAAACATCTAAAAAACTGAGCTTAGGGAGCATAGGGCACATCCACTCATGGGCGTATAAATTGGGAAAACTAAAAATCAGCAAGACACAGGCACCCCAAAGTTTAGGGCTGCTCTGTTGACAAGAATCTCCACTTCGTTACACCTTAAATATCCCAGGAAAGAGAAAAATGGATAAAGAAGTTGTGGTCCTTATGTACAATGGAATATCACTCAGCCATGAAATCAACGTCATAAGGCTAGTAGCAGCATGATGATTGGATTTAGGTACGAAGATTCTAAGTGAAATAAGTCACACAGAAAAAGACACTTATCATAAGATATGACTTATAGAGGGAATGTAAAAACCGCTACCCTTGAACTGAATTACAAAACAGAATAGAGTCACACGTTTAGAAAACACACTATGGCTGCTTAATGGGAAAGGTGAGGTGGGGTGATGCATACAGCAAGGGTTTCAAATTAGCTCAGATACCGTTCCATAAACCCAATATGTAATACACAAGCCCTACTCCTTCCTCAATGAATTGGACTCCACACCCCCTATTCACCGCCCAAGAATATATCTGACTAGTAAGAATCTTGAAACCTATGCATTGATATCTCTCGGTAAGTGAGTCAAGTGGGTGTAAAGCGGCAAAATCACAGCAGTGAAAAGCAGGTAAACCCCATTATAAAAATCAATTACTTTTAAAAACCCGTGAAACAAAGACAGTGAAAGAGAGAGAAATTCTTACAAAATTCGTTCAGGGGCTGTGATGCCACCTGGATTGACCATATCTAGACCCACAGCTGATTGAGACATAAGGGTGGACACTCTTGGGGCTGAGAGGTTTGGTGAGGTTGGGTGAGCAAACGCAGACCCTATAAAGTAATACTGCGTGGTACCCATTCCATGGGTCCCAAATCTCCAGGTTCAAGGGCATCTTCCTACATCGAAAACATTCATGAGAAACCCAGAAGATGGTACACCGTGTGATCGGGAAAGGTTTCTAAAACGCACCTCATTTCTCATCTCCTTGTGCCTGGGTTCGCCATTCCAGCCGCTTTACTAGCAATCTCCCTCCTTGGAGAATCAGCACCTTTAACCTCCTGTTCCGTACAGGTTGCAATTAGTCCTGAGGATGAACGGGAAGAGGGGGAACCAATGAGAGACTAGCTCTAGGTGTTGGGACAGGCACAGGTCACTCTATTTTCCCCTCAAGAAGAAGAATTAACCACAGGCTCAGCCTGCCGCCTTGGACCAGAATAGGGCCTGAAGCAATCCTGCGCTTTTGCGGCCAGCTCCCAAGAAAGCGAGTTGAAAAATGGAGCTCAGGGGCACTGCAATTCACAAACCTGCAGACTTATAAATGATGACTCTCGTCCACAAATATATTGATGGAAGGCAACGAAGAGGATTTGAAAGCAAGGCAGAATTGCAGGAAACAGATTTCAGGAGGGGGATTCGAATCGCCTTTAAAGCACAGGAAAAGCGGCGAAACCTCGACAATGATGCCCTTGGCCAAAAAGGGCGTATGCGTTTTTTCCTGAATAGATTCAGGAAAAAACGCATACGCCCTTTTTGGCCAACCAAGCAACCTGGAAAGGCAAATCAGCGCTACAAAGAAGTCTCGCTTCCCATCGGTCAAAAGGGCCATGCTGAATAAAGTGTCAAAACCAGAAATGCAGGACAGGCCATGGAGAAACGGGAGCCTGGCTACGCTGATGGGCGGGATGTAAATTGCCAACAGCCACTCTGGAGAAGTGCACGGTGTGTCCTGAAACATCTAAAAAACTGAGCTTAGGGAGCATAGGGCACATCCACTCATGGGCGTATAAATTGGGAAAACTAAAAATCAGCAAGACACAGGCACCCCAAAGTTTAGGGCTGCTCTGTTGACAAGAATCTCCACTTCGTTACACCTTAAATATCCCAGGAAAGAGAAAAATGGATAAAGAAGTTGTGGTCCTTATGTACAATGGAATATCACTCAGCCATGAAATCAACGTCATAAGGCTAGTAGCAGCATGATGAGTGGATTTAGGTACGAAGATTCTAAGTGAAATAAGTCACACAGAAAAAGACACTTATCATAAGATATGACTTATAGAGGGAATGTAAAAACCGCTACCCTTGAACTGAATTACAAAACAGAATAGAGTCACACGTTTAGAAAACACACTATGGCTGCTTAATGGGAAAGGTGAGGTGGGGTGATGCATACAGCAAGGGTTTCAAATTAGCTCAGATACCGTTCCATAAACCCAATATGTAATACACAAGCCCTACTCCTTCCTCAATGAATTGGACTCCACACCCCCTATTCACCGCCCAAGAATATATCTGACTAGTAAGAATCTTGAAACCTATGCATTGATATCTCTCTGTAAGTGAGTCAAGTGGGTGTAAAGCGGCAAAATCACAGCAGTGAAAAGCAGGTAAACCCCATTATAAAAATCAATTACTTTTAAAAACCCGTGAAACAAAGACAGTGAAAGAGAGAGAAATTCTTACAAAATTCGTTCAGGGGCTGTGATGCCACCTGGATTGACCATATCTAGACCCACAGCTGATTGAGACATAAGGGTGGACACTCTTGGGGCTGAGAGGTTTGGTGAGGTTGGGTGAGCAAACGCAGACCCTATAAAGTAATACTGCGTGGTACCCATCCCATGGGTCCCAAATCTCCAGGTTCAAGGGCATCTTCCTACATCGAAAACATTCATGAGAAACCCAGAAGATGGTACACCGTGTGATCGGGAAAGGTTTCTAAAACGCACCTCATTTCTCATCTCCTTGTGCTTGGGTTCGCCATTCCAGCCGCTTTACTAGCAATCTCCCTCCTTGGAGAATCAGCACCTTTAACCTCCTGTTCCGTACAGGTTGCAATTAGTCCTGAGGATGAACGGGAAGAGGGGGAACCAATGAGAGACTAGCTCTAGGTGTTGGGACAGGCACAGGTCACTCTATTTTCCCCTCAAGAAGAAGAATTAACCACAGGCTCAGCCTGCCGCCTGGGACCAGAATAGGGCCTGAAGCAATCCTGCGCTTTTGCGGCCAGCTCCGAAGAAAGCGAGTTGAAAAATGGAGCTCAGGGGCACTGCAATTCACAAACCTGCAGACTTATAAATGATGACTCTCGTCCACAAATATATTGAGGGAAGGAAACGAAGAGGATTTGAAAGCAAGGCAGAATTGCAGGAAACAGATTTCAGGAGGGGGATTCGAATCGCCTTTAAAGCACAGGAAAAGCGGCAAAACCTCGACAATGATGCCCTTGGCCAAAAAGGGCGTATGCGTTTTTTCCTGAATAGATTCAGGAAAAAACGCATACGCCCTTTTTGGCCAACCAAGCAACCTGGAAAGGCAAATCAGCGCTACAAAGAAGTCTCGCTTCCCATCGGTCAAAAGGGCCATGCTGAATAAAGTGTCAAAACCAGAAATGCAGGACAGGCCATGGAGAAACGGGAGCCTGGCTACGCTGATGGGCGGGATGTAAATTGCCAACAGCCACTCTGGAGAAGTGCACGGTGTGTCCTGAAACATCTAAAAAACTGAGCTTAGGGAGCATAGGGCACATCCACTCATGGGCGTATAAATTGGGAAAACTAAAAATCAGCAAGACACAGGCACCCCAAAGTTTAGGGCTGCTCTGTTGACAAGAATCTCCACTTCGTTACACCTTAAATATCCCAGGAAAGAGAAAAATGGATAAAGAAGTTGTGGTCCTTATGTACAATGGAATATCACTCAGCCATGAAATCAACGTCATAAGGCTAGTAGCAGCATGATGAGTGGATTTAGGTACGAAGATTCTAAGTGAAATAAGTCACACAGAAAAAGACACTTATCATAAGATATGACTTATAGAGGGAATGTAAAAACCGCTACCCTTGAACTGAATTACAAAACAGAATAGAGTCACACGTTTAGAAAACACACTATGGCTGCTTAATGGGAAAGGTGAGGTGGGGTGATGCATACAGCAAGGGTTTCAAATTAGCTCAGATACCGTTCCATAAACCCAATATGTAATACACAAGCCCTACTCCTTCCTCAATGAATTGGACTCCACACCCCCTATTCACCGCTCAAGAATATATCTGACTAGTAAGAATCTTGAAACCTATGCATTGATATCTCTCTGTAAGTGAGTCAAGTGGGTGTAAAGCGGCAAAATCACAGCAGTGAAAAGCAGGTAAACCCCATTATAAAAATCAATTACTTTTAAAAACCCGTGAAACAAAGACAGTGAAAGAGAGAGAAATTCTTACAAAATTCGTTCAGGGGCTGTGATGCCACCTGGATTGACCATATCTAGACCCACAGCTGATTGAGACATAAGGGTGGACACTCTTGGGGCTGAGAGGTTTGGTGAGGTTGGGTGAGCAAACGCAGACCCTTTAAAGTAATACTGCGTGGTACCCATTCCATGGGTCCCAAATCTCCAGGTTCAAGGGCATCTTCCTACATCGAAAACATTCATGAGAAACCCAGAAGATGGTACACCGTGTGATCGGGAAAGGTTTCTAAAACGCACCTCATTTCTCATCTCCTTGTGCCTGGGTTCGCCATTCCAGCCGCTTTACTAGCAATCTCCCTCCTTGGAGAATCAGCACTTTTAACCTCCTGTTCCGTACAGGTTGCAATTTGTCCTGAGGATGAACGGGAAGAGGGGGAACCAATGAGAGACTAGCTCTAGGTGTTGGGACAGGCACAGGTCACTCTATTTTCCCCTCAAGAAGAAGAATTAACCACAGGCTCAGCCTGCCGCCTTGGACCAGAATAGGGCCTGAAGCAATCCTGCGCTTTTGCGGCCAGCTCCCAAGAAAGCGAGTTGAAAAATGGAGCTCAGGGGCACTGCAATTCACAAACCTGCAGACTTATAAATGATGACTCTCGTCCACAAATATATTGAGGGAAGGCAACGAAGAGGATTTGAAAGCAAGGCAGAATTGCAGGAAACAGATTTCAGGAGGGAGATTCGAATCGCCTTTAAAGCACAGGAAAAGCGGCAAAACCTCGACAATGATGCCCTTGGCCAAAAAGGGCGTATGCGTTTTTTCCTGAATAGATTCAGGAAAAAACGCATACGCCCTTTTTGGCCAACCAAGCAACCTGGAAAGGCAAATCAGCGCTACAAAGAAGTCTCGCTTCCCATCGGTCAAAAGGGCCATGCTGAATAAAGTGTCAAAACCAGAAATGCAGGACAGGCCATGGAGAAACGGGAGCCTGGCTACGCTGATGGGCGGGATGTAAATTGCCAACAGCCACTCTGGAGAAGTGCACGGTGTGTCCTGAAACATCTAAAAAACTGAGCTTAGGGAGCATAGGGCACATCCACTCATGGGCGTATAAATTGGGAAAACTAAAAATCAGCAAGACACAGGCACCCCAAAGTTTAGGGCTGCTCTGTTGACAAGAATCTCCACTTCGTTACACCTTAAATATCCCAGGAAAGAGAAAAATGGATAAAGAAGTTGTGGTCCTTATGTACAATGGAATATCACTCAGCCATGAAATCAACGTCATAAGGCTAGTAGCAGCATGATGAGTGGATTTAGGTACGAAGATTCTAAGTGAAATAAGTCACACAGAAAAAGACACTTATCATAAGATATGACTTATAGAGGGAATGTAAAAACCGCTACCCTTGAACTGAATTACAAAACAGAATAGAGTCACACGTTTAGAAAACACACTATGGCTGCTTAATGGGAAAGGTGAGGTGGGGTGATGCATACAGCAAGGGTTTCAAATTAGCTCAGATACCGTTCCATAAACCCAATATGTAATACACAAGCCCTACTCCTTCCTCAATGAATTGGACTCCACACCCCCTATTCACCGCCCAAGAATATATCTGACTAGTAAGAATCTTGAAACCTATGCATTGATATCTCTCTGTAAGTGAGTCAAGTGGGTGTAAAGCGGCAAAATCACAGCAGTGAAAAGCAGGTAAACCCCATTATAAAAATCAATTACTTTTAAAAACCCGTGAAACAAAGACAGTGAAAGAGAGAGAAATTCTTACAAAATTCGTTCAGGGGCTGTGATGCCACCTGGATTGACCATATCTAGACCCACAGCTGATTGAGACATAAGGGTGGACACTCTTGGGGCTGAGAGGTTTGGTGAGGTTGGGTGAGCAAACGCAGACCCTATAAAGTAATACTGCGTGGTACCCATTCCATGGGTCCCAAATCTCCAGGTTCAAGGGCATCTTCCTACATCGAAAACATTCATGAGAAACCCAGAAGATGGTACACCGTGTGATCGGGAAAGGTTTCTAAAACGCACCTCATTTCTCATCTCCTTGTGCCTGGGTTCGCCATTCCAGCCGCTTTACTAGCAATCTCCCTCCTTGGAGAATCAGCACCTTTAACCTCCTGTTCCGTACAGGTTGCAATTAGTCCTGAGGATGAACGGGAAGAGGGGGAACCAATGAGAGACTAGCTCTAGGTGTTGGGACAGGCACAGGTCACTCTATTTTCCCCTCAAGAAGAAGAATTAACCACAGGCTCAGCCTGCCGCCTTGGACCAGAATAGGGCCTGAAGCAATCCTGCGCTTTTGCGGCCAGCTCCCAAGAAAGCGAGTTGAAAAATGGAGCTCAGGGGCACTGCAATTCACAAACCTGCAGACTTATAAATGATGACTCTCGTCCACAAATATATTGATGGAAGGCAACGAAGAGGATTTGAAAGCAAGGCAGAATTGCAGGAAACAGATTTCAGGAGGGGGATTCGAATCGCCTTTAAAGCACAGGAAAAGCGGCAAAACCTCGACAATGATGCCCTTGGCCAAAAAGGGCGTATGCGTTTTTTCCTGAATAGATTCAGGAAAAAACGCATACGCCCTTTTTGGCCAACCAAGCAACCTGGAAAGGCAAATCAGCGCTACAAAGAAGTCTCGCTTCCCATCGGTCAAAAGGGCCATGCTGAATAAAGTGTCAAAACCAGAAATGCAGGACAGGCCATGGAGAAACGGGAGCCTGGCTACGCTGATGGGCGGGATGTAAATTGCCAACAGCCACTCTGGAGAAGTGCACGGTGTGTCCTGAAACATCTAAAAAACTGAGCTTAGGGAGCATAGGGCACATCCACTCATGGGGGTATAAATTGGGAAAACTAAAAATCAGCAAGACACAGGCACCCCAAAGTTTAGGGCTACTCTGTTGACAAGAATCTCCACTTCGTTACACCTTAAATATCCCAGGAAAGAGAAAAATGGATAAAGAAGTTGTGGTCCTTATGTACAATGGAATATCACTCAGCCATGAAATCAACGTCATAAGGCTAGTAGCAGCATGATGAGTGGATTTAGGTACGAAGATTCTAAGTGAAATAAGTCACACAGAAAAAGACACTTATCATAAGATATGACTTATAGAGGGAATGTAAAAACCGCTACCCTTGAACTGAATTACAAAACAGAATAGAGTCACACGTTTAGAAAACACACTATGGCTGCTTAATGGGAAAGGTGAGGTGGGGTGATGCATACAGCAAGGGTTTCAAATTAGCTCAGATACCGTTCCATAAACCCAATATGTAATACACAAGCCCTACTCCTTCCTCAATGAATTGGACTCCACACCCCCTATTCACCGCCCAAGAATATATCTGACTAGTAAGAATCTTGAAACCTATGCATTGATATCTCTCTGTAAGTGAGTCAAGTGGGTGTAAAGCGGCAAAATCACAGCAGTGAAAAGCAGGTAAACCCCATTATAAAAATCAATTACTTTTAAAAACCCGTGAAACAAAGACAGTGAAAGAGAGAGAAATTCTTACAAAATTCGTTCAGCGGCTGTAATGCCACCTGGATTGACCATATCTAGACCCACAGCTGATTGAGACATAAGGGTGGACACTCTTGGGGCTGAGAGGTTTGGTGAGGTTGGGTGAGCAAACGCAGACCCTATAAAGTAATACTGCGTGGTACCCATTCCATGGGTCCCAAATCTCCAGGTTCAAGGGCATCTTCCTACATCGAAAACATGCATGAGAAACCCAGAAGATGGTACACCGTGTGATCGGGAAAGGTTTCTAAAACGCACCTCATTTCTCATCTCCTTGTGCCTGGGTTCGCCATTCCAGCCGCTTTACTAGCAATCTCCCTCCTTGGAGAATCAGCACCTTTAACCTCCTGTTCCGTACAGGTTGCAATTAGTCCTGAGGATGAACGGGAAGAGGGGGAACCAATGAGAGACTAGCTCTAGGTGTTGGGACAGGCACAGGTCACTCTATTTTCCCCTCAAGAAGAAGAATTAACCACAGGCTCAGCCTGCCGCCTTGGACCAGAATAGGGCCTGAAGCAATCCTGCGCTTTGGCGGCCAGCTCCGAAGAAAGCGAGTTGAAAAATGGAGCTCAGGGGCACTGCAATTCACAAACCTGCAGACTTATAAATGATGACTCTCGTCCACAAATATATTGATGGAAGGCAACGAAGAGGATTTGAAAGCAAGGCAGAATTGCAGGAAACAGATTTCAGGAGGGGGATTCGAATCGCCTTTAAAGCACAGGAAAAGCGGCAAAACCTCGACAATGATGCCCTTGGCCAAAAAGGGCGTATGCGTTTTTTCCTGAATAGATTCAGGAAAAAACGCATACGCCCTTTTTGGCCAACCAAGCAACCTGGAAAGGCAAATCAGCGCTACAAAGAAGTCTCGCTTCCCATCGGTCAAAAGGGCCATGCTGAATAAAGTGTCAAAACCAGAAATGCAGGACAGGCCATGGAGAAACGGGAGCCTGGCTACGCTGATGGGCGGGATGTAAATTGCCAACAGCCACTCTGGAGAAGTGCACGGTGTGTCCTGAAACATCTAAAAAACTGAGCTTAGGGAGCATAGGGCACATCCACTCATGGGCGTATAAATTGGGAAAACTAAAAATCAGCAAGACACAGGCACCCCAAAGTTTAGGGCTGCTCTGTTGACAAGAATCTCCACTTCGTTACACGTTAAATATCCCAGGAAAGAGAAAAATGGATAAAGAAGTTGTGGTCCTTATGTACAATGGAATATCACTCAGCCATGAAATCAACGTCATAAGGCTAGTAGCAGCATGATGAGTGGATTTAGGTACGAAGATTCTAAGTGAAATAAGTCACACAGAAAAAGACACTTATCATAAGATATGACTTATAGAGGGAATGTAAAAACCGCTACCCTTGAACTGAATTACAAAACAGAATAGAGTCACACGTTTAGAAAACACACTATGGCTGCTTAATGGGAAAGGTGACGTGGGGTGATGCATACAGCAAGGGTTTCAAATTAGCTCAGATACCGTTCCATAAACCCAATATGTAATACACAAGCCCTACTCCTTCCTCAATGAATTGGACTCCACACCCCCTATTCACCGCCCAAGAATATATCTGACAATAAGAATCTTGAAACCTATGCATTGATATCTCTCTGTAAGTGAGTCAAGTGGGTGTAAAGCGGCAAAATCACAGCAGTGAAAAGCAGGTAAACCCCATTATAAAAATCAATTACTTTTAAAACCCCGTGAAACAAAGACAGTGAAAGAGAGAGAAATTCTTACAAAATTCGTTCAGGGGCTGTGATGCCCCCTGGATTGACCATATCTAGACCCACAGCTGATTGAGACATAAGGGTGGACACTCTTGGGGCTGAGAGGTTTGGTGAGGTTGGGTGAGCAAACGCAGACCCTATAAAGTAATACTGCGTGGTACCCATCCCATGGGTCCCAAATCTCCAGGTTCAAGGGCATCTTCCTACATCGAAAACATTCATGAGAAACCCAGAAGATGGTACACCGTGTGATCGGGAAAGGTTTCTAAAACGCACCTCATTTCTCATCTCCTTGTGCCTGGGTTCGCCATTCCAGCCGCTTTACTAGCAATCTCCCTCCTTGGAGAATCAGCACCTTTAACCTCCTGTTCCGTACAGGTTGCAATTAGTCCTGAGGATGAACGGGAAGAGGGGGAAACAATGAGAGACTAGCTCTAGGTGTTGGGACAGGCACAGGTCACTCTATTTTCCCCTCAAGAAGAAGAATTAACCACAGGCTCAGCCTGCCGCCTTGGACCAGAATAGGGCCTGAAGCAATCCTGCGCTTTGGCGGCCAGCTCCCAAGAAAGCGAGTTGAAAAATGGAGCTCAGGGGCACTGCAATTCACAAACCTGCAGACTTATAAATGATGACTCTCGTCCACAAATATATTGATGGAAGGCAACGAAGAGGATTTGAAAGCAAGGCAGAATTGCAGGAAACAGATTTCAGGAGGGGGATTCGAATCGCCTTTAAAGCACAGGAAAAGCGGCAAAACCTCGACAATGATGCCCTTGGCCAAAAAGGGCGTATGCGTTTTTTCCTGAATAGATTCAGGAAAAAACGCATACGCCCTTTTTGGCCAACCAAGCAACCTGGAAAGGCAAATCAGCGCTACAAAGAAGTCTCGCTTCCCATCGGTCAAAAGGGCCATGCTGAATAAAGTGTCAAAACCAGAAATGCAGGACAGGCCATGGAGAAACGGGAGCCTGGCTACGCTGATGGGCGGGATGTAAATTGCCAACAGCCACTCTGGAGAAGTGCACGGTGTGTCCTGAAACATCTAAAAAACTGAGCTTAGGGAGCATAGGGCACATCCACTCATGGGCGTATAAATTGGGAAAACTAAAAATCAGCAAGACACAGGCACCCCAAAGTTTAGGGCTGCTCTGTTGACAAGAATCTCCACTTCGTTACACCTTAAATATCCCAGGAAAGAGAAAAATGGATAAAGAAGTTGTGGTCCTTATGTACAATGGAATATCACTCAGCCATGAAATCAACGTCATAAGGCTAGTAGCAGCATGATGAGTGGATTTAGGTACGAAGATTCTAAGTGAAATAAGTCACACAGAAAAAGACACTTATCATAAGATATGACTTATAGAGGGAATGTAAAAACCGCTACCCTTGAACTGAATTACAAAACAGAATAGAGTCACACGTTTAGAAAACACACTATGGCTGCTTAATGGGAAAGGTGAGGTGGGGTGATGCATACAGCAAGGGTTTCAAATTAGCTCAGATACCGTTCCATAAACCCAATATGTAATACACAAGCCCTACTCCTTCCTCAATGAATTGGACTCCACACCCCCTATTCACCGCCCAAGAATATATCTGACTAGTAAGAATCTTGAAACCTATGCATTGATATCTCTCTGTAAGTGAGTCAAGTGGGTGTAAAGCGGCAAAATCACAGCAGTGAAAAGCAGGTAAACCCCATTATAAAAATCAATTACTTTTAAAACCCCGTGAAACAAAGACAGTGAAAGAGAGAGAAATTCTTACAAAATTCGTTCAGGGGCTGTGATGCCCCCTGGATTGACCATATCTAGACCCACAGCTGATTGAGACATAAGGGTGGACACTCTTGGGGCTGAGAGGTTTGGTGAGGTTGGGTGAGCAAACGCAGACCCTATAAAGTAATACTGCGTGGTACCCATCCCATGGGTCCCAAATCTCCAGGTTCAAGGGCATCTTCCTACATCGAAAACATTCATGAGAAACCCAGAAGATGGTACACCGTGTGATCGGGAAAGGTTTCTAAAACGCACCTCATTTCTCATCTCCTTGTGCCTGGGTTCGCCATTCCAGCCGCTTTACTAGCAATCTCCCTCCTTGGAGAATCAGCACCTTTAACCTCCTGTTCCGTACAGGTTGCAATTAGTCCTGAGGATGAACGGGAAGAGGGGGAAACAATGAGAGACTAGCTCTAGGTGTTGGGACAGGCACAGGTCACTCTATTTTCCCCTCAAGAAGAAGAATTAACCACAGGCTCAGCCTGCCGCCTTGGACCAGAATAGGGCCTGAAGCAATCCTGCGCTTTGGCGGCCAGCTCCGAAGAAAGCGAGTTGAAAAATGGAGCTCAGGGGCACTGCAATTCACAAACCTGCAGACTTATAAATGATGACTCTCGTCCACAAATATATTGATGGAAGGCAACGAAGAGGATTTGAAAGCAAGGCAGAATTGCAGGAAACAGATTTCAGGAGGGGGATTCGAATCGCCTTTAAAGCACAGGAAAAGCGGCAAAACCTCGACAATGATGCCCTTGGCCAAAAAGGGCGTATGCGTTTTTTCCTGAATAGATTCAGGAAAAAACGCATACGCCCTTTTTGGCCAACCAAGCAACCTGGAAAGGCAAATCAGCGCTACAAAGAAGTCTCGCTTCCCATCGGTCAAAAGGGCCATGCTGAATAAAGTGTCAAAACCAGAAATGCAGGACAGGCCATGGAGAAACGGGAGCCTGGCTACGCTGATGGGCGGGATGTAAATTGCCAACAGCCACTCTGGAGAAGTGCACGGTGTGTCCTGAAACATCTAAAAAACTGAGCTTAGGGAGCATAGGGCACATCCACTCATGGGCGTATAAATTGGGAAAACTAAAAATCAGCAAGACACAGGCACCCCAAAGTTTAGGGCTGCTCTGTTGACAAGAATCTCCACTTCGTTACACCTTAAATATCCCAGGAAAGAGAAAAATGGATAAAGAAGTTGTGGTCCTTATGTACAATGGAATATCACTCAGCCATGAAATCAACGTCATAAGGCTAGTAGCAGCATGATGAGTGGATTTAGGTACGAAGATTCTAAGTGAAATAAGTCACACAGAAAAAGACACTTATCATAAGATATGACTTATAGAGGGAATGTAAAAACCGCTACCCTTGAACTGAATTACAAAACAGAATAGAGTCACACGTTTAGAAAACACACTATGGCTGCTTAATGGGAAAGGTGAGGTGGGGTGATGCATACAGCAAGGGTTTCAAATTAGCTCAGATACCGTTCCATAAACCCAATATGTAATACACAAGCCCTACTCCTTCCTCAATGAATTGGACTCCACACCCCCTATTCACCGCCCAAGAATATATCTGACTAGTAAGAATCTTGAAACCTATGCATTGATATCTCTCTGTAAGTGAGTCAAGTGGGTGTAAAGCGGCAAAATCACAGCAGTGAAAAGCAGGTAAACCCCATTATAAAAATCAATTACTTTTAAAAACCCGTGAAACAAAGACAGTGAAAGAGAGAGAAATTCTTACAAAATTCGTTCAGGGGCTGTGATGCCACCTGGATTGACCATATCTAGACCCACAGCTGATTGAGACATAAGGGTGGACACTCTTGGGGCTGAGAGGTTTGGTGAGGTTGGGTGAGCAAACGCAGACCCTATAAAGTAATACTGCGTGGTACCCATTCCATGGGTCCCAAATCTCCAGGTTCAAGGGCATCTTCCTACATCGAAAACATTCATGAGAAACCCAGAAGATGGTACACCGTGTGATCGGGAAAGGTTTCTAAAACGCACCTCATTTCTCATCTCCTTGTGCCTGGGTTCGCCATTCCAGCCGCTTTACTAGCAATCTCCCTCCTTGGAGAATCAGCACCTTTAACCTCCTGTTCCGTACAGGTTGCAATTAGTCCTGAGGATGAACGGGAAGAGGGGGAACCAATGAGAGACTAGCTCTAGGTGTTGGGACAGGCACAGGTCACTCTATTTTCCCCTCAAGAAGAAGAATTAACCACAGGCTCAGCCTGCCGCCTTGGACCAGAATAGGGCCTGAAGCAATCCTGCGCTTTTGCGGCCAGCTCCCAAGAAAGCGAGTTGAAAAATGGAGCTCAGGGGCACTGCAATTCACAAACCTGCAGACTTATAAATGATGACTCTCGTCCACAAATATATTGATGGAAGGCAACGAAGAGGATTTGAAAGCAAGGCAGAATTGCAGGAAACAGATTTCAGGAGGGGGATTCGAATCGCCTTTAAAGCACAGGAAAAGCGGCAAAACCTCGACAATGATGCCCTTGGCCAAAAAGGGCGTATGCGTTTTTTCCTGAATAGATTCAGGAAAAAACGCATACGCCCTTTTTGGCCAACCAAGCAACCTGGAAAGGCAAATCAGCGCTACAAAGAAGTCTCGCTTCCCATCGGTCAAAAGGGCCATGCTGAATAAAGTGTCAAAACCAGAAATGCAGGACAGGCCATGGAGAAACGGGAGCCTGGCTACGCTGATGGGCGGGATGTAAATTGCCAACAGCCACTCTGGAGAAGTGCACGGTGTGTCCTGAAACATCTAAAAAACTGAGCTTAGGGAGCATAGGGCACATCCACTCATGGGCGTATAAATTGGGAAAACTAAAAATCAGCAAGACACAGGCACCCCAAAGTTTAGGGCTGCTCTGTTGACAAGAATCTCCACTTCGTTACACCTTAAATATCCCAGGAAAGAGAAAAATGGATAAAGAAGTTGTGGTCCTTATGTACAATGGAATATCACTCAGCCATGAAATCAACGTCATAAGGCTAGTAGCAGCATGATGAGTGGATTTAGGTACGAAGATTCTAAGTGAAATAAGTCACACAGAAAAAGACACTTATCATAAGATATGACTTATAGAGGGAATGTAAAAACCGCTACCCTTGAACTGAATTACAAAACAGAATAGAGTCACACGTTTAGAAAACACACTATGGCTGCTTAATGGGAAAGGTGAGGTGGGGTGATGCATACAGCAAGGGTTTCAAATTAGCTCAGATACCGTTCCATAAACCCAATATGTAATACACAAGCCCTACTCCTTCCTCAATGAATTGGACTCCACACCCCCTATTCACCGCCCAAGAATATATCTGACTAGTAAGAATCTTGAAACCTATGCATTGATATCTCTCTGTAAGTGAGTCAAGTGGGTGTAAAGCGGCAAAATCACAGCAGTGAAAAGCAGGTAAACCCCATTATAAAAATCAATTACTTTTAAAAACCCGTGAAACAAAGACAGTGAAAGAGAGAGAAATTCTTACAAAATTCGTTCAGGGGCTGTGATGCCACCTGGATTGACCATATCTAGACCCACAGCTGATTGAGACATAAGGGTGGACACTCTTGGGGCTGAGAGGTTTGGTGAGGTTGGGTGAGCAAACGCAGACCCTATAAAGTAATACTGCGTGGTACCCATCCCATGGGTCCCAAATCTCCAGGTTCAAGGGCATCTTCCTACATCGAAAACATTCATGAGAAACCCAGAAGATGGTACACCGTGTGATCGGGAAAGGTTTCTAAAACGCACCTCATTTCTCATCTCCTTGTGCCTGGGTTCGCCATTCCAGCCGCTTTACTAGCAATCTCCCTCCTTGGAGAATCAGCACCTTTAACCTCCTGTTCCGTACAGGTTGCAATTAGTCCTGAGGATGAACGGGAAGAGGGGGAACCAATGAGAGACTAGCTCTAGGTGTTGGGACAGGCACAGGTCACTCTATTTTCCCCTCAAGAAGAAGAATTAACCACAGGCTCAGCCTGCCGCCTGGGACCAGAATAGGGCCTGAAGCAATCCTGCGCTTTTGCGGCCAGCTCCCAAGAAAGCGAGTTGAAAAATGGAGCTCAGGGGCACTGCAATTCACAAACCTGCAGACTTATAAATGATGACTCTCGTCCACAAATATATTGAGGGAAGGCAACGAAGAGGATTTGAAAGCAAGGCAGAATTGCAGGAAACAGATTTCAGGAGGGGGATTCGAATCGCCTTTAAAGCACAGGAAAAGCGGGAAAACCTCGACAATGATGCCCTTGGCCAAAAAGGGCGTATGCGTTTTTTCCTGAATAGATTCAGGAAAAAACGCATACGCCCTTTTTGGCCAACCAAGCAACCTGGAAAGGCAAATCAGCGCTACAAAGAAGTCTCGCTTCCCATCGGTCAAAAGGGCCATGCTGAATAAAGTGTCAAAACCAGAAATGCAGGACAGGCCATGGAGAAACGGGAGCCTGGCTACGCTGATGGGCGGGATGTAAATTGCCAACAGCCACTCTGGAGAAGTGCACGGTGTGTCCTGAAACATCTAAAAAACTGAGCTTAGGGAGCATAGGGCACATCCACTCATGGGCGTATAAATTGGGAAAACTAAAAATCAGCAAGACACAGGCACCCCAAAGTTTAGGGCTGCTCTGTTGACAAGAATCTCCACTTCGTTACACCTTAAATATCCCAGGAAAGAGAAAAATGGATAAAGAAGTTGTGGTCCTTATGTACAATGGAATATCACTCAGCCATGAAATCAACGTCATAAGGCTAGTAGCAGCATGATGAGTGGATTTAGGTACGAAGATTCTAAGTGAAATAAGTCACACAGAAAAAGACACTTATCATAAGATATGACTTATAGAGGGAATGTAAAAACCGCTACCCTTGAACTGAATTACAAAACAGAATAGAGTCACACGTTTAGAAAACACACTATGGCTGCTTAATGGGAAAGGTGAGGTGGGGTGATGCATACAGCAAGGGTTTCAAATTAGCTCAGATACCGTTCCATAAACCCAATATGTAATACACAAGCCCTACTCCTTCCTCAATGAATTGGACTCCACACCCCCTATTCACCGCCCAAGAATATATCTGACTAGTAAGAATCTTGAAACCTATGCATTGATATCTCTCTGTAAGTGAGTCAAGTGGGTGTAAAGCGGCAAAATCACAGCAGTGAAAAGCAGGTAAACCCCATTATAAAAATCAATTACTTTTAAAAACCCGTGAAACAAAGACAGTGAAAGAGAGAGAAATTCTTACAAAATTCGTTCAGGGGCTGTGATGCCACCTGGATTGACCATATCTAGACCCACAGCTGATTGAGACATAAGGGTGGACACTCTTGGGGCTGAGAGGTTTGGTGAGGTTGGGTGAGCAAACGCAGACCCTATAAAGTAATACTGCGTGGTACCCATCCCATGGGTCCCAAATCTCCAGGTTCAAGGGCATCTTCCTACATCGAAAACATTCATGAGAAACCCAGAAGATGGTACACCGTGTGATCGGGAAAGGTTTCTAAAACGCACCTCATTTCTCATCTCCTTGTGCCTGGGTTCGCCATTCCAGCCGCTTTACTAGCAATCTCCCTCCTTGGAGAATCAGCACCTTTAACCTCCTGTTCCGTACAGGTTGCAATTAGTCCTGAGGATGAACGGGAAGAGGGGGAACCAATGAGAGACTAGCTCTAGGTGTTGGGACAGGCACAGGTCACTCTATTTTCCCCTCAAGAAGAAGAATTAACCACAGGCTCAGCCTGCCGCCTTGGACCAGAATAGGGCCTGAAGCAATCCTGCGCTTTTGCGGCCAGCTCCCAAGAAAGCGAGTTGAAAAATGGAGCTCAGGGGCACTGCAATTCACAAACCTGCAGACTTATAAATGATGACTCTCGTCCACAAATATATTGATGGAAGGCAACGAAGAGGATTTGAAAGCAAGGCAGAATTGCAGGAAACAGATTTCAGGAGGGGGATTCGAATCGCCTTTAAAGCACAGGAAAAGCGGCAAAACCTCGACAATGATGCCCTTGGCCAAAAAGGGCGTATGCGTTTTTTCCTGAATAGATTCAGGAAAAAACGCATACGCCCTTTTTGGCCAACCAAGCAACCTGGAAAGGCAAATCAGCGCTACAAAGAAGTCTCGCTTCCCATCGGTCAAAAGGGCCATGCTGAATAAAGTGTCAAAACCAGAAATGCAGGACAGGCCATGGAGAAACGGGAGCCTGGCTACGCTGATGGGCGGGATGTAAATTGCCAACAGCCACTCTGGAGAAGTGCACGGTGTGTCCTGAAACATCTAAAAAACTGAGCTTAGGGAGCATAGGGCACATCCACTCATGGGCGTATAAATTGGGAAAACTAAAAATCAGCAAGACACAGGCACCCCAAAGTTTAGGGCTGCTCTGTTGACAAGAATCTCCACTTCGTTACACCTTAAATATCCCAGGAAAGAGAAAAATGGATAAAGAAGTTGTGGTCCTTATGTACAATGGAATATCACTCAGCCATGAAATCAACGTCATAAGGCTAGTAGCAGCATGATGAGTGGATTTAGGTACGAAGATTCTAAGTGAAATAAGTCACACAGAAAAAGACACTTATCATAAGATATGACTTATAGAGGGAATGTAAAAACCGCTACCCTTGAACTGAATTACAAAACAGAATAGAGTCACACGTTTAGAAAACACACTATGGCTGCTTAATGGGAAAGGTGAGGTGGGGTGATGCATACAGCAAGGGTTTCAAATTAGCTCAGATACCGTTCCATAAACCCAATATGTAATACACAAGCCCTACTCCTTCCTCAATGAATTGGACTCCACACCCCCTATTCACCGCCCAAGAATATATCTGACTAGTAAGAATCTTGAAACCTATGCATTGATATCTCTCTGTAAGTGAGTCAAGTGGGTGTAAAGCGGCAAAATCACAGCAGTGAAAAGCAGGTAAACCCCATTATAAAAATCAATTACTTTTAAAAACCCGTGAAACAAAGACAGTGAAAGAGAGAGAAATTCTTACAAAATTCGTTCAGGGGCTGTGATGCCACCTGGATTGACCATATCTAGACCCACAGCTGATTGAGACATAAGGGTGGACACTCTTGGGGCTGAGAGGTTTGGTGAGGTTGGGTGAGCAAACGCAGACCCTATAAAGTAATACTGCGTGGTACCCATCCCATGGGTCCCAAATCTCCAGGTTCAAGGGCATCTTCCTACATCGAAAACATTCATGAGAAACCCAGAAGATGGTACACCGTGTGATCGGGAAAGGTTTCTAAAACGCACCTCATTTCTCATCTCCTTGTGCTTGGGTTCGCCATTCCAGCCGCTTTACTAGCAATCTCCCTCCTTGGAGAATCAGCACCTTTAACCTCCTGTTCCGTACAGGTTGCAATTAGTCCTGAGGATGAACGGGAAGAGGGGGAACCAATGAGAGACTAGCTCTAGGTGTTGGGACAGGCACAGGTCACTCTATTTTCCCCTCAAGAAGAAGAATTAACCACAGGCTCAGCCTGCCGCCTGGGACCAGAATAGGGCCTGAAGCAATCCTGCGCTTTTGCGGCCAGCTCCGAAGAAAGCGAGTTGAAAAATGGAGCTCAGGGGCACTGCAATTCACAAACCTGCAGACTTATAAATGATGACTCTCGTCCACAAATATATTGAGGGAAGGAAACGAAGAGGATTTGAAAGCAAGGCAGAATTGCAGGAAACAGATTTCAGGAGGGGGATTCGAATCGCCTTTAAAGCACAGGAAAAGCGGCAAAACCTCGACAATGATGCCCTTGGCCAAAAAGGGCGTATGCGTTTTTTCCTGAATAGATTCAGGAAAAAACGCATACGCCCTTTTTGGCCAACCAAGCAACCTGGAAAGGCAAATCAGCGCTACAAAGAAGTCTCGCTTCCCATCGGTCAAAAGGGCCATGCTGAATAAAGTGTCAAAACCAGAAATGCAGGACAGGCCATGGAGAAACGGGAGCCTGGCTACGCTGATGGGCGGGATGTAAATTGCCAACAGCCACTCTGGAGAAGTGCACGGTGTGTCCTGAAACATCTAAAAAACTGAGCTTAGGGAGCATAGGGCACATCCACTCATGGGCGTATAAATTGGGAAAACTAAAAATCAGCAAGACACAGGCACCCCAAAGTTTAGGGCTGCTCTGTTGACAAGAATCTCCACTTCGTTACACCTTAAATATCCCAGGAAAGAGAAAAATGGATAAAGAAGTTGTGGTCCTTATGTACAATGGAATATCACTCAGCCATGAAATCAACGTCATAAGGCTAGTAGCAGCATGATGAGTGGATTTAGGTACGAAGATTCTAAGTGAAATAAGTCACACAGAAAAAGACACTTATCATAAGATATGACTTATAGAGGGAATGTAAAAACCGCTACCCTTGAACTGAATTACAAAACAGAATAGAGTCACACGTTTAGAAAACACACTATGGCTGCTTAATGGGAAAGGTGAGGTGGGGTGATGCATACAGCAAGGGTTTCAAATTAGCTCAGATACCGTTCCATAAACCCAATATGTAATACACAAGCCCTACTCCTTCCTCAATGAATTGGACTCCACACCCCCTATTCACCGCCCAAGAATATATCTGACTAGTAAGAATCTTGAAACCTATGCATTGATATCTCTCTGTAAGTGAGTCAAGTGGGTGTAAAGCGGCAAAATCACAGCAGTGAAAAGCAGGTAAACCCCATTATAAAAATCAATTACTTTTAAAAACCCGTGAAACAAAGACAGTGAAAGAGAGAGAAATTCTTACAAAATTCGTTCAGGGGCTGTGATGCCACCTGGATTGACCATATCTAGACCCACAGCTGATTGAGACATAAGGGTGGACACTCTTGGGGCTGAGAGGTTTGGTGAGGTTGGGTGAGCAAACGCAGACCCTATAAAGTAATACTGCGTGGTACCCATCCCATGGGTCCCAAATCTCCAGGTTCAAGGGCATCTTCCTACATCGAAAACATTCATGAGAAACCCAGAAGATGGTACACCGTGTGATCGGGAAAGGTTTCTAAAACGCACCTCATTTCTCATCTCCTTGTGCTTGGGTTCGCCATTCCAGCCGCTTTACTAGCAATCTCCCTCCTTGGAGAATCAGCACCTTTAACCTCCTGTTCCGTACAGGTTGCAATTAGTCCTGAGGATGAACGGGAAGAGGGGGAACCAATGAGAGACTAGCTCTAGGTGTTGGGACAGGCACAGGTCACTCTATTTTCCCCTCAAGAAGAAGAATTAACCACAGGCTCAGCCTGCCGCCTGGGACCAGAATAGGGCCTGAAGCAATCCTGCGCTTTTGCGGCCAGCTCCGAAGAAAGCGAGTTGAAAAATGGAGCTCAGGGGCACTGCAATTCACAAACCTGCAGACTTATAAATGATGACTCTCGTCCACAAATATATTGAGGGAAGGAAACGAAGAGGATTTGAAAGCAAGGCAGAATTGCAGGAAACAGATTTCAGGAGGGGGATTCGAATCGCCTTTAAAGCACAGGAAAAGCGGCAAAACCTCGACAATGATGCCCTTGGCCAAAAAGGGCGTATGCGTTTTTTCCTGAATAGATTCAGGAAAAAACGCATACGCCCTTTTTGGCCAACCAAGCAACCTGGAAAGGCAAATCAGCGCTACAAAGAAGTCTCGCTTCCCATCGGTCAAAAGGGCCATGCTGAATAAAGTGTCAAAACCAGAAATGCAGGACAGGCCATGGAGAAACGGGAGCCTGGCTACGCTGATGGGCGGGATGTAAATTGCCAACAGCCACTCTGGAGAAGTGCACGGTGTGTCCTGAAACATCTAAAAAACTGAGCTTAGGGAGCATAGGGCACATCCACTCATGGGCGTATAAATTGGGAAAACTAAAAATCAGCAAGACACAGGCACCCCAAAGTTTAGGGCTGCTCTGTTGACAAGAATCTCCACTTCGTTACACCTTAAATATCCCAGGAAAGAGAAAAATGGATAAAGAAGTTGTGGTCCTTATGTACAATGGAATATCACTCAGCCATGAAATCAACGTCATAAGGCTAGTAGCAGCATGATGAGTGGATTTAGGTACGAAGATTCTAAGTGAAATAAGTCACACAGAAAAAGACACTTATCATAAGATATGACTTATAGAGGGAATGTAAAAACCGCTACCCTTGAACTGAATTACAAAACAGAATAGAGTCACACGTTTAGAAAACACACTATGGCTGCTTAATGGGAAAGGTGAGGTGGGGTGATGCATACAGCAAGGGTTTCAAATTAGCTCAGATACCGTTCCATAAACCCAATATGTAATACACAAGCCCTACTCCTTCCTCAATGAATTGGACTCCACACCCCCTATTCACCGCCCAAGAATATATCTGACTAGTAAGAATCTTGAAACCTATGCATTGATATCTCTCTGTAAGTGAGTCAAGTGGGTGTAAAGCGGCAAAATCACAGCAGTGAAAAGCAGGTAAACCCCATTATAAAAATCAATTACTTTTAAAAACCCGTGAAACAAAGACAGTGAAAGAGAGAGAAATTCTTACAAAATTCGTTCAGGGGCTGTGATGCCACCTGGATTGACCATATCTAGACCCACAGCTGATTGAGACATAAGGGTGGACACTCTTGGGGCTGAGAGGTTTGGTGAGGTTGGGTGAGCAAACGCAGACCCTATAAAGTAATACTGCGTGGTACCCATCCCATGGGTCCCAAATCTCCAGGTTCAAGGGCATCTTCCTACATCGAAAACATTCATGAGAAACCCAGAAGATGGTACACCGTGTGATCGGGAAAGGTTTCTAAAACGCACCTCATTTCTCATCTCCTTGTGCTTGGGTTCGCCATTCCAGCCGCTTTACTAGCAATCTCCCTCCTTGGAGAATCAGCACCTTTAACCTCCTGTTCCGTACAGGTTGCAATTAGTCCTGAGGATGAACGGGAAGAGGGGGAACCAATGAGAGACTAGCTCTAGGTGTTGGGACAGGCACAGGTCACTCTATTTTCCCCTCAAGAAGAAGAATTAACCACAGGCTCAGCCTGCCGCCTGGGACCAGAATAGGGCCTGAAGCAATCCTGCGCTTTTGCGGCCAGCTCCGAAGAAAGCGAGTTGAAAAATGGAGCTCAGGGGCACTGCAATTCACAAACCTGCAGACTTATAAATGATGACTCTCGTCCACAAATATATTGAGGGAAGGAAACGAAGAGGATTTGAAAGCAAGGCAGAATTGCAGGAAACAGATTTCAGGAGGGGGATTCGAATCGCCTTTAAAGCACAGGAAAAGCGGCAAAACCTCGACAATGATGCCCTTGGCCAAAAAGGGCGTATGCGTTTTTTCCTGAATAGATTCAGGAAAAAACGCATACGCCCTTTTTGGCCAACCAAGCAACCTGGAAAGGCAAATCAGCGCTACAAAGAAGTCTCGCTTCCCATCGGTCAAAAGGGCCATGCTGAATAAAGTGTCAAAACCAGAAATGCAGGACAGGCCATGGAGAAACGGGAGCCTGGCTACGCTGATGGGCGGGATGTAAATTGCCAACAGCCACTCTGGAGAAGTGCACGGTGTGTCCTGAAACATCTAAAAAACTGAGCTTAGGGAGCATAGGGCACATCCACTCATGGGCGTATAAATTGGGAAAACTAAAAATCAGCAAGACACAGGCACCCCAAAGTTTAGGGCTGCTCTGTTGACAAGAATCTCCACTTCGTTACACCTTAAATATCCCAGGAAAGAGAAAAATGGATAAAGAAGTTGTGGTCCTTATGTACAATGGAATATCACTCAGCCATGAAATCAACGTCATAAGGCTAGTAGCAGCATGATGAGTGGATTTAGGTACGAAGATTCTAAGTGAAATAAGTCACACAGAAAAAGACACTTATCATAAGATATGACTTATAGAGGGAATGTAAAAACCGCTACCCTTGAACTGAATTACAAAACAGAATAGAGTCACACGTTTAGAAAACACACTATGGCTGCTTAATGGGAAAGGTGAGGTGGGGTGATGCATACAGCAAGGGTTTCAAATTAGATCAAATACCGTTCCATAAACCCAATATGTAATACACAAGCCCTACTCCTTCCTCAATGAATTGGACTCCACACCCCCTATTCACCGCCCAAGAATATATCTGACTAGTAAGAATCTTGAAACCTATGCATTGATATCTCTCTGTAAGTGAGTCAAGTGGGTGTAAAGCGGCAAAATCACAGCAGTGAAAAGCAGGTAAACCCCATTATAAAAATCAATTACTTTTAAAAACCCGTGAAACAAAGACAGTGAAAGAGAGAGAAATTCTTACAAAATTCGTTCAGGGGCTGTGATGCCACCTGGATTGACCATATCTAGACCCACAGCTGATTGAGACATAAGGGTGGACACTCTTGGGGCTGAGAGGTTTGGTGAGGTTGGGTGAGCAAACGCAGACCCTATAAAGTAATACTGCGTGGTACCCATTCCATGGGTCCCAAATCTCCAGGTTCAAGGGCATCTTCCTACATCGAAAACATTCATGAGAAACCCAGAAGATGGTACACCGTGTGATCGGGAAAGGTTTCTAAAACGCACCTCATTTCTCATCTCCTTGTGCCTGGGTTCGCCATTCCAGCCGCTTTACTAGCAATCTCCCTCCTTGGAGAATCAGCACCTTTAACCTCCTGTTCTGTACAGGTTGCAATTAGTCCTGAGGATGAACGGGAAGAGGGGGAACCAATGAGAGACTAGCTCTAGGTGTTGGGACAGGCACAGGTCACTCTATTTTCCCCTCAAGAAGAAGAATTAACCACAGGCTCAGCCTGCCGCCTTGGACCAGAATAGGGCCTGAAGCAATCCTGCGCTTTTGCGGCCAGCTCCCAAGAAAGCGAGTTGAAAAATGGAGCTCAGGGGCACTGCAATTCACAAACCTGCAGACTTATAAATGATGACTCTCGTCCACAAATATATTGATGGAAGGCAACGAAGAGGATTTGAAAGCAAGGCAGAATTGCAGGAAACAGATTTCAGGAGGGGGATTCGAATCGCCTTTAAAGCACAGGAAAAGCGGCAAAACCTCGACAATGATGCCCTTGGCCAAAAAGGGCGTATGCGTTTTTTCCTGAATAGATTCAGGAAAAAACGCATACGCCCTTTTTGGCCAACCAAGCAACCTGGAAAGGCAAATCAGCGCTACAAAGAAGTCTCGCTTCCCATCGGTCAAAAGGGCCATGCTGAATAAAGTGTCAAAACCAGAAATGCAGGACAGGCCATGGAGAAACGGGAGCCTGGCTACGCTGATGGGCGGGATGTAAATTGCCAACAGCCACTCTGGAGAAGTGCACGGTGTGTCCTGAAACATCTAAAAAACTGAGCTTAGGGAGCATAGGGCACATCCACTCATGGGCGTATAAATTGGGAAAACTAAAAATCAGCAAGACACAGGCACCCCAAAGTTTAGGGCTGCTCTGTTGACAAGAATCTCCACTTCGTTACACCTTAAATATCCCAGGAAAGAGAAAAATGGATAAAGAAGTTGTGGTCCTTATGTACAATGGAATATCACTCAGCCATGAAATCAACGTCATAAGGCTAGTAGCAGCATGATGAGTGGATTTAGGTACGAAGATTCTAAGTGAAATAAGTCACACAGAAAAAGACACTTATCATAAGATATGACTTATAGAGGGAATGTAAAAACCGCTACCCTTGAACTGAATTACAAAACAGAATAGAGTCACACGTTTAGAAAACACACTATGGCTGCTTAATGGGAAAGGTGAGGTGGGGTGATGCATACAGCAAGGGTTTCAAATTAGCTCAGATACCGTTCCATAAACCCAATATGTAATACACAAGCCCTACTCCTTCCTCAATGAATTGGACTCCACACCCCCTATTCACCGCCCAAGAATATATCTGACTAGTAAGAATCTTGAAACCTATGCATTGATATCTCTCTGTAAGTGAGTCAAGTGGGTGTAAAGCGGCAAAATCACAGCAGTGAAAAGCAGGTAAACCCCATTATAAAAATCAATTACTTTTAAAAACCCGTGAAACAAAGACAGTGAAAGAGAGAGAAATTCTTACAAAATTCGTTCAGGGGCTGTGATGCCACCTGGATTGACCATATCTAGACCCACAGCTGATTGAGACATAAGGGTGGACACTCTTGGGGCTGAGAGGTTTGGTGAGGTTGGGTGAGCAAATGCAGACCCTATAAAGTAATACTGCGTGGTACCCATTCCATGGGTCCCAAATCTCCAGGTTCAAGGGCATCTTCCTACATCGAAAACATTCATGAGAAACCCAGAAGATGGTACACCGTGTGATCGGGAAAGGTTTCTAAAACGCACCTCATTTCTCATCTCCTTGTGCCTGGGTTCGCCATTCCAGCCGCTTTACTAGCAATCTCCCTCCTTGGAGAATCAGCACCTTTAACCTCCTGTTCCGTACAGGTTGCAATTTGTCCTGAGGATGAACGGGAAGAGGGGGAACCAATGAGAGACTAGCTCTAGGTGTTGGGACAGGCACAGGTCACTCTATTTTCCCCTCAAGAAGAAGAATTAACCACAGGCTCAGCCTGCCGCCTTGGACCAGAATAGGGCCTGAAGCAATCCTGCGCTTTTGCGGCCAGCTCCCAAGAAAGCGAGTTGAAAAATGGAGCTCAGGGGCACTGCAATTCACAAACCTGCAGACTTATAAATGATGACTCTCGTCCACAAATATATTGAGGGAAGGCAACGAAGAGGATTTGAAAGCAAGGCAGAATTGCAGGAAACAGATTTCAGGAGGGAGATTCGAATCGCCTTTAAAGCACAGGAAAAGCGGCAAAACCTCGACAATGATGCCCTTGGCCAAAAAGGGCGTATGCGTTTTTTCCTGAATATATTCAGGAAAAAACGCATACGCCCTTTTTGGCCAACCAAGCAACCTGGAAAGGCAAATCAGCGCTACAAAGAAGTCTCGCTTCCCATCGGTCAAAAGGGCCATGCTGAATAAAGTGTCAAAACCAGAAATGCAGGACAGGCCATGGAGAAACGGGAGCCTGGCTACGCTGATGGGCGGGATGTAAATTGCCAACAGCCACTCTGGAGAAGTGCACGGTGTGTCCTGAAACATCTAAAAAACTGAGCTTAGGGAGCATAGGGCACATCCACTCATGGGCGTATAAATTGGGAAAACTAAAAATCAGCAAGACACAGGCACCCCAAAGTTTAGGGCTGCTCTGTTGACAAGAATCTCCACTTCGTTACACTTTAAATATCCCAGGAAAGAGAAAAATGGATAAAGAAGTTGTGGTCCTTATGTACAATGGAATATCACTCAGCCATGAAATCAACGTCATAAGGCTAGTAGCAGCATGATGAGTGGATTTAGGTACGAAGATTCTAAGTGAAATAAGTCACACAGAAAAAGACACTTATCATAAGATATGACTTATAGAGGGAATGTAAAAACCGCTACCCTTGAACTGAATTACAAAACAGAATAGAGTCACACGTTTAGAAAACACACTATGGCTGCTTAATGGGAAAGGTGAGGTGGGGTGATGCATACAGCAAGGGTTTCAAATTAGCTCAGATACCGTTCCATAAACCCAATATGTAATACACAAGCCCTACTCCTTCCTCAATGAATTGGACTCAACACCCCCTATTCACCGCCCAAGAATATATCTGACTAGTAAGAATCTTGAAACCTATGCATTGATATCTCTCTGTAAGTGAGTCAAGTGGGTGTAAAGCGGCAAAATCACAGCAGTGAAAAGCAGGTAAACCCCATTATAAAAATCAATTACTTTTAAAAACCCGTGAAACAAAGACAGTGAAAGAGAGAGAAATTCTTACAAAATTCGTTCAGGGGCTGTGATGCCACCTGGATTGACCATATCTAGACCCACAGCTGATTGAGACATAAGGGTGGACACTCTTGGGGCTGAGAGGTTTGGTGAGGTTGGGTGAGCAAACGCAGACCCTATAAAGTAATACTGCGTGGTACCCATCCCATGGGTCCCAAATCTCCAGGTTCAAGGGCATCTTCCTACATCGAAAACATGCATGAGAAACCCAGAAGATGGTACACCGTGTGATCGGGAAAGGTTTCTAAAACGCACCTCAGTTCTCATCTCCTTGTGCTCGGGTTCGCCATTCCAGCCGCTTTACTAGCAATCTCCCTCCTTGGAGAATCAGCACCTTTAACCTCCTGTTCCGTACAGCTTGCAATTTGTCCTGAGGATGAAAGGGAAGAGGGGGAACCAATGAGAGACTAGCTCTAGGTGTTGGGACAGGCAGAGGTCACTCTATTTTCCCATCCGGAAGAAGAATTAACCACAGGCTCAGCCTGCCGCCTGGGACCAGAATAGGGCCTGAGGCAATCCTGCGCTTTTGCGGCCAGCGCCCAAGAAAGCGAGTTGAAAAATGGAGCTCAGGGGCAATGCAATTCACAAACCTGCAGACTTATAAATGATGACTCTCGTCCACAAATATATTGAGGGAAGGCAACGAAGAGGATTTGAAAGCAAGGCAGAATTGCAGGAAACAGATTTCAGGAGGGAGATTCGAATCGCCTTTAAAGCACAGGAAAAGCGGCAAAACCTCGACAATGATGCCCTTGGCCAAAAAGGGCGTATGCGTTTTTTCCTGAATATATTCAGGAAAAAACGCATACGCCCTTTTTGGCCAACCAAGCAACCTGGAAAGGCAAATCAGCGCTACAAAGAAGTCTCGCTTCCCATCGGTCAAAAGGGCCATGCTGAATAAAGTGTCAAAACCAGAAATGCAGGACAGGCCATGGAGAAACGGGAGCCTGGCTACGCTGATGGGCGGGATGTAAATTGCCAACAGCCACTCTGGAGAAGTGCACGGTGTGTCCTGAAACATCTAAAAAACTGAGCTTAGGGAGCATAGGGCACATCCACTCATGGGCGTATAAATTGGGAAAACTAAAAATCAGCAAGACACAGGCACCCAAAAGTTTAGGGCTGCTCTGTTGACAAGAATCTCCACTTCGTTACACCTTAAATATCCCAGGAAAGAGAGAAATGGATAAAGAAGTTGTGGTCCTTATGTACAATGGAATATCACTCAGCCATGAAATCAACGTCATAAGGCTAGTAGCAGCATGATGATTGGATTTAGGTACGACGATTCTAAGTGAAATAAGTCACACAGAAAAAGACACTTATCATAAGATATGACTTATAGAGGGAATGTAAAAACCGCTACCCTTGAACTGAATTACAAAACAGAATAGAGTCACACGTTTAGAAAACACACTATGGCTGCTTAACGGGAAAGGTGAGGTGGGGTGATGCATACAACAAGGGTTTCAAATTATCTCAGATACCGTTCCATAAACCCAATATGTAATAGACAAGCCCTACTCCTTCCTCAATGAATTGGACTCAACACCCCCAATTCACCGCCCAAGAATATATCTGACTAGTAAGAATCTTGAAACCTATGCATTGATATCTCTCTGTAAGTGAGTCAAGTGGGTGTAAAGCGGCAAAATCACAGCAGTGAAAAGCAGGTAAACCCCATTATAAAAATCAATTACTTTTAAAAACCCGTGAAACAAAGACAGTGAAAGAGAGAGAAATTCTTACAAAATTCGTTCAGCGGCTGTAATGCCACCTGGATTGACCATATCTAGACCCACAGCTGATTGAGACATAAGGGTGGACACTCTTGGGGCTGAGAGGTTTGGTGAGGTTGGGTGAGCAAACGCAGACCCTTTAAAGTAATACTGCGTGGTACCCATCCCATGGGTCCCAAATCTCCAGGTTCAAGGGCATCTTCCTACATCGAAAACATGCATGAGAAACCCAGAAGATGGTACACCGTGTGATCGGGAAAGGTTTCTAAAACGCACCTCATTTCTCATCTCCTTGTGCTCGGGTTCGCCATTCCAGCCGCTTTACTAGCAATCTCCCTCCTTGGAGAATCAGCACCTTTAACCTCCTGTTCCGTACAGCTTGCAATTTGTCCTGAGGATGAAAGGGAAGAGGGGGAACCAATGAGAGACTAGCTCTAGGTGTTGGGACAGGCAGAGGTCACTCTATTTTCCCATCAGGAAGAAGAATTAACCACAGGCTCAGCCTGCCGCCTGGGACCAGAATAGGGCCTGAGGCAATCCTGCGCTTTTGCGGCCAGCGCCCAAGAAAGCGAGTTGAAAAATGGAGCTCAGGGGCACTGCAATTCACAGACCTGCAGACTTATAAATGATGACTCTCGTCCACAAATATATTGAGGGAAGGCAACGAAGAGGATTTGAAAGCAAGGCCGAATTGCAGGAAACAGATTTCAGGAGGGAGATTCGAATCGCCTTTAAAGCACAGGAAAAGCGGCAAAACCTCGACAATGATGCCCTTGGCCAAAAAGGGCGTATGCGTTTTTTCCTGAATATATTCAGGAAAAAACGCATACGCCCTTTTTGGCCAACCAAGCAACCTGGAAAGGCAAATCAGCGCTACAAAGAAGTCTCGCTTCCCATCGGTCAAAAGGGCCATGCTGAATAAAGTGTCAAAACCGGAAATGCAGGACAGGCCATGGAGAAACGGGAGCCTGGCTACGCTGATGAGCGGGATGTAAATTGCCAACAGCCACTCTGGAGAAGTGCACGGTGTGTCCTGAAACATCTAAAAAACTGAGCTTAGGGAGCATAGGGCACATCCACTCATGGGCGTATAAATTGGGAAAACTAAAAATCAGCAAGACACAGGCACCCAAAAGTTTAGGGCTGCTCTGTTGACAAGAATCTCCACTTCGTTACACCTTAAATATCCCAGGAAAGAGAGAAATGGAGAAAGAAGTTGTGGTCCTTATGTACAATGGAATATCACTCAGCCATGAAATCAACGTCATAAGGCTAGTAGCAGCATGATGATTGGATTTAGGTACGACGATTCTAAGTGAAATAAGTCACACAGAAAAAGACACTTATCATAAGATATGACTTATACAGGGAATGTAAAAACCGCTACCCTTGAACTGAATTACAAAACAGAATAGAGTCACACGTTTAGAAAACAAACTATGGCTGCTTAATGGGAAAGGTGAGGTGGGGTGATGCATACAACAAGGGTTTCAAATTAGCTCAGATACCGTTCCATAAACCCAATATGTAATAGACAAGCCCTACTCCTTCCTCAATGAATTGGACTCAACACCCCCTATTCACCGCCCAAGAATATATCTGACTAGTAAGAATCTTGAAACCTATGCATTGATATCTCTCTGTAAGTGAGTCAAGTGGGTGTAAAGCGGCAAAATCACAGCAGTGAAAAGCAGGTAAACCCCATTATAAAAATCAATTACTTTTAAAAACCCGTGAAACAAAGACAGTGAAAGAGAGAGAAATTCTTACAAAATTCGTTCAGGGGCTGTGATGCCCCCTGGATTGACCATATCTAGACCCACAGCTGATTGAGACATAAGGGTGGACACTCTTGGGGCTGAGAGGTTTGGTGAGGTTGGGTGAGCAAACGCAGACCCTATAAAGTAATACTGCGTGGTACCCATCCCATGGGTCCCAAATCTCCAGGTTCAAGGGCATCTTCCTACATCGAAAACATTCATGAGAAACCCAGAAGATGGTACACCGTGTGATCGGGAAAGGTTTCTAAAACGCACCTCATTTCTCATCTCCTTGTGCTTGGGTTCGCCATTCCAGCCGCTTTACTAGCAATCTCCCTCCTTGGAGAATCAGCACCTTTAACCTCCTGTTCCGTACAGGTTGCAATTTGTCTTGAGGATGAACGGGAAGAGGGGGAACCAATGAGAGACTAGCTCTAGGTGTTGGGACAGGCACAGGTCACTCTATTTTCCCCTCAAGAAGAAGAATTAACCACAGGCTCAGCCTGCCGCCTGGGACCAGAATAGGGCCTGAAGCAAACCTGCGCTCTTGCGGCCAGCTCCCAAGAAAGCGAGTTGAAAAATGGAGCTCAGGGGCACTGCAATTCACAAACCTGCAGACTTATAAATGATGACTCTCGTCCACAAATATATTGATGGAAGGCAACGAAGAGGATTTGAAAGCAAGGCAGAATTGCAGGAAACAGATTTCCGGAGGGAGATTCGAATCGCCTTTAAAGCACAGGAAAAGCGGCAAAACCTCGACAATGATGCCCTTGGCCAAAAAGGGCGTATGCGTTTTTTCCTGAATATATTCAGGAAAAAACGCATACGCCCTTTTTGGCCAACCAAGCAACCTGGAAAGGCAAATCAGCGCTACAAAGAAGTCTCGCTTCCCATCGGTCAAAAGGGCCATGCTGAATAAAGTGTCAAAACCAGAAATGCAGGACAGGCCATGGAGAAACGGGAGCCTGGCTACGCTGATGGGCGGGATGTAAATTGCCAACAGCCACTCTGGAGAAGTGCACGGTGTGTCCTGAAACATCTAAAAAACTGAGCTTAGGGAGCATAGGGCACATCCACTCATGGGCGTATAAATTGGGAAAACTAAAAATCAGCAAGACACAGGCACCCCAAAGTTTAGGGCTGCTCTGTTGACAAGAATCTCCACTTCGTTACACCTTAAATATCCCAGGAAAGAGAGAAATGGATAAAGAAGTTGTGGTCCTTATGTACAATGGAATATCACTCAGCCATGAAATCAACGTCATAAGGCTAGTAGCAGCATGATGATTGGATTTAGGTACGACGATTCTAAGTGAAATAAGTCACACAGAAAAAGACACTTATCATAAGATATGACTTATAGAGGGAATGTAAAAACCGCTACCCTTGAACTGAATTACAAAACAGAATAGAGTCACACGTTTAGAAAACACACTATGGCTGCTTAACGGGAAAGGTGAGGTGGGGTGATGCATACAACAAGGGTTTCAAATTATCTCAGATACCGTTCCATAAACCCAATATGTAATAGACAAGCCCTACTCCTTCCTCAATGAATTGGACTCAACACCCCCAATTCACCGCCCAAGAATATATCTGACTAGTAAGAATCTTGAAACCTATGCATTGATATCTCTCTGTAAGTGAGTCAAGTGGGTGTAAAGCGGCAAAATCACAGCAGTGAAAAGCAAGTAAACCCCATTATAAAAATCAATTACTTTTAAAAACCCGTGAAACAAAGACAGTGAAAGAGAGAGAAATTCTTACAAAATTCGTTCAGCGGCTGTGATGCCACCTGGATTGACCATATCTAGACCCACAGCTGATTGAGACATAAGGGTGGACACCCTTGGGGCTGAGAGGTTTGGTGAGGTTGGGTGAGCAAACACAGACCATTTAAAGTAATACTGCGTGGTACTCATCCCATGGGTCCCAAATCTCCAGGTTCAAGGGCATCTTCCTACATCGAAAACATGCATGAGAAACCAAGAAGATGGTACACCGTGTGATCGGGAAAGGTTTCTAAAACGCACCTCATTTCTCATCTCCTTGTGCTCGGGTTCGCCCTTCCAGCCGCTTTACTAGCAATCTCCCTCCTTGGAGAATCAGCACCTTTAACCTCCTGTTCCGTACAGCTTGCAATTTGTCCTGAGGATGAAAGGGAAGAGGGGGAACCAATGAGAGACTAGCTCTAGGTGTTGGGACAGGCAGAGGTCACTCTATTTTCCCATCAGGAAAAAGAATTAACCACAGGCTCAGCCTGCCGCCTGGGACCAGAATAGGGCCTGAGGCAATCCTGCGCTTTTGCGGCCAGCGCCCAAGAAAGCGAGTTGAAAAATGGAGCTCAGGGGCACTGCAATTCACAAACCTGCAGACTTATAAATGATGACTCTCGTCCACAAATATATTGAGGGAAGGCAATGAAGAGGATTTGAAAGCAAGGCAGAATTGCAGGAAACAGATTTCAGGAGGGAGATTCGAATCGCCTTTAAAGCACAGGAAAAGCGGAAAAACCTCGACAATGATGCCCTTGGCCAAAAAGGGCGTATGCGTTTTTTCCTGAATATATTCAGGAAAAAACGCATACGCCCTTTTTGGCCAACCAAGCAACCTGGAAAGGCAAATCAGCGCTACAAAGAAGTCTCGCTTCCCATCGGTCAAAAGGGCCATGCTGAATAAAGTGTCAAAACCAGAAATGCAGGACAGGCCATGGAGAAACGGGAGCCTGGCTACGCTGATGGGCGGGATGTAAATTGCCAACAGCCACTCTGGAGAAGTGCACGGTGTGTCCTGAAACATCTAAAAAACTGAGCTTAGGGAGCATAGGGCACATCCACTCATGGGCGTATAAATTGGGAAAACTAAAAATCAGCAAGACACAGGCACCCCAAAGTTTAGGGCTGCTCTGTTGACAAGAATCTCCACTTCGTTACACCTTAAATATCCCAGGAAAGAGAGAAATGGATAAAGAAGTTGTGGTCCTTATGTACAATGGAATATCACTCAGCCATGAAATCAACGTCATAAGGCTAGTAGCAGCATGATGAGTGGATTTAGGTACGAAGATTCTAAGTGAAATAAGTCACACAGAAAAAGACACTTATCATAAAATATAACTTATAGAGGGAATGTAAAAACTGCTACCCTTGAACTGAATTACAAAACAGAATAGAGTCACACGTTTAGAAAACACACTATGGCTGCTTAACGGGAAAGGTGAGGTGGGGTGATGCATACAACAAGGGTTTCAAATTATCTCAGATACCGTTCCATAAACCCAATATGTAATAGACCAGCCCTACTCCTTCCTCAATGAATTGGACTCAACACCCCCAATTCACCGCCCAAGAATATATCTGACTAGTAAGAATCTTGAAACCTATGCATTGATATCTCTCTGTAAGTGAGTCAAGTGGGTGTAAAGCGGCAAAATCACAGCAGTGAAAAGCAGGTAAACCCCATTATAAAAATCAATTACTTTTAAAAACCCGTGAAACAAAGACAGTGAAAGAGAGAGAAATTCTTACAAAATTCGTTCAGCGGCTGTAATGCCACCTGGATTGACCATATCTAGACCCACAGCTGATTGAGACATAAGGGTGGACACTCTTGGGGCTGAGAGGTTTGGTGAGGTCGGGTGAGCAAACGCAGACCCTTTAAAGTAATACTGCGTGGTACCCATCCCATGGGTCCCAAATCTCCAGGTTCAAGGGCATCTTCCTACATCGAAAACATGCATGAGAAACCCAGAAGATGGTACACCGTGTGATCGGGAAAGGTTTCTAAAACGCACCTCATTTCTCATCTCCTTGTGCTCGGGTTCGCCATTCCAGCCGCTTTACTAGCAATCTCCCTCCTTGGAGAATCAGCACCTTTAACCTCCTGTTCCGTACAGGTTGCAATTAGTCCTGAGGATGAACGGGAAGAGGGGGAACCAATGAGAGACTAGCTCTAGGTGTTGGGACAGGCACAGGTCACTCTATTTTCCCCTCAAGAAGAAGAATTAACCACAGGCTCAGCCTGCCGCCTTCGACCAGAATAGGGCCTGAAGCAATCCTGCGCTTTTGAGGCCAGCTCCCAAGAAAACGAGTTGAAAAATGGAGCTCAGGGGCACTGCAATTCACAAACCTGCAGACTTATAAATGATGACTCTCGTCCACAAATATATTGATGGAAGGCAAGGAAGAGGATTTGAAAGCAAGGCAGAATTGCAGGAAACAGATTTCAGGAGGGAGATTCGAATCGCCTTTAAAGCACAGGAAAAGCGGCGAAACCGCGACAATTATGCCCTTGGCCAAAAAGGGCGTATGCGTTTTTTCCTGAATATATTCAGGAAAAAACGCATACGCCCTTTTTGGCCAACCAAGCAACCTGGAAAGGCAAATCAGCGCTACAAAGAAGTCTCGCTTCCCATCGGTGAAAAGGGCCATGCTGAATAAAGTGTCAAAACCAGAAATGCAGGACAGGCCATGGAGAAACGGGAGCCTGGCTACGTTGATGGGCGGGATGTAAATTGCCAACAGCCACTCTGGAGAAGTGCACGGTGTGTCCTGAAACATCTAAAAAACTGAGCTTAGGGAGCATAGGGCACATCCACTCATGGGCGTATAAATTGGGAAAACTAAAAATCAGCAAGACACAGGCACCCCAATGTTTAGGGCTGCTCTGTTGACAAGAATCTCCACTTCGTTACACCTTAAATATCCCAGGAAAGAGAAAAATGGATAAAGAAGTTGTGGTCCTTATGTACAATGGAATATCACTCAGCCATGAAATCAACGTCATAAGGCTAGTAGCAGCATGATGAGTGGATATACTTACGAAGATTCTAAATGAAATAAGTCACACAGAAAAAGACACTTATCATAAGATATGACTTATAGAGGGAATGTAAAAACCGCTACCCTTGAACTGAATTACAAAACAGAATAGAGTCACACGTTTAGAAAACACACTATGGCTGCTTAATGGGAAAGGTGAGGTGGGGTGATGCATACAGCAAGGGTTTCAAATTAGCTCAGATACCGTTCCATAAACCCAATATGTAATACACAAGCCCTACTCCTTCCTCAGTGAATTGGACTCAACATCCCCTATTCACCGCCCAAGAATATATCTGACTAGTAAGAATCTTGAAACCTATGCATTGATATCTCTCTGTAAGTGAGTCAAGTGGGTGTAAAGCGGCAAAATCACAGCAGTGAAAAGCAGGTAAACCCCATTATAAAAATCAATTACTTTTAAAAACCCGTGAAACAAAGACAGTGAAAGAGAGAGAAATTCTTACAAAATTCGTTCAGGGGCTGTGATGCCACCTGGATTGACCATATCTAGACCCACAGCTGATTGAGACATAAGGGTGGACACTCTTGGGGCTGAGAGGTTTGGTGAGGTTGGGTGAGCAAACGCAGACCCTATAAAGTAATACTGCGTGGTACCCATCCCATGGGTCCCAAATCTCCAGGTTCAAGGGCATCTTCCTACATCGAAAACATTCATGAGAAACCCAGAAGTTGGTACACCGTGTGATCGGGAAAGGTTTCTAAAACGCACCTCATTTCTCATCTCCTTGTGCTTGGGTTCGCCATTCCAGCCGCTTTACTAGCAATCTCCCTCCTTGGAGAATCAGCACCTTTAACCTCCTGTTCCGTACAGGTTGCAATTAGTCCTGAGGATGAACGGGAAAAGGGGGAACCAATGAGAGACTAGCTCTAGGTGTTGGGACAGGCACAGGTCACTCTATTTTCCCCTCAAGAAGAAGAATTAACCACAGGCTCAGCCTGCCGCCTTGGACCAGAATAGGGCCTGAAGCAATCCTGCGCTTTTGCGGCCAGCTCCGAAGAAAGCGAGTTGAAAAATGAAGCTCAGGGGCACTGCAATTCACAAACCTGCAGACTTATAAATGATGACTCTCGTCCACAAATATATTGATGGAAGGCAACGAAGAGGATTTGAAAGCAAGGCAGAATTGCAGGAAACAGATTTCAGGAGGGGGATTCGAATCGCCTTTAAAGCACAGGAAAAGCGGCAAAACCTCGACAATGATGCCCTTGGCCAAAAAGGGCGTATGCGTTTTTTCCTGAATATATTCAGGAAAAAACGCATACGCCCTTTTTGGCCAACCAAGCAACCTGGAAAGGCAAATCAGCGCTACAAAGAAGTCTCGCTTCCCATCGGTCAAAAGGGCCATGCTGAATAAAGTATCAAAACCAGAAATGCAGGACAGGCCATGGAGAAACGGGAGCCTGGCTACGCTGATGGGCGGGATGTAAATTGCCAACAGCCACTCTGGAGAAGTGCACGGTGTGTCCTGAAACATCTAAAAAACTGAGCTTAGGGAGCATAGGGCACCTCCACTCATGGGCGTATAAATTGGGAAAACTAAAAATCAGCAAGACACAGGCACCCCAAAGTTTAGGGCTGCTCTGTTGACAAGAATCTCCACTTCGTTACAACTTAAATATCCCAGAAAAGAGAAAAATGGATAAAGAAGTTGTGGTCCTTATGTACAATGGAATATCACTCAGCCATGAAATCAACATCATAAGGCTAGTAGCAGCATGATGATTGGATTTAGGTACGACGATTCTACGTGAAATAAGTCACACAGAAAAAGACACTTATCATAAGGTATGACTTATAAAGGGAATGTAAAAACCGCTACCCTTGAACTGAATTACAAAACAGAATAGAGTCACACGTTTAGAAAACACACTATGGCTGCTTAACGGGAAAGGTGAGGTGGGGTGATGCATACAACAAGGGTTTCAAATTATCTCAGATACCGTTCCATAAACCCAATATGTAATAGACAAGCCCTACTCCTTCCTCAATGAATTGGACTCAACACCCCCAATTCACCGCCCAAGAATATATCTGACAAGTAAGAATCTTGAAACCTATGCATTGATATCTCTCTGTAAGTGAGTCAAGTGGGTGTAAAGCGGCAAAATCACAGCAGTGAAAAGCAGGTAAACCCCATTATAAAAATCAATTACTTTTAAAAACCCGTGAAACAAAGACAGTGAAAGAGAGAGAAATTCTTACAAAATTCGTTCAGGGGCTGTGATGCCACCTGGATTGACCATATCTAGACCCACAGCTGATTGAGACATAAGGGTGGACACTCTTGGGGCTGAGAGGTTTGGTGAGGTTGGGTGAGCAAACGCAGACCCTATAAAGTAATACTGTGTGGTACCCATCCCATGGGTCTCAAATCTCCAGGTTCAAGGGCATCTTCCTACATCGAAAACATTCATGAGAAACCCAGAAGATGGTACACCGTGTGATCGGGAAAGGTTTCTAAAACGCACCTCATTTCTCATCTCCTTGTGCTTGGGTTCGCCATTCCAGCCGCTTTACTAGCAATCTCCCTCCTTGGAGAATCAGCACCTTTAACCTCCTGTTCCGTACAGGTTGCAAATTGTCCTGAGGATGAACGGGGAGAGGGGGAACCAATGAGAGACTAGCTCTAGGTGTTGGGACAGGCACAGGTCACTCTATTTTCCCCTCAAGAAGAAGAATTAACCACAGGCTCAGCCTGCCGCCTGGGACCAGAATAGGGCCTGAAGCAATCCTGAGCTTTTGCGGCCAGCTCCCAAGAAAGCGAGTTGAAAAATGGAGCTCAGGGGCACTGCAATTCACAAACCTGCAGACTTATAAATGATGACTCTCGTCCACAAATATATTGAGGGAAGGCAACGAAGAGGATTTCAAAGCAAGGCAGAATTGCAGGAAACAGATTTCAGGAGGGAGATTCGAATCGCCTTTAAAGCACAGGAAAAGCGGCAAAACCTCGACAATGATGCCCTTGGACAAAAAGGGCGTATGCGTTTTTTCCTGAATATATTCAGGAAAAAACGCATACGCCCTTTTTGGCCAACCAAGCAACCTGGAAAGGCAAATCAGCGCTACAAAGAAGTCTCGCTTCCCATCGGTCAAAAGGGCCATGCTGAATAAAGTGTCAAAACCAGAAATGCAGGACAGGCCATGGAGAAACGGGAGCCTGGCTACGCTGATGGGCGGGATGTAAATTGCCAACAGCCACTCTGGAGAAGTGCACGGTGTGTCCTGAAACATCTAAAAAACTGAGCTTAGGGAGCATAGGGCACATCCACTCATGGGCGTATAAATTGGGAAAACTAAAAATCAGCAAGACACAGGCACCCCAAAGTTTAGGGCTGCTCTGTTGACAAGAATCTCCACTTCGTTACACCTTAAATATCCCAGGAAAGAGAAAAATGGATAAAGAAGTTGTGGTCCTTATGTACAATGGAATATCACTCAGCCATGAAATCAACGTCATAAGGCTAGTAGCAGCATGATGAGTGGATTTAGGTACGAAGATTCTAAGTGAAATAAGTCACACAGAAAAAGACACTTATCATAAGATATGACTTATAGAGGGAATGTAAAAACCGCTACCCTTGAACTGAATTACAAAACAGAATAGAGTCACACGTTTAGAAAACACACTATGGCTGCTTAATGGGAAAGGTGAGGTGGGGTGATGTATACTGCAAGGGTTTCAAATTAGCTCAGATACCGTTCCATAAACCCAATATGTAATACACAAGCCCTACTCCTTCCTCAATGAATTGGACTCCACACCCCCTATTCACCGCCCAAGAATATATCTGACTAGTAAGAATCTTGAAACCTATGCATTGATATCTCTCTGTAAGTGAGTCAAGTGGGTGTAAAGCGGCAAAATCACAGCAGTGAAAAGCAGGTAAACCCCATTATAAAAATCAATTACTTTTAAAAACCCGTGAAACAAAGACAGTGAAAGACAGAGAAATTCTTACAAAATTCGTTCAGGGGCTGTGATGCCACCTGGATTGACTATATCTAGACCCACAGCTGATTGAGACATAAGGGTGGACACTCTTGGGGCTGAGAGGTTTGGTGAGGTTGGGTGAGCAAACGCAGACCCTATAAAGTAATACTGCGTGGTACCCATCCCATGGGTCCCAAATCTCCAGGTTCAAGGGCATCTTCCTACATCGAAAACATTCATGAGAAACCCAGAAGATGGTACACCGTGTGATCGGGAAAGGTTTCTAAAACGCACCTCATTTCTCATCTCCTTGTGCTTGGGTTCGCCATTCCAGCCGCTTTACTAGCAATCTCCCTCCTTGGAGAATCAGCACCTTTAACCTCCTGTTCCGTACAGGTTGCAATTAGTCCTGAGGATGAACGGGAAGAGGGGGAACCAATGAGAGACTAGCTCTAGGTGTTGGGACAGGCACAGGTCACTCTATTTTCCCCTCAAGAAGAAGAATTAACCACAGGCTCAGCCTGCCGCCTTGGACCAGAATAGGGCCTGAAGCAATCCTGCGCTTTTGCGGCCAGCTCCGAAGAAAGCGAGTTGAAAAATGGAGCTCAGGGGCACTGCAATTCACAAACCTGCAGACTTATAAATGATGACTCTCGTCCACAAATATATTGATGGAAGGAAACGAAGAGGATTTGAAAGCAAGGCAGAATTGCAGGAAACAGATTTCAGGAGGGGGATTCGAATCGCCTTTAAAGCACAGGAAAAGCGGCAAAACCTCGACAATGCTGCCCTTGGCCAAAAAGGGCGTATGCGTTTTTTCCTGAATAGATTCAGGAAAAAACGCATACGCCCTTTTTGGCCAACCAAGCAACCTGGAAAGGCAAATCAGCGCTACAAAGAAGTCTCGCTTCCCATCGGTCAAAAGGGCCATGCTGAATAAAGTGTCAAAACCAGAAATGCAGGACAGGCCATGGAGAAACGGGAGCCTGGCTACGCTGATGGGCGGGATGTAAATTGCCAACAGCCACTCTGGAGAAGTGCACGGTGTGTCCTGAAACATCTAAAAAACTGAGCTTAGGGAGCATAGGGCACATCCACTCATGGGCGTATAAATTGGGAAAACTAAAAATCAGCAAGACACAGGCACCCCAAAGTTTAGGGCTGCTCTGTTGACAAGAATCTCCACTTCGTTACACCTTAAATATCCCAGGAAAGAGAAAAATGGATAAAGAAGTTGTGGTCCTTATGTACAATGGAATATCACTCAGCCATGAAATCAACGTCATAAGGCTAGTAGCAGCATGATGAGTGGATTTAGGTACGAAGATTCTAAGTGAAATAAGTCACACAGAAAAAGACACTTATCATAAGATATGACTTATAGAGGGAATGTAAAAACCGCTACCCTTGAACTGAATTACAAAACAGAATAGAGTCACACGTTTAGAAAACACACTATGGCTGCTTAATGGGAAAGGTGAGGTGGGGTGATGCATACAGCAAGGGTTTCAAATTAGCTCAGATACCGTTCCATAAACCCAATATGTAATACACAAGCCCTACTCCTTCCTCAATGAATTGGACTCCACACCCCCTATTCACCGCTCAAGAATATATCTGACTAGTAAGAATCTTGAAACCTATGCATTGATATCTCTCTGTAAGTGAGTCAAGTGGGTGTAAAGCGGCAAAATCACAGCAGTGAAAAGCAGGTAAACCCCATTATAAAAATCAATTACTTTTAAAAACCCGTGAAACAAAGACAGTGAAAGACAGAGAAATTCTTACAAAATTCGTTCAGGGGCTGTGATGCCACCTGGATTGACCATATCTAGACCCACAGCTGATTGAGACATAAGGGTGGACACTCTTGGGGCTGAGAGGTTTGGTGAGGTTGGGTGAGCAAACGCAGACCCTATAAAGTAATACTGCGTGGTACCCATTCCATGGGTCCCAAATCTCCAGGTTCAAGGGCATCTTCCTACATCGAAAACATTCATGAGAAACCTAGAAGATGGTACACCGTGTGATCGGGAAAGGTTTCTAAAACGCACCTCATTTCTCATCTCCTTGTGCTTGGGTTCGCCATTCCAGCCGCTTTACTAGCAATCTCCCTCCTTGGAGAATCAGCACCTTTAACCTCCTGTTCCGTACAGGTTGCAATTTGTCCTGAGGATGAACGGGAAGAGGGGGAACCAATGAGAGACTAGCTCTAGGTGTTGGGACAGGCACAGGTCACTCTATTTTCCCCTCAAGAAGAAGAATTAACCACAGGCTCAGCCTGCCGCCTGGGACCAGAATAGGGCCTGAAGCAATCCTGCGCTTTTGCGGCCAGCTCCCAAGAAAGCGAGTTGAAAAATGGAGCTCAGGGGCACTGCAATTCACAAACCTGCAGACTTATAAATGATGACTCTCGTCCACAAATATATTGATGGAAGGCAACGAAGAGGATTTGAAAGCAAGGCAGAATTGCAGGAAACAGATTTCAGGAGGGGGATTCGAATCGCCTTTAAAGCACAGGAAAAGCGGCAAAACCTCGACAATGATGCCCTTGGCCAACAAGGGCGTATGCGTTTTTTCCTGAATAGATTCAGGAAAAAACGCATACGCCCTTTTTGGCCAACCAAGCAACCTGGAAAGGCAAATCAGCGCTACAAAGAAGTCTCGCTTCCCATCGGTCAAAAGGGCCATGCTGAATAAAGTATCAAAACCAGAAATGCAGGACAGGCCATGAAGAAACGGGAGCCTGGCTACGCTGATGGGCGGGATGTAAATTGCCAACAGCCACTCTGGAGAAGTGCACGGTGTGTCCTGAAACATCTAAAAAACTCAGCTTAGGGAGCATAGGGCACATCCACTCATGGGCGTATAAATTGGGAAAACTAAAAATCAGCAAGACACAGGCACCCCAAAGTTTAGGGCTGCTCTGTTGACAAGAATCTCCACTTAGTTATAACTTAAATATCCCAGAAAAGAGAAAAATGGATAAAGAAGTTGTGGTCCTTATGTACAATGGAATATCACTCAGCCATGAAATCAACATCATAAGGCTAGTAGCAGCATGATGATTGGATTTAGGTACGACGATTCTAAGTGAAATAAGTCACACAGAAAAAGACACTTATCATAAGATATGACTTATAGAGGGAATGTAAAAACCGCTACCCTTGAACTGAATTACAAAACAGAATAGAGTCACACGTTTAGAAAACACACTATGGCTGCTTAACGGGAAAGGTGAGGTGGGGTGATGCATACAACAAGGGTTTCAAATTATCTCAGATACCGTTCCATAAACCCAATATGTAATAGACAAGCCCTACTCCTTCCTCAATGAATTGGACTCAACACCCCCAATTCACCGCCCAAGAATATATCTGACTAGTAAGAATCTTGAAACCTATGCATTGATATCTCTCTGTAAGTGAGTCAAGTGGGTGTAAAGCGGCAAAATCACAGCAGTGAAAAGCAGGTAAACCCCATTATAAAAATCAATTACTTTTAAAAACCCGTGAAACAAAGACAGTGAAAGAGAGAGAAATTCTTACAAAATTCGTTCAGGGGCTGTGATGCCACCTGGATTGACCATATCTAGACCCACAGCTGATTGAGACATAAGGGTGGACACTCTTGGGGCTGAGAGGTTTGGTGAGGTTGGGTGAGCAAACGCAGACCCTTTAAAGTAATACTGCGTGGTACCCATCCCATGGGTCCCAAATCTCCAGGTTCAAGGGCATCTTCCTACATCGAAAACATTCATGAGAAACCCAGAAGATGGTACACCGTGTGATCGGGAAAGGTTTCTAAAACGCACCTCATTTCTCATCTCCTTGTGCTTGGGTTCGCCATTCCAGCCGCTTTACTAGCAATCTCCCTCCTTGGAGAATCAGCACCTTTAACCTCCTGTTCCGTACAGGTTGCAATTAGTCCTGAGGATGAACGGGAAGAGGGGGAACCAATGAGAGACTAGCTCTAGGTGTTGGGACAGGCACAGGTCACTCTATTTTCCCCTCAAGAAGAAGAATTAACCACAGGCTCAGCCTGCCGCCTTGGACCAGAATAGGGCCTGAAGCAATCCTGCGCTTTTGCGGCCAGCTCCCAAGAAAGCGAGTTGAAAAATGGAGCTCAGGGGCACTGCAATTCACAAACCTGCAGACTTATAAATGATGACTCTCGTCCACAAATATATTGATGGAAGGCAACGAAGAGGATTTGAAAGCAAGGCAGAATTGCAGGAAACAGATTTCAGGAGGGGGATTCGAATCGCCTTTAAAGCACAGGAAAAGCGGCAAAACCTCGACAATGCTGCCCTTGGCCAAAAAGGGCGTATGCGTTTTTTCCTGAATAGATTCAGGAAAAAACGCATACGCCCTTTTTGGCCAACCAAGCAACCTGGAAAGGCAAATCAGCGCTACAAAGAAGTCTCGCTTCCCATCGGTCAAAAGGGCCATGCTGAATAAAGTGTCAAAACCAGAAATGCAGGACAGGCCATGGAGAAACGGGAGCCTGGCTACGCTGATGGGCGGGATGTAAATTGCCAACAGCCACTCTGGAGAAGTGCACGGTGTGTCCTGAAACATCTAAAAAACTGAGCTTAGGGAGCATAGGGCACATCCACTCATGGGCGTATAAATTGGGAAAACTAAAAATCAGCAAGACACAGGCACCCCAAAGTTTAGGGCTGCTCTGTTGACAAGAATCTCCACTTCGTTACACCTTAAATATCCCAGGAAAGAGAAAAATGGATAAAGAAGTTGTGGTCCTTATGTACAATGGAATATCACTCAGCCATGAAATCAACGTCATAAGGCTAGTAGCAGCATGATGAGTGGATTTAGGTACGAAGATTCTAAGTGAAATAAGTCACACAGAAAAAGACACTTATCATAAGATATGACTTATAGAGGGAATGTAAAAACCGCTACCCTTGAACTGAATTACAAAACAGAATAGAGTCACACGTTTAGAAAACACACTATGGCTGCTTAATGGGAAAGGTGAGGTGGGGTGATGCATACAGCAAGGGTTTCAAATTAGCTCAGATACCGTTCCATAAACCCAATATGTAATACACAAGCCCTACTCCTTCCTCAGTGAATTGGACTCCACACCCCCTATTCACCGCTCAAGAATATATCTGACTAGTAAGAATCTTGAAACCTATGCATTGATATCTCTCTGTAAGTGAGTCAAGTGGGTGTAAAGCGGCAAAATCACAGCAGTGAAAAGCAGGTAAACCCCATTATAAAAATCAATTACTTTTAAAAACCCGTGAAACAAAGACAGTGAAAGACAGAGAAATTCTTACAAAATTCGTTCAGGGGCTGTGATGCCACCTGGATTGACCATATCTAGATCCACAGCTGATTGAGACATAAGGGTGGACACTCTTGGGGCTGAGAGCTTTGGTGAGGTTGGGTGAGCAAACGCAGACCCTATAAAGTAATACTGCGTGGTACCCATTCCATGGGTCCCAAATCTCCAGGTTCAAGGGCATCTTCCTACATCGAAAACATTCATGAGAAACCTAGAAGATGGTACACCGTGTGATCGGGAAAGGTTTCTAAAACGCACCTCATTTCTCATCTCCTTGTGCTTGGGTTCGCCATTCCAGCCGCTTTACTAGCAATCTCCCTCCTTGGAGAATCAGCACCTTTAACCTCCTGTTCCGTACAGGTTGCAATTTGTCCTGAGGATGAACGGGAAGAGGGGGAACCAATGAGAGACTAGCTCTAGGTGTTGGGACAGGCACAGGTCACTCTATTTTCCCCTCAAGAAGAAGAATTAACCACAGGCTCAGCCTGCCGCCTGGGACCAGAATAGGGCCTGAAGCAATCCTGCGCTTTTGCGGCCAGCTCCCAAGAAAGCGAGTTGAAAAATGGAGCTCAGGGGCACTGCAATTCACAAACCTGCAGACTTATAAATGATGACTCTCGTCCACAAATATATTGATGGAAGGCAACGAAGAGGATTTGAAAGCAAGGCAGAATTGCAGGAAACAGATTTCAGGAGGGGGATTCGAATCGCCTTTAAAGCACAGGAAAAGCGGCAAAACCTCGACAATGATGCCCTTGGCCAACAAGGGCGTATGCGTTTTTTCCTGAATAGATTCAGGAAAAAACGCATACGCCCTTTTTGGCCAACCAAGCAACCTGGAAAGGCAAATCAGCGCTACAAAGAAGTCTCGCTTCCCATCGGTCAAAAGGGCCATGCTGAATAAAGTATCAAAACCAGAAATGCAGGACAGGCCATGAAGAAACGGGAGCCTGGCTACGCTGATGGGCGGGATGTAAATTGCCAACAGCCACTCTGGAGAAGTGCACGGTGTGTCCTGAAACATCTAAAAAACTCAGCTTAGGGAGCATAGGGCACCTCCACTCATGGGCGTATAAATTGGGAAAACTAAAAATCAGCAAGACACAGGCACCCCAAAGTTTAGGGCTGCTCTGTTGACAAGAATCTCCACTTAGTTATAACTTAAATATCCCAGAAAAGAGAAAAATGGATAAAGAAGTTGTGGTCCTTATGTACAATGGAATATCACTCAGCCATGAAATCAACATCATAAGGCTAGTAGCAGCATGATGATTGGATTTAGGTACGACGATTCTAAGTGAAATAAGTCACACAGAAAAAGACACTTATCATAAGATATGACTTATAGAGGGAATGTAAAAACCGCTACCCTTGAACTGAATTACAAAACAGAATAGAGTCACACGTTTAGAAAACACACTATGGCTGCTTAACGGGAAAGGTGAGGTGGGGTGATGCATACAACAAGGGTTTCAAATTATCTCAGATACCGTTCCATAAACCCAATATGTAATAGACAAGCCCTACTCCTTCCTCAATGAATTGGACTCAACACCCCCAATTCACCGCCCAAGAATATATCTGACTAGTAAGAATCTTGAAACCTATGCATTGATATCTCTCTGTAAGTGAGTCAAGTGGGTGTAAAGCGGCAAAATCACAGCAGTGAAAAGCAGGTAAACCCCATTATAAAAATCAATTACTTTTAAAAACCCGTGAAACAAAGACAGTGAAAGAGAGAGAAATTCTTACAAAATTCGTTCAGGGGCTGTGATGCCACCTGGATTGACCATATCTAGACCCACAGCTGATTGAGACATAAGGGTGGACACTCTTGGGGCTGAGAGGTTTGGTGAGGTTGGGTGAGCAAACGCAGACCCTTTAAAGTAATACTGCGTGGTACCCATCCCATGGGTCCCAAATCTCCAGGTTCAAGGGCATCTTCCTACATCGAAAACATTCATGAGAAACCCAGAAGATGGTACACCGTGTGATCGGGAAAGGTTTCTAAAACGCACCTCATTTCTCATCTCCTTGTGCTTGGGTTCGCCATTCCAGCCGCTTTACTAGCAATCTCCCTCCTTGGAGAATCAGCACCTTTAACCTCCTGTTCCGTACAGGTTGCAATTAGTCCTGAGGATGAACGGGAAGAGGGGGAACCAATGAGAGACTAGCTCTAGGTGTTGGGACAGGCACAGGTCACTCTATTTTCCCCTCAAGAAGAAGAATTAACCACAGGCTCAGCCTGCCGCCTTGGACCAGAATAGGGCCTGAAGCAATCCTGCGCTTTTGCGGCCAGCTCCCAAGAAAGCGAGTTGAAAAATGGAGCTCAGGGGCACTGCAATTCACAAACCTGCAGACTTATAAATGATGACTCTCGTCCACAAATATATTGAGGGAAGGCAACGAAGAGGATTTGAAAGCAAGGCAGAATTGCAGGAAACAGATTTCAGGAGGGAGATTCGAATCGCCTTTAAAGCACAGGAAAAGCGGCAAAACCTCGACAATGATGCCCTTGGCCAAAAAGGGCGTATGCGTTTTTTCCTGAATAGATTCAGGAAAAAACGCATACGCCCTTTTTGGCCAACCAAGCAACCTGGAAAGGCAAATCAGCGCTACAAAGAAGTCTCGCTTCCCATCGGTCAAAAGGGCCATGCTGAATAAAGTGTCAAAACCAGAAATGCAGGACAGGCCATGGAGAAACGGGAGCCTGGCTACGCTGATGGGCGGGATGTAAATTGCCAACAGCCACTCTGGAGAAGTGCACGGTGTGTCCTGAAACATCTAAAAAACTGAGCTTAGGGAGCATAGGGCACATCCACTCATGGGCGTATAAATTGGGAAAACTAAAAATCAGCAAGACACAGGCACCCCAAAGTTTAGGGCTGCTCTGTTGACAAGAATCTCCACTTCGTTACACCTTAAATATCCCAGGAAAGAGAAAAATGGATAAAGAAGTTGTGGTCCTTATGTACAATGGAATATCACTCAGCCATGAAATCAACGTCATAAGGCTAGTAGCAGCATGATGAGTGGATTTAGGTACGAAGATTCTAAGTGAAATAAGTCACACAGAAAAAGACACTTATCATAAGATATGACTTATAGAGGGAATGTAAAAACCGCTACCCTTGAACTGAATTACAAAACAGAATAGACTCACACGTTTAGAAAACACACTATGGCTGCTTAACGGGAAAGGTGAGGTGGGGTGATGCATACAGCAAGGGTTTCAAATTAGCTCAGATACCGTTCCATAAACCCAATATGTAATACACAAGCCCTACTCCTTCCTCAATGAATTGGACTCCACACCCCCTATTCACCGCCCAAGAATATATCTGACTAGTAAGAATCTTGAAACCTATGCATTGATATCTCTCTGTAAGTGAGTCAAGTGGGTGTAAAGCGGCAAAATCACAGCAGTGGAAAGCAGGTAAACCCCATTATAAAAATCAATTACTTTTAAAAACCCGTGAAACAAAGACAGTGAAAGAGAGAGAAATTCTTACAAAATTCGTTCAGGGGCTGTGATGCCACCTGGATTGACCATATCTAGACCCACAGCTGATTGAGACATAAGGGTGGACACTCTTGGGGCTGAGAGGTTTGGTGAGGTTGGGTGAGCAAACGCAGACCCTATAAAGTAATACTGCGTGGTACCCATTCCATGGGTCCCAAATCTCCAGGTTCAAGGGCATCTTCCTACATCGAAAACATTCATGAGAAACCCAGAAGATGGTACACCGTGTGATCGGGAAAGGTTTCTAAAACGCACCTCATTTCTCATCTCCTTGTGCCTGGGTTCGCCATTCCAGCCGCTTTACTAGCAATCTCCCTCCTTGGAGAATCAGCACCTTTAACCTCCTGTTCCGTACAGGTTGCAATTTGTCCTGAGGATGAACGGGAAGAGGGGGAACCAATGAGAGACTAGCTCTAGGTGTTGGGACAGGCACAGGTCACTCTATTTTCCCCTCAAGAAGAAGAATTAACCACAGGCTCAGCCTGCCGCCTTGGACCAGAATAGGGCCTGAAGCAATCCTGCGCTTTTGCGGCCAGCTCCCAAGAAAGCGAGTTGAAAAATGGAGCTCAGGGGCACTGCAATTCACAAACCTGCAGACTTATAAATGATGACTCTCGTCCACAAATATATTGAGGGAAGGCAACGAAGAGGATTTGAAAGCAAGGCAGAATTGCAGGAAACAGATTTCAGGAGGGAGATTCGAATCGCCTTTAAAGCACAGGAAAAGCTGCAAAACCTCGACAATGATGCCCTTGGCCAAAAAGGGCGTATGCGTTTTTTCCTGAATAGATTCAGGAAAAAACGCATACGCCCTTTTTGGCCAACCAAGCAACCTGGAAAGGCAAATCAGCGCTACAAAGAAGTCTCGCTTCCCATCGGTCAAAAGGGCCATGCTGAATAAAGTGTCAAAACCAGAAATGCAGGACAGGCTATGGAGAAACGGGAGCCTGGCTACGCTGATGGGCGGGATGTAAATTGCCAACAGCCACTCTGGAGAAGTGCACGGTGTGTCCTGAAACATCTAAAAAACTGAGCTTAGGGAGCATAGGGCACATCCACTCATAGGCGTATAAATTGGGAAAACTAAAAATCAGCAAGACAAAGGCACCCCAAAGTTTAGGGCTGCTCTGTTGACAAGAATCTCCACTTCGTTACACCTTAAATATCCCAGGAAAGAGAAAAATGGATAAAGAAGTTGTGGTCCTTATGTACAATGGAATATCACTCAGCCATGAAATCAACGTCATAAGGCTAGTAGCAGCATGATGAGTGGATTTAGGTACGAAGATTCTAAGTGAAATAAGTCACACAGAAAAAGACACTTATCATAAGATATGACTTATAGAGGGAATGTAAAAACCGCTACCCTTGAACTGAATTACAAAACAGAATAGAGTCACACGTTTAGAAAACACACTATGGCTGCTTAATGGGAAAGGTGAGGTGGGGTGATGCATACAGCAAGGGTTTCAAATTAGCTCAGATACCGTTCCATAAACCCAATATGTAATACACAAGCCCTACTCCTTCCTCAATGAATTGGACTCCACACCCCCTATTCACCGCCCAAGAATATATCTGACTAGTAAGAATCTTGAAACCTATGCATTGATATCTCTCTGTAAGTGAGTCAAGTGGGTGTAAAGCGGCAAAATCACAGCAGTGAAAAGCAGGTAAACCCCATTATAAAAATCAATTACTTTTAAAAACCCGTGAAACAAAGACAGTGAAAGAGAGAGTAATTCTTACAAAATTCGTTCAGGGGTTGTGATGCCACCTGGATTGACCATATCTAGACCCACAGCTGATTGAGACATAAGGGTGGACACTCTTGGGGCTGAGAGGTTTGGTGAGGTTGGGTGAGCAAACGCAGACCCTATAAAGTAATACTGCGTGGTACCCATTCCATGGGTCCCAAATCTCCAGGTTCAAGGGCATCTTCCTACATCGAAAACATGCATGAGAAACCCAGAATATGGTACACCGTGTGATCGGGAAAGGTTTCTAAAACGCACCTCATTTCTCATCTCCTTGTGCCTGGGTTCGCCATTCCAGCCGCTTTACTAGCAATCTCCCTCCTTGGAGAATCAGCACCTTTAACCTCCTGTTCCGTACAGGTTGCAATTTGTCCTGAGGATGAACGGGAAGAGGGGGAACCAATGAGAGACTAGCTCTAGGTGTTGGGACAGGCACAGGTCACTCTATTTTCCCCTCAAGAAGAAGAATTAACCACAGGCTCAGCCTGCCGCCTTGGACCAGAATAGGGCCTGAAGCAATCCTGCGCTTTTGCGGCCATCTCCCAAGAAAGCGAGTTGAAAAATGGAGCTCAGGGGCACTGCAATTCACAAACCTGCAGACTTATAAATGATGACTCTCGTCCACAAATATATTGATGGAAGGCAACGAAGAGGATTTGAAAGCAAGGCAGAATTGCAGGAAACAGATTTCAGGAGGGAGATTCGAATCGCCTTTAAAGCACAGGAAAAGCGGCCAAATCTCGACAATGATGCCCTTGGCCAAAAAGGGCGTATGCGTTTTTTCCTGAATATATTCAGGAAAAAACGCATACGCCCTTTTTGGCCAACCAAGCAACCTGGAAAGGCAAATCAGCGCTACAAAGAAGTCTCGCTTCCCATCGGTCAAAAGGGCCATGCTGAATAAAGTGTCAAAACAAGAAATGCAGGACAGGCCATGGAGAAACGGGAGCCTGGCTACGCTGATGGGCGGGATGTAAATTGCCAACAGCCACTCTGGAGAAGTGCACGGTGTGTCCTGAAACATCTAAAAAACTGAGCTTAGGGAGCATAAGGCACATCCACTCATGGGCGTATAAATTGGGAAAACTAAAAATCAGCAAGACACAGGCACCCCAAAGTTTAGGGCTGCTCTGTTGACAAGAATCTCCACTTCGTTACACCTTAAATATCCCAGGAAAGAGAAAAATGGATAAAGAAGTTGTGGTCCTTATGTACAATGGAATATCACTCAGCCATGAAATCAACGTCATAAGGCTAGTAGCAGCATGATGATTGGATTTAGGTACGACGATTCTAAGTGAAATAAGTCACACAGAAAAAGACACTTATCATAAGATATGACTTATAGAGGGAATGTAAAAACCGCTACCCTTGAACTGAATTACAAAACAGAATAGAGTCACACGTTTAGAAAACACACTATGGCTGCTTACTGGGAAAGGTGAGGTGGGGTGATGCATACAGCAAGGGTTTCAAATTAGCTCAGATACCGTTCCATAAACCCAATATGTAATACACAAGCCCTACTCCTTCCTCAATGAATTGGACTCCACACCCCCTATTCACCGCCCAAGAATATATCTGACTAGTAAGAATCTTGAAACCTATGCATTGATATCTCTCTGTAAGTGAGTCAAGTGGGTGTAAAGCGGCAAAATCGCAGCAGTTAAAAGCAGGTAAACCCCATTATAAAAATCAATTACTTTTAAAAACCCGTGAAACAAAGACAGTGAAAGAGAGAGAAATTCTTACAAAATTCGTTCAGGGGCTGTGATGCCACCTGGATTGACCATATCTAGACCCACAGCTGATTGAGACATAAGGGTGGACACTCTTGTCGCTGAGAGGTTTGATGAGGTTGGGTGAGCAAACGCAGACCCTTTAAAGTAATACTGCGTGGTACCCATCCCATGGGTCCCAAATCTCCAGGTTCAAGGGCATCTTCCTACATCGAAAACATGCATGAGAAACCCAGAAGATGGTACACCGTGTGATCGGGAAAGGTTTCTAAAACGCACCTCATTTCTCATCTCCTTGTGCTTGGGTTCGCCATTCCAGCCGCTTTACTAGCAATCTCCCTCCTTGGAGAATCAGCACCTTTAACCTCCTGTTCCGTACAGCTTGCAATTTGTCCTGAGGATGAAAGGGAAGAGGGGGAACCAATGAGAGACTAGCTCTAGGTGTTGGGACAGGCAGAGGTCACTCTATTTTCCCATCAGGAAGAAGAATTAACCACAGGCTCAGCCTGCCGCCTGGGAACAGAATAGGGCCTGAGGCAATCCTGCGCTTTTGCGGCCAGCGCCCAAGAAAGCGAGTTGAAAAATGGAGCTCAGGGGCACTGCAATTCACAAACCTGCAGACTTATAAATGATGACTCTCGTCCACAAATATATTGAGGGAAGGCAACGAAGAGGATTTGAAAGCAAGGCAGAATTGCAGGAAACAGATTTCAGGAGGGAGATTCGAATCGCCTTTAATGCACAGGAAAAGCGGCAAAACCTCGACAATGATGCCCTTGGCCAAAAAGGGCGTATGCGTTTTTTCCTGAATATATTCAGGAAAAAACGCATACGCCCTTTTTGGCGTACCAAGCAACCTGGAAAGGCAAATCAGCGCTACAAAGAAGTCTCGCTTCCCATCGGTCTAAAGGGCCATGCTGAATAAAGTGTCAAAACCAGAAATGCAGGACAGGCAATGGAGAAACGGGAGCCTGGCTACGCTGATGGGCGGGATGTAAATTGCCAACAGCCACTCTGGAGAAGTGCACGGTGTGTCCTGAAACATCTAAAAAACTGAGCTTAGGGAGCATAGGGCACATCCACTCATGGGCGTATAAATTGGGAAAACTAAAAATCAGCAAGACACAGGCACCCCAAAGTTTAGGGCTGCTCTGTTGACAAGAATCTCCACTTCGTTACACCTTAAATATCCCAGGAAAGAGAAAAATGGATAAAGAAGTTGTGGTCCTTATGTACAATGGAATATCACTCAGCCATGAAATCAACGTCATAAGGCTAGTAGCAGCATGATGATTGGATTTAGGTACGAAGATTCTAAGTGAAATAAGTCACACAGAAAAAGACACTTATCATAAGATATGACTTATAGAGGGAATGTAAAAACCGCTACCCTTGAACTGAATTACAAAACAGAATAGAGTCACACGTTTAGAAAACACACTATGGCTGCTTAATGGGAAAGGTGAGGTGGGGTGATGCATACAGCAAGGGTTTCAAATTAGCTCAGATACCGTTCCATAAACCCAATATGTAATACACAAGCCCTACTCCTTCCTCAATGAATTGGACTCCACACCCCCTATTCACCGCCCAAGAATATATCTGACTAGTAAGAATCTTGAAACCTATGCATTGATATCTCTCGGTAAGTGAGTCAAGTGGGTGTAAAGCGGCAAAATCACAGCAGTGAAAAGCAGGTAAACCCCATTATAAAAATCAATTACTTTTAAAAACCCGTGAAACAAAGACAGTGAAAGAGAGAGAAATTCTTACAAAATTCGTTCAGGGGCTGTGATGCCACCTGGATTGACCATATCTAGACCCACAGCTGATTGAGACATAAGGGTGGACACTCTTGGGGCTGAGAGGTTTGGTGAGGTTGGGTGAGCAAACGCAGACCCTATAAAGTAATACTGCGTGGTACCCATTCCATGGGTCCCAAATCTCCAGGTTCAAGGGCATCTTCCTACATCGAAAACATTCATGAGAAACCCAGAAGATGGTACACCGTGTGATCGGGAAAGGTTTCTAAAACGCACCTCATTTCTCATCTCCTTGTGCCTGGGTTCGCCATTCCAGCCGCTTTACTAGCAATCTCCCTCCTTGGAGAATCAGCACCTTTAACCTCCTGTTCCGTACAGGTTGCAATTAGTCCTGAGGATGAACGGGAAGAGGGGGAACCAATGAGAGACTAGCTCTAGGTGTTGGGACAGGCACAGGTCACTCTATTTTCCCCTCAAGAAGAAGAATTAACCACAGGCTCAGCCTGCCGCCTTGGACCAGAATAGGGCCTGAAGCAATCCTGCGCTTTTGCGGCCAGCTCCCAAGAAAGCGAGTTGAAAAATGGAGCTCAGGGGCACTGCAATTCACAAACCTGCAGACTTATAAATGATGACTCTCGTCCACAAATATATTGATGGAAGGCAACGAAGAGGATTTGAAAGCAAGGCAGAATTGCAGGAAACAGATTTCAGGAGGGGGATTCGAATCGCCTTTAAAGCACAGGAAAAGCGGCGAAACCTCGACAATGATGCCCTTGGCCAAAAAGGGCGTATGCGTTTTTTCCTGAATAGATTCAGGAAAAAACGCATACGCCCTTTTTGGCCAACCAAGCAACCTGGAAAGGCAAATCAGCGCTACAAAGAAGTCTCGCTTCCCATCGGTCAAAAGGGCCATGCTGAATAAAGTGTCAAAACCAGAAATGCAGGACAGGCCATGGAGAAACGGGAGCCTGGCTACGCTGATGGGCGGGATGTAAATTGCCAACAGCCACTCTGGAGAAGTGCACGGTGTGTCCTGAAACATCTAAAAAACTGAGCTTAGGGAGCATAGGGCACATCCACTCATGGGCGTATAAATTGGGAAAACTAAAAATCAGCAAGACACAGGCACCCCAAAGTTTAGGGCTGCTCTGTTGACAAGAATCTCCACTTCGTTACACCTTAAATATCCCAGGAAAGAGAAAAATGGATAAAGAAGTTGTGGTCCTTATGTACAATGGAATATCACTCAGCCATGAAATCAACGTCATAAGGCTAGTAGCAGCATGATGAGTGGATTTAGGTACGAAGATTCTAAGTGAAATAAGTCACACAGAAAAAGACACTTATCATAAGATATGACTTATAGAGGGAATGTAAAAACCGCTACCCTTGAACTGAATTACAAAACAGAATAGAGTCACACGTTTAGAAAACACACTATGGCTGCTTAATGGGAAAGGTGAGGTGGGGTGATGCATACAGCAAGGGTTTCAAATTAGCTCAGATACCGTTCCATAAACCCAATATGTAATACACAAGCCCTACTCCTTCCTCAATGAATTGGACTCCACACCCCCTATTCACCGCCCAAGAATATATCTGACTAGTAAGAATCTTGAAACCTATGCATTGATATCTCTCTGTAAGTGAGTCAAGTGGGTGTAAAGCGGCAAAATCACAGCAGTGAAAAGCAGGTAAACCCCATTATAAAAATCAATTACTTTTAAAAACCCGTGAAACAAAGACAGTGAAAGAGAGAGAAATTCTTACAAAATTCGTTCAGGGGCTGTGATGCCACCTGGATTGACCATATCTAGACCCACAGCTGATTGAGACATAAGGGTGGACACTCTTGGGGCTGAGAGGTTTGGTGAGGTTGGGTGAGCAAACGCAGACCCTATAAAGTAATACTGCGTGGTACCCATCCCATGGGTCCCAAATCTCCAGGTTCAAGGGCATCTTCCTACATCGAAAACATTCATGAGAAACCCAGAAGATGGTACACCGTGTGATCGGGAAAGGTTTCTAAAACGCACCTCATTTCTCATCTCCTTGTGCTTGGGTTCGCCATTCCAGCCGCTTTACTAGCAATCTCCCTCCTTGGAGAATCAGCACCTTTAACCTCCTGTTCCGTACAGGTTGCAATTAGTCCTGAGGATGAACGGGAAGAGGGGGAACCAATGAGAGACTAGCTCTAGGTGTTGGGACAGGCACAGGTCACTCTATTTTCCCCTCAAGAAGAAGAATTAACCACAGGCTCAGCCTGCCGCCTGGGACCAGAATAGGGCCTGAAGCAATCCTGCGCTTTTGCGGCCAGCTCCGAAGAAAGCGAGTTGAAAAATGGAGCTCAGGGGCACTGCAATTCACAAACCTGCAGACTTATAAATGATGACTCTCGTCCACAAATATATTGAGGGAAGGAAACGAAGAGGATTTGAAAGCAAGGCAGAATTGCAGGAAACAGATTTCAGGAGGGGGATTCGAATCGCCTTTAAAGCACAGGAAAAGCGGCAAAACCTCGACAATGATGCCCTTGGCCAAAAAGGGCGTATGCGTTTTTTCCTGAATAGATTCAGGAAAAAACGCATACGCCCTTTTTGGCCAACCAAGCAACCTGGAAAGGCAAATCAGCGCTACAAAGAAGTCTCGCTTCCCATCGGTCAAAAGGGCCATGCTGAATAAAGTGTCAAAACCAGAAATGCAGGACAGGCCATGGAGAAACGGGAGCCTGGCTACGCTGATGGGCGGGATGTAAATTGCCAACAGCCACTCTGGAGAAGTGCACGGTGTGTCCTGAAACATCTAAAAAACTGAGCTTAGGGAGCATAGGGCACATCCACTCATGGGCGTATAAATTGGGAAAACTAAAAATCAGCAAGACACAGGCACCCCAAAGTTTAGGGCTGCTCTGTTGACAAGAATCTCCACTTCGTTACACCTTAAATATCCCAGGAAAGAGAAAAATGGATAAAGAAGTTGTGGTCCTTATGTACAATGGAATATCACTCAGCCATGAAATCAACGTCATAAGGCTAGTAGCAGCATGATGAGTGGATTTAGGTACGAAGATTCTAAGTGAAATAAGTCACACAGAAAAAGACACTTATCATAAGATATGACTTATAGAGGGAATGTAAAAACCGCTACCCTTGAACTGAATTACAAAACAGAATAGAGTCACACGTTTAGAAAACACACTATGGCTGCTTAATGGGAAAGGTGAGGTGGGGTGATGCATACAGCAAGGGTTTCAAATTAGCTCAGATACCGTTCCATAAACCCAATATGTAATACACAAGCCCTACTCCTTCCTCAATGAATTGGACTCCACACCCCCTATTCACCGCTCAAGAATATATCTGACTAGTAAGAATCTTGAAACCTATGCATTGATATCTCTCTGTAAGTGAGTCAAGTGGGTGTAAAGCGGCAAAATCACAGCAGTGAAAAGCAGGTAAACCCCATTATAAAAATCAATTACTTTTAAAAACCCGTGAAACAAAGACAGTGAAAGAGAGAGAAATTCTTACAAAATTCGTTCAGGGGCTGTGATGCCACCTGGATTGACCATATCTAGACCCACAGCTGATTGAGACATAAGGGTGGACACTCTTGGGGCTGAGAGGTTTGGTGAGGTTGGGTGAGCAAACGCAGACCCTATAAAGTAATACTGCGTGGTACCCATTCCATGGGTCCCAAATCTCCAGGTTCAAGGGCATCTTCCTACATCGAAAACATTCATGAGAAACCCAGAAGATGGTACACCGTGTGATCGGGAAAGGTTTCTAAAACGCACCTCATTTCTCATCTCCTTGTGCCTGGGTTCGCCATTCCAGCCGCTTTACTAGCAATCTCCCTCCTTGGAGAATCAGCACTTTTAACCTCCTGTTCCGTACAGGTTGCAATTTGTCCTGAGGATGAACGGGAAGAGGGGGAACCAATGAGAGACTAGCTCTAGGTGTTGGGACAGGCACAGGTCACTCTATTTTCCCCTCAAGAAGAAGAATTAACCACAGGCTCAGCCTGCCGCCTTGGACCAGAATAGGGCCTGAAGCAATCCTGCGCTTTTGCGGCCAGCTCCCAAGAAAGCGAGTTGAAAAATGGAGCTCAGGGGCACTGCAATTCACAAACCTGCAGACTTATAAATGATGACTCTCGTCCACAAATATATTGAGGGAAGGCAACGAAGAGGATTTGAAAGCAAGGCAGAATTGCAGGAAACAGATTTCAGGAGGGAGATTCGAATCGCCTTTAAAGCACAGGAAAAGCGGCAAAACCTCGACAATGATGCCCTTGGCCAAAAAGGGCGTATGCGTTTTTTCCTGAATAGATTCAGGAAAAAACGCATACGCCCTTTTTGGCCAACCAAGCAACCTGGAAAGGCAAATCAGCGCTACAAAGAAGTCTCGCTTCCCATCGGTCAAAAGGGCCATGCTGAATAAAGTGTCAAAACCAGAAATGCAGGACAGGCCATGGAGAAACGGGAGCCTGGCTACGCTGATGGGCGGGATGTAAATTGCCAACAGCCACTCTGGAGAAGTGCACGGTGTGTCCTGAAACATCTAAAAAACTGAGCTTAGGGAGCATAGGGCACATCCACTCATGGGCGTATAAATTGGGAAAACTAAAAATCAGCAAGACACAGGCACCCCAAAGTTTAGGGCTGCTCTGTTGACAAGAATCTCCACTTCGTTACACCTTAAATATCCCAGGAAAGAGAAAAATGGATAAAGAAGTTGTGGTCCTTATGTACAATGGAATATCACTCAGCCATGAAATCAACGTCATAAGGCTAGTAGCAGCATGATGAGTGGATTTAGGTACGAAGATTCTAAGTGAAATAAGTCACACAGAAAAAGACACTTATCATAAGATATGACTTATAGAGGGAATGTAAAAACCGCTACCCTTGAACTGAATTACAAAACAGAATAGAGTCACACGTTTAGAAAACACACTATGGCTGCTTAATGGGAAAGGTGAGGTGGGGTGATGCATACAGCAAGGGTTTCAAATTAGCTCAGATACCGTTCCATAAACCCAATATGTAATACACAAGCCCTACTCCTTCCTCAATGAATTGGACTCCACACCCCCTATTCACCGCCCAAGAATATATCTGACAATAAGAATCTTGAAACCTATGCATTGATATCTCTCTGTAAGTGAGTCAAGTGGGTGTAAAGCGGCAAAATCACAGCAGTGAAAAGCAGGTAAACCCCATTATAAAAATCAATTACTTTTAAAACCCCGTGAAACAAAGACAGTGAAAGAGAGAGAAATTCTTACAAAATTCGTTCAGGGGCTGTGATGCCCCCTGGATTGACCATATCTAGACCCACAGCTGATTGAGACATAAGGGTGGACACTCTTGGGGCTGAGAGGTTTGGTGAGGTTGGGTGAGCAAACGCAGACCCTATAAAGTAATACTGCGTGGTACCCATCCCATGGGTCCCAAATCTCCAGGTTCAAGGGCATCTTCCTACATCGAAAACATTCATGAGAAACCCAGAAGATGGTACACCGTGTGATCGGGAAAGGTTTCTAAAACGCACCTCATTTCTCATCTCCTTGTGCCTGGGTTCGCCATTCCAGCCGCTTTACTAGCAATCTCCCTCCTTGGAGAATCAGCACCTTTAACCTCCTGTTCCGTACAGGTTGCAATTAGTCCTGAGGATGAACGGGAAGAGGGGGAAACAATGAGAGACTAGCTCTAGGTGTTGGGACAGGCACAGGTCACTCTATTTTCCCCTCAAGAAGAAGAATTAACCACAGGCTCAGCCTGCCGCCTTGGACCAGAATAGGGCCTGAAGCAATCCTGCGCTTTGGCGGCCAGCTCCGAAGAAAGCGAGTTGAAAAATGGAGCTCAGGGGCACTGCAATTCACAAACCTGCAGACTTATAAATGATGACTCTCGTCCACAAATATATTGATGGAAGGCAACGAAGAGGATTTGAAAGCAAGGCAGAATTGCAGGAAACAGATTTCAGGAGGGGGATTCGAATCGCCTTTAAAGCACAGGAAAAGCGGCAAAACCTCGACAATGATGCCCTTGGCCAAAAAGGGCGTATGCGTTTTTTCCTGAATAGATTCAGGAAAAAACGCATACGCCCTTTTTGGCCAACCAAGCAACCTGGAAAGGCAAATCAGCGCTACAAAGAAGTCTCGCTTCCCATCGGTCAAAAGGGCCATGCTGAATAAAGTGTCAAAACCAGAAATGCAGGACAGGCCATGGAGAAACGGGAGCCTGGCTACGCTGATGGGCGGGATGTAAATTGCCAACAGCCACTCTGGAGAAGTGCACGGTGTGTCCTGAAACATCTAAAAAACTGAGCTTAGGGAGCATAGGGCACATCCACTCATGGGCGTATAAATTGGGAAAACTAAAAATCAGCAAGACACAGGCACCCCAAAGTTTAGGGCTGCTCTGTTGACAAGAATCTCCACTTCGTTACACCTTAAATATCCCAGGAAAGAGAAAAATGGATAAAGAAGTTGTGGTCCTTATGTACAATGGAATATCACTCAGCCATGAAATCAACGTCATAAGGCTAGTAGCAGCATGATGAGTGGATTTAGGTACGAAGATTCTAAGTGAAATAAGTCACACAGAAAAAGACACTTATCATAAGATATGACTTATAGAGGGAATGTAAAAACCGCTACCCTTGAACTGAATTACAAAACAGAATAGAGTCACACGTTTAGAAAACACACTATGGCTGCTTAATGGGAAAGGTGAGGTGGGGTGATGCATACAGCAAGGGTTTCAAATTAGCTCAGATACCGTTCCATAAACCCAATATGTAATACACAAGCCCTACTCCTTCCTCAATGAATTGGACTCCACACCCCCTATTCACCGCCCAAGAATATATCTGACTAGTAAGAATCTTGAAACCTATGCATTGATATCTCTCTGTAAGTGAGTCAAGTGGGTGTAAAGCGGCAAAATCACAGCAGTGAAAAGCAGGTAAACCCCATTATAAAAATCAATTACTTTTAAAACCCCGTGAAACAAAGACAGTGAAAGAGAGAGAAATTCTTACAAAATTCGTTCAGGGGCTGTGATGCCCCCTGGATTGACCATATCTAGACCCACAGCTGATTGAGACATAAGGGTGGACACTCTTGGGGCTGAGAGGTTTGGTGAGGTTGGGTGAGCAAACGCAGACCCTATAAAGTAATACTGCGTGGTACCCATCCCATGGGTCCCAAATCTCCAGGTTCAAGGGCATCTTCCTACATCGAAAACATTCATGAGAAACCCAGAAGATGGTACACCGTGTGATCGGGAAAGGTTTCTAAAACGCACCTCATTTCTCATCTCCTTGTGCCTGGGTTCGCCATTCCAGCCGCTTTACTAGCAATCTCCCTCCTTGGAGAATCAGCACCTTTAACCTCCTGTTCCGTACAGGTTGCAATTAGTCCTGAGGATGAACGGGAAGAGGGGGAAACAATGAGAGACTAGCTCTAGGTGTTGGGACAGGCACAGGTCACTCTATTTTCCCCTCAAGAAGAAGAATTAACCACAGGCTCAGCCTGCCGCGTTGGACCAGAATAGGGCCTGAAGCAATCCTGCGCTTTGGCGGCCAGCTCCGAAGAAAGCGAGTTGAAAAATGGAGCTCAGGGGCACTGCAATTCACAAACCTGCAGACTTATAAATGATGACTCTCGTCCACAAATATATTGATGGAAGGCAACGAAGAGGATTTGAAAGCAAGGCAGAATTGCAGGAAACAGATTTCAGGAGGGGGATTCGAATCGCCTTTAAAGCACAGGAAAAGCGGCAAAACCTCGACAATGATGCCCTTGGCCAAAAAGGGCGTATGCGTTTTTTCCTGAATAGATTCAGGAAAAAACGCATACGCCCTTTTTGGCCAACCAAGCAACCTGGAAAGGCAAATCAGCGCTACAAAGAAGTCTCGCTTCCCATCGGTCAAAAGGGCCATGCTGAATAAAGTGTCAAAACCAGAAATGCAGGACAGGCCATGGAGAAACGGGAGCCTGGCTACGCTGATGGGCGGGATGTAAATTGCCAACAGCCACTCTGGAGAAGTGCACGGTGTGTCCTGAAACATCTAAAAAACTGAGCTTAGGGAGCATAGGGCACATCCACTCATGGGCGTATAAATTGGGAAAACTAAAAATCAGCAAGACACAGGCACCCCAAAGTTTAGGGCTGCTCTGTTGACAAGAATCTCCACTTCGTTACACCTTAAATATCCCAGGAAAGAGAAAAATGGATAAAGAAGTTGTGGTCCTTATGTACAATGGAATATCACTCAGCCATGAAATCAACGTCATAAGGCTAGTAGCAGCATGATGAGTGGATTTAGGTACGAAGATTCTAAGTGAAATAAGTCACACAGAAAAAGACACTTATCATAAGATATGACTTATAGAGGGAATGTAAAAACCGCTACCCTTGAACTGAATTACAAAACAGAATAGAGTCACACGTTTAGAAAACACACTATGGCTGCTTAATGGGAAAGGTGAGGTGGGGTGATGCATACAGCAAGGGTTTCAAATTAGCTCAGATACCGTTCCATAAACCCAATATGTAATACACAAGCCCTACTCCTTCCTCAATGAATTGGACTCCACACCCCCTATTCACCGCCCAAGAATATATCTGACTAGTAAGAATCTTGAAACCTATGCATTGATATCTCTCTGTAAGTGAGTCAAGTGGGTGTAAAGCGGCAAAATCACAGCAGTGAAAAGCAGGTAAACCCCATTATAAAAATCAATTACTTTTAAAAACCCGTGAAACAAAGACAGTGAAAGAGAGAGAAATTCTTACAAAATTCGTTCAGGGGCTGTGATGCCACCTGGATTGACCATATCTAGACCCACAGCTGATTGAGACATAAGGGTGGACACTCTTGGGGCTGAGAGGTTTGGTGAGGTTGGGTGAGCAAACGCAGACCCTATAAAGTAATACTGCGTGGTACCCATTCCATGGGTCCCAAATCTCCAGGTTCAAGGGCATCTTCCTACATCGAAAACATTCATGAGAAACCCAGAAGATGGTACACCGTGTGATCGGGAAAGGTTTCTAAAACGCACCTCATTTCTCATCTCCTTGTGCCTGGGTTCGCCATTCCAGCCGCTTTACTAGCAATCTCCCTCCTTGGAGAATCAGCACCTTTAACCTCCTGTTCCGTACAGGTTGCAATTAGTCCTGAGGATGAACGGGAAGAGGGGGAACCAATGAGAGACTAGCTCTAGGTGTTGGGACAGGCACAGGTCACTCTATTTTCCCCTCAAGAAGAAGAATTAACCACAGGCTCAGCCTGCCGCCTTGGACCAGAATAGGGCCTGAAGCAATCCTGCGCTTTTGCGGCCAGCTCCCAAGAAAGCGAGTTGAAAAATGGAGCTCAGGGGCACTGCAATTCACAAACCTGCAGACTTATAAATGATGACTCTCGTCCACAAATATATTGATGGAAGGCAACGAAGAGGATTTGAAAGCAAGGCAGAATTGCAGGAAACAGATTTCAGGAGGGGGATTCGAATCGCCTTTAAAGCACAGGAAAAGCGGCAAAACCTCGACAATGATGCCCTTGGCCAAAAAGGGCGTATGCGTTTTTTCCTGAATAGATTCAGGAAAAAACGCATACGCCCTTTTTGGCCAACCAAGCAACCTGGAAAGGCAAATCAGCGCTACAAAGAAGTCTCGCTTCCCATCGGTCAAAAGGGCCATGCTGAATAAAGTGTCAAAACCAGAAATGCAGGACAGGCCATGGAGAAACGGGAGCCTGGCTACGCTGATGGGCGGGATGTAAATTGCCAACAGCCACTCTGGAGAAGTGCACGGTGTGTCCTGAAACATCTAAAAAACTGAGCTTAGGGAGCATAGGGCACATCCACTCATGGGCGTATAAATTGGGAAAACTAAAAATCAGCAAGACACAGGCACCCCAAAGTTTAGGGCTGCTCTGTTGACAAGAATCTCCACTTCGTTACACCTTAAATATCCCAGGAAAGAGAAAAATGGATAAAGAAGTTGTGGTCCTTATGTACAATGGAATATCACTCAGCCATGAAATCAACGTCATAAGGCTAGTAGCAGCATGATGAGTGGATTTAGGTACGAAGATTCTAAGTGAAATAAGTCACACAGAAAAAGACACTTATCATAAGATATGACTTATAGAGGGAATGTAAAAACCGCTACCCTTGAACTGAATTACAAAACAGAATAGAGTCACACGTTTAGAAAACACACTATGGCTGCTTAATGGGAAAGGTGAGGTGGGGTGATGCATACAGCAAGGGTTTCAAATTAGCTCAGATACCGTTCCATAAACCCAATATGTAATACACAAGCCCTACTCCTTCCTCAATGAATTGGACTCCACACCCCCTATTCACCGCCCAAGAATATATCTGACTAGTAAGAATCTTGAAACCTATGCATTGATATCTCTCTGTAAGTGAGTCAAGTGGGTGTAAAGCGGCAAAATCACAGCAGTGAAAAGCAGGTAAACCCCATTATAAAAATCAATTACTTTTAAAAACCCGTGAAACAAAGACAGTGAAAGAGAGAGAAATTCTTACAAAATTCGTTCAGGGGCTGTGATGCCACCTGGATTGACCATATCTAGACCCACAGCTGATTGAGACATAAGGGTGGACACTCTTGGGGCTGAGAGGTTTGGTGAGGTTGGGTGAGCAAACGCAGACCCTATAAAGTAATACTGCGTGGTACCCATCCCATGGGTCCCAAATCTCCAGGTTCAAGGGCATCTTCCTACATCGAAAACATTCATGAGAAACCCAGAAGATGGTACACCGTGTGATCGGGAAAGGTTTCTAAAACGCACCTCATTTCTCATCTCCTTGTGCCTGGGTTCGCCATTCCAGCCGCTTTACTAGCAATCTCCCTCCTTGGAGAATCAGCACCTTTAACCTCCTGTTCCGTACAGGTTGCAATTAGTCCTGAGGATGAACGGGAAGAGGGGGAACCAATGAGAGACTAGCTCTAGGTGTTGGGACAGGCACAGGTCACTCTATTTTCCCCTCAAGAAGAAGAATTAACCACAGGCTCAGCCTGCCGCCTGGGACCAGAATAGGGCCTGAAGCAATCCTGCGCTTTTGCGGCCAGCTCCCAAGAAAGCGAGTTGAAAAATGGAGCTCAGGGGCACTGCAATTCACAAACCTGCAGACTTATAAATGATGACTCTCGTCCACAAATATATTGAGGGAAGGCAACGAAGAGGATTTGAAAGCAAGGCAGAATTGCAGGAAACAGATTTCAGGAGGGGGATTCGAATCGCCTTTAAAGCACAGGAAAAGCGGGAAAACCTCGACAATGATGCCCTTGGCCAAAAAGGGCGTATGCGTTTTTTCCTGAATAGATTCAGGAAAAAACGCATACGCCCTTTTTGGCCAACCAAGCAACCTGGAAAGGCAAATCAGCGCTACAAAGAAGTCTCGCTTCCCATCGGTCAAAAGGGCCATGCTGAATAAAGTGTCAAAACCAGAAATGCAGGACAGGCCATGGAGAAACGGGAGCCTGGCTACGCTGATGGGCGGGATGTAAATTGCCAACAGCCACTCTGGAGAAGTGCACGGTGTGTCCTGAAACATCTAAAAAACTGAGCTTAGGGAGCATAGGGCACATCCACTCATGGGCGTATAAATTGGGAAAACTAAAAATCAGCAAGACACAGGCACCCCAAAGTTTAGGGCTGCTCTGTTGACAAGAATCTCCACTTCGTTACACCTTAAATATCCCAGGAAAGAGAAAAATGGATAAAGAAGTTGTGGTCCTTATGTACAATGGAATATCACTCAGCCATGAAATCAACGTCATAAGGCTAGTAGCAGCATGATGAGTGGATTTAGGTACGAAGATTCTAAGTGAAATAAGTCACACAGAAAAAGACACTTATCATAAGATATGACTTATAGAGGGAATGTAAAAACCGCTACCCTTGAACTGAATTACAAAACAGAATAGAGTCACACGTTTAGAAAACACACTATGGCTGCTTAATGGGAAAGGTGAGGTGGGGTGATGCATACAGCAAGGGTTTCAAATTAGCTCAGATACCGTTCCATAAACCCAATATGTAATACACAAGCCCTACTCCTTCCTCAATGAATTGGACTCCACACCCCCTATTCACCGCCCAAGAATATATCTGACTAGTAAGAATCTTGAAACCTATGCATTGATATCTCTCTGTAAGTGAGTCAAGTGGGTGTAAAGCGGCAAAATCACAGCAGTGAAAAGCAGGTAAACCCCATTATAAAAATCAATTACTTTTAAAAACCCGTGAAACAAAGACAGTGAAAGAGAGAGAAATTCTTACAAAATTCGTTCAGGGGCTGTGATGCCACCTGGATTGACCATATCTAGACCCACAGCTGATTGAGACATAAGGGTGGACACTCTTGGGGCTGAGAGGTTTGGTGAGGTTGGGTGAGCAAACGCAGACCCTATAAAGTAATACTGCGTGGTACCCATCCCATGGGTCCCAAATCTCCAGGTTCAAGGGCATCTTCCTACATCGAAAACATTCATGAGAAACCCAGAAGATGGTACACCGTGTGATCGGGAAAGGTTTCTAAAACGCACCTCATTTCTCATCTCCTTGTGCCTGGGTTCGCCATTCCAGCCGCTTTACTAGCAATCTCCCTCCTTGGAGAATCAGCACCTTTAACCTCCTGTTCCGTACAGGTTGCAATTAGTCCTGAGGATGAACGGGAAGAGGGGGAACCAATGAGAGACTAGCTCTAGGTGTTGGGACAGGCACAGGTCACTCTATTTTCCCCTCAAGAAGAAGAATTAACCACAGGCTCAGCCTGCCGCCTTGGACCAGAATAGGGCCTGAAGCAATCCTGCGCTTTTGCGGCCAGCTCCCAAGAAAGCGAGTTGAAAAATGGAGCTCAGGGGCACTGCAATTCACAAACCTGCAGACTTATAAATGATGACTCTCGTCCACAAATATATTGATGGAAGGCAACGAAGAGGATTTGAAAGCAAGGCAGAATTGCAGGAAACAGATTTCAGGAGGGGGATTCGAATCGCCTTTAAAGCACAGGAAAAGCGGCAAAACCTCGACAATGATGCCCTTGGCCAAAAAGGGCGTATGCGTTTTTTCCTGAATAGATTCAGGAAAAAACGCATACGCCCTTTTTGGCCAACCAAGCAACCTGGAAAGGCAAATCAGCGCTACAAAGAAGTCTCGCTTCCCATCGGTCAAAAGGGCCATGCTGAATAAAGTGTCAAAACCAGAAATGCAGGACAGGCCATGGAGAAACGGGAGCCTGGCTACGCTGATGGGCGGGATGTAAATTGCCAACAGCCACTCTGGAGAAGTGCACGGTGTGTCCTGAAACATCTAAAAAACTGAGCTTAGGGAGCATAGGGCACATCCACTCATGGGCGTATAAATTGGGAAAACTAAAAATCAGCAAGACACAGGCACCCCAAAGTTTAGGGCTGCTCTGTTGACAAGAATCTCCACTTCGTTACACCTTAAATATCCCAGGAAAGAGAAAAATGGATAAAGAAGTTGTGGTCCTTATGTACAATGGAATATCACTCAGCCATGAAATCAACGTCATAAGGCTAGTAGCAGCATGATGAGTGGATTTAGGTACGAAGATTCTAAGTGAAATAAGTCACACAGAAAAAGACACTTATCATAAGATATGACTTATAGAGGGAATGTAAAAACCGCTACCCTTGAACTGAATTACAAAACAGAATAGAGTCACACGTTTAGAAAACACACTATGGCTGCTTAATGGGAAAGGTGAGGTGGGGTGATGCATACAGCAAGGGTTTCAAATTAGCTCAGATACCGTTCCATAAACCCAATATGTAATACACAAGCCCTACTCCTTCCTCAATGAATTGGACTCCACACCCCCTATTCACCGCCCAAGAATATATCTGACTAGTAAGAATCTTGAAACCTATGCATTGATATCTCTCTGTAAGTGAGTCAAGTGGGTGTAAAGCGGCAAAATCACAGCAGTGAAAAGCAGGTAAACCCCATTATAAAAATCAATTACTTTTAAAAACCCGTGAAACAAAGACAGTGAAAGAGAGAGAAATTCTTACAAAATTCGTTCAGGGGCTGTGATGCCACCTGGATTGACCATATCTAGACCCACAGCTGATTGAGACATAAGGGTGGACACTCTTGGGGCTGAGAGGTTTGGTGAGGTTGGGTGAGCAAACGCAGACCCTATAAAGTAATACTGCGTGGTACCCATCCCATGGGTCCCAAATCTCCAGGTTCAAGGGCATCTTCCTACATCGAAAACATTCATGAGAAACCCAGAAGATGGTACACCGTGTGATCGGGAAAGGTTTCTAAAACGCACCTCATTTCTCATCTCCTTGTGCTTGGGTTCGCCATTCCAGCCGCTTTACTAGCAATCTCCCTCCTTGGAGAATCAGCACCTTTAACCTCCTGTTCCGTACAGGTTGCAATTAGTCCTGAGGATGAACGGGAAGAGGGGGAACCAATGAGAGACTAGCTCTAGGTGTTGGGACAGGCACAGGTCACTCTATTTTCCCCTCAAGAAGAAGAATTAACCACAGGCTCAGCCTGCCGCCTGGGACCAGAATAGGGCCTGAAGCAATCCTGCGCTTTTGCGGCCAGCTCCGAAGAAAGCGAGTTGAAAAATGGAGCTCAGGGGCACTGCAATTCACAAACCTGCAGACTTATAAATGATGACTCTCGTCCACAAATATATTGAGGGAAGGCAACGAAGAGGATTTGAAAGCAAGGCAGAATTGCAGGAAACAGATTTCAGGAGGGGGATTCGAATCGCCTTTAAAGCACAGGAAAAGCGGCAAAACCTCGACAATGATGCCCTTGGCCAAAAAGGGCGTATGCGTTTTTTCCTGAATAGATTCAGGAAAAAACGCATACGCCCTTTTTGGCCAACCAAGCAACCTGGAAAGGCAAATCAGCGCTACAAAGAAGTCTCGCTTCCCATCGGTCAAAAGGGCCATGCTGAATAAAGTGTCAAAACCAGAAATGCAGGACAGGCCATGGAGAAACGGGAGCCTGGCTACGCTGATGGGCGGGATGTAAATTGCCAACAGCCACTCTGGAGAAGTGCACGGTGTGTCCTGAAACATCTAAAAAACTGAGCTTAGGGAGCATAGGGCACATCCACTCATGGGCGTATAAATTGGGAAAACTAAAAATCAGCAAGACACAGGCACCCCAAAGTTTAGGGCTGCTCTGTTGACAAGAATCTCCACTTCGTTACACCTTAAATATCCCAGGAAAGAGAAAAATGGATAAAGAAGTTGTGGTCCTTATGTACAATGGAATATCACTCAGCCATGAAATCAACGTCATAAGGCTAGTAGCAGCATGATGAGTGGATTTAGGTACGAAGATTCTAAGTGAAATAAGTCACACAGAAAAAGACACTTATCATAAGATATGACTTATAGAGGGAATGTAAAAACCGCTACCCTTGAACTGAATTACAAAACAGAATAGAGTCACACGTTTAGAAAACACACTATGGCTGCTTAATGGGAAAGGTGAGGTGGGGTGATGCATACAGCAAGGGTTTCAAATTAGCTCAGATACCGTTCCATAAACCCAATATGTAATACACAAGCCCTACTCCTTCCTCAATGAATTGGACTCCACACCCCCTATTCACCGCCCAAGAATATATCTGACTAGTAAGAATCTTGAAACCTATGCATTGATATCTCTGTGTAAGTGAGTCAAGTGGGTGTAAAGCGGCAAAATCACAGCAGTGAAAAGCAGGTAAACCCCATTATAAAAATCAATTACTTTTAAAAACCCGTGAAACAAAGACAGTGAAAGAGAGAGAAATTCTTACAAAATTCGTTCAGGGGCTGTGATGCCACCTGGATTGACCATATCTAGACCCACAGCTGATTGAGACATAAGGGTGGACACTCTTGGGGCTGAGAGGTTTGGTGAGGTTGGGTGAGCAAACGCAGACCCTATAAAGTAATACTGCGTGGTACCCATCCCATGGGTCCCAAATCTCCAGGTTCAAGGGCATCTTCCTACATCGAAAACATTCATGAGAAACCCAGAAGATGGTACACCGTGTGATCGGGAAAGGTTTCTAAAACGCACCTCATTTCTCATCTCCTTGTGCCTGGGTTCGCCATTCCAGCCGCTTTACTAGCAATCTCCCTCCTTGGAGAATCAGCACCTTTAACCTCCTCTTCCGTACAGGTTGCAATTAGTCCTGAGGATGAACGGGAAGAGGGGGAACCAATGAGAGACTAGCTCTAGGTGTTGGGACAGGCACAGGTCACTCTATTTTCCCCTCAAGAAGAAGAATTAACCACAGGCTCAGCCTGCCGCCTTGGACCAGAATAGGGCCTGAAGCAATCCTGCGCTTTTGCGGCCAGCTCCCAAGAAAGAGAGTTGAAAAATGGAGCTCAGGGGCACTGCAATTCACAAACCTGCAGACTTATAAATGATGACTCTCGTCCACAAATATATTGATGGAAGGCAACGAAGAGGATTTGAAAGCAAGGCAGAATTGCAGGAAACAGATTTCAGGAGGGGGATTCGAATCGCCTTTAAAGCACAGGAAAAGCGGCAAAACCTCGACAATGATGCCCTTGGCCAAAAAGGGCGTATGCGTTTTTTCCTGAATAGATTCAGGAAAAAACGCATACGCCCTTTTTGGCCAACCAAGCAACCTGGAAAGGCAAATCAGCGCTACAAAGAAGTCTCGCTTCCCATCGGTCAAAAGGGCCATGCTGAATAAAGTGTCAAAACCAGAAATGCAGGACAGGCCATGGAGAAACGGGAGCCTGGCTACGCTGATGGGCGGGATGTAAATTGCCAACAGCCACTCTGGAGAAGTGCACGGTGTGTCCTGAAACATCTAAAAAACTGAGCTTAGGGAGCATAGGGCACATCCACTCATGGGCGTATAAATTGGGAAAACTAAAAATCAGCAAGACACAGGCACCCCAAAGTTTAGGGCTGCTCTGTTGACAAGAATCTCCACTTCGTTACACCTTAAATATCCCAGGAAAGAGAAAAATGGATAAAGAAGTTGTGGTCCTTATGTACAATGGAATATCACTCAGCCATGAAATCAACGTCATAAGGCTAGTAGCAGCATGATGAGTGGATTTAGGTACGAAGATTCTAAGTGAAATAAGTCACACAGAAAAAGACACTTATCATAAGATATGACTTATAGAGGGAATGTAAAAACCGCTACCCTTGAACTGAATTACAAAACAGAATAGAGTCACACGTTTAGAAAACACACTATGGCTGCTTAATGGGAAAGGTGAGGTGGGGTGATGCATACAGCAAGGGTTTCAAATTAGCTCAGATACCGTTCCATAAACCCAATATGTAATACACAAGCCCTACTCCTTCCTCAATGAATTGGACTCCACACCCCCTATTCACCGCCCAAGAATATATCTGACTAGTAAGAATCTTGAAACCTATGCATTGATATCTCTGTGTAAGTGAGTCAAGTGGGTGTAAAGCGGCAAAATCACAGCAGTGAAAAGCAGGTAAACCCCATTATAAAAATCAATTACTTTTAAAAACCCGTGAAACAAAGACAGTGAAAGAGAGAGAAATTCTTACAAAATTCGTTCAGGGGCTGTGATGCCACCTGGATTGACCATATCTAGACCCACAGCTGATTGAGACATAAGGGTGGACACTCTTGGGGCTGAGAGGTTTGGTGAGGTTGGGTGAGCAAACGCAGACCCTATAAAGTAATACTGCGTGGTACCCATCCCATGGGTCCCAAATCTCCAGGTTCAAGGGCATCTTCCTACATCGAAAACATTCATGAGAAACCCAGAAGATGGTACACCGTGTGATCGGGAAAGGTTTCTAAAACGCACCTCATTTCTCATCTCCTTGTGCCTGGGTTCGCCATTCCAGCCGCTTTACTAGCAATCTCCCTCCTTGGAGAATCAGCACCTTTAACCTCCTGTTCCGTACAGGTTGCAATTAGTCCTGAGGATGAACGGGAAGAGGGGGAACCAATGAGAGACTAGCTCTAGGTGTTGGGACAGGCACAGGTCACTCTATTTTCCCCTCAAGAAGAAGAATTAACCACAGGCTCAGCCTGCCGCCTTGGACCAGAATAGGGCCTGAAGCAATCCTGCGCTTTTGCGGCCAGCTCCCAAGAAAGAGAGTTGAAAAATGGAGCTCAGGGGCACTGCAATTCACAAACCTGCAGACTTATAAATGATGACTCTCGTCCACAAATATATTGATGGAAGGCAACGAAGAGGATTTGAAAGCAAGGCAGAATTGCAGGAAACAGATTTCAGGAGGGGGATTCGAATCGCCTTTAAAGCACAGGAAAAGCGGCAAAACCTCGACAATGATGCCCTTGGCCAAAAAGGGCGTATGCGTTTTTTCCTGAATAGATTCAGGAAAAAACGCATACGCCCTTTTTGGCCAACCAAGCAACCTGGAAAGGCAAATCAGCGCTACAAAGAAGTCTCGCTTCCCATCGGTCAAAAGGGCCATGCTGAATAAAGTGTCAAAACCAGAAATGCAGGACAGGCCATGGAGAAACGGGAGCCTGGCTACGCTGATGGGCGGGATGTAAATTGCCAACAGCCACTCTGGAGAAGTGCACGGTGTGTCCTGAAACATCTAAAAAACTGAGCTTAGGGAGCATAGGGCACATCCACTCATGGGCGTATAAATTGGGAAAACTAAAAATCAGCAAGACACAGGCACCCCAAAGTTTAGGGCTGCTCTGTTGACAAGAATCTCCACTTCGTTACACCTTAAATATCCCAGGAAAGAGAAAAATGGATAAAGAAGTTGTGGTCCTTATGTACAATGGAATATCACTCAGCCATGAAATCAACGTCATAAGGCTAGTAGCAGCATGATGAGTGGATTTAGGTACGAAGATTCTAAGTGAAATAAGTCACACAGAAAAAGACACTTATCATAAGATATGACTTATAGAGGGAATGTAAAAACCGCTACCCTTGAACTGAATTACAAAACAGAATAGAGTCACACGTTTAGAAAACACACTATGGCTGCTTAATGGGAAAGGTGAGGTGGGGTGATGCATACAGCAAGGGTTTCAAATTAGCTCAGATACCGTTCCATAAACCCAATATGTAATACACAAGCCCTACTCCTTCCTCAATGAATTGGACTCCACACCCCCTATTCACCGCCCAAGAATATATCTGACTAGTAAGAATCTTGAAACCTATGCATTGATATCTCTCTGTAAGTGAGTCAAGTGGGTGTAAAGCGGCAAAATCACAGCAGTGAAAAGCAGGTAAACCCCATTATAAAAATCAATTACTTTTAAAAACCCGTGAAACAAAGACAGTGAAAGAGAGAGAAATTCTTACAAAATTCGTTCAGGGGCTGTGATGCCACCTGGATTGACCATATCTAGACCCACAGCTGATTGAGACATAAGGGTGGACACTCTTGGGGCTGAGAGGTTTGGTGAGGTTGGGTGAGCAAACGCAGACCCTATAAAGTAATACTGCGTGGTACCCATCCCATGGGTCCCAAATCTCCAGGTTCAAGGGCATCTTCCTACATCGAAAACATTCATGAGAAACCCAGAAGATGGTACACCGTGTGATCGGGAAAGGTTTCTAAAACGCACCTCATTTCTCATCTCCTTGTGCTTGGGTTCGCCATTCCAGCCGCTTTACTAGCAATCTCCCTCCTTGGAGAATCAGCACCTTTAACCTCCTGTTCCGTACAGGTTGCAATTAGTCCTGAGGATGAACGGGAAGAGGGGGAACCAATGAGAGACTAGCTCTAGGTGTTGGGACAGGCACAGGTCACTCTATTTTCCCCTCAAGAAGAAGAATTAACCACAGGCTCAGCCTGCCGCCTGGGACCAGAATAGGGCCTGAAGCAATCCTGCGCTTTTGCGGCCAGCTCCGAAGAAAGCGAGTTGAAAAATGGAGCTCAGGGGCACTGCAATTCACAAACCTGCAGACTTATAAATGATGACTCTCGTCCACAAATATATTGAGGGAAGGAAACGAAGAGGATTTGAAAGCAAGGCAGAATTGCAGGAAACAGATTTCAGGAGGGGGATTCGAATCGCCTTTAAAGCACAGGAAAAGCGGCAAAACCTCGACAATGATGCCCTTGGCCAAAAAGGGCGTATGCGTTTTTTCCTGAATAGATTCAGGAAAAAACGCATACGCCCTTTTTGGCCAACCAAGCAACCTGGAAAGGCAAATCAGCGCTACAAAGAAGTCTCGCTTCCCATCGGTCAAAAGGGCCATGCTGAATAAAGTGTCAAAACCAGAAATGCAGGACAGGCCATGGAGAAACGGGAGCCTGGCTACGCTGATGGGCGGGATGTAAATTGCCAACAGCCACTCTGGAGAAGTGCACGGTGTGTCCTGAAACATCTAAAAAACTGAGCTTAGGGAGCATAGGGCACATCCACTCATGGGCGTATAAATTGGGAAAACTAAAAATCAGCAAGACACAGGCACCCCAAAGTTTAGGGCTGCTCTGTTGACAAGAATCTCCACTTCGTTACACCTTAAATATCCCAGGAAAGAGAAAAATGGATAAAGAAGTTGTGGTCCTTATGTACAATGGAATATCACTCAGCCATGAAATCAACGTCATAAGGCTAGTAGCAGCATGATGAGTGGATTTAGGTACGAAGATTCTAAGTGAAATAAGTCACACAGAAAAAGACACTTATCATAAGATATGACTTATAGAGGGAATGTAAAAACCGCTACCCTTGAACTGAATTACAAAACAGAATAGAGTCACACGTTTAGAAAACACACTATGGCTGCTTAATGGGAAAGGTGAGGTGGGGTGATGCATACAGCAAGGGTTTCAAATTAGCTCAGATACCGTTCCATAAACCCAATATGTAATACACAAGCCCTACTCCTTCCTCAATGAATTGGACTCCACACCCCCTATTCACCGCCCAAGAATATATCTGACTAGTAAGAATCTTGAAACCTATGCATTGATATCTCTCTGTAAGTGAGTCAAGTGGGTGTAAAGCGGCAAAATCACAGCAGTGAAAAGCAGGTAAACCCCATTATAAAAATCAATTACTTTTAAAAACCCGTGAAACAAAGACAGTGAAAGAGAGAGAAATTCTTACAAAATTCGTTCAGGGGCTGTGATGCCACCTGGATTGACCATATCTAGACCCACAGCTGATTGAGACATAAGGGTGGACACTCTTGGGGCTGAGAGGTTTGGTGAGGTTGGGTGAGCAAACGCAGACCCTATAAAGTAATACTGCGTGGTACCCATCCCATGGGTCCCAAATCTCCAGGTTCAAGGGCATCTTCCTACATCGAAAACATTCATGAGAAACCCAGAAGATGGTACACCGTGTGATCGGGAAAGGTTTCTAAAACGCACCTCATTTCTCATCTCCTTGTGCTTGGGTTCGCCATTCCAGCCGCTTTACTAGCAATCTCCCTCCTTGGAGAATCAGCACCTTTAACCTCCTGTTCCGTACAGGTTGCAATTAGTCCTGAGGATGAACGGGAAGAGGGGGAACCAATGAGAGACTAGCTCTAGGTGTTGGGACAGGCACAGGTCACTCTATTTTCCCCTCAAGAAGAAGAATTAACCACAGGCTCAGCCTGCCGCCTGGGACCAGAATAGGGCCTGAAGCAATCCTGCGCTTTTGCGGCCAGCTCCGAAGAAAGCGAGTTGAAAAATGGAGCTCAGGGGCACTGCAATTCACAAACCTGCAGACTTATAAATGATGACTCTCGTCCACAAATATATTGAGGGAAGGAAACGAAGAGGATTTGAAAGCAAGGCAGAATTGCAGGAAACAGATTTCAGGAGGGGGATTCGAATCGCCTTTAAAGCACAGGAAAAGCGGCAAAACCTCGACAATGATGCCCTTGGCCAAAAAGGGCGTATGCGTTTTTTCCTGAATAGATTCAGGAAAAAACGCATACGCCCTTTTTGGCCAACCAAGCAACCTGGAAAGGCAAATCAGCGCTACAAAGAAGTCTCGCTTCCCATCGGTCAAAAGGGCCATGCTGAATAAAGTGTCAAAACCAGAAATGCAGGACAGGCCATGGAGAAACGGGAGCCTGGCTACGCTGATGGGCGGGATGTAAATTGCCAACAGCCACTCTGGAGAAGTGCACGGTGTGTCCTGAAACATCTAAAAAACTGAGCTTAGGGAGCATAGGGCACATCCACTCATGGGCGTATAAATTGGGAAAACTAAAAATCAGCAAGACACAGGCACCCCAAAGTTTAGGGCTGCTCTGTTGACAAGAATCTCCACTTCGTTACACCTTAAATATCCCAGGAAAGAGAAAAATGGATAAAGAAGTTGTGGTCCTTATGTACAATGGAATATCACTCAGCCATGAAATCAACGTCATAAGGCTAGTAGCAGCATGATGAGTGGATTTAGGTACGAAGATTCTAAGTGAAATAAGTCACACAGAAAAAGACACTTATCATAAGATATGACTTATAGAGGGAATGTAAAAACCGCTACCCTTGAACTGAATTACAAAACAGAATAGAGTCACACGTTTAGAAAACACACTATGGCTGCTTAATGGGAAAGGTGAGGTGGGGTGATGCATACAGCAAGGGTTTCAAATTAGCTCAGATACCGTTCCATAAACCCAATATGTAATACACAAGCCCTACTCCTTCCTCAATGAATTGGACTCCACACCCCCTATTCACCGCCCAAGAATATATCTGACTAGTAAGAATCTTGAAACCTATGCATTGATATCTCTCTGTAAGTGAGTCAAGTGGGTGTAAAGCGGCAAAATCACAGCAGTGAAAAGCAGGTAAACCCCATTATAAAAATCAATTACTTTTAAAAACCCGTGAAACAAAGACAGTGAAAGAGAGAGAAATTCTTACAAAATTCGTTCAGGGGCTGTGATGCCACCTGGATTGACCATATCTAGACCCACAGCTGATTGAGACATAAGGGTGGACACTCTTGGGGCTGAGAGGTTTGGTGAGGTTGGGTGAGCAAACGCAGACCCTATAAAGTAATACTGCGTGGTACCCATCCCATGGGTCCCAAATCTCCAGGTTCAAGGGCATCTTCCTACATCGAAAACATTCATGAGAAACCCAGAAGATGGTACACCGTGTGATCGGGAAAGGTTTCTAAAACGCACCTCATTTCTCATCTCCTTGTGCTTGGGTTCGCCATTCCAGCCGCTTTACTAGCAATCTCCCTCCTTGGAGAATCAGCACCTTTAACCTCCTGTTCCGTACAGGTTGCAATTAGTCCTGAGGATGAACGGGAAGAGGGGGAACCAATGAGAGACTAGCTCTAGGTGTTGGGACAGGCACAGGTCACTCTATTTTCCCCTCAAGAAGAAGAATTAACCACAGGCTCAGCCTGCCGCCTGGGACCAGAATAGGGCCTGAAGCAATCCTGCGCTTTTGCGGCCAGCTCCGAAGAAAGCGAGTTGAAAAATGGAGCTCAGGGGCACTGCAATTCACAAACCTGCAGACTTATAAATGATGACTCTCGTCCACAAATATATTGAGGGAAGGAAACGAAGAGGATTTGAAAGCAAGGCAGAATTGCAGGAAACAGATTTCAGGAGGGGGATTCGAATCGCCTTTAAAGCACAGGAAAAGCGGCAAAACCTCGACAATGATGCCCTTGGCCAAAAAGGGCGTATGCGTTTTTTCCTGAATAGATTCAGGAAAAAACGCATACGCCCTTTTTGGCCAACCAAGCAACCTGGAAAGGCAAATCAGCGCTACAAAGAAGTCTCGCTTCCCATCGGTCAAAAGGGCCATGCTGAATAAAGTGTCAAAACCAGAAATGCAGGACAGGCCATGGAGAAACGGGAGCCTGGCTACGCTGATGGGCGGGATGTAAATTGCCAACAGCCACTCTGGAGAAGTGCACGGTGTGTCCTGAAACATCTAAAAAACTGAGCTTAGGGAGCATAGGGCACATCCACTCATGGGCGTATAAATTGGGAAAACTAAAAATCAGCAAGACACAGGCACCCCAAAGTTTAGGGCTGCTCTGTTGACAAGAATCTCCACTTCGTTACACCTTAAATATCCCAGGAAAGAGAAAAATGGATAAAGAAGTTGTGGTCCTTATGTACAATGGAATATCACTCAGCCATGAAATCAACGTCATAAGGCTAGTAGCAGCATGATGAGTGGATTTAGGTACGAAGATTCTAAGTGAAATAAGTCACACAGAAAAAGACACTTATCATAAGATATGACTTATAGAGGGAATGTAAAAACCGCTACCCTTGAACTGAATTACAAAACAGAATAGAGTCACACGTTTAGAAAACACACTATGGCTGCTTAATGGGAAAGGTGAGGTGGGGTGATGCATACAGCAAGGGTTTCAAATTAGCTCAGATACCGTTCCATAAACCCAATATGTAATACACAAGCCCTACTCCTTCCTCAATGAATTGGACTCCACACCCCCTATTCACCGCCCAAGAATATATCTGACTAGTAAGAATCTTGAAACCTATGCATTGATATCTCTCTGTAAGTGAGTCAAGTGGGTGTAAAGCGGCAAAATCACAGCAGTGAAAAGCAGGTAAACCCCATTATAAAAATCAATTACTTTTAAAAACCCGTGAAACAAAGACAGTGAAAGAGAGAGAAATTCTTACAAAATTCGTTCAGGGGCTGTGATGCCACCTGGATTGACCATATCTAGACCCACAGCTGATTGAGACATAAGGGTGGACACTCTTGGGGCTGAGAGGTTTGGTGAGGTTGGGTGAGCAAACGCAGACCCTATAAAGTAATACTGCGTGGTACCCATCCCATGGGTCCCAAATCTCCAGGTTCAAGGGCATCTTCCTACATCGAAAACATTCATGAGAAACCCAGAAGATGGTACACCGTGTGATCGGGAAAGGTTTCTAAAACGCACCTCATTTCTCATCTCCTTGTGCTTGGGTTCGCCATTCCAGCCGCTTTACTAGCAATCTCCCTCCTTGGAGAATCAGCACCTTTAACCTCCTGTTCCGTACAGGTTGCAATTAGTCCTGAGGATGAACGGGAAGAGGGGGAACCAATGAGAGACTAGCTCTAGGTGTTGGGACAGGCACAGGTCACTCTATTTTCCCCTCAAGAAGAAGAATTAACCACAGGCTCAGCCTGCCGCCTGGGACCAGAATAGGGCCTGAAGCAATCCTGCGCTTTTGCGGCCAGCTCCGAAGAAAGCGAGTTGAAAAATGGAGCTCAGGGGCACTGCAATTCACAAACCTGCAGACTTATAAATGATGACTCTCGTCCACAAATATATTGAGGGAAGGAAACGAAGAGGATTTGAAAGCAAGGCAGAATTGCAGGAAACAGATTTCAGGAGGGGGATTCGAATCGCCTTTAAAGCACAGGAAAAGCGGCAAAACCTCGACAATGATGCCCTTGGCCAAAAAGGGCGTATGCGTTTTTTCCTGAATAGATTCAGGAAAAAACGCATACGCCCTTTTTGGCCAACCAAGCAACCTGGAAAGGCAAATCAGCGCTACAAAGAAGTCTCGCTTCCCATCGGTCAAAAGGGCCATGCTGAATAAAGTGTCAAAACCAGAAATGCAGGACAGGCCATGGAGAAACGGGAGCCTGGCTACGCTGATGGGCGGGATGTAAATTGCCAACAGCCACTCTGGAGAAGTGCACGGTGTGTCCTGAAACATCTAAAAAACTGAGCTTAGGGAGCATAGGGCACATCCACTCATGGGCGTATAAATTGGGAAAACTAAAAATCAGCAAGACACAGGCACCCCAAAGTTTAGGGCTGCTCTGTTGACAAGAATCTCCACTTCGTTACACCTTAAATATCCCAGGAAAGAGAAAAATGGATAAAGAAGTTGTGGTCCTTATGTACAATGGAATATCACTCAGCCATGAAATCAACGTCATAAGGCTAGTAGCAGCATGATGAGTGGATTTAGGTACGAAGATTCTAAGTGAAATAAGTCACACAGAAAAAGACACTTATCATAAGATATGACTTATAGAGGGAATGTAAAAACCGCTACCCTTGAACTGAATTACAAAACAGAATAGAGTCACACGTTTAGAAAACACACTATGGCTGCTTAATGGGAAAGGTGAGGTGGGGTGATGCATACAGCAAGGGTTTCAAATTAGCTCAGATACCGTTCCATAAACCCAATATGTAATACACAAGCCCTACTCCTTCCTCAATGAATTGGACTCCACACCCCCTATTCACCGCCCAAGAATATATCTGACTAGTAAGAATCTTGAAACCTATGCATTGATATCTCTCTGTAAGTGAGTCAAGTGGGTGTAAAGCGGCAAAATCACAGCAGTGAAAAGCAGGTAAACCCCATTATAAAAATCAATTACTTTTAAAAACCCGTGAAACAAAGACAGTGAAAGAGAGAGAAATTCTTACAAAATTCGTTCAGGGGCTGTGATGCCACCTGGATTGACCATATCTAGACCCACAGCTGATTGAGACATAAGGGTGGACACTCTTGGGGCTGAGAGGTTTGGTGAGGTTGGGTGAGCAAACGCAGACCCTATAAAGTAATACTGCGTGGTACCCATCCCATGGGTCCCAAATCTCCAGGTTCAAGGGCATCTTCCTACATCGAAAACATTCATGAGAAACCCAGAAGATGGTACACCGTGTGATCGGGAAAGGTTTCTAAAACGCACCTCATTTCTCATCTCCTTGTGCTTGGGTTCGCCATTCCAGCCGCTTTACTAGCAATCTCCCTCCTTGGAGAATCAGCACCTTTAACCTCCTGTTCCGTACAGGTTGCAATTAGTCCTGAGGATGAACGGGAAGAGGGGGAACCAATGAGAGACTAGCTCTAGGTGTTGGGACAGGCACAGGTCACTCTATTTTCCCCTCAAGAAGAAGAATTAACCACAGGCTCAGCCTGCCGCCTGGGACCAGAATAGGGCCTGAAGCAATCCTGCGCTTTTGCGGCCAGCTCCGAAGAAAGCGAGTTGAAAAATGGAGCTCAGGGGCACTGCAATTCACAAACCTGCAGACTTATAAATGATGACTCTCGTCCACAAATATATTGAGGGAAGGAAACGAAGAGGATTTGAAAGCAAGGCAGAATTGCAGGAAACAGATTTCAGGAGGGGGATTCGAATCGCCTTTAAAGCACAGGAAAAGCGGCAAAACCTCGACAATGATGCCCTTGGCCAAAAAGGGCGTATGCGTTTTTTCCTGAATAGATTCAGGAAAAAACGCATACGCCCTTTTTGGCCAACCAAGCAACCTGGAAAGGCAAATCAGCGCTACAAAGAAGTCTCGCTTCCCATCGGTCAAAAGGGCCATGCTGAATAAAGTGTCAAAACCAGAAATGCAGGACAGGCCATGGAGAAACGGGAGCCTGGCTACGCTGATGGGCGGGATGTAAATTGCCAACAGCCACTCTGGAGAAGTGCACGGTGTGTCCTGAAACATCTAAAAAACTGAGCTTAGGGAGCATAGGGCACATCCACTCATGGGCGTATAAATTGGGAAAACTAAAAATCAGCAAGACACAGGCACCCCAAAGTTTAGGGCTGCTCTGTTGACAAGAATCTCCACTTCGTTACACCTTAAATATCCCAGGAAAGAGAAAAATGGATAAAGAAGTTGTGGTCCTTATGTACAATGGAATATCACTCAGCCATGAAATCAACGTCATAAGGCTAGTAGCAGCATGATGAGTGGATTTAGGTACGAAGATTCTAAGTGAAATAAGTCACACAGAAAAAGACACTTATCATAAGATATGACTTATAGAGGGAATGTAAAAACCGCTACCCTTGAACTGAATTACAAAACAGAATAGAGTCACACGTTTAGAAAACACACTATGGCTGCTTAATGGGAAAGGTGAGGTGGGGTGATGCATACAGCAAGGGTTTCAAATTAGCTCAGATACCGTTCCATAAACCCAATATGTAATACACAAGCCCTACTCCTTCCTCAATGAATTGGACTCCACACCCCCTATTCACCGCCCAAGAATATATCTGACTAGTAAGAATCTTGAAACCTATGCATTGATATCTCTCTGTAAGTGAGTCAAGTGGGTGTAAAGCGGCAAAATCACAGCAGTGAAAAGCAGGTAAACCCCATTATAAAAATCAATTACTTTTAAAAACCCGTGAAACAAAGACAGTGAAAGAGAGAGAAATTCTTACAAAATTCGTTCAGGGGCTGTGATGCCACCTGGATTGACCATATCTAGACCCACAGCTGATTGAGACATAAGGGTGGACACTCTTGGGGCTGAGAGGTTTGGTGAGGTTGGGTGAGCAAACGCAGACCCTATAAAGTAATACTGCGTGGTACCCATTCCATGGGTCCCAAATCTCCAGGTTCAAGGGCATCTTCCTACATCGAAAACATTCATGAGAAACCCAGAAGATGGTACACCGTGTGATCGGGAAAGGTTTCTAAAACGCACCTCATTTCTCATCTCCTTGTGCCTGGGTTCGCCATTCCAGCCGCTTTACTAGCAATCTCCCTCCTTGGAGAATCAGCACCTTTAACCTCCTGTTCTGTACAGGTTGCAATTAGTCCTGAGGATGAACGGGAAGAGGGGGAACCAATGAGAGACTAGCTCTAGGTGTTGGGACAGGCACAGGTCACTCTATTTTCCCCTCAAGAAGAAGAATTAACCACAGGCTCAGCCTGCCGCCTTGGACCAGAATAGGGCCTGAAGCAATCCTGCGCTTTTGCGGCCAGCTCCCAAGAAAGCGAGTTGAAAAATGGAGCTCAGGGGCACTGCAATTCACAAACCTGCAGACTTATAAATGATGACTCTCGTCCACAAATATATTGATGGAAGGCAACGAAGAGGATTTGAAAGCAAGGCAGAATTGCAGGAAACAGATTTCAGGAGGGGGATTCGAATCGCCTTTAAAGCACAGGAAAAGCGGCAAAACCTCGACAATGATGCCCTTGGCCAAAAAGGGCGTATGCGTTTTTTCCTGAATAGATTCAGGAAAAAACGCATACGCCCTTTTTGGCCAACCAAGCAACCTGGAAAGGCAAATCAGCGCTACAAAGAAGTCTCGCTTCCCATCGGTCAAAAGGGCCATGCTGAATAAAGTGTCAAAACCAGAAATGCAGGACAGGCCATGGAGAAACGGGAGCCTGGCTACGCTGATGGGCGGGATGTAAATTGCCAACAGCCACTCTGGAGAAGTGCACGGTGTGTCCTGAAACATCTAAAAAACTGAGCTTAGGGAGCATAGGGCACATCCACTCATGGGCGTATAAATTGGGAAAACTAAAAATCAGCAAGACACAGGCACCCCAAAGTTTAGGGCTGCTCTGTTGACAAGAATCTCCACTTCGTTACACCTTAAATATCCCAGGAAAGAGAAAAATGGATAAAGAAGTTGTGGTCCTTATGTACAATGGAATATCACTCAGCCATGAAATCAACGTCATAAGGCTAGTAGCAGCATGATGAGTGGATTTAGGTACGAAGATTCTAAGTGAAATAAGTCACACAGAAAAAGACACTTATCATAAGATATGACTTATAGAGGGAATGTAAAAACCGCTACCCTTGAACTGAATTACAAAACAGAATAGAGTCACACGTTTAGAAAACACACTATGGCTGCTTAATGGGAAAGGTGAGGTGGGGTGATGCATACAGCAAGGGTTTCAAATTAGCTCAGATACCGTTCCATAAACCCAATATGTAATACACAAGCCCTACTCCTTCCTCAATGAATTGGACTCCACACCCCCTATTCACCGCCCAAGAATATATCTGACTAGTAAGAATCTTGAAACCTATGCATTGATATCTCTCTGTAAGTGAGTCAAGTGGGTGTAAAGCGGCAAAATCACAGCAGTGAAAAGCAGGTAAACCCCATTATAAAAATCAATTACTTTTAAAAACCCGTGAAACAAAGACAGTGAAAGAGAGAGAAATTCTTACAAAATTCGTTCAGGGGCTGTGATGCCACCTGGATTGACCATATCTAGACCCACAGCTGATTGAGACATAAGGGTGGACACTCTTGGGGCTGAGAGGTTTGGTGAGGTTGGGTGAGCAAATGCAGACCCTATAAAGTAATACTGCGTGGTACCCATTCCATGGGTCCCAAATCTCCAGGTTCAAGGGCATCTTCCTACATCGAAAACATTCATGAGAAACCCAGAAGATGGTACACCGTGTGATCGGGAAAGGTTTCTAAAACGCACCTCATTTCTCATCTCCTTGTGCCTGGGTTCGCCATTCCAGCCGCTTTACTAGCAATCTCCCTCCTTGGAGAATCAGCACCTTTAACCTCCTGTTCCGTACAGGTTGCAATTTGTCCTGAGGATGAACGGGAAGAGGGGGAACCAATGAGAGACTAGCTCTAGGTGTTGGGACAGGCACAGGTCACTCTATTTTCCCCTCAAGAAGAAGAATTAACCACAGGCTCAGCCTGCCGCCTTGGACCAGAATAGGGCCTGAAGCAATCCTGCGCTTTTGCGGCCAGCTCCCAAGAAAGCGAGTTGAAAAATGGAGCTCAGGGGCACTGCAATTCACAAACCTGCAGACTTATAAATGATGACTCTCGTCCACAAATATATTGAGGGAAGGCAACGAAGAGGATTTGAAAGCAAGGCAGAATTGCAGGAAACAGATTTCAGGAGGGAGATTCGAATCGCCTTTAAAGCACAGGAAAAGCGGCAAAACCTCGACAATGATGCCCTTGGCCAAAAAGGGCGTATGCGTTTTTTCCTGAATAGATTCAGGAAAAAACGCATACGCCCTTTTTGGCCAACCAAGCAACCTGGAAAGGCAAATCAGCGCTACAAAGAAGTCTCGCTTCCCATCGGTCAAAAGGGCCATGCTGAATAAAGTGTCAAAACCAGAAATGCAGGACAGGCCATGGAGAAACGGGAGCCTGGCTACGCTGATGGGCGGGATGTAAATTGCCAACAGCCACTCTGGAGAAGTGCACGGTGTGTCCTGAAACATCTAAAAAACTGAGCTTAGGGAGCATAGGGCACATCCACTCATGGGCGTATAAATTGGGAAAACTAAAAATCAGCAAGACACAGGCACCCCAAAGTTTAGGGCTGCTCTGTTGACAAGAATCTCCACTTCGTTACACTTTAAATATCCCAGGAAAGAGAAAAATGGATAAAGAAGTTGTGGTCCTTATGTACAATGGAATATCACTCAGCCATGAAATCAACGTCATAAGGCTAGTAGCAGCATGATGAGTGGATTTAGGTACGAAGATTCTAAGTGAAATAAGTCACACAGAAAAAGACACTTATCATAAGATATGACTTATAGAGGGAATGTAAAAACCGCTACCCTTGAACTGAATTACAAAACAGAATAGAGTCACACGTTTAGAAAACACACTATGGCTGCTTAATGGGAAAGGTGAGGTGGGGTGATGCATACAGCAAGGGTTTCAAATTAGCTCAGATACCGTTCCATAAACCCAATATGTAATACACAAGCCCTACTCCTTCCTCAATGAATTGGACTCCACACCCCCTATTCACCGCCCAAGAATATATCTGACTAGTAAGAATCTTGAAACCTATGCATTGATATCTCTCTGTAAGTGAGTCAAGTGGGTGTAAAGCGGCAAAATCACAGCAGTGAAAAGCAGGTAAACCCCATTATAAAAATCAATTACTTTTAAAAACCCGTGAAACAAAGACAGTGAAAGAGAGAGAAATTCTTACAAAATTCGTTCAGGGGCTGTGATGCCACCTGGATTGACCATATCTAGACCCACAGCTGATTGAGACATAAGGGTGGACACTCTTGGGGCTGAGAGGTTTGGTGAGGTTGGGTGAGCAAACGCAGACCCTATAAAGTAATACTGCGTGGTACCCATTCCATGGGTCCCAAATCTCCAGGTTCAAGGGCATCTTCCTACATCGAAAACATTCATGAGAAACCCAGAAGATGGTACACCGTGTGATCGGGAAAGGTTTCTAAAACGCACCTCATTTCTCATCTCCTTGTGCCTGGGTTCGCCATTCCAGCCGCTTTACTAGCAATCTCCCTCCTTGGAGAATCAGCACCTTTAACCTCCTGTTCCGTACAGGTTGCAATTAGTCCTGAGGATGAACGGGAAGAGGGGGAAACAATGAGAGACTAGCTCTAGGTGTTGGGACAGGCACAGGTCACTCTATTTTCCCCTCAAGAAGAAGAATTAACCACAGGCTCAGCCTGCCGCCTGGGACTAGAATAGGGCCTGAAGCAATCCTGCGCTTTTGCGGCCAGCTCCCAAGAAAGCGAGTTGAAAAATGGAGCTCAGGGGCACTGCAATTCACAAACCTGCAGACTTATAAATGATGACTCTCGTCCACAAATATACTGATGGAAGGCAACGAAGAGGATTTGAAAGCAAGGCAGAATTGCAGGAAACAGATTTCAGGAGGGGGATTCGAATCGCCTTTAAAGCACAGGAAAAGCGGCAAAACCTCGACAATGATGCCCTTGGCCAAAAAGGGCGTATGCGTTTTTTCCTGAATATATTCAGGAAAAAACGCATACGCCCTTTTTGGCCAACCAAGCAACCTGGAAAGGCAAATCAGCGCTACAAAGAAGTCTCGCTTCCCATCGGTCAAAAGGGCCATGCTGAATAAAGTGTCAAAACCAGAAATGCAGGACAGGCCATGGAGAAACGGGAGCCTGGCTACGCTGATGGGCGGGATGTAAATTGCCAACAGCCACTCTGGAGAAGTGCACGGTGTGTCCTGAAACATCTAAAAAACTGAGCTTAGGGAGCATAGGGCACATCCACTCATGGGCGTATAAATTGGGAAAACTAAAAATCAGCAAGACAAAGGCACCCCAAAGTTTAGGGCTGCTCTGTTGACAAGAATCTCCACTTCGTTACACCTTAAATATCCCAGGAAAGAGAAAAATGGATAAAGAAGTTGTGGTCCTTATGTACAATGGAATATCACTCAGCCATGAAATCAACGTCATAAGGCTAGTAGCAGCATGATGAGTGGATTTAGGTACGAAGATTCTAAGTGAAATAAGTCACACAGAAAAAGACACTTATCATAAGATATGACTTATAGAGGGAATGTAAAAACCGCTACCCTTGAACTGAATTACAAAACAGAATAGAGTCACACGTTTAGAAAACACACTATGGCTGCTTAATGGGAAAGGTGAGGTGGGGTGATGCATACAGCAAGGGTTTCAAATTAGCTCAGATACCGTTCCATAAACCCAATATGTAATACACAAGCCCTACTCCTTCCTCAATGAATTGGACTCCACACCCCCTATTCACCGCCCAAGAATATATCTGACTAGTAAGAATCTTGAAACCTATGCATTGATATCTCTCTGTAAGTGAGTCAAGTGGGTGTAAAGCGGCAAAATCACAGCAGTGAAAAGCAGGTAAACCCCATTATAAAAATCAATTACTTTTAAAAACCCGTGAAACAAAGACAGTGAAAGAGAGAGAAATTCTTACAAAATTCGTTCAGGGGCTGTGATGCCACCTGGATTGACCATATCTAGACCCACAGCTGATTGAGACATAAGGGTGGACACTCTTGGGGCTGAGAGGTTTGGTGAGGTTGGGTGAGCAAACGCAGACCCTATAAAGTAATACTGCGTGGTACCCATCCCATGGGTCCCAAATCTCCAGGTTCAAGGGCATCTTCCTACATCGAAAACATGCATGAGAAACCCAGAAGATGGTACACCGTGTGATCGGGAAAGGTTTGTAAAACGCACCTCATTTCTCATCTGCTTGTGCTTGGGTTCGCCATTCCAGCCGCTTTACTAGCAATCTCCCTCCTTGGAGAATCAGCACCTTTAACCTCCTGTTCCGTACAGGTTGCAATTAGTCCTGAGGATGAACGGGAAGAGGGGGAACCAATGAGAGACTAGCTCTAGGTGTTGGGACAGGCACAGGTCACTCTATTTTCCCCTCAAGAAGAAGAATTAACCACAGGCTCAGCCTGCCGCCTTGGACCAGAATAGGGCCTGAAGCAATCCTGCGCTTTTGCGGCCATCTCCCAAGAAAGCGAGTTGAAAAATGGAGCTCAGGGGCACTGCAATTCACAAACCTGCAGACTTATAAATGATGACTCTCGTCCACAAATATATTGATGGAAGGCAACGAAGAGGATTTGAAAGCAAGGCAGAATTGCAGGAAACAGATTTCAGGAGGGAGATTCGAATCCCCTTTAAAGCACAGGAAAAGCGGCAAAACCTCGACAATGATGCCCTTGGCCAAAAAGGGCGTATGCGTTTTTTCCTGAATATATTCAGGAAAAAACGCATACGCCCTTTTTGGCCAACCAAGCAACCTGGAAAGGCAAATCAGCGCTACAAAGAAGTCTCGCTTCCCATCGGTCAAAAGGGCCATGCTGAATAAAGTGTCAAAACCAGAAATGCAGGACAGGCCATGGAGAAACGGGAGCCTGGCTACGCTGATGGGCGGGATGTAAATTGCCAACAGCCACTCTGGAGAAGTGCACGGTGTGTCCTGAAACATCTAAAAAACTGAGCTTAGGGAGCATAGGGCACATCCACACATGGGCGTATAAATTGGGAAAACTAAAAATCAGCAAGACACAGGCACCCCAAAGTTTAGGGCTGCTCTGTTGACAAGAATCTCCACTTCGTTACACCTTAAATATCCCAGGAAAGAGAAAAATGGATAAAGAAGTGGTGGTCCTTATGTACAATGGAATATCACTCAGCCATGAAATCAACGTCATAAGGCTAGTAGCAGCATGATGAGTGGATTTAGGTACGAAGATTCTAAGTGAAATAAGTCACACAGAAAAAGACACTTATCATAAGATATGACTTATAGAGGGAATGTAAAAACCGCTACCCTTGAACTGAATTACAAAACAGAATAGAGTCACACGTTTAGAAAACACACTATGGCTGCTTAATGGGAAAGGTGAGGTGGGGTGATGCATACAGCAAGGGTTTCAAATTAGCTCAGATACCGTTCCATAAACCCAATATGTAATACACAAGCCCTACTCCTTCCTCAATGAATTGGACTCCACACCCCCTATTCACCGCCCAAGAATATATCTGACTAGTAAGAATCTTGAAACCTATGCATTGATATCTCTCTGTAAGTGAGTCAAGTGGGTGTAAAGCGGCAAAATCACAGCAGTGAAAAGCAGGTAAACCCCATTATAAAAATCAATTACTTTTAAAAACCCGTGAAACAAAGACAGTGAAAGAGAGAGAAATTCTTACAAAATTCGTTCAGGGGCTGTGATGCCACCTGGATTGACCATATCTAGACCCACAGCTGATTGAGACATAAGGGTGGACACTCTTGGGGCTGAGAGGTTTGGTGAGGTTGGGTGAGCAAACGCAGACCCTATAAAGTAATACTGCGTGGTACCCATCCCATGGGTCCCAAATCTCCAGGTTCAAGGGCATCTTCCTACATCGAAAACATTCATGAGAAACCCAGAAGATGGTACACCGTGTGATCGGGAAAGGTTTCTAAAACGCACCTCATTTCTCATCTCCTTGTGCTTGGGTTCGCCATTCCAGCCGCTTTACTAGCAATCTCCCTCCTTGGAGAATCAGCACCTTTAACCTCCTGTTCCGTACAGGTTGCAATTAGTCCTGAGGATGAACGGGAAGAGGGGGAACCAATGAGAGACTAGCTCTAGGTGTTGGGACAGGCACAGGTCACTCTATTTTCCCCTCAAGAAGAAGAATTAACCACAGGCTCAGCCTGCCGCCTGGGACCAGAATAGGGCCTGAAGCAATCCTGCGCTTTTGCGGCCAGCTCCGAAGAAAGCGAGTTGAAAAATGGAGCTCAGGGGCACTGCAATTCACAAACCTGCAGACTTATAAATGATGACTCTCGTCCACAAATATATTGAGGGAAGGAAACGAAGAGGATTTGAAAGCAAGGCAGAATTGCAGGAAACAGATTTCAGGAGGGGGATTCGAATCGCCTTTAAAGCACAGGAAAAGCGGCAAAACCTCGACAATGATGCCCTTGGCCAAAAAGGGCGTATGCGTTTTTTCCTGAATAGATTCAGGAAAAAACGCATACGCCCTTTTTGGCCAACCAAGCAACCTGGAAAGGCAAATCAGCGCTACAAAGAAGTCTCGCTTCCCATCGGTCAAAAGGGCCATGCTGAATAAAGTGTCAAAACCAGAAATGCAGGACAGGCCATGGAGAAACGGGAGCCTGGCTACGCTGATGGGCGGGATGTAAATTGCCAACAGCCACTCTGGAGAAGTGCACGGTGTGTCCTGAAACATCTAAAAAACTGAGCTTAGGGAGCATAGGGCACATCCACTCATGGGCGTATAAATTGGGAAAACTAAAAATCAGCAAGACACAGGCACCCCAAAGTTTAGGGCTGCTCTGTTGACAAGAATCTCCACTTCGTTACACCTTAAATATCCCAGGAAAGAGAAAAATGGATAAAGAAGTTGTGGTCCTTATGTACAATGGAATATCACTCAGCCATGAAATCAACGTCATAAGGCTAGTAGCAGCATGATGAGTGGATTTAGGTACGAAGATTCTAAGTGAAATAAGTCACACAGAAAAAGACACTTATCATAAGATATGACTTATAGAGGGAATGTAAAAACCGCTACCCTTGAACTGAATTACAAAACAGAATAGAGTCACACGTTTAGAAAACACACTATGGCTGCTTAATGGGAAAGGTGAGGTGGGGTGATGCATACAGCAAGGGTTTCAAATTAGCTCAGATACCGTTCCATAAACCCAATATGTAATACACAAGCCCTACTCCTTCCTCAATGAATTGGACTCCACACCCCCTATTCACCGCCCAAGAATATATCTGACTAGTAAGAATCTTGAAACCTATGCATTGATATCTCTCTGTAAGTGAGTCAAGTGGGTGTAAAGCGGCAAAATCACAGCAGTGAAAAGCAGGTAAACCCCATTATAAAAATCAATTACTTTTAAAAACCCGTGAAACAAAGACAGTGAAAGAGAGAGAAATTCTTACAAAATTCGTTCAGGGGCTGTGATGCCACCTGGATTGACCATATCTAGACCCACAGCTGATTGAGACATAAGGGTGGACACTCTTGGGGCTGAGAGGTTTGGTGAGGTTGGGTGAGCAAACGCAGACCCTATAAAGTAATACTGCGTGGTACCCATTCCATGGGTCCCAAATCTCCAGGTTCAAGGGCATCTTCCTACATCGAAAACATTCATGAGAAACCCAGAAGATGGTACACCGTGTGATCGGGAAAGGTTTCTAAAACGCACCTCATTTCTCATCTCCTTGTGCCTGGGTTCGCCATTCCAGCCGCTTTACTAGCAATCTCCCTCCTTGGAGAATCAGCACCTTTAACCTCCTGTTCTGTACAGGTTGCAATTAGTCCTGAGGATGAACGGGAAGAGGGGGAACCAATGAGAGACTAGCTCTAGGTGTTGGGACAGGCACAGGTCACTCTATTTTCCCCTCAAGAAGAAGAATTAACCACAGGCTCAGCCTGCCGCCTTGGACCAGAATAGGGCCTGAAGCAATCCTGCGCTTTTGCGGCCAGCTCCCAAGAAAGCGAGTTGAAAAATGGAGCTCAGGGGCACTGCAATTCACAAACCTGCAGACTTATAAATGATGACTCTCGTCCACAAATATATTGATGGAAGGCAACGAAGAGGATTTGAAAGCAAGGCAGAATTGCAGGAAACAGATTTCAGGAGGGGGATTCGAATCGCCTTTAAAGCACAGGAAAAGCGGCAAAACCTCGACAATGATGCCCTTGGCCAAAAAGGGCGTATGCGTTTTTTCCTGAATAGATTCAGGAAAAAACGCATACGCCCTTTTTGGCCAACCAAGCAACCTGGAAAGGCAAATCAGCGCTACAAAGAAGTCTCGCTTCCCATCGGTCAAAAGGGCCATGCTGAATAAAGTGTCAAAACCAGAAATGCAGGACAGGCCATGGAGAAACGGGAGCCTGGCTACGCTGATGGGCGGGATGTAAATTGCCAACAGCCACTCTGGAGAAGTGCACGGTGTGTCCTGAAACATCTAAAAAACTGAGCTTAGGGAGCATAGGGCACATCCACTCATGGGCGTATAAATTGGGAAAACTAAAAATCAGCAAGACACAGGCACCCCAAAGTTTAGGGCTGCTCTGTTGACAAGAATCTCCACTTCGTTACACCTTAAATATCCCAGGAAAGAGAAAAATGGATAAAGAAGTTGTGGTCCTTATGTACAATGGAATATCACTCAGCCATGAAATCAACGTCATAAGGCTAGTAGCAGCATGATGAGTGGATTTAGGTACGAAGATTCTAAGTGAAATAAGTCACACAGAAAAAGACACTTATCATAAGATATGACTTATAGAGGGAATGTAAAAACCGCTACCCTTGAACTGAATTACAAAACAGAATAGAGTCACACGTTTAGAAAACACACTATGGCTGCTTAATGGGAAAGGTGAGGTGGGGTGATGCATACAGCAAGGGTTTCAAATTAGCTCAGATACCGTTCCATAAACCCAATATGTAATACACAAGCCCTACTCCTTCCTCAATGAATTGGACTCCACACCCCCTATTCACCGCCCAAGAATATATCTGACTAGTAAGAATCTTGAAACCTATGCATTGATATCTCTCTGTAAGTGAGTCAAGTGGGTGTAAAGCGGCAAAATCACAGCAGTGAAAAGCAGGTAAACCCCATTATAAAAATCAATTACTTTTAAAAACCCGTGAAACAAAGACAGTGAAAGAGAGAGAAATTCTTACAAAATTCGTTCAGGGGCTGTGATGCCACCTGGATTGACCATATCTAGACCCACAGCTGATTGAGACATAAGGGTGGACACTCTTGGGGCTGAGAGGTTTGGTGAGGTTGGGTGAGCAAATGCAGACCCTATAAAGTAATACTGCGTGGTACCCATTCCATGGGTCCCAAATCTCCAGGTTCAAGGGCATCTTCCTACATCGAAAACATTCATGAGAAACCCAGAAGATGGTACACCGTGTGATCGGGAAAGGTTTCTAAAACGCACCTCATTTCTCATCTCCTTGTGCCTGGGTTCGCCATTCCAGCCGCTTTACTAGCAATCTCCCTCCTTGGAGAATCAGCACCTTTAACCTCCTGTTCCGTACAGGTTGCAATTTGTCCTGAGGATGAACGGGAAGAGGGGGAACCAATGAGAGACTAGCTCTAGGTGTTGGGACAGGCACAGGTCACTCTATTTTCCCCTCAAGAAGAAGAATTAACCACAGGCTCAGCCTGCCGCCTTGGACCAGAATAAGGCCTGAAGCAATCCTGCGCTTTTGCGGCCAGCTCCCAAGAAAGCGAGTTGAAAAATGGAGCTCAGGGGCACTGCAATTCACAAACCTGCAGACTTATAAATGATGACTCTCGTCCACAAATATATTGAGGGAAGGCAACGAAGAGGATTTGAAAGCAAGGCAGAATTGCAGGAAACAGATTTCAGGAGGGAGATTCGAATCGCCTTTAAAGCACAGGAAAAGCGGCAAAACCTCGACAATGATGCCCTTGGCCAAAAAGGGCGTATGCGTTTTTTCCTGAATAGATTCAGGAAAAAACGCATACGCCCTTTTTGGCCAACCAAGCAACCTGGAAAGGCAAATCAGCGCTACAAAGAAGTCTCGCTTCCCATCGGTCAAAAGGGCCATGCTGAATAAAGTGTCAAAACCAGAAATGCAGGACAGGCCATGGAGAAACGGGAGCCTGGCTACGCTGATGGGCGGGATGTAAATTGCCAACAGCCACTCTGGAGAAGTGCACGGTGTGTCCTGAAACATCTAAAAAACTGAGCTTAGGGAGCATAGGGCACATCCACTCATGGGCGTATAAATTGGGAAAACTAAAAATCAGCAAGACACAGGCACCCCAAAGTTTAGGGCTGCTCTGTTGACAAGAATCTCCACTTCGTTACACTTTAAATATCCCAGGAAAGAGAAAAATGGATAAAGAAGTTGTGGTCCTTATGTACAATGGAATATCACTCAGCCATGAAATCAACGTCATAAGGCTAGTAGCAGCATGATGAGTGGATTTAGGTACGAAGATTCTAAGTGAAATAAGTCACACAGAAAAAGACACTTATCATAAGATATGACTTATAGAGGGAATGTAAAAACCGCTACCCTTGAACTGAATTACAAAACAGAATAGAGTCACACGTTTAGAAAACACACTATGGCTGCTTAATGGGAAAGGTGAGGTGGGGTGATGCATACAGCAAGGGTTTCAAATTAGCTCAGATACCGTTCCATAAACCCAATATGTAATACACAAGCCCTACTCCTTCCTCAATGAATTGGACTCCACACCCCCTATTCACCGCCCAAGAATATATCTGACTAGTAAGAATCTTGAAACCTATGCATTGATATCTCTCTGTAAGTGAGTCAAGTGGGTGTAAAGCGGCAAAATCACAGCAGTGAAAAGCAGGTAAACCCCATTATAAAAATCAATTACTTTTAAAAACCCGTGAAACAAAGACAGTGAAAGAGAGAGAAATTCTTACAAAATTCGTTCAGGGGCTGTGATGCCACCTGGATTGACCATATCTAGACCCACAGCTGATTGAGACATAAGGGTGGACACTCTTGGGGCTGAGAGGTTTGGTGAGGTTGGGTGAGCAAACGCAGACCCTATAAAGTAATACTGCGTGGTACCCATTCCATGGGTCCCAAATCTCCAGGTTCAAGGGCATCTTCCTACATCGAAAACATTCATGAGAAACCCAGAAGATGGTACACCGTGTGATCGGGAAAGGTTTCTAAAACGCACCTCATTTCTCATCTCCTTGTGCCTGGGTTCGCCATTCCAGCCGCTTTACTAGCAATCTCCCTCCTTGGAGAATCAGCACCTTTAACCTCCTGTTCCGTACAGGTTGCAATTAGTCCTGAGGATGAACGGGAAGAGGGGGAAACAATGAGAGACTAGCTCTAGGTGTTGGGACAGGCACAGGTCACTCTATTTTCCCCTCAAGAAGAAGAATTAACCACAGGCTCAGCCTGCCGCCTGGGACTAGAATAGGGCCTGAAGCAATCCTGCGCTTTTGCGGCCAGCTCCCAAGAAAGCGAGTTGAAAAATGGAGCTCAGGGGCACTGCAATTCACAAACCTGCAGACTTATAAATGATGACTCTCGTCCACAAATATACTGATGGAAGGCAACGAAGAGGATTTGAAAGCAAGGCAGAATTGCAGGAAACAGATTTCAGGAGGGGGATTCGAATCGCCTTTAAAGCACAGGAAAAGCGGCAAAACCTCGACAATGATGCCCTTGGCCAAAAAGGGCGTATGCGTTTTTTCCTGAATATATTCAGGAAAAAACGCATACGCCCTTTTTGGCCAACCAAGCAACCTGGAAAGGCAAATCAGCGCTACAAAGAAGTCTCGCTTCCCATCGGTCAAAAGGGCCATGCTGAATAAAGTGTCAAAACCAGAAATGCAGGACAGGCCATGGAGAAACGGGAGCCTGGCTACGCTGATGGGCGGGATGTAAATTGCCAACAGCCACTCTGGAGAAGTGCACGGTGTGTCCTGAAACATCTAAAAAACTGAGCTTAGGGAGCATAGGGCACATCCACTCATGGGCGTATAAATTGGGAAAACTAAAAATCAGCAAGACAAAGGCACCCCAAAGTTTAGGGCTGCTCTGTTGACAAGAATCTCCACTTCGTTACACCTTAAATATCCCAGGAAAGAGAAAAATGGATAAAGAAGTTGTGGTCCTTATGTACAATGGAATATCACTCAGCCATGAAATCAACGTCATAAGGCTAGTAGCAGCATGATGAGTGGATTTAGGTACGAAGATTCTAAGTGAAATAAGTCACACAGAAAAAGACACTTATCATAAGATATGACTTATAGAGGGAATGTAAAAACCGCTACCCTTGAACTGAATTACAAAACAGAATAGAGTCACACGTTTAGAAAACACACTATGGCTGCTTAATGGGAAAGGTGAGGTGGGGTGATGCATACAGCAAGGGTTTCAAATTAGCTCAGATACCGTTCCATAAACCCAATATGTAATACACAAGCCCTACTCCTTCCTCAATGAATTGGACTCCACACCCCCTATTCACCGCCCAAGAATATATCTGACTATAAGAATCTTGAAACCTATGCATTGATATCTCTCTGTAAGTGAGTCAAGTGGGTGTAAAGCGGCAAAATCACAGCAGTGAAAAGCAGGTAAACCCCATTATAAAAATCAATTACTTTTAAAAACCCGTGAAACAAAGACAGTGAAAGAGAGAGTAATTCTTACAAAATTCGTTCAGGGGTTGTGATGCCACCTGGATTGACCATATCTAGACCCACAGCTGATTGAGACATAAGGGTGGACACTCTTGGGGCTGAGAGGTTTGGTGAGGTTGGGTGAGCAAACGCAGACCCTATAAAGTAATACTGCGTGGTACCCATTCCATGGGTCCCAAATCTCCAGGTTCAAGGGCATCTTCCTACATCGAAAACATGCATGAGAAACCCAGAATATGGTACACCGTGTGATCGGGAAAGGTTTCTAAAACGCACCTCATTTCTCATCTCCTTGTGCTTGGGTTCGCCATTCCAGCCGCTTTACTAGCAATCTCCCTCCTTGGAGAATCAGCACCTTTAACCTCCTGTTCCGTACAGGTTGCAATTTGTCCTGAGGATGAACGGGAAGAGGGGGAACCAATGAGAGACTAGCTCTAGGTGTTGGGACAGGCACAGGTCACTCTATTTTCCCATCAGGAAGAAGAATTAACCACAGGCTCAGCCTGCCGCCTGGGACCAGAATAGGGCCTGAAGCAATCCTGCGCTTTTGCGGCCAGCTCCCAAGAAAGCGAGTTGAAAAATGGAGCTCAGGGGCACTGCAATTCACAAACCTGCAGACTTATAAATGATGACTCTCGTCCACAAATATATTGAGGGAAGGCAACGAAGAGGATTTGAAAGCAAGGCAGAATTGCAGGAAACAGATTTCAGGAGGGAGATTCGAATCGCCTTTAAAGCACAGGAAAAGCGGCAAAACCTCGACAATGATGCCCTTGGCCAAAAAGGGCGTGTGCGTTTTTTCCTGAATAGATTCAGGAAAAAACGCATACGCCCTTTTTGGCCAACCAAGCAACCTGGAAAGGCAAATCAGCGCTACAAAGAAGTCTCGCTTCCCATCGGTCAAAAGGGCCATGCTGAATAAAGTATCAAAACCAGAAATGCAGGACAGGCCATGGAGAAACGGGAGCCTGGCTACGCTGATGGGCGGGATGTAAATTGCCAACAGCCACTCTGGAGAAGTGCACGGTGTGTCCTGAAACATCTAAAAAACTCAGCTTAGGGAGCATAGGGCACCTCCACTCATGGGCATATAAATTGGGAAAACTAAAAATCAGCAAGACACAGGCACCCCAAAGTTTAGGGCTGCTCTGTTGACAAGAATCTCCACTTCGTTACAACTTAAATATCCCACAAAAGAGAAAAATGGATAAAGAAGTTGTGGTCCTTATGTACAATGGAATATCACTCAGCCATGAAATCAACATCATAAGGCTAGTAGCAGCATGATGATTGGATTTAGGTACGACGATTCTAAGTGAAATAAGTCACACAGAAAAAGACACTTATCATAAGATATGACTTATAGAGGGAATGTAAAAACCGCTACCCTTGAACTGAATTACAAAACAGAATAGAGTCACACGTTTAGAAAACACACTATGGCTGCTTAATGGGAAAGGTGAGGTGGGGTGATGCATACAACAAGGGTTTCAAATTATCTCAGATACCGTTCCATAAACCCAATATGTAATAGACAAGCCCTACTCCTTCCTCAATGAATTGGACTCAACACCCCCAATTCACCGCCCAAGAATATATCTGACTAGTAAGAATCTTGAAACCTATGCATTGATATCTCTCTGTAAGTGAGTCAAGTGGGTGTAAAGCGGCAAAATCACAGCAGTGAAAAGCAGGTAAACCCCATTATAAAAATCAATTACTTTTAAAAACCCGTGAAACAAAGACAGTGAAAGAGAGAGAAATTCTTACAAAATTCGTTCAGGGGCTGTGATGCCACCTGGATTGACCATATCTAGACCCACAGCTGATTGAGACATAAGGGTGGACACTCTTGGGGATGAGAGGTTTGGTGAGGTTGGGTGAGCAAACGCAGACCCTTTAAAGTAATACTGCGTGGTACCCATCCCATGGGTCCCAAATCTCCAGGTTCAAGGGCATCTTCCTACATCGAAAACATGCATGAGAAACCCAGAAGATGGTACACCGTGTGATCGGGAAAGGTTTGTAAAACGCACCTCATTTCTCATCTGCTTGTGCTTGGGTTCGCCATTCCAGCCGCTTTACTAGCAATCTCCCTCCTTGGAGAATCAGCACCTTTAACCTCCTGTTCCGTACAGGTTGCAATTAGTCCTGAGGATGAACGGGAAGAGGGGGAACCAATGAGAGACTAGCTCTAGGTGTTGGGACAGGCACAGGTCACTCTATTTTCCCCTCAAGAAGAAGAATTAACCACAGGCTCAGCCTGCCGCCTTGGACCAGAATAGGGCCTGAAGCAATCCTGCGCTTTTGCGGCCATCTCCCAAGAAAGCGAGTTGAAAAATGGAGCTCAGGGGCACTGCAATTCACAAACCTGCAGACTTATAAATGATGACTCTCGTCCACAAATATATTGATGGAAGGCAACGAAGAGGATTTGAAAGCAAGGCAGAATTGCAGGAAACAGATTTCAGGAGGGAGATTCGAATCGCCTTTAAAGCACAGGAAAAGCGGCAAAACCTCGACAATGATGCCCTTGGCCAAAGAGGGCGTATGCGTTTTTTCCTGAATATATTCAGGAAAAAACGCATACGCCCTTTTTGGCCAACCAAGCAACCTGGAAAGGCAAATCAGCGCTACAAAGAAGTCTCGCTTCCCATCGGTCAAAAGGGCCATGCTGAATAAAGTGTCAAAACCAGAAATGCAGGACAGGCCATGGAGAAACGGGAGCCTGGCTACGCTGATGGGCGGGATGTAAATTGCCAACAGCCACTCTGGAGAAGTGCACGGTGTGTCCTGAAACATCTAAAAAACTGAGCTTAGGGAGCATAAGGCACATCCACTCATGGGCGTATAAATTGGGAAAACTAAAAATCAGCAAGACACAGGCACCCCAAAGTTTAGGGCTGCTCTGTTGACAAGAATCTCCACTTCGTTACACCTTAAATATCCCAGGAAAGAGAAAAATGGATAAAGAAGTTGTGGTCCTTATGTACAATGGAATATCACTCAGCCATGAAATCAACGTCATAAGGCTAGTAGCAGCATGATGATTGGATTTAGGTACGACGATTCTAAGTGAAATAAGTCACACAGAAAAAGACACTTATCATAAGATATGACTTATAGAGGGAATGTAAAAACCGCTACCCTTGAACTGAATTACAAAACAGAATAGAGTCACACGTTTAGAAAACACACTATGGCTGCTTAATGGGAAAGGTGAGGTGGGGTGATGCATACAACAAGGGTTTCAAATTATCTCAGATACCGTTCCATAAACCCAATATGTAATAGACAAGCCCTACTCCTTCCTCAATGAATTGGTCTCGACACCCCCAATTCACCGCCCAAGAATATATCTGACTAGTAAGAATCTTGAAACCTATGCATTGATATCTCTCTGTAAGTGAGTCAAGTGGGTGTAAAGCGGCAAAATCACAGCAGTGAAAAGCAGGTAAACCCCATTATAAAAATCAATTACTTTTAAAAACCCGTGAAACAAAGACAGTGAAAGAGAGAGAAATTCTTACAAAATTCGTTCAGCGGCTGTAATGCCACCTGGATTGACCATATCTAGACCCACAGCTGATTGAGACATAAGGGTGGACACTCTTGGCGCTGAGAGGTTTGGTGAGGTTGGGTGAGCAAACGCAGACCCTTTAAAGTAATACTGCGTGGTACCCATCCCATGGGTCCCAAATCTCCAGGTTCAAGGGCATCTTCCTACATCGAAAACATGCATGAGAAACCCAGAAGATGGTACACCGTGTGATCGGGAAAGGTTTGTAAAACGCACCTCATTTCTCATCTGCTTGTGCTTGGGTTCGCCATTCCAGCCGCTTTACTAGCAATCTCCCTCCTTGGAGAATCAGCACCTTTAACCTCCTGTTCCGTACAGGTTGCAATTAGTCCTGAGGATGAACGGGAAGAGGGGGAACCAATGAGAGACTAGCTCTAGGTGTTGGGACAGGCACAGGTCACTCTATTTTCCCCTCAAGAAGAAGAATTAACCACAGGCTCAGCCTGCCGCCTTGGACCAGAATAGGGCCTGAAGCAATCCTGCGCTTTTGCGGCCATCTCCCAAGAAAGCGAGTTGAAAAATGGAGCTCAGGGGCACTGCAATTCACAAACCTGCAGACTTATAAATGATGACTCTCGTCCACAAATATATTGATGGAAGGCAACGAAGAGGATTTGAAAGCAAGGCAGAATTGCAGGAAACAGATTTCAGGAGGGAGATTCGAATCCCCTTTAAAGCACAGGAAAAGCGGCAAAACCTCGACAATGATGCCCTTGGCCAAAAAGGGCGTATGCGTTTTTTCCTGAATATATTCAGGAAAAAACGCATACGCCCTTTTTGGCCAACCAAGCAACCTGGAAAGGCAAATCAGCGCTACAAAGAAGTCTCGCTTCCCATCGGTCAAAAGGGCCATGCTGAATAAAGTGTCAAAACCAGAAATGCAGGACAGGCCATGGAGAAACGGGAGCCTGGCTACGCTGATGGGCGGGATGTAAATTGCCAACAGCCACTCTGGAGAAGTGCACGGTGTGTCCTGAAACATCTAAAAAACTGAGCTTAGGGAGCATAGGGCACATCCACACATGGGCGTATAAATTGGGAAAACTAAAAATCAGCAAGACACAGGCACCCCAAAGTTTAGGGCTGCTCTGTTGACAAGAATCTCCACTTCGTTACACCTTAAATATCCCAGGAAAGAGAAAAATGGATAAAGAAGTGGTGGTCCTTATGTACAATGGAATATCACTCAGCCATGAAATCAACGTCATAAGGCTAGTAGCAGCATGATGATTGGATTTAGGTACGACGATTCTAAGTGAAATAAGTCACACAGAAAAAGACACTTATCATAAGATATGACTTATAGAGGGAATGTAAAAACCGCTACCCTTGAACTGAATTACAAAACAGAATAGAGTCACACGTTTAGAAAACACACTATGGCTGCTTAACGGGAAAGGTGAGGTGGGGTGATGCATACAACAAGGGTTTCAAATTATCTCAGATACCGTTCCATAAACCCAATATGTAATAGACAAGCCCTACTCCTTCCTCAATGAATTGGTCTCGACACCCCCAATTCACCGCCCAAGAATATATCTGACTAGTAAGAATCTTGAAACCTATGCATTGATATCTCTCTGTAAGTGAGTCAAGTGGGTGTAAAGCGGCAAAATCACAGCAGTGAAAAGCAGGTAAACCCCATTATAAAAATCAATTACTTTTAAAAACCCGTGAAACAAAGACAGTGAAAGAGAGAGAAATTCTTACAAAATTCGTTCAGCGGCTGTAATGCCAACTGGATTGACCATATCTAGACCCACAGCTGATTGAGACATAAGGGTGGACACTCTTGGCGCTGAGAGGTTTGGTGAGGTTGGGTGAGCAAACGCAGACCCTTTAAAGTAATACTGCGTGGTACCCATCCCATGGGTCCCAAATCTCCAGGTTCAAGGGCATCTTCCTACGTCGAAAACATGCATGAGAAACCCAGAAGATGGTACACCGTGTGATCGGGAAAGGTTTGTAAAACGCACCTCATTTCTCATCTGCTTGTGCTTGGGTTCGCCATTCCAGCCGCTTTACTAGCAATCTCCCTCCTTGGAGAATCAGCACCTTTAACCTCCTGTTCCGTACAGGTTGCAATTAGTCCTGAGGATGAACGGGAAGAGGGGGAACCAATGAGAGACTAGCTCTAGGTGTTGGGACAGGCACAGGTCACTCTATTTTGCCCTCAAGAAGAAGAATTAACCACAGGCTCAGCCTGCCGCCTTGGACCAGAATAGGGCCTGAAGCAATCCTGCGCTTTTGCGGCCATCTCCCAAGAAAGCGAGTTGAAAAATGGAGCTCAGGGGCACTGCAATTCACAAACCTGCAGACTTATAAATGATGACTCTCGTCCACAAATATATTGATGGAAGGCAACGAAGAGGATTTGAAAGCAAGGCAGAATTGCAGGAAACAGATTTCAGGAGGGAGATTCGAATCCCCTTTAAAGCACAGGAAAAGCGGCAAAACCTCGACAATGATGCCCTTGGCCAAAAAGGGCGTATGCGTTTTTTCCTGAATATATTCAGGAAAAAACGCATACGCCCTTTTTGGCCAACCAAGCAACCTGGAAAGGCAAATCAGCGCTACAAAGAAGTCTCGCTTCCCATCGGTCAAAAGGGCCATGCTGAATAAAGTGTCAAAACCAGAAATGCAGGACAGGCCATGGAGAAACGGGAGCCTGGCTACGCTGATGGGCGGGATGTAAATTGCCAACAGCCACTCTGGAGAAGTGCACGGTGTGTCCTGAAACATCTAAAAAACTGAGCTTAGGGAGCATAGGGCACATCCACACATGGGCGTATAAATTGGGAAAACTAAAAATCAGCAAGACACAGGCACCCCAAAGTTTAGGGCTGCTCTGTTGACAAGAATCTCCACTTCGTTACACCTTAAATATCCCAGGAAAGAGAAAAATGGATAAAGAAGTTGTGGTCCTTATGTACAATGGAATATCACTCAGCCATGAAATCAACGTCATAAGGCTAGTAGCAGCATGATGAGTGGATTTAGGTACGAAGATTCTAAGTGAAATAAGTCACACAGAAAAAGACACTTATCATAAGATATGACTTATAGAGGGAATGTAAAAACCGCTACCCTTGAACTGAATTACAAAACAGAATAGAGTCACACGTTTAGAAAACACACTATGGCTGCTTAATGGGAAAGGTGAGGTGGGGTGATGCATACAGCAAGGGTTTCAAATTAGCTCAGATACCGTTCCATAAACCCAATATGTAATACACAAGCCCTACTCCTTCCTCAATGAATTGGACTCCACACCCCCTATTCACCGCCGAAGAATATATCTGACTAGTAAGAATCTTGAAACCTATGCATTGATATCTCTCTGTAAGTGAGTCAAGTGGGTGTAAAGCGGCAAAATCGCAGCAGTTAAAAGCAGGTAAACCCCATTATAAAAATCAATTACTTTTAAAAACCCGTGAAACAAAGACAGTGAAAGAGAGAGAAATTCTTACAAAATTCGTTCAGGGGCTGTGATGCCACCTGGATTGACCATATCTAGACCCACAGCTGATTGAGATATAAGGGTGGACACTCTTGTCGCTGAGAGGTTTGATGAGGTTGGGTGAGCAAACGCAGACCCTTTAAAGTAATACTGCGTGGTACCCATCCCATGGGTCCCAAATCTCCAGGTTCAAGGGCATCTTCCTACATCGAAAACATGCATGAGAAACCCAGAAGATGGTACACCGTGTGATCGGGAAAGGTTTCTAAAACGCACCTCATTTCTCATCTCCTTGTGCTTGGGTTCGCCATTCCAGCCGCTTTACTAGCAATCTCCCTCCTTGGAGAATCAGCACCTTTAACCTCCTGTTCCGTACAGCTTGCAATTTGTCCTGAGGATGAAAGGGAAGAGGGGGAACCAATGAGAGACTAGCTCTAGGTGTTGGGACAGGCAGAGGTCACTCTATTTTCCCATCAGGAAGAAGAATTAACCACAGGCTCAGCCTGCCGCCTGGGAACAGAATAGGGCCTGAGGCAATCCTGCGCTTTTGCGGCCAGCGCCCAAGAAAGCGAGTTGAAAAATGGAGCTCAGGGGCACTGCAATTCACAAACCTGCAGACTTATAAATGATGACTCTCGTCCACAAATATATTGAGGGAAGGCAACGAAGAGGATTTGAAAGCAAGGCAGAATTGCAGGAAACAGATTTCAGGAGGGAGATTCGAATCGCCTTTAATGCACAGGAAAAGCGGCCAAACCTCGACAATGATGCCCTTGGCCAAAAAGGGCGTATGCGTTTTTTCCTGAATATATTCAGGAAAAAACGCATACGCCCTTTTTGGCCAACCAAGCAACCTGGAAAGGCAAATCAGCGCTACAAAGAAGTCTCGCTTCCCATCGGTCAAAAGGGCCATGCTGAATAAAGTGTCAAAACCAGAAATGCAGGACAGGCCATGGAGAAACGGGAGCCTGGCTACGCTGATGGGCGGGATGTAAATTGCCAACAGCCACTCTGGAGAAGTGCACGGTGTGTCCTGAAACATCTAAAAAACTGAGCTTAGGGAGCATAGGGCACATCCACTCATGGGCGTATAAATTGGGAAAACTAAAAATCAGCAAGACACAGGCACCCCAAAGTTTAGGGCTGCTCTGTTGACAAGAATCTCCACTTCGTTACACCTTAAATATCCCAGGAAAGAGAAAAATGGATAAAGAAGTTGTGGTCCTTATGTACAATGGAATATCACTCAGCCATGAAATCAACGTCATAAGGCTAGTAGCAGCATGATGAGTGGATTTAGGTACGAAGATTCTAAGTGAAATAAGTCACACAGAAAAAGACACTTATCATAAGATATGACTTATAGAGGGAATGTAAAAACCGCTACCCTTGAACTGAATTACAAAACAGAATAGAGTCACACGTTTAGAAAACACACTATGGCTGCTTAATGGGAAAGGTGAGGTGGGGTGATGCATACAGCAAGGGTTTCAAATTAGCTCAGATACCGTTCCATAAACCCAATATGTAATACACAAGCCCTACTCCTTCCTCAATGAATTGGACTCCACACCCCCTATTCACCGCCCAAGAATATATCTGACTAGTAAGAATCTTGAAACCTATGCATTGATATCTCTCTGTAAGTGAGTCAAGTGGGTGTAAAGCGGCAAAATCACAGCAGTGAAAAGCAGGTAAACCCCATTATAAAAATCAATTACTTTTAAAACCCCGTGAAACAAAGACAGTGAAAGAGAGAGAAATTCTTACAAAATTCGTTCAGGGGCTGTGATGCCACCTGGATTGACCATATCTAGACCCACAGCTGATTGAGACATAAGGGTGGACACTCTTGGGGCTGAGAGGTTTGGTGAGGTTGGGTGAGCAAACGCAGACCCTATAAAGTAATACTGCGTGGTACCCATCCCATGGGTCCCAAATCTCCAGGTTCAAGGGCATCTTCCTACATCGAAAACATTCATGAGAAACCCAGAAGATGGTACACCGTGTGATCGGGAAAGGTTTCTAAAACGCACCTCATTTCTCATCTCCTTGTGCTTGGGTTCGCCATTCCAGCCGCTTTACTAGCAATCTCCCTCCTTGGAGAATCAGCACCTTTAACCTCCTGTTCCGTACAGGTTGCAATTAGTCCTGAGGATGAACGGGAAGAGGGGGAACCAATGAGAGACTAGCTCTAGGTGTTGGGACAGGCACAGGTCACTCTATTTTCCCCTCAAGAAGAAGAATTAACCACAGGCTCAGCCTGCCGCCTTGGACCAGAATAGGGCCTGAAGCAATCCTGCGCTTTTGCGGCCATCTCCCAAGAAAGCGAGTTGAAAAATGGAGCTCAGGGGCACTGCAATTCACAAACCTGCAGACTTATAAATGATGACTCTCGTCCACAAATATATTGATGGAAGGCAACGAAGAGGATTTGAAAGCAAGGCAGAATTGCAGGAAACAGATTTCAGGAGGGAGATTCGAATCGCCTTTAAAGCACAGGAAAAGCGGCAAAACCTCGACAATGATGCCCTTGGCCAAAAAGGGCGTAAGCGTTTTTTCCTGAATAGATTCAGGAAAAAACGCATACGCCCTTTTTGGCCAACGAAGCAACCTGGAAAGGCAAATCAGCGCTACAAAGAAGTCTCGCTTCCCATCGGTCAAAAGGGCCATGCTGAATAAAGTGTCAAAACCAGAAATGCAGGACAGGCCATGGAGAAACGGGAGCCTGGCTACGCTGATGGGCGGGATGTAAATTGCCAACAGCCACTCTGGAGAAGTGCACGGTGTGTCCTGAAACATCTAAAAAACTGAGCTTAGGGAGCATAGGGCACATCCACTCATGGGCGTATAAATTGGGAAAACTAAAAATCAGCAAGACACAGGCACCCCAAAGTTTAGGGCTGCTCTGTTGACAAGAATCTCCACTTCGTTACACCTTAAATATCCCAGGAAAGAGAAAAATGGATAAAGAAGTTGTGGTCCTTATGTACAATGGAATATCACTCAGCCATGAAATCAACGTCATAAGGCTAGTAGCAGCATGATGAGTGGATTTAGGTACGAAGATTCTAAGTGAAATAAGTCACACAGAAAAAGACACTTATCATAAGATATGACTTATAGAGGGAATGTAAAAACCGCTATCCTTGAACTGAATTACAAAACAGAATAGAGTCACACGTTTAGAAAACAAACTATGGCTGCTTAATGGGAAAGGTGAGGTGGGGTGATGCATACAGCAAGGGTTTCAAATTAGCTCAGATACCGTTCCATAAACCCAATATGTAATACACAAGCCCTACTCCTTCCTCAATGAATTGGACTCCACACCCCCTATTCACCGCCCAAGAATATATCTGACTAGTAAGAATCTTGAAACCTATGCATTGATATCTCTCCGTAAGTGAGTCAAGTGGGTGTAAAGCGGCAAAATCACAGCAGTGAAAAGCAGGTAAACCCCATTATAAAAATCAATTACTTTTAAAAACCCGTGAAACAAAGACAGTGAAAGAGAGAGAAATTCTTACAAAATTCGTTCAGGGGCTGTGATGCCACCTGGATTGACCATATCTAGACCCACAGCTGATTGAGACATAAGGGTGGACACTCTTGGCGCTGAGAGGTTTGGTGAGGTTGGGTGAGCAAACGCAGACCCTTTAAAGTAATACTGCGTGGTACCCATCCCATGGGTCCCAAATCTCCAGGTTCAAGGGCATCTTCCTACATCGAAAACATGCATGAGAAACCCAGAAGATGGTACACCGTGTGATCGGGAAAGGTTTCTAAAACGCACCTCATTTCTCATCTCCTTGTGCTTGGGTTCGCCATTCCAGCCGCTTTACTAGCAATCTCCCTCCTTGGAGAATCAGCACCTTTAACCTCCTGTTCCGTACAGGTTGCAATTTGTCCTGAGGATGAACGGGAAGAGGGGGAACCAATGAGAGACTAGCTCTAGGTGTTGTGACAGGCACAGGTCACTCTATTTTCCCCTCAAGAAGAAGAATTAACCACAGGCTCAGCCTGCCGCCTGGGACTAGAATAGGGCCTGAAGCAATCCTGCGCTTTTGCGGCCAGCTCCCAAGAAAGCGAGTTGAAAAATGGAGCTCAGGGGCACTGCAATTCACAAACCTGCAGACTTATAAATGATGACTCTCGTCCACAAATATATTGAGGGAAGGCAACGAAGAGGATTTGAAAGCAAGGCAGAATTGCAGGAAACAGATTTCAGGAGGGAGATTCGAATCGCCTTTAAAGCACAGGAAAAGCGGCAAAACCTCGACAATGATGCCCTTGGCCAAAAAGGGCGTATGCGTTTTTTCCTGAATATATTCAGGAAAAAACGCATACGCCCTTTTTGGCCAACCAAGCAACCTGGAAAGGCAAATCAGCGCTACAAAGAAGTCTCGCTTCCCATCGGTCAAAAGGGCCATGCTGAATAAAGTGTCAAAACCAGAAATGCAGGACAGGCCATGGAGAAACGGGAGCCTGGCTACGCTGATGGGCGGGATGTAAATTGCCAACAGCCACTCTGGAGAAGTGCACGGTGTGTCCTGAAACATCTAAAAAACTGAGCTTAGGGAGCATAGGGCACATCCACTCATGGGCGTATAAATTGGGAAAACTAAAAATCAGCAAGACACAGGCACCCCAAAGTTTAGGGCTGCTCTGTTGACAAGAATCTCCACTTCGTTACACCTTAAATATCCCAGGAAAGAGAAAAATGGATAAAGAAGTTGTGGTCCTTATGTACAATGGAATATCACTCAGCCATGAAATCAACGTCATAAGGCTAGTAGCAGCATGATGAGTGGATTTAGGTACGAAGATTCTAAGTGAAATAAGTCACACAGAAAAAGACACTTATCATAAGATATGACTTATAGAGGGAATGTAAAAACCGCTACCCTTGAACTGAATTACAAAACAGAATAGAGTCACACGTTTAGAAAACACACTATGGCTGCTTAATGGGAAAGGTGAGGTGGGGTGATGCATACAGCAAGGGTTTCAAATTAGCTCAGATACCGTTCCATAAACCCAATATGTAATACACAAGCCCTACTCCTTCCTCAATGAATTGGACTCCACACCCCCTATTCACCGCCCAAGAATATATCTGACTAGTAAGAATCTTTAAACCTATGCATTGATATCTCTCTGTAAGTGAGTCAAGTGGGTGTAAAGCGGCAAAATCACAGCAGTGAAAAGCAGGTAAACCCCATTATAAAAATCAATTACTTTTAAAACCCCGTGAAACAAAGACAGTGAAAGAGAGAGAAATTCTTACAAAATTCGTTCAGGGGCTGTGATGCCACCTGGATTGACCATATCTAGACCCACAGCTGATTGAGACATAAGGGTGGACACTCTTGGGGCTGAGAGGTTTGGTGAGGTTGGGTGAGCAAACGCAGACCCTATAAAGTAATACTGCGTGGTACCCATCCCATGGGTCCCAAATCTCCAGGTTGAAGGGCATCTTCCTACATCGAAAACATTCATGAGAAACCCAGAAGATGGTAAACCGTGTGATCGGGAAAGGTTTCTAAAACGCACCTCATTTCTCATCTCCTTGTGCTTGGGTTCGCCATTCCAGCCGCTTTACTAGCAATCTCCCTCCTTGGAGAATCAGCACCTTTAACCTCCTGTTCCGTACAGGTTGCAATTAGTCCTGAGGATGAACGGGAAGAGGGGGAACCAATGAGAGACTAGCTCTAGGTGTTGGGACAGGCACAGGTCACTCTATTTTCCCCTCAAGAAGAAGAATTAACCACAGGCTCAGCCTGCCGCCTTGGACCAGAATAGGGCCTGAAGCAATCCTGCGCTTTTGCGGCCATCTCCCAAGAAAGCGAGTTGAAAAATGGAGCTCAGGGGCACTGCAATTCACAAACCTGCAGACTTATAAATGATGACTCTCGTCCACAAATATATTGATGGAAGGCAACGAAGAGGATTTGAAAGCAAGGCAGAATTGCAGGAAACAGATTTCAGGAGGGAGATTCGAATCGCCTTTAAAGCACAGGAAAAGCGGCAAAACCTCGACAATGATGCCCTTGGCCAAAAAGGGCGTAAGCGTTTTTTCCTGAATAGATTCAGGAAAAAACGCATACGCCCTTTTTGGCCAACCAAGCAACCTGGAAAGGCAAATCAGCGCTACAAAGAAGTCTCGCTTCCCATCGGTCAAAAGGGCCATGCTGAATAAAGTGTCAAAACCAGAAATGCAGGACAGGCCATGGAGAAACGGGAGCCTGGCTACGCTGATGGGCGGGATGTAAATTGCCAACAGCCACTCTGGAGAAGTGCACGGTGTGTCCTGAAACATCTAAAAAACTGAGCTTAGGGAGCATAGGGCACATCCACTCATGGGCGTATAAATTGGGAAAACTAAAAATCAGCAAGACACAGGCACCCCAAAGTTTAGGGCTGCTCTGTTGACAAGAATCTCCACTTCGTTACACCTTAAATATCCCAGGAAAGAGAAAAATGGATAAAGAAGTTGTGGTCCTTATGTACAATGGAATATCACTCAGCCATGAAATCAACGTCATAAGGCTAGTAGCAGCATGATGAGTGGATTTAGGTACGAAGATTCTAAGTGAAATAAGTCACACAGAAAAAGACACTTATCATAAGATATGACTTATAGAGGGAATGTAAAAACCGCTATCCTTGAACTGAATTACAAAACAGAATAGAGTCACACGTTTAGAAAACAAACTATGGCTGCTTAATGGGAAAGGTGAGGTGGGGTGATGCATACAGCAAGGGTTTCAAATTAGCTCAGATACCGTTCCATAAACCCAATATGTAATACACAAGCCCTACTCCTTCCTCAATGAATTGGACTCAACACCCCCAATTCACCGCCCAAGAATATATCTGACTAGTAAGAATCTTGAAACCTATGCATTGATATCTCTCTGTAAGTGAGTCAAGTGGGTGTAAAGCGGCAAAATCACAGCAGTGAAAAGCAGGTAAACCCCATTATAAAAATCAATTACTTTTAAAAACCCGTGAAACAAAGACAGTGAAAGAGAGAGAAATTCTTACAAAACTCGTTCAGCAGCTGTAATGCCACCTGGATTGACCATATCTAGACCCACAGCTGATTGAGACATAAGGGCGGAAACTCTTGGCGCTGAGAGGTTTGGTGAGGTTGGGTGAGCAAACGCAGACCCTTTAAAGTAGTACTGCGTGGTACCCATTCCATGGGTCCCAAATCTCCAGGTTCAAGGGCATCTTCCTACATCGAAAACATGCATGAGAAACCCAGAAGATGGTACACCGTGTGATCGGGAAAGGTTTGTAAAACGCACCTCATTTCTCATCTGCTTGTGCTTGGGTTCGCCATTCCAGCCGCTTTACTAGCAATCTCCCTCCTTGGAGAATCAGCACCTTTAACCTCCTGTTCCGTACAGGTTGCAATTAGTCCTGAGGATGAACGGGAAGAGGGGGAACCAATGAGAGACTAGCTCTAGGTGTTGGGACAGGCACAGGTCACTCTATTTTCCCATCAAGAAGAAGAATTAACCACAGGCTCAGCCTGCCGCCTTGGACCAGAATAGGGCCTGAAGCAATCCTGCGCTTTTGCGGCCATCTCCCAAGAAAGCGAGTTGAAAAATGGAGCTCAGGGGCACTGCAATTCACAAACCTGCAGACTTATAAATGATGACTCTCGTCCACAAATATATTGATGGAAGGCAACGAAGAGGATTTGAAAGCAAGGCAGAATTGCAGGAAACAGATTTCAGGAGGGAGATTCGAATCGCCTTTAAAGCACAGGAAAAGCGGCAAAACCTCTACAATGATGCCCTTGGCCAAAAAGGGCGTATGCGTTTTTTCCTGAATATATTCAGGAAAAAACGCATACGCCCTTTTTGGCCAACCAAGCAACCTGGAAAGGCAAATCAGCGCTACAAAGAAGTCTCGCTTCCCATCGGTCAAAAGGGCCATGCTGAATAAAGTGTCAAAACCAGAAATGCAGGACAGGCCATGGAGAAACGGGAGCCTGGCTACGCTGATGGGCGGGATGTAAATTGCCAACAGCCACTCTGGAGAAGTGCACGGTGTGTCCTGAAACATCTAAAAAACTGAGCTTAGGGAGCATAAGGCACATCCACTCATGGGCGTATAAATTGGGAAAACTAAAAATCAGCAAGACACAGGCACCCCAAAGTTTAGGGCTGCTCTGTTGACAAGAATCTCCACTTCGTTACACCTTAAATATCCCAGGAAAGAGAAAAATGGATAAAGAAGTTGTGGTCCTTATGTACAATGGAATATCACTCAGCCATGAAATCAACGTCATAAGGCTAGTAGCAGCATGATGATTGGATTTAGGTACGACGATTCTAAGTGAAATAAGTCACACAGAAAAAGACACTTATCATAAGATATGACTTATAGAGGGAATGTAAAAACCGCTACCCTTGAACTGAATTACAAAACAGAATAGAGTCACACGTTTAGAAAACACACCATGGCTGCTTAATGGGAAAGGTGAGGTGGGGTGATGCATACAACAAGGGTTTCAAATTATCTCAGATACCGTTCCATAAACCCAATATGTAATAGACAAGCCCTACTCCTTCCTCAATGAATTGGTCTCGACACCCCCAATTCACCGCCCAAGAATATATCTGACTAGTAAGAATCTTGAAACCTATGCATTGATATCTCTCTGTAAGTGAGTCAAGTGGGTGTAAAGCGGCAAAATCACAGCAGTGAAAAGCAGGTAAACCCCATTATAAAAATCAATTACTTTTAAAAACCCGTGAAACAAAGACAGTGAAAGAGAGAGAAATTCTTACAAAATTCGTTCAGCGGCTGTAATGCCACCTGGATTGACCATATCTAGACCCACAGCTGATTGAGACATAAGGGTGGACACTCTTGGCGCTGAGAGGTTTGGTGAGGTTGGGTGAGCAAACGCAGACCCTTTAAAGTAATACTGCGTGGTACCCATCCCATGGGTCCCAAATCTCCAGGTTCAAGGGCATCTTCCTACATCGAAAACATGCATGAGAAACCCAGAAGATGGTACACCGTGTGATCGGGAAAGGTTTGTAAAACGCACCTCATTTCTCATCTGCTTGTGCTTGGGTTCGCCATTCCAGCCGCTTTACTAGCAATCTCCCTCCTTGGAGAATCAGCACCTTTAACCTCCTGTTCCGTACAGGTTGCAATTAGTCCTGAGGATGAACGGGAAGAGGGGGAACCAATGAGAGACTAGCTCTAGGTGTTGGGACAGGCACAGGTCACTCTATTTTCCCCTCAAGAAGAAGAATTAACCACAGGCTCAGCCTGCCGCCTTGGACCAGAATAGGGCCTGAAGCAATCCTGCGCTTTTGCGGCCAGCTCCCAAGAAAGCGAGTTGAAAAATGGAGCTCAGGGGCACTGCAATTCACAAACCTGCAGACTTATAAATGATGACTCTCGTCCACAAATATATTGATGGAAGGCAACGAAGAGGATTTGAAAGCAAGGCAGAATTGCAGGAAACAGATTTCAGGAGGGGGATTCGAATCGCCTTTAAAGCACAGGAAAAGCGGCAAAACCTCGACAATGATGCCCTTGGCCAAAAAGGGCGTATGCGTTTTTTCCTGAATAGATTCAGGAAAAAACGCATACGCCCTTTTTGGCCAACCAAGCAACCTGGAAAGGCAAATCAGCGCTACAAAGAAGTCTCGCTTCCCATCGGTCAAAAGGGCCATGCTGAATAAAGTGTCAAAACCAGAAATGCAGGACAGGCCATGGAGAAACGGGAGCCTGGCTACGCTGATGGGCGGGATGTAAATTGCCAACAGCCACTCTGGAGAAGTGCACGGTGTGTCCTGAAACATCTAAAAAACTGAGCTTAGGGAGCATAGGGCACATCCACTCATGGGCGTATAAATTGGGAAAACTAAAAATCAGCAAGACACAGGCACCCCAAAGTTTAGGGCTGCTCTGTTGACAAGAATCTCCACTTCGTTACACCTTAAATATCCCAGGAAAGAGAAAAATGGATAAAGAAGTTGTGGTCCTTATGTACAATGGAATATCACTCAGCCATGAAATCAACGTCATAAGGCTAGTAGCAGCATGATGAGTGGATTTAGGTACGAAGATTCTAAGTGAAATAAGTCACACAGAAAAAGACACTTATCATAAGATATGACTTATAGAGGGAATGTAAAAACCGCTACCCTTGAACTGAATTACAAAACAGAATAGAGTCACACGTTTAGAAAACACACTATGGCTGCTTAATGGGAAAGGTGAGGTGGGGTGATGCATACAGCAAGGGTTTCAAATTAGCTCAGATACCGTTCCATAAACCCAATATGTAATACACAAGCCCTACTCCTTCCTCAATGAATTGGACTCCACACCCCCTATTCACCGCCCAAGAATATATCTGACTAGTAAGAATCTTGAAACCTATGCATTGATATCTCTCTGTAAGTGAGTCAAGTGGGTGTAAAGCGGCAAAATCACAGCAGTGAAAAGCAGGTAAACCCCATTATAAAAATCAATTACTTTTAAAAACCCGTGAAACAAAGACAGTGAAAGAGAGAGAAATTCTTACAAAATTCGTTCAGGGGCTGTGATGCCACCTGGATTGACCATATCTAGACCCACAGCTGATTGAGACATAAGGGTGGACACTCTTGGGGCTGAGAGGTTTGGTGAGGTTGGGTGAGCAAACGCAGACCCTATAAAGTAATACTGCGTGGTACCCATCCCATGGGTCCCAAATCTCCAGGTTCAAGGGCATCTTCCTACATCGAAAACATTCATGAGAAACCCAGAAGATGGTACACCGTGTGATCGGGAAAGGTTTCTAAAACGCACCTCATTTCTCATCTCCTTGTGCTTGGGTTCGCCATTCCAGCCGCTTTACTAGCAATCTCCCTCCTTGGAGAATCAGCACCTTTAACCTCCTGTTCCGTACAGGTTGCAATTAGTCCTGAGGATGAACGGGAAGAGGGGGAACCAATGAGAGACTAGCTCTAGGTGTTGGGACAGGCACAGGTCACTCTATTTTCCCCTCAAGAAGAAGAATTAACCACAGGCTCAGCCTGCCGCCTGGGACCAGAATAGGGCCTGAAGCAATCCTGCGCTTTTGCGGCCAGCTCCGAAGAAAGCGAGTTGAAAAATGGAGCTCAGGGGCACTGCAATTCACAAACCTGCAGACTTATAAATGATGACTCTCGTCCACAAATATATTGAGGGAAGGAAACGAAGAGGATTTGAAAGCAAGGCAGAATTGCAGGAAACAGATTTCAGGAGGGGGATTCGAATCGCCTTTAAAGCACAGGAAAAGCGGCAAAACCTCGACAATGATGCCCTTGGCCAAAAAGGGCGTATGCGTTTTTTCCTGAATAGATTCAGGAAAAAACGCATACGCCCTTTTTGGCCAACCAAGCAACCTGGAAAGGCAAATCAGCGCTACAAAGAAGTCTCGCTTCCCATCGGTCAAAAGGGCCATGCTGAATAAAGTGTCAAAACCAGAAATGCAGGACAGGCCATGGAGAAACGGGAGCCTGGCTACGCTGATGGGCGGGATGTAAATTGCCAACAGCCACTCTGGAGAAGTGCACGGTGTGTCCTGAAACATCTAAAAAACTGAGCTTAGGGAGCATAGGGCACATCCACTCATGGGCGTATAAATTGGGAAAACTAAAAATCAGCAAGACACAGGCACCCCAAAGTTTAGGGCTGCTCTGTTGACAAGAATCTCCACTTCGTTACACCTTAAATATCCCAGGAAAGAGAAAAATGGATAAAGAAGTTGTGGTCCTTATGTACAATGGAATATCACTCAGCCATGAAATCAACGTCATAAGGCTAGTAGCAGCATGATGAGTGGATTTAGGTACGAAGATTCTAAGTGAAATAAGTCACACAGAAAAAGACACTTATCATAAGATATGACTTATAGAGGGAATGTAAAAACCGCTACCCTTGAACTGAATTACAAAACAGAATAGAGTCACACGTTTAGAAAACACACTATGGCTGCTTAATGGGAAAGGTGAGGTGGGGTGATGCATACAGCAAGGGTTTCAAATTAGCTCAGATACCGTTCCATAAACCCAATATGTAATACACAAGCCCTACTCCTTCCTCAATGAATTGGACTCCACACCCCCTATTCACCGCCCAAGAATATATCTGACTAGTAAGAATCTTGAAACCTATGCATTGATATCTCTCTGTAAGTGAGTCAAGTGGGTGTAAAGCGGCAAAATCACAGCAGTGAAAAGCAGGTAAACCCCATTATAAAAATCAATTACTTTTAAAAACCCGTGAAACAAAGACAGTGAAAGAGAGAGAAATTCTTACAAAATTCGTTCAGGGGCTGTGATGCCACCTGGATTGACCATATCTAGACCCACAGCTGATTGAGACATAAGGGTGGACACTCTTGGGGCTGAGAGGTTTGGTGAGGTTGGGTGAGCAAACGCAGACCCTATAAAGTAATACTGCGTGGTACCCATCCCATGGGTCCCAAATCTCCAGGTTCAAGGGCATCTTCCTACATCGAAAACATTCATGAGAAACCCAGAAGATGGTACACCGTGTGATCGGGAAAGGTTTCTAAAACGCACCTCATTTCTCATCTCCTTGTGCTTGGGTTCGCCATTCCAGCCGCTTTACTAGCAATCTCCCTCCTTGGAGAATCAGCACCTTTAACCTCCTGTTCCGTACAGGTTGCAATTAGTCCTGAGGATGAACGGGAAGAGGGGGAACCAATGAGAGACTAGCTCTAGGTGTTGGGACAGGCACAGGTCACTCTATTTTCCCCTCAAGAAGAAGAATTAACCACAGGCTCAGCCTGCCGCCTGGGACCAGAATAGGGCCTGAAGCAATCCTGCGCTTTTGCGGCCAGCTCCGAAGAAAGCGAGTTGAAAAATGGAGCTCAGGGGCACTGCAATTCACAAACCTGCAGACTTATAAATGATGACTCTCGTCCACAAATATATTGAGGGAAGGAAACGAAGAGGATTTGAAAGCAAGGCAGAATTGCAGGAAACAGATTTCAGGAGGGGGATTCGAATCGCCTTTAAAGCACAGGAAAAGCGGCAAAACCTCGACAATGATGCCCTTGGCCAAAAAGGGCGTATGCGTTTTTTCCTGAATAGATTCAGGAAAAAACGCATACGCCCTTTTTGGCCAACCAAGCAACCTGGAAAGGCAAATCAGCGCTACAAAGAAGTCTCGCTTCCCATCGGTCAAAAGGGCCATGCTGAATAAAGTGTCAAAACCAGAAATGCAGGACAGGCCATGGAGAAACGGGAGCCTGGCTACGCTGATGGGCGGGATGTAAATTGCCAACAGCCACTCTGGAGAAGTGCACGGTGTGTCCTGAAACATCTAAAAAACTGAGCTTAGGGAGCATAGGGCACATCCACTCATGGGCGTATAAATTGGGAAAACTAAAAATCAGCAAGACACAGGCACCCCAAAGTTTAGGGCTGCTCTGTTGACAAGAATCTCCACTTCGTTACACCTTAAATATCCCAGGAAAGAGAAAAATGGATAAAGAAGTTGTGGTCCTTATGTACAATGGAATATCACTCAGCCATGAAATCAACGTCATAAGGCTAGTAGCAGCATGATGAGTGGATTTAGGTACGAAGATTCTAAGTGAAATAAGTCACACAGAAAAAGACACTTATCATAAGATATGACTTATAGAGGGAATGTAAAAACCGCTACCCTTGAACTGAATTACAAAACAGAATAGAGTCACACGTTTAGAAAACACACTATGGCTGCTTAATGGGAAAGGTGAGGTGGGGTGATGCATACAGCAAGGGTTTCAAATTAGCTCAGATACCGTTCCATAAACCCAATATGTAATACACAAGCCCTACTCCTTCCTCAATGAATTGGACTCCACACCCCCTATTCACCGCCCAAGAATATATCTGACTAGTAAGAATCTTGAAACCTATGCATTGATATCTCTCTGTAAGTGAGTCAAGTGGGTGTAAAGCGGCAAAATCACAGCAGTGAAAAGCAGGTAAACCCCATTATAAAAATCAATTACTTTTAAAAACCCGTGAAACAAAGACAGTGAAAGAGAGAGAAATTCTTACAAAATTCGTTCAGGGGCTGTGATGCCACCTGGATTGACCATATCTAGACCCACAGCTGATTGAGACATAAGGGTGGACACTCTTGGGGCTGAGAGGTTTGGTGAGGTTGGGTGAGCAAACGCAGACCCTATAAAGTAATACTGCGTGGTACCCATCCCATGGGTCCCAAATCTCCAGGTTCAAGGGCATCTTCCTACATCGAAAACATTCATGAGAAACCCAGAAGATGGTACACCGTGTGATCGGGAAAGGTTTCTAAAACGCACCTCATTTCTCATCTCCTTGTGCTTGGGTTCGCCATTCCAGCCGCTTTACTAGCAATCTCCCTCCTTGGAGAATCAGCACCTTTAACCTCCTGTTCCGTACAGGTTGCAATTAGTCCTGAGGATGAACGGGAAGAGGGGGAACCAATGAGAGACTAGCTCTAGGTGTTGGGACAGGCACAGGTCACTCTATTTTCCCCTCAAGAAGAAGAATTAACCACAGGCTCAGCCTGCCGCCTGGGACCAGAATAGGGCCTGAAGCAATCCTGCGCTTTTGCGGCCAGCTCCGAAGAAAGCGAGTTGAAAAATGGAGCTCAGGGGCACTGCAATTCACAAACCTGCAGACTTATAAATGATGACTCTCGTCCACAAATATATTGAGGGAAGGAAACGAAGAGGATTTGAAAGCAAGGCAGAATTGCAGGAAACAGATTTCAGGAGGGGGATTCGAATCGCCTTTAAAGCACAGGAAAAGCGGCAAAACCTCGACAATGATGCCCTTGGCCAAAAAGGGCGTATGCGTTTTTTCCTGAATAGATTCAGGAAAAAACGCATACGCCCTTTTTGGCCAACCAAGCAACCTGGAAAGGCAAATCAGCGCTACAAAGAAGTCTCGCTTCCCATCGGTCAAAAGGGCCATGCTGAATAAAGTGTCAAAACCAGAAATGCAGGACAGGCCATGGAGAAACGGGAGCCTGGCTACGCTGATGGGCGGGATGTAAATTGCCAACAGCCACTCTGGAGAAGTGCACGGTGTGTCCTGAAACATCTAAAAAACTGAGCTTAGGGAGCATAGGGCACATCCACTCATGGGCGTATAAATTGGGAAAACTAAAAATCAGCAAGACACAGGCACCCCAAAGTTTAGGGCTGCTCTGTTGACAAGAATCTCCACTTCGTTACACCTTAAATATCCCAGGAAAGAGAAAAATGGATAAAGAAGTTGTGGTCCTTATGTACAATGGAATATCACTCAGCCATGAAATCAACGTCATAAGGCTAGTAGCAGCATGATGAGTGGATTTAGGTACGAAGATTCTAAGTGAAATAAGTCACACAGAAAAAGACACTTATCATAAGATATGACTTATAGAGGGAATGTAAAAACCGCTACCCTTGAACTGAATTACAAAACAGAATAGAGTCACACGTTTAGAAAACACACTATGGCTGCTTAATGGGAAAGGTGAGGTGGGGTGATGCATACAGCAAGGGTTTCAAATTAGCTCAGATACCGTTCCATAAACCCAATATGTAATACACAAGCCCTACTCCTTCCTCAATGAATTGGACTCCACACCCCCTATTCACCGCCCAAGAATATATCTGACTAGTAAGAATCTTGAAACCTATGCATTGATATCTCTCTGTAAGTGAGTCAAGTGGGTGTAAAGCGGCAAAATCACAGCAGTGAAAAGCAGGTAAACCCCATTATAAAAATCAATTACTTTTAAAAACCCGTGAAACAAAGACAGTGAAAGAGAGAGAAATTCTTACAAAATTCGTTCAGGGGCTGTGATGCCACCTGGATTGACCATATCTAGACCCACAGCTGATTGAGACATAAGGGTGGACACTCTTGGGGCTGAGAGGTTTGGTGAGGTTGGGTGAGCAAACGCAGACCCTATAAAGTAATACTGCGTGGTACCCATTCCATGGGTCCCAAATCTCCAGGTTCAAGGGCATCTTCCTACATCGAAAACATTCATGAGAAACCCAGAAGATGGTACACCGTGTGATCGGGAAAGGTTTCTAAAACGCACCTCATTTCTCATCTCCTTGTGCCTGGGTTCGCCATTCCAGCCGCTTTACTAGCAATCTCCCTCCTTGGAGAATCAGCACCTTTAACCTCCTGTTCCGTACAGGTTGCAATTAGTCCTGAGGATGAACGGGAAGAGGGGGAACCAATGAGAGACTAGCTCTAGGTGTTGGGACAGGCACAGGTCACTCTATTTTCCCCTCAAGAAGAAGAATTAACCACAGGCTCAGCCTGCCGCCTTGGACCAGAATAGGGCCTGAAGCAATCCTGCGCTTTTGCGGCCAGCTCCCAAGAAAGCGAGTTGAAAAATGGAGCTCAGGGGCACTGCAATTCACAAACCTGCAGACTTATAAATGATGACTCTCGTCCACAAATATATTGATGGAAGGCAACGAAGAGGATTTGAAAGCAAGGCAGAATTGCAGGAAACAGATTTCAGGAGGGGGATTCGAATCGCCTTTAAAGCACAGGAAAAGCGGCAAAACCTCGACAATGATGCCCTTGGCCAAAAAGGGCGTATGCGTTTTTTCCTGAATAGATTCAGGAAAAAACGCATACGCCCTTTTTGGCCAACCAAGCAACCTGGAAAGGCAAATCAGCGCTACAAAGAAGTCTCGCTTCCCATCGGTCAAAAGGGCCATGCTGAATAAAGTGTCAAAACCAGAAATGCAGGACAGGCCATGGAGAAACGGGAGCCTGGCTACGCTGATGGGCGGGATGTAAATTGCCAACAGCCACTCTGGAGAAGTGCACGGTGTGTCCTGAAACATCTAAAAAACTGAGCTTAGGGAGCATAGGGCACATCCACTCATGGGCGTATAAATTGGGAAAACTAAAAATCAGCAAGACACAGGCACCCCAAAGTTTAGGGCTGCTCTGTTGACAAGAATCTCCACTTCGTTACACCTTAAATATCCCAGGAAAGAGAAAAATGGATAAAGAAGTTGTGGTCCTTATGTACAATGGAATATCACTCAGCCATGAAATCAACGTCATAAGGCTAGTAGCAGCATGATGAGTGGATTTAGGTACGAAGATTCTAAGTGAAATAAGTCACACAGAAAAAGACACTTATCATAAGATATGACTTATAGAGGGAATGTAAAAACCGCTACCCTTGAACTGAATTACAAAACAGAATAGAGTCACACGTTTAGAAAACACACTATGGCTGCTTAATGGGAAAGGTGAGGTGGGGTGATGCATACAGCAAGGGTTTCAAATTAGCTCAGATACCGTTCCATAAACCCAATATGTAATACACAAGCCCTACTCCTTCCTCAATGAATTGGACTCCACACCCCCTATTCACCGCCCAAGAATATATCTGACTAGTAAGAATCTTGAAACCTATGCATTGATATCTCTCTGTAAGTGAGTCAAGTGGGTGTAAAGCGGCAAAATCACAGCAGTGAAAAGCAGGTAAACCCCATTATAAAAATCAATTACTTTTAAAAACCCGTGAAACAAAGACAGTGAAAGAGAGAGAAATTCTTACAAAATTCGTTCAGGGGCTGTGATGCCACCTGGATTGACCATATCTAGACCCACAGCTGATTGAGACATAAGGGTGGACACTCTTGGGGCTGAGAGGTTTGGTGAGGTTGGGTGAGCAAATGCAGACCCTATAAAGTAATACTGCGTGGTACCCATTCCATGGGTCCCAAATCTCCAGGTTCAAGGGCATCTTCCTACATCGAAAACATTCATGAGAAACCCAGAAGATGGTACACCGTGTGATCGGGAAAGGTTTCTAAAACGCACCTCATTTCTCATCTCCTTGTGCCTGGGTTCGCCATTCCAGCCGCTTTACTAGCAATCTCCCTCCTTGGAGAATCAGCACCTTTAACCTCCTGTTCCGTACAGGTTGCAATTTGTCCTGAGGATGAACGGGAAGAGGGGGAACCAATGAGAGACTAGCTCTAGGTGTTGGGACAGGCACAGGTCACTCTATTTTCCCCTCAAGAAGAAGAATTAACCACAGGCTCAGCCTGCCGCCTTGGACCAGAATAGGGCCTGAAGCAATCCTGCGCTTTTGCGGCCAGCTCCCAAGAAAGCGAGTTGAAAAATGGAGCTCAGGGGCACTGCAATTCACAAACCTGCAGACTTATAAATGATGACTCTCGTCCACAAATATATTGAGGGAAGGCAACGAAGAGGATTTGAAAGCAAGGCAGAATTGCAGGAAACAGATTTCAGGAGGGAGATTCGAATCGCCTTTAAAGCACAGGAAAAGCGGCAAAACCTCGACAATGATGCCCTTGGCCAAAAAGGGCGTATGCGTTTTTTCCTGAATAGATTCAGGAAAAAACGCATACGCCCTTTTTGGCCAACCAAGCAACCTGGAAAGGCAAATCAGCGCTACAAAGAAGTCTCGCTTCCCATCGGTCAAAAGGGCCATGCTGAATAAAGTGTCAAAACCAGAAATGCAGGACAGGCCATGGAGAAACGGGAGCCTGGCTACGCTGATGGGCGGGATGTAAATTGCCAACAGCCACTCTGGAGAAGTGCACGGTGTGTCCTGAAACATCTAAAAAACTGAGCTTAGGGAGCATAGGGCACATCCACTCATGGGCGTATAAATTGGGAAAACTAAAAATCAGCAAGACACAGGCACCCCAAAGTTTAGGGCTGCTCTGTTGACAAGAATCTCCACTTCGTTACACTTTAAATATCCCAGGAAAGAGAAAAATGGATAAAGAAGTTGTGGTCCTTATGTACAATGGAATATCACTCAGCCATGAAATCAACGTCATAAGGCTAGTAGCAGCATGATGAGTGGATTTAGGTACGAAGATTCTAAGTGAAATAAGTCACACAGAAAAAGACACTTATCATAAGATATGACTTATAGAGGGAATGTAAAAACCGCTACCCTTGAACTGAATTACAAAACAGAATAGAGTCACACGTTTAGAAAACACACTATGGCTGCTTAATGGGAAAGGTGAGGTGGGGTGATGCATACAGCAAGGGTTTCAAATTAGCTCAGATACCGTTCCATAAACCCAATATGTAATACACAAGCCCTACTCCTTCCTCAATGAATTGGACTCCACACCCCCTATTCACCGCCCAAGAATATATCTGACTAGTAAGAATCTTGAAACCTATGCATTGATATCTCTCTGTAAGTGAGTCAAGTGGGTGTAAAGCGGCAAAATCACAGCAGTGAAAAGCAGGTAAACCCCATTATAAAAATCAATTACTTTTAAAAACCCGTGAAACAAAGACAGTGAAAGAGAGAGAAATTCTTACAAAATTCGTTCAGGGGCTGTGATGCCACCTGGATTGACCATATCTAGACCCACAGCTGATTGAGACATAAGGGTGGACACTCTTGGGGCTGAGAGGTTTGGTGAGGTTGGGTGAGCAAACGCAGACCCTATAAAGTAATACTGCGTGGTACCCATTCCATGGGTCCCAAATCTCCAGGTTCAAGGGCATCTTCCTACATCGAAAACATTCATGAGAAACCCAGAAGATGGTACACCGTGTGATCGGGAAAGGTTTCTAAAACGCACCTCATTTCTCATCTCCTTGTGCCTGGGTTCGCCATTCCAGCCGCTTTACTAGCAATCTCCCTCCTTGGAGAATCAGCACCTTTAACCTCCTGTTCCGTACAGGTTGCAATTAGTCCTGAGGATGAACGGGAAGAGGGGGAACCAATGAGAGACTAGCTCTAGGTGTTGGGACAGGCACAGGTCACTCTATTTTCCCCTCAAGAAGAAGAATTAACCACAGGCTCAGCCTGCCGCCTTGGACCAGAATAGGGCCTGAAGCAATCCTGCGCTTTTGCGGCCAGCTCCCAAGAAAGCGAGTTGAAAAATGGAGCTCAGGGGCACTGCAATTCACAAACCTGCAGACTTATAAATGATGACTCTCGTCCACAAATATATTGAGGGAAGGCAACGAAGAGGATTTGAAAGCAAGGCAGAATTGCAGGAAACAGATTTCAGGAGGGAGATTCGAATCGCCTTTAAAGCACAGGAAAAGCGGCAAAACCTCGACAATGATGCCCTTGGCCAAAAAGGGCGTATGCGTTTTTTCCTGAATAGATTCAGGAAAAAACGCATACGCCCTTTTTGGCCAACCAAGCAACCTGGAAAGGCAAATCAGCGCTACAAAGAAGTCTCGCTTCCCATCGGTCAAAAGGGCCATGCTGAATAAAGTGTCAAAACCAGAAATGCAGGACAGGCCATGGAGAAACGGGAGCCTGGCTACGCTGATGGGCGGGATGTAAATTGCCAACAGCCACTCTGGAGAAGTGCACGGTGTGTCCTGAAACATCTAAAAAACTGAGCTTAGGGAGCATAGGGCACATCCACTCATGGGCGTATAAATTGGGAAAACTAAAAATCAGCAAGACACAGGCACCCCAAAGTTTAGGGCTGCTCTGTTGACAAGAATCTCCACTTCGTTACACCTTAAATATCCCAGGAAAGAGAAAAATGGATAAAGAAGTTGTGGTCCTTATGTACAATGGAATATCACTCAGCCATGAAATCAACGTCATAAGGCTAGTAGCAGCATGATGAGTGGATTTAGGTACGAAGATTCTAAGTGAAATAAGTCACACAGAAAAAGACACTTATCATAAGATATGACTTATAGAGGGAATGTAAAAACCGCTACCCTTGAACTGAATTACAAAACAGAATAGAGTCACACGTTTAGAAAACACACTATGGCTGCTTAATGGGAAAGGTGAGGTGGGGTGATGTATACAGCAAGGGTTTCAAATTAGCTCAGATACCGTTCCATAAACCCAATATGTAATACACAAGCCCTACTCCTTCCTCAGTGAATTGGACTCCACACCCCCTATTCACCGCCCAAGAATATATCTGACTAGTAAGAATCTTGAAACCTATGCATTGATATCTCTCTGTAAGTGAGTCAAGTGGGTGTAAAGCGGCAAAATCACAGCAGTGAAAAGCAGGTAAACCCCATTATAAAAATCAATTACTTTTAAAAACCCGTGAAACAAAGACAGTGAAAGAGAGAGAAATTCTTACAAAATTCGTTCAGGGGCTGTGATGCCACCTGGATTGACCATATATAGACCCACAGCTGATTGAGACATAAGGGTGGACACTCTTGGGGCTGAGAGGTTTGGTGAGGTTGGGTGAGCAAACGCAGACCCTATAAAGTAATACTGCGTGGTACCCATCCCATGGGTCCCAAATCTCCAGGTTCAAGGGCATCTTCCTACATCGAAAACATTCATGAGAAACCCAGAAGTTGGTACACCGTGTGATCGGGAAAGGTTTCTAAAACGCACCTCATTTCTCATCTCCTTGTGCTTGGGTTCGCCATTCCAGCCGCTTTACTAGCAATCTCCCTCCTTGGAGAATCAGCACCTTTAACCTCCTGTTCCGTACAGGTTGCAATTAGTCCTGAGGATGAACGGGAAGAGGGGGAAACAATGAGAGACTAGCTCTAGGTGTTGGGACAGGCACAGGTCACTCTATTTTCCCCTCAAGAAGAAGAATTAACCACAGGCTCAGCCTGCCGCCTGGGACTAGAATAGGGCCTGAAGCAATCCTGCGCTTTTGCGGCCAGCTCCCAAGAAAGCGAGTTGAAAAATGGAGCTCAGGGGCACTGCAATTCACAAACCTGCAGACTTATAAATGATGACTCTCGTCCACAAATATACTGATGGAAGGCAACGAAGAGGATTTGAAAGCAAGGCAGAATTGCAGGAAACAGATTTCAGGAGGGGGATTCGAATCGCCTTTAAAGCACAGGAAAAGCGGCAAAACCTCGACAATGATGCCCTTGGCCAAAAAGGGCGTATGCGTTTTTTCCTGAATATATTCAGGAAAAAACGCATACGCCCTTTTTGGCCAACCAAGCAACCTGGAAAGGCAAATCAGCGCTACAAAGAAGTCTCGCTTCCCATCGGTCAAAAGGGCCATGCTGAATAAAGTGTCAAAACCAGAAATGCAGGACAGGCCATGGAGAAACGGGAGCCTGGCTACGCTGATGGGCGGGATGTAAATTGCCAACAGCCACTCTGGAGAAGTGCACGGTGTGTCCTGAAACATCTAAAAAACTGAGCTTAGGGAGCATAGGGCACATCCACTCATGGGCGTATAAATTGGGAAAACTAAAAATCAGCAAGACAAAGGCACCCCAAAGTTTAGGGCTGCTCTGTTGACAAGAATCTCCACTTCGTTACACCTTAAATATCCCAGGAAAGAGAAAAATGGATAAAGAAGTTGTGGTCCTTATGTACAATGGAATATCACTCAGCCATGAAATCAACGTCATAAGGCTAGTAGCAGCATGATGAGTGGATTTAGGTACGAAGATTCTAAGTGAAATAAGTCACACAGAAAAAGACACTTATCATAAGATATGACTTATAGAGGGAATGTAAAAACCGCTACCCTTGAACTGAATTACAAAACAGAATAGAGTCACACGTTTAGAAAACACACTATGGCTGCTTAATGGGAAAGGTGAGGTGGGGTGATGCATACAGCAAGGGTTTCAAATTAGCTCAGATACCGTTCCATAAACCCAATATGTAATACACAAGCCCTACTCCTTCCTCAATGAATTGGACTCCACACCCCCTATTCACCGCCCAAGAATATATCTGACTAGTAAGAATCTTGAAACCTATGCATTGATATCTCTCTGTAAGTGAGTCAAGTGGGTGTAAAGCGGCAAAATCACAGCAGTGAAAAGCAGGTAAACCCCATTATAAAAATCAATTACTTTTAAAAACCCGTGAAACAAAGACAGTGAAAGAGAGAGTAATTCTTACAAAATTCGTTCAGGGGTTGTGATGCCACCTGGATTGACCATATCTAGACCCACAGCTGATTGAGACATAAGGGTGGACACTCTTGGGGCTGAGAGGTTTGGTGAGGTTGGGTGAGCAAACGCAGACCCTATAAAGTAATACTGCGTGGTACCCATTCCATGGGTCCCAAATCTCCAGGTTCAAGGGCATCTTCCTACATCGAAAACATGCATGAGAAACCCAGAATATGGTACACCGTGTGATCGGGAAAGGTTTCTAAAACGCACCTCATTTCTCATCTCCTTGTGCTTGGGTTCGCCATTCCAGCCGCTTTACTAGCAATCTCCCTCCTTGGAGAATCAGCACCTTTAACCTCCTGTTCCGTACAGGTTGCAATTTGTCCTGAGGATGAACGGGAAGAGGGGGAACCAATGAGAGACTAGCTCTAGGTGTTGGGACAGGCACAGGTCACTCTATTTTCCCATCAGGAAGAAGAATTAACCACAGGCTCAGCCTGCCGCCTGGGACCAGAATAGGGCCTGAAGCAATCCTGCGCTTTTGCGGCCAGCTCCCAAGAAAGCGAGTTGAAAAATGGAGCTCAGGGGCACTGCAATTCACAAACCTGCAGACTTATAAATGATGACTCTCGTCCACAAATATATTGAGGGAAGGCAACGAAGAGGATTTGAAAGCAAGGCAGAATTGCAGGAAACAGATTTCAGGAGGGAGATTCGAATCGCCTTTAAAGCACAGGAAAAGCGGCAAAACCTCGACAATGATGCCCTTGGCCAAAAAGGGCGTGTGCGTTTTTTCCTGAATAGATTCAGGAAAAAACGCATACGCCCTTTTTGGCCAACCAAGCAACCTGGAAAGGCAAATCAGCGCTACAAAGAAGTCTCGCTTCCCATCGGTCAAAAGGGCCATGCTGAATAAAGTATCAAAACCAGAAATGCAGGACAGGCCATGGAGAAACGGGAGCCTGGCTACGCTGATGGGCGGGATGTAAATTGCCAACAGCCACTCTGGAGAAGTGCACGGTGTGTCCTGAAACATCTAAAAAACTCAGCTTAGGGAGCATAGGGCACCTCCACTCATGGGCATATAAATTGGGAAAACTAAAAATCAGCAAGACACAGGCACCCCAAAGTTTAGGGCTGCTCTGTTGACAAGAATCTCCACTTCGTTACAACTTAAATATCCCACAAAAGAGAAAAATGGATAAAGAAGTTGTGGTCCTTATGTACAATGGAATATCACTCAGCCATGAAATCAACATCATAAGGCTAGTAGCAGCATGATGATTGGATTTAGGTACGACGATTCTAAGTGAAATAAGTCACACAGAAAAAGACACTTATCATAAGATATGACTTATAGAGGGAATGTAAAAACCGCTACCCTTGAACTGAATTACAAAACAGAATAGAGTCACACGTTTAGAAAACACACTATGGCTGCTTAATGGGAAAGGTGAGGTGGGGTGATGCATACAACAAGGGTTTCAAATTATCTCAGATACCGTTCCATAAACCCAATATGTAATAGACAAGCCCTACTCCTTCCTCAATGAATTGGACTCAACACCCCCAATTCACCGCCCAAGAATATATCTGACTAGTAAGAATCTTGAAACCTATGCATTGATGTCTCTCTGTAAGTGAGTCAAGTGGGTGTAAAGCGGCAAAATCACAGCAGTGAAAAGCAGGTAAACCCCATTATAAAAATCAATTACTTTTAAAAACCCGTGAAACAAAGACAGTGAAAGAGAGAGAAATTCTTACAAAATTCGTTCAGGGGCTGTGATGCCACCTGGATTGACCATATCTAGACCCACAGCTGATTGAGACATAAGGGTGGACACTCTTGGGGATGAGAGGTTTGGTGAGGTTGGGTGAGCAAACGCAGACCCTTTAAAGTAATACTGCGTGGTACCCATCCCATGGGTCCCAAATCTCCAGGTTCAAGGGCATCTTCCTACATCGAAAACATGCATGAGAAACCCAGAAGATGGTACACCGTGTGATCGGGAAAGGTTTGTAAAACGCACCTCATTTCTCATCTGCTTGTGCTTGGGTTCGCCATTCCAGCCGCTTTACTAGCAATCTCCCTCCTTGGAGAATCAGCACCTTTAACCTCCTGTTCCGTACAGGTTGCAATTAGTCCTGAGGATGAACGGGAAGAGGGGGAACCAATGAGAGACTAGCTCTAGGTGTTGGGACAGGCACAGGTCACTCTATTTTGCCCTCAAGAAGAAGAATTAACCACAGGCTCAGCCTGCCGCCTTGGACCAGAATAGGGCCTGAAGCAATCCTGCGCTTTTGCGGCCATCTCCCAAGAAAGCGAGTTGAAAAATGGAGCTCAGGGGCACTGCAATTCACAAACCTGCAGACTTATAAATGATGACTCTCGTCCACAAATATATTGATGGAAGGCAACGAAGAGGATTTGAAAGCAAGGCAGAATTGCAGGAAACAGATTTCAGGAGGGAGATTCGAATCGCCTTTAAAGCACAGGAAAAGCGGCAAAACCTCGACAATGATGCCCTTGGCCAAAGAGGGCGTATGCGTTTTTTCCTGAATATATTCAGGAAAAAACGCATACGCCCTCTTTGGCCAACCAAGCAACCTGGAAAGGCAAATCAGCGCTACAAAGAAGTCTCGCTTCCCATCGGTCAAAAGGGCCATGCTGAATAAAGTGTCAAAACCAGAAATGCAGGACAGGCCATGGAGAAACGGGAGCCTGGCTACGCTGATGGGCGGGATGTAAATTGCCAACAGCCACTCTGGAGAAGTGCACGGTGTGTCCTGAAACATCTAAAAAACTGAGCTTAGGGAGCATAAGGCACATCCACTCATGGGCGTATAAATTGGGAAAACTAAAAATCAGCAAGACACAGGCACCCCAAAGTTTAGGGCTGCTCTGTTGACAAGAATCTCCACTTCGTTACACCTTAAATATCCCAGGAAAGAGAAAAATGGATAAAGAAGTTGTGGTCCTTATGTACAATGGAATATCACTCAGCCATGAAATCAACGTCATAAGGCTAGTAGCAGCATGATGATTGGATTTAGGTACGACGATTCTAAGTGAAATAAGTCACACAGAAAAAGACACTTATCATAAGATATGACTTATAGAGGGAATGTAAAAACCGCTACCCTTGAACTGAATTACAAAACAGAATAGAGTCACACGTTTAGAAAACACACTATGGCTGCTTAATGGGAAAGGTGAGGTGGGGTGATGCATACAACAAGGGTTTCAAATTATCTCAGATACCGTTCCATAAACCCAATATGTAATAGACAAGCCCTACTCCTTCCTCAATGAATTGGTCTCGACACCCCCAATTCACCGCCCAAGAATATATCTGACTAGTAAGAATCTTGAAACCTATGCATTGATATCTCTCTGTAAGTGAGTCAAGTGGGTGTAAAGCGGCAAAATCACAGCAGTGAAAAGCAGGTAAACCCCATTATAAAAATCAATTACTTTTAAAAACCCGTGAAACAAAGACAGTGAAAGAGAGAGAAATTCTTACAAAATTCGTTCAGCGGCTGTAATGCCACCTGGATTGACCATATCTAGACCCACAGCTGATTGAGACATAAGGGTGGACACTCTTGGCGCTGAGAGGTTTGGTGAGGTTGGGTGAGCAAACGCAGACCCTTTAAAGTAATACTGCGTGGTACCCATCCCATGGGTCCCAAATCTCCAGGTTCAAGGGCATCTTCCTACATCGAAAACATGCATGAGAAACCCAGAAGATGGTACACCGTGTGATCGGGAAAGGTTTGTAAAACGCACCTCATTTCTCATCTGCTTGTGCTTGGGTTCGCCATTCCAGCCGCTTTACTAGCAATCTCCCTCCTTGGAGAATCAGCACCTTTAACCTCCTGTTCCGTACAGGTTGCAATTAGTCCTGAGGATGAACGGGAAGAGGGGGAACCAATGAGAGACTAGCTCTAGGTGTTGGGACAGGCACAGGTCACTCTATTTTCCCCTCAAGAAGAAGAATTAACCACAGGCTCAGCCTGCCGCCTTGGACCAGAATAGGGCCTGAAGCAATCCTGCGCTTTTGCGGCCATCTCCCAAGAAAGCGAGTTGAAAAATGGAGCTCAGGGGCACTGCAATTCACAAACCTGCAGACTTATAAATGATGACTCTCGTCCACAAATATATTGATGGAAGGCAACGAAGAGGATTTGAAAGCAAGGCAGAATTGCAGGAAACAGATTTCAGGAGGGAGATTCGAATCCCCTTTAAAGCACAGGAAAAGCGGCAAAACCTCGACAATGATGCCCTTGGCCAAAAAGGGCGTATGCGTTTTTTCCTGAATATATTCAGGAAAAAACGCATACGCCCTTTTTGGCCAACCAAGCAACCTGGAAAGGCAAATCAGCGCTACAAAGAAGTCTCGCTTCCCATCGGTCAAAAGGGCCATGCTGAATAAAGTGTCAAAACCAGAAATGCAGGACAGGCCATGGAGAAACGGGAGCCTGGCTACGCTGATGGGCGGGATGTAAATTGCCAACAGCCACTCTGGAGAAGTGCACGGTGTGTCCTGAAACATCTAAAAAACTGAGCTTAGGGAGCATAGGGCACATCCACACATGGGCGTATAAATTGGGAAAACTAAAAATCAGCAAGACACAGGCACCCCAAAGTTTAGGGCTGCTCTGTTGACAAGAATCTCCACTTCGTTACACCTTAAATATCCCAGGAAAGAGAAAAATGGATAAAGAAGTTGTGGTCCTTATGTACAATGGAATATCACTCAGCCATGAAATCAACGTCATAAGGCTAGTAGCAGCATGATGATTGGATTTAGGTACGACGATTCTAAGTGAAATAAGTCACACAGAAAAAGACACTTATCATAAGATATGACTTATAGAGGGAATGTAAAAACCGCTACCCTTGAACTGAATTACAAAACAGAATAGAGTCACACGTTTAGAAAACACACTATGGCTGCTTAACGGGAAAGGTGAGGTGGGGTGATGCATACAACAAGGGTTTCAAATTATCTCAGATACCGTTCCATAAACCCAATATGTAATAGACAAGCCCTACTCCTTCCTCAATGAATTGGTCTCGACACCCCCAATTCACCGCCCAAGAATATATCTGACTAGTAAGAATCTTGAAACCTATGCATTGATATCTCTCTGTAAGTGAGTCAAGTGGGTGTAAAGCGGCAAAATCACAGCAGTGAAAAGCAGGTAAACCCCATTATAAAAATCAATTACTTTTAAAAACCCGTGAAACAAAGACAGTGAAAGAGAGAGAAATTCTTACAAAATTCGTTCAGCGGCTGTAATGCCAACTGGATTGACCATATCTAGACCCACAGCTGATTGAGACATAAGGGTGGACACTCTTGGCGCTGAGAGGTTTGGTGAGGTTGGGTGAGCAAACGCAGACCCTTTAAAGTAATACTGCGTGGTACCCATCCCATGGGTCCCAAATCTCCAGGTTCAAGGGCATCTTCCTACATCGAAAACATGCATGAGAAACCCAGAAGATGGTACACCGTGTGATCGGGAAAGGTTTGTAAAACGCACCTCATTTCTCATCTGCTTGTGCTTGGGTTCGCCATTCCAGCCGCTTTACTAGCAATCTCCCTCCTTGGAGAATCAGCACCTTTAACCTCCTGTTCCGTACAGGTTGCAATTAGTCCTGAGGATGAACGGGAAGAGGGGGAACCAATGAGAGACTAGCTCTAGGTGTTGGGACAGGCACAGGTCACTCTATTTTGCCCTCAAGAAGAAGAATTAACCACAGGCTCAGCCTGCCGCCTTGGACCAGAATAGGGCCTGAAGCAATCCTGCGCTTTTGCGGCCATCTCCCAAGAAAGCGAGTTGAAAAATGGAGCTCAGGGGCACTGCAATTCACAAACCTGCAGACTTATAAATGATGACTCTCGTCCACAAATATATTGATGGAAGGCAACGAAGAGGATTTGAAAGCAAGGCAGAATTGCAGGAAACAGATTTCAGGAGGGAGATTCGAATCCCCTTTAAAGCACAGGAAAAGCGGCAAAACCTCGACAATGATGCCCTTGGCCAAAAAGGGCGTATGCGTTTTTTCCTGAATATATTCAGGAAAAAACGCATACGCCCTTTTTGGCCAACCAAGCAACCTGGAAAGGCAAATCAGCGCTACAAAGAAGTCTCGCTTCCCATCGGTCAAAAGGGCCATGCTGAATAAAGTGTCAAAACCAGAAATGCAGGACAGGCCATGGAGAAACGGGAGCCTGGCTACGCTGATGGGCGGGATGTAAATTGCCAACAGCCACTCTGGAGAAGTGCACGGTGTGTCCTGAAACATCTAAAAAACTGAGCTTAGGGAGCATAGGGCACATCCACACATGGGCGTATAAATTGGGAAAACTAAAAATCAGCAAGACACAGGCACCCCAAAGTTTAGGGCTGCTCTGTTGACAAGAATCTCCACTTCGTTACACCTTAAATATCCCAGGAAAGAGAAAAATGGATAAAGAAGTTGTGGTCCTTATGTACAATGGAATATCACTCAGCCATGAAATCAACGTCATAAGGCTAGTAGCAGCATGATGAGTGGATTTAGGTACGAAGATTCTAAGTGAAATAAGTCACACAGAAAAAGACACTTATCATAAGATATGACTTATAGAGGGAATGTAAAAACCGCTACCCTTGAACTGAATTACAAAACAGAATAGAGTCACACGTTTAGAAAACACACTATGGCTGCTTAATGGGAAAGGTGAGGTGGGGTGATGCATACAGCAAGGGTTTCAAATTAGCTCAGATACCGTTCCATAAACCCAATATGTAATACACAAGCCCTACTCCTTCCTCAATGAATTGGACTCCACACCCCCTATTCACCGCCGAAGAATATATCTGACTAGTAAGAATCTTGAAACCTATGCATTGATATCTCTCTGTAAGTGAGTCAAGTGGGTGTAAAGCGGCAAAATCGCAGCAGTTAAAAGCAGGTAAACCCCATTATAAAAATCAATTACTTTTAAAAACCCGTGAAACAAAGACAGTGAAAGAGAGAGAAATTCTTACAAAATTCGTTCAGGGGCTGTGATGCCACCTGGATTGACCATATCTAGACCCACAGCTGATTGAGATATAAGGGTGGACACTCTTGTCGCTGAGAGGTTTGATGAGGTTGGGTGAGCAAACGCAGACCCTTTAAAGTAATACTGCGTGGTACCCATCCCATGGGTCCCAAATCTCCAGGTTCAAGGGCATCTTCCTACATCGAAAACATGCATGAGAAACCCAGAAGATGGTACACCGTGTGATCGGGAAAGGTTTCTAAAACGCACCTCATTTCTCATCTCCTTGTGCTTGGGTTCGCCATTCCAGCCGCTTTACTAGCAATCTCCCTCCTTGGAGAATCAGCACCTTTAACCTCCTGTTCCGTACAGCTTGCAATTTGTCCTGAGGATGAAAGGGAAGAGGGGGAACCAATGAGAGACTAGCTCTAGGTGTTGGGACAGGCAGAGGTCACTCTATTTTCCCATCAGGAAGAAGAATTAACCACAGGCTCAGCCTGCCGCCTGGGAACAGAATAGGGCCTGAGGCAATCCTGCGCTTTTGCGGCCAGCGCCCAAGAAAGCGAGTTGAAAAATGGAGCTCAGGGGCACTGCAATTCACAAACCTGCAGACTTATAAATGATGACTCTCGTCCACAAATATATTGAGGGAAGGCAACGAAGAGGATTTGAAAGCAAGGCAGAATTGCAGGAAACAGATTTCAGGAGGGAGATTCGAATCGCCTTTAATGCACAGGAAAAGCGGCCAAACCTCGACAATGATGCCCTTGGCCAAAAAGGGCGTATGCGTTTTTTCCTGAATATATTCAGGAAAAAACGCATACGCCCTTTTTGGCCAACCAAGCAACCTGGAAAGGCAAATCAGCGCTACAAAGAAGTCTCGCTTCCCATCGGTCAAAAGGGCCATGCTGAATAAAGTGTCAAAACCAGAAATGCAGGACAGGCCATGGAGAAACGGGAGCCTGGCTACGCTGATGGGCGGGATGTAAATTGCCAACAGCCACTCTGGAGAAGTGCACGGTGTGTCCTGAAACATCTAAAAAACTGAGCTTAGGGAGCATAGGGCACATCCACTCATGGGCGTATAAATTGGGAAAACTAAAAATCAGCAAGACACAGGCACCCCAAAGTTTAGGGCTGCTCTGTTGACAAGAATCTCCACTTCGTTACACCTTAAATATCCCAGGAAAGAGAAAAATGGATAAAGAAGTTGTGGTCCTTATGTACAATGGAATATCACTCAGCCATGAAATCAACGTCATAAGGCTAGTAGCAGCATGATGAGTGGATTTAGGTACGAAGATTCTAAGTGAAATAAGTCACACAGAAAAAGACACTTATCATAAGATATGACTTATAGAGGGAATGTAAAAACCGCTATCCTTGAACTGAATTACAAAACAGAATAGAGTCACACGTTTAGAAAACAAACTATGGCTGCTTAATGGGAAAGGTGAGGTGGGGTGATGCATACAGCAAGGGTTTCAAATTAGCTCAGATACCGTTCCATAAACCCAATATGTAATACACAAGCCCTACTCCTTCCTCAATGAATTGGACTCCACACCCCCTATTCACCGCCCAAGAATATATCTGACTAGTAAGAATCTTGAAACCTATGCATTGATATCTCTCCGTAAGTGAGTCAAGTGGGTGTAAAGCGGCAAAATCACAGCAGTGAAAAGCAGGTAAACCCCATTATAAAAATCAATTACTTTTAAAAACCCGTGAAACAAAGACAGTGAAAGAGAGAGAAATTCTTACAAAATTCGTTCAGCGGCTATAATGCCACCTGGATTGACCATATCTAGACCCACAGCTGATTGAGACATAAGGGTGGACACTCTTGGCGCTGAGAGGTTTGGTGAGGTTGGGTGAGCAAACGCAGACCCTTTAAAGTAATACTGCGTGGTACCCATCCCATGGGTCCCAAATCTCCAGGTTCAAGGGCATCTTCCTACATCGAAAACATGCATGAGAAACCCAGAAGATGGTACACCGTGTGATCGGGAAAGGTTTCTAAAACGCACCTCATTTCTCATCTCCTTGTGCTTGGGTTCGCCATTCCAGCCGCTTTACTAGCAATCTCCCTCCTTGGAGAATCAGCACCTTTAACCTCCTGTTCCGTACAGGTTGCAATTTGTCCTGAGGATGAACGGGAAGAGGGGGAACCAATGAGAGACTAGCTCTAGGTGTTGTGACAGGCACAGGTCACTCTATTTTCCCTCAAGAAGAAGAATTAACCACAGGCTCAGCCTGCCGCCTGGGACTAGAATAGGGCCTGAAGCAATCCTGCGCTTTTGCGGCCAGCTCCCAAGAAAGCGAGTTGAAAAATGGAGCTCAGGGGCACTGCAATTCACAAACCTGCAGACTTATAAATGATGACTCTCGTCCACAAATATATTGAGGGAAGGCAACGAAGAGGATTTGAAAGCAAGGCAGAATTGCAGGAAACAGATTTCAGGAGGGAGATTCGAATCGCCTTTAAAGCACAGGAAAAGCGGCAAAACCTCGACAATGATGCCCTTGGCCAAAAAGGGCGTATGCGTTTTTTCCTGAATATATTCAGGAAAAAACGCATACGCCCTTTTTGGCCAACCAAGCAACCTGGAAAGGCAAATCAGCGCTACAAAGAAGTCTCGCTTCCCATCGGTCAAAAGGGCCATGCTGAATAAAGTGTCAAAACCAGAAATGCAGGACAGGCCATGGAGAAACGGGAGCCTGGCTACGCTGATGGGCGGGATGTAAATTGCCAACAGCCACTCTGGAGAAGTGCACGGTGTGTCCTGAAACATCTAAAAAACTGAGCTTAGGGAGCATAGGGCACATCCACTCATGGGCGTATAAATTGGGAAAACTAAAAATCAGCAAGACACAGGCACCCCAAAGTTTAGGGCTGCTCTGTTGACAAGAATCTCCACTTCGTTACACCTTAAATATCCCAGGAAAGAGAAAAATGGATAAAGAAGTTGTGGTCCTTATGTACAATGGAATATCACTCAGCCATGAAATCAACGTCATAAGGCTAGTAGCAGCATGATGAGTGGATTTAGGTACGAAGATTCTAAGTGAAATAAGTCACACAGAAAAAGACACTTATCATAAGATATGACTTATAGAGGGAATGTAAAAACCGCTACCCTTGAACTGAATTACAAAACAGAATAGAGTCACACGTTTAGAAAACACACTATGGCTGCTTAATGGGAAAGGTGAGGTGGGGTGATGCATACAGCAAGGGTTTCAAATTAGCTCAGATACCGTTCCATAAACCCAATATGTAATACACAAGCCCTACTCCTTCCTCAATGAATTGGACTCCACACCCCCTATTCACCGCCCAAGAATATATCTGACTAGTAAGAATCTTTAAACCTATGCATTGATATCTCTCTGTAAGTGAGTCAAGTGGGTGTAAAGCGGCAAAATCACAGCAGTGAAAAGCAGGTAAACCCCATTATAAAAATCAATTACTTTTAAAACCCCGTGAAACAAAGACAGTGAAAGAGAGAGAAATTCTTACAAAATTCGTTCAGGGGCTGTGATGCCACCTGGATTGACCATATCTAGACCCACAGCTGATTGAGACATAAGGGTGGACACTCTTGTGGCTGAGAGGTTTGGTGAGGTTGGGTGAGCAAACGCAGACCCTATAAAGTAATACTGCGTGGTACCCATCCCATGGGTCCCAAATCTCCAGGTTGAAGGGCATCTTCCTACATCGAAAACATTCATGAGAAACCCAGAAGATGGTAAACCGTGTGATCGGGAAAGGTTTCTAAAACGCACCTCATTTCTCATCTCCTTGTGCTTGGGTTCGCCATTCCAGCCGCTTTACTAGCAATCTCCCTCCTTGGAGAATCAGCACCTTTAACCTCCTGTTCCGAACAGGTTGCAATTAGTCCTGAGGATGAACGGGAAGAGGGGGAACCAATGAGAGACTAGCTCTAGGTGTTGGGACAGGCACAGGTCACTCTATTTTCCCCTCAAGAAGAAGAATTAACCACAGGCTCAGCCTGCCGCCTTGGACCAGAATAGGGCCTGAAGCAATCCTGCGCTTTTGCGGCCATCTCCCAAGAAAGCGAGTTGAAAAATGGAGCTCAGGGGCACTGCAATTCACAAACCTGCAGACTTATAAATGATGACTCTCGTCCACAAATATATTGATGGAAGGCAACGAAGAGGATTTGAAAGCAAGGCAGAATTGCAGGAAACAGATTTCAGGAGGGAGATTCGAATCGCCTTTAAAGCACAGGAAAAGCGGCAAAACCTCGACAATGATGCCCTTGGCCAAAAAGGGCGTAAGCGTTTTTTCCTGAATAGATTCAGGAAAAAACGCATACGCCCTTTTTGGCCAACCAAGCAACCTGGAAAGGCAAATCAGCGCTACAAAGAAGTCTCGCTTCCCATCGGTCAAAAGGGCCATGCTGAATAAAGTGTCAAAACCAGAAATGCAGGACAGGCCATGGAGAAACGGGAGCCTGGCTACGCTGATGGGCGGGATGTAAATTGCCAACAGCCACTCTGAAGAAGTGCACGGTGTGTCCTGAAACATCTAAAAAACTGAGCTTAGGGAGCATAGGGCACATCCACTCATGGGCGTATAAATTGGGAAAACTAAAAATCAGCAAGACACAGGCACCCCAAAGTTTAGGGCTGCTCTGTTGACAAGAATCTCCACTTCGTTACACCTTAAATATCCCAGGAAAGAGAAAAATGGATAAAGAAGTTGTGGTCCTTATGTACAATGGAATATCACTCAGCCATGAAATCAACGTCATAAGGCTAGTAGCAGCATGATGAGTGGATTTAGGTACGAAGATTCTAAGTGAAATAAGTCACACAGAAAAAGACACTTATCATAAGATATGACTTATAGAGGGAATGTAAAAACCGCTATCCTTGAACTGAATTACAAAACAGAATAGAGTCACACGTTTAGAAAACAAACTATGGCTGCTTAATGGGAAAGGTGAGGTGGGGTGATGCATACAGCAAGGGTTTCAAATTAGCTCAGATACCGTTCCATAAACCCAATATGTAATACACAAGCCCTACTCCTTCCTCAATGAATTGGACTCAACACCCCCAATTCACCGCCCAAGAATATATCTGACTAGTAAGAATCTTGAAACCTATGCATTGATATCTCTCTGTAAGTGAGTCAAGTGGGTGTAAAGCGGCAAAATCACAGCAGTGAAAAGCAGGTAAACCCCATTATAAAAATCAATTACTTTTAAAAACCCGTGAAACAAAGACAGTGAAAGAGAGAGAAATTCTTACAAAACTCGTTCAGCAGCTGTAATGCCACCTGGATTGACCATATCTAGACCCACAGCTGATTGAGACATAAGGGCGGAAACTCTTGGCGCTGAGAGGTTTGGTGAGGTTGGGTGAGCAAACGCAGACCCTTTAAAGTAGTACTGCGTGGTACCCATTCCATGGGTCCCAAATCTCCAGGTTCAAGGGCATCTTCCTACATCGAAAACATGCATGAGAAACCCAGAAGATGGTACACCGTGTGATCGGGAAAGGTTTGTAAAACGCACCTCATTTCTCATCTGCTTGTGCTTGGGTTCGCCATTCCAGCCGCTTTACTAGCAATCTCCCTCCTTGGAGAATCAGCACCTTTAACCTCCTGTTCCGTACAGGTTGCAATTAGTCCTGAGGATGAACGGGAACAGGGGGAACCAATGAGAGACTAGCTCTAGGTGTTGGGACAGGCACAGGTCACTCTATTTTCCCATCAAGAAGAAGAATTAACCACAGGCTCAGCCTGCCGCCTTGGACCAGAATAGGGCCTGAAGCAATCCTGCGCTTTTGCGGCCATCTCCCAAGAAAGCGAGTTGAAAAATGGAGCTCAGGGGCACTGCAATTCACAAACCTGCAGACTTATAAATGATGACTCTCGTCCACAAATATATTGATGGAAGGCAACGAAGAGGATTTGAAAGCAAGGCAGAATTGCAGGAAACAGATTTCAGGAGGGAGATTCGAATCGCCTTTAAAGCACAGGAAAAGCGGCAAAACCTCGACAATGATGCCCTTGGCCAAAAAGGGCGTATGCGTTTTTTCCTGAATATATTCAGGAAAAAACGCATACGCCCTTTTTGGCCAACCAAGCAACCTGGAAAGGCAAATCAGCGCTACAAAGAAGTCTCGCTTCCCATCGGTCAAAAGGGCCATGCTGAATAAAGTGTCAAAACCAGAAATGCAGGACAGGCCATGGAGAAACGGGAGCCTGGCTACGCTGATGGGCGGGATGTAAATTGCCAACAGCCACTCTGGAGAAGTGCACGGTGTGTCCTGAAACATCTAAAAAACTGAGCTTAGGGAGCATAAGGCACATCCACTCATGGGCGTATAAATTGGGAAAACTAAAAATCAGCAAGACACAGGCACCCCAAAGTTTAGGGCTGCTCTGTTGACAAGAATCTCCACTTCGTTACACCTTAAATATCCCAGGAAAGAGAAAAATGGATAAAGAAGTTGTGGTCCTTATGTACAATGGAATATCACTCAGCCATGAAATCAACGTCATAAGGCTAGTAGCAGCATGATGATTGGATTTAGGTACGACGATTCTAAGTGAAATAAGTCACACAGAAAAAGACACTTATCATAAGATATGACTTATAGAGGGAATGTAAAAACCGCTACCCTTGAACTGAATTACAAAACAGAATAGAGTCACACGTTTAGAAAACACACTATGGCTGCTTAATGGGAAAGGTGAGGTGGGGTGATGCATACAGCAAGGGTTTCAAATTAGCTCAGATACCGTTCCATAAACCCAATATGTAATACACAAGCCCTACTCCTTCCTCAATGAATTGGACTCCACACCCCCTATTCACCGCCCAAGAATATATCTGACTAGTAAGAATCTTGAAACCTATGCATTGATATCTCTCTGTAAGTGAGTCAAGTGGGTGTAAAGCGGCAAAATCACAGCAGTGAAAAGCAGGTAAACCCCATTATAAAAATCAATTACTTTTAAAAACCCGTGAAACAAAGACAGTGAAAGAGAGAGAAATTCTTACAAAATTCGTTCAGCGGCTGTAATGCCACCTGGATTGACCATATCTAGACCCACAGCTGATTGAGACATAAGGGTGGACACTCTTGGCGCTGAGAGGTTTGGTGAGGTTGGGTGAGCAAACGCAGACCCTTTAAAGTAATACTGCGTGGTACCCATCCCATGGGTCCCAAATCTCCAGGTTCAAGGGCATCTTCCTACATCGAAAACATGCATGAGAAACCCAGAAGATGGTACACCGTGTGATCGGGAAAGGTTTGTAAAACGCACCTCATTTCTCATCTGCTTGTGCTTGGGTTCGCCATTCCAGCCGCTTTACTAGCAATCTCCCTCCTTGGAGAATCAGCACCTTTAACCTCCTGTTCCGTACAGGTTGCAATTAGTCCTGAGGATGAACGGGAAGAGGGGGAACCAATGAGAGACTAGCTCTAGGTGTTGGGACAGGCACAGGTCACTCTATTTTCCCCTCAAGAAGAAGAATTAACCACAGGCTCAGCCTGCCGCCTTGGACCAGAATAGGGCCTGAAGCAATCCTGCGCTTTTGCGGCCATCTCCCAAGAAAGCGAGTTGAAAAATGGAGCTCAGGGGCACTGCAATTCACAAACCTGCAGACTTATAAATGATGACTCTCGTCCACAAATATATTGATGGAAGGCAACGAAGAGGATTTGAAAGCAAGGCAGAATTGCAGGAAACAGATTTCAGGAGGGAGATTCGAATCCCCTTTAAAGCACAGGAAAAGCGGCAAAACCTCGACAATGATGCCCTTGGCCAAAAAGGGCGTATGCGTTTTTTCCTGAATATATTCAGGAAAAAACGCATACGCCCTTTTTGGCCAACCAAGCAACCTGGAAAGGCAAATCAGCGCTACAAAGAAGTCTCGCTTCCCATCGGTCAAAAGGGCCATGCTGAATAAAGTGTCAAAACCAGAAATGCAGGACAGGCCATGGAGAAACGGGAGCCTGGCTACGCTGATGGGCGGGATGTAAATTGCCAACAGCCACTCTGGAGAAGTGCACGGTGTGTCCTGAAACATCTAAAAAACTGAGCTTAGGGAGCATAGGGCACATCCACACATGGGCGTATAAATTGGGAAAACTAAAAATCAGCAAGACACAGGCACCCCAAAGTTTAGGGCTGCTCTGTTGACAAGAATCTCCACTTCGTTACACCTTAAATATCCCAGGAAAGAGAAAAATGGATAAAGAAGTTGTGGTCCTTATGTACAATGGAATATCACTCAGCCATGAAATCAACGTCATAAGGCTAGTAGCAGCATGATGATTGGATTTAGGTACGACGATTCTAAGTGAAATAAGTCACACAGAAAAAGACACTTATCATAAGATATGACTTATAGAGGGAATGTAAAAACCGCTACCCTTGAACTGAATTACAAAACAGAATAGAGTCACACGTTTAGAAAACACACTATGGCTGCTTAACGGGAAAGGTGAGGTGGGGTGATGCATACAACAAGGGTTTCAAATTATCTCAGATACCGTTCCATAAACCCAATATGTAATAGACAAGCCCTACTCCTTCCTCAATGAATTGGTCTCGACACCCCCAATTCACCGCCCAAGAATATATCTGACTAGTAAGAATCTTGAAACCTATGCATTGATATCTCTCTGTAAGTGAGTCAAGTGGGTGTAAAGCGGCAAAATCACAGCAGTGAAAAGCAGGTAAACCCCATTATAAAAATCAATTACTTTTAAAAACCCGTGAAACAAAGACAGTGAAAGAGAGAGAAATTCTTACAAAATTCGTTCAGCGGCTGTAATGCCAACTGGATTGACCATATCTAGACCCACAGCTGATTGAGACATAAGGGTGGACACTCTTGGCGCTGAGAGGTTTGGTGAGGTTGGGTGAGCAAACGCAGACCCTTTAAAGTAATACTGCGTGGTACCCATCCCATGGGTCCCAAATCTCCAGGTTCAAGGGCATCTTCCTACATCGAAAACATGCATGAGAAACCCAGAAGATGGTACACCGTGTGATCGGGAAAGGTTTGTAAAACGCACCTCATTTCTCATCTGCTTGTGCTTGGGTTCGCCATTCCAGCCGCTTTACTAGCAATCTCCCTCCTTGGAGAATCAGCACCTTTAACCTCCTGTTCCGTACAGGTTGCAATTAGTCCTGAGGATGAACGGGAAGAGGGGGAACCAATGAGAGACTAGCTCTAGGTGTTGGGACAGGCACAGGTCACTCTATTTTGCCCTCAAGAAGAAGAATTAACCACAGGCTCAGCCTGCCGCCTTGGACCAGAATAGGGCCTGAAGCAATCCTGCGCTTTTGCGGCCATCTCCCAAGAAAGCGAGTTGAAAAATGGAGCTCAGGGGCACTGCAATTCACAAACCTGCAGACTTATAAATGATGACTCTCGTCCACAAATATATTGATGGAAGGCAACGAAGAGGATTTGAAAGCAAGGCAGAATTGCAGGAAACAGATTTCAGGAGGGAGATTCGAATCCCCTTTAAAGCACAGGAAAAGCGGCAAAACCTCGACAATGATGCCCTTGGCCAAAAAGGGCGTATGCGTTTTTTCCTGAATATATTCAGGAAAAAACGCATACGCCCTTTTTGGCCAACCAAGCAACCTGGAAAGGCAAATCAGCGCTACAAAGAAGTCTCGCTTCCCATCGGTCAAAAGGGCCATGCTGAATAAAGTGTCAAAACCAGAAATGCAGGACAGGCCATGGAGAAACGGGAGCCTGGCTACGCTGATGGGCGGGATGTAAATTGCCAACAGCCACTCTGGAGAAGTGCACGGTGTGTCCTGAAACATCTAAAAAACTGAGCTTAGGGAGCATAGGGCACATCCACACATGGGCGTATAAATTGGGAAAACTAAAAATCAGCAAGACACAGGCACCCCAAAGTTTAGGGCTGCTCTGTTGACAAGAATCTCCACTTCGTTACACCTTAAATATCCCAGGAAAGAGAAAAATGGATAAAGAAGTTGTGGTCCTTATGTACAATGGAATATCACTCAGCCATGAAATCAACGTCATAAGGCTAGTAGCAGCATGATGAGTGGATTTAGGTACGAAGATTCTAAGTGAAATAAGTCACACAGAAAAAGACACTTATCATAAGATATGACTTATAGAGGGAATGTAAAAACCGCTACCCTTGAACTGAATTACAAAACAGAATAGAGTCACACGTTTAGAAAACACACTATGGCTGCTTAATGGGAAAGGTGAGGTGGGGTGATGCATACAGCAAGGGTTTCAAATTAGCTCAGATACCGTTCCATAAACCCAATATGTAATACACAAGCCCTACTCCTTCCTCAATGAATTGGACTCCACACCCCCTATTCACCGCCGAAGAATATATCTGACTAGTAAGAATCTTGAAACCTATGCATTGATATCTCTCTGTAAGTGAGTCAAGTGGGTGTAAAGCGGCAAAATCGCAGCAGTTAAAAGCAGGTAAACCCCATTATAAAAATCAATTACTTTTAAAAACCCGTGAAACAAAGACAGTGAAAGAGAGAGAAATTCTTACAAAATTCGTTCAGGGGCTGTGATGCCACCTGGATTGACCATATCTAGACCCACAGCTGATTGAGATATAAGGGTGGACACTCTTGTCGCTGAGAGGTTTGATGAGGTTGGGTGAGCAAACGCAGACCCTTTAAAGTAATACTGCGTGGTACCCATCCCATGGGTCCCAAATCTCCAGGTTCAAGGGCATCTTCCTACATCGAAAACATGCATGAGAAACCCAGAAGATGGTACACCGTGTGATCGGGAAAGGTTTCTAAAACGCACCTCATTTCTCATCTCCTTGTGCTTGGGTTCGCCATTCCAGCCGCTTTACTAGCAATCTCCCTCCTTGGAGAATCAGCACCTTTAACCTCCTGTTCCGTACAGCTTGCAATTTGTCCTGAGGATGAAAGGGAAGAGGGGGAACCAATGAGAGACTAGCTCTAGGTGTTGGGACAGGCAGAGGTCACTCTATTTTCCCATCAGGAAGAAGAATTAACCACAGGCTCAGCCTGCCGCCTGGGAACAGAATAGGGCCTGAGGCAATCCTGCGCTTTTGCGGCCAGCGCCCAAGAAAGCGAGTTGAAAAATGGAGCTCAGGGGCACTGCAATTCACAAACCTGCAGACTTATAAATGATGACTCTCGTCCACAAATATATTGAGGGAAGGCAACGAAGAGGATTTGAAAGCAAGGCAGAATTGCAGGAAACAGATTTCAGGAGGGAGATTCGAATCGCCTTTAATGCACAGGAAAAGCGGCCAAACCTCGACAATGATGCCCTTGGCCAAAAAGGGCGTATGCGTTTTTTCCTGAATATATTCAGGAAAAAACGCATACGCCCTTTTTGGCCAACCAAGCAACCTGGAAAGGCAAATCAGCGCTACAAAGAAGTCTCGCTTCCCATCGGTCAAAAGGGCCATGCTGAATAAAGTGTCAAAACCAGAAATGCAGGACAGGCCATGGAGAAACGGGAGCCTGGCTACGCTGATGGGCGGGATGTAAATTGCCAACAGCCACTCTGGAGAAGTGCACGGTGTGTCCTGAAACATCTAAAAAACTGAGCTTAGGGAGCATAGGGCACATCCACTCATGGGCGTATAAATTGGGAAAACTAAAAATCAGCAAGACACAGGCACCCCAAAGTTTAGGGCTGCTCTGTTGACAAGAATCTCCACTTCGTTACACCTTAAATATCCCAGGAAAGAGAAAAATGGATAAAGAAGTTGTGGTCCTTATGTACAATGGAATATCACTCAGCCATGAAATCAACGTCATAAGGCTAGTAGCAGCATGATGAGTGGATTTAGGTACGAAGATTCTAAGTGAAATAAGTCACACAGAAAAAGACACTTATCATAAGATATGACTTATAGAGGGAATGTAAAAACCGCTACCCTTGAACTGAATTACAAAACAGAATAGAGTCACACGTTTAGAAAACACACTATGGCTGCTTAATGGGAAAGGTGAGGTGGGGTGATGCATACAGCAAGGGTTTCAAATTAGCTCAGATACCGTTCCATAAACCCAATATGTAATACACAAGCCCTACTCCTTCCTCAATGAATTGGACTCCACACCCCCTATTCACCGCCCAAGAATATATCTGACTAGTAAGAATCTTGAAACCTATGCATTGATATCTCTCTGTAAGTGAGTCAAGTGGGTGTAAAGCGGCAAAATCACAGCAGTGAAAAGCAGGTAAACCCCATTATAAAAATCAATTACTTTTAAAACCCCGTGAAACAAAGACAGTGAAAGAGAGAGAAATTCTTACAAAATTCGTTCAGGGGCTGTGATGCCACCTGGATTGACCATATCTAGACCCACAGCTGATTGAGACATAAGGGTGGACACTCTTGGGGCTGAGAGGTTTGGTGAGGTTGGGTGAGCAAACGCAGACCCTATAAAGTAATACTGCGTGGTACCCATCCCATGGGTCCCAAATCTCCAGGTTCAAGGGCATCTTCCTACATCGAAAACATTCATGAGAAACCCAGAAGATGGTACACCGTGTGATCGGGAAAGGTTTCTAAAACGCACCTCATTTCTCATCTCCTTGTGCTTGGGTTCGCCATTCCAGCCGCTTTACTAGCAATCTCCCTCCTTGGAGAATCAGCACCTTTAACCTCCTGTTCCGTACAGGTTGCAATTAGTCCTGAGGATGAACGGGAAGAGGGGGAACCAATGAGAGACTAGCTCTAGGTGTTGGGACAGGCACAGGTCACTCTATTTTCCCCTCAAGAAGAAGAATTAACCACAGGCTCAGCCTGCCGCCTTGGACCAGAATAGTGCCTGAAGCAATCCTGCGCTTTTGCGGCCAGCTCCCAAGAAAGCGAGTTGAAAAATGGAGCTCAGGGGCACTGCAATTCACAAACCTGCAGACTTATAAATGATGACTCTCGTCCACAAATATATTGATGGAAGGCAACGAAGAGGATTTGAAAGCAAGGCAGAATTGCAGGAAACAGATTTCAGGAGGGAGATTCGAATCGCCTTTAAAGCACAGGAAAAGCGGCGAAACCTCGACAATGATGCCCTTGGCCAAAAAGGGCGTATGCGTTTTTTCCTGAATATATTCAGGAAAAAACGCATACGCCCTTTTTGGCCAACCAAGCAACCTGGAAAGGCAAATCAGCGCTACAAAGAAGTCTCGCTTCCCATCGGTCAAAAGGGCCATGCTGAATAAAGTGTCAAAACCAGAAATGCAGGACAGGCCATGGAGAAACGGGAGCCTGGCTACGCTGATGGGCGGGATGTAAATTGCCAACAGCCACTCTGGAGAAGTGCACGGTGTGTCCTGAAACATCTAAAAAACTGAGCTTAGGGAGCATAGGGCACATCCACTCATGGGCGTATAAATTGGGAAAACTAAAAATCAGCAAGACACAGGCACCCCAAAGTTTAGGGCTGCTCTGTTGACAAGAATCTCCACTTCGTTACACCTTAAATATCCCAGGAAAGAGAAAAATGGATAAAGAAGTTGTGGTCCTTATGTACAATGGAATATCACTCAGCCATGAAATCAACGTCATAAGGCTAGTAGCAGCATGATGAGTGGATTTAGGTACGAAGATTCTAAGTGAAATAAGTCACACAGAAAAAGACACTTATCATAAGATATGACTTATAGAGGGAATGTAAAAACCGCTATCCTTGAACTGAATTACAAAACAGAATAGAGTCACACGTTTAGAAAACAAACTATGGCTGCTTAATGGGAAAGGTGAGGTGGGGTGATGCATACAGCAAGGGTTTCAAATTAGCTCAGATACCGTTCCATAAACCCAATATGTAATACACAAGCCCTACTCCTTCCTCAATGAATTGGACTCAACACCCCCAATTCACCGCCCAAGAATATATCTGACTAGTAAGAATCTTGAAACCTATGCATTGATATCTCTCTGTAAGTGAGTCAAGTGGGTGTAAAGCGGCAAAATCACAGCAGTGAAAAGCAGGTAAACCCCATTATAAAAATCAATTACTTTTAAAAACCCGTGAAACAAAGACAGTGAAAGAGAGAGAAATTCTTACAAAACTCGTTCAGCAGCTGTAATGCCACCTGGATTGACCATATCTAGACCCACAGCTGATTGAGACATAAGGGCGGAAACTCTTGGCGCTGAGAGGTTTGGTGAGGTTGGGTGAGCAAACGCAGACCCTTTAAAGTAGTACTGCGTGGTACCCATTCCATGGGTCCCAAATCTCCAGGTTCAAGGGCATCTTCCTACATCGAAAACATGCATGAGAAACCCAGAAGATGGTACACCGTGTGATCGGGAAAGGTTTCTAAAACGCACCTCATTTCTCATCTCCTTGTGCTCGGGTTCGCCATTCCAGCCGCTTTACTAGCAATCTCCCTCCTTGGAGAATCAGCACCTTTAACCTCCTGTTCCGTACAGCTTGCAATTTGTCCTGAGGATGAAAGGGAAGAGGGGGAACCAATGAGAGACTAGCTCTAGGTGTTGGGACAGGCAGAGGTCACTCTATTTTCCCATCAGGAAGAAGAATTAACCACAGGCTCAGCCTGCCGCCTGGGAACAGAATAGGGCCTGAGGCAATCCTGCGCTTTTGCGGCCAGCGCCCAAGAAAGCGAGTTGAAAAATGGAGCTCAGGGGCACTGCAATTCACAAACCTGCAGACTTATAAATGATGACTCTCGTCCACAAATATATTGAGGGAAGGCAACGAAGAGGATTTGAAAGCAAGGCAGAATTGCAGGAAACAGATTTCAGGAGGGAGATTCGAATCGCCTTTAATGCACAGGAAAAGCGGCAAAACCTCGACAATGATGCCCTTGGCCAAAAAGGGCGTATGCGTTTTTTCCTGAATATATTCAGGAAAAAACGCATACGCCCTTTTTGGCCAACCAAGCAACCTGGAAAGGCAAATCAGCGCTACAAAGAAGTCTCGCTTCCCATCGGTCAAAAGGGCCATGCTGAATAAAATGTCAAAACCAGAAATGCAGGACAGGCCATGGAAAAACGGGAGCCTGGCTACGCTGATGGGCGGGATGTAAATTGCCAACAGCCACTCTGGAGAAGTGCACGGTGTGTCCTGAAACATCTAAAAAACTGAGCTTAGGGAGCATAGGGCACATCCACTCATGGGGGTATAAATTGGGAAAACTAAAAATCAGCAAGACACAGGCACCCCAAAGTTTAGGGCTACTCTGTTGACAAGAATCTCCACTTCGTTACACCTTAAATATCCCAGGAAAGAGAAAAATGGATAAAGAAGTTGTGGTCCTTATGTACAATGGAATATCACTCAGCCATGAAATCAACGTCATAAGGCTAGTAGCAGCATGATGAGTGGATTTAGGTACGAAGATTCTAAGTGAAATAAGTCACACAGAAAAAGACACTTATCATAAGATATGACTTATAGAGGGAATGTAAAAACCGCTACCCTTGAACTGAATTACAAAACAGAATAGAGTCACACGTTTAGAAAACACACTATGGCTGCTTAACGGGAAAGGTGAGGTGGGGTGATGCATACAACAAGGGTTTCAAATTATCTCAGATACCGTTCCATAAACCCAATATGTAATAGACAAGCCCTACTCCTTCCTCAATGAATTGGACTCAACACCCCCAATTCACCGCCCAAGAATATATCTGACTAGTAAGAATCTTGAAACCTATGCATTGATATCTCTCTGTAAGTGAGTCAAGTGGGTGTAAAGCGGCAAAATCACAGCAGTGAAAAGCAGGTAAACCCCATTATAAAAATCAATTACTTTTAAAAACCCGTGAAACAAAGACAGTGAAAGAGAGAGAAATTCTTACAAAACTCGTTCAGCAGCTGTAATGCCACCTGGATTGACCATATCTAGACCCACAGCTGATTGAGACATAAGGGCGGACACTCTTGGCGCTGAGAGGTTTGGTGAGGTTGGGTGAGCAAACGCAGACCCTTTAAAGTAATACTGCGTGGTACCCATCCCATGGGTCCCAAATCTCCAGGTTCAAGGGCATCTTCCTACATCGAAAACATGCATGAGAAACCCAGAAGATGGTACACCGTGTGATCGGGAAAGGTTTCTAAAACGCACCTCATTTCTCATCTCCTTGTGCTCGGGTTCGCCATTCCAGCCGCTTTACTAGCAATCTCCCTCCTTGGAGAATCAGCACCTTTAACCTCCTGTTCCGTACAGCTTGCAATTTGTCCTGAGGATGAAAGGGAAGAGGGGGAACCAATGAGAGACTAGCTCTAGGTGTTGGGACAGGCAGAGGTCACTCTATTTTCCCATCAGGAAGAAGAATTAACCACAGGCTCAGCCTGCCGCCTTGGACCAGAATAGGGCCTGAAGCAATCCTGCGCTTTTGCGGCCAGCTCCGAAGAAAGCGAGTTGAAAAATGGAGCTCAGGGGCACTGCAATTCACAAACCTGCAGACTTATAAATGATGACTCTCGTCCACAAATATATTGATGGAAGGAAACGAAGAGGATTTGAAAGCAAGGCAGAATTGCAGGAAACAGATTTCAGGAGGGGGATTCGAATCGCCTTTAAAGCACAGGAAAAGCAGCAAAACCTCGACAATGATGCCCTTGGCCAAAAAGGGCGTATGCGTTTTTTCCTGAATATATTCAGGAAAAAACGCATACGCCCTTTTTGGCCAACCAAGCAACCTGGAAAGGCAAATCAGCGCTACAAAGAAGTCTCGCTTCCCATCGGTCAAAAGGGCCATGCTGAATAAAGTGTCAAAACCAGAAATGCAGGACAGGCCATGGAGAAACGGGAGCCTGGCTACGCTGATGGGCGGGATGTAAATTGCCAACAGCCACTCTGGAGAAGTGCACGGTGTGTCCTGAAACATCTAAAAAACTGAGCTTAGGGAGCATAGGGCACTTCCACTCATGGGGGTATAAATTGGGAAAACTAAAAATCAGCAAGACACAGGCACCCCAAAGTTTAGGGCTACTCTGTTGACAAGAATCTCCAATTCGTTACACCTTAAATATCCCAGGAAAGAGAAAAATGGATAAAGAAGTTGTGGTCCTTATGTACAATGGAATATCACTCAGCCATGAAATCAACGTCATAAGGCTAGTAGCAGCATGATGAGTGGATTTAGGTACGAAGATTCTAAGTGAAATAAGTCACACAGAAAAAGACACTTATCATAAGATATGACTTATAGAGGGAATGTAAAAACCGCTACCCTTGAACTGAATTACAAAACAGAATAGAGTCACACGTTTAGAAAACACACTATGGCTGCTTAATGGGAAAGGTGAGGTGGGGTGATGCATACAGCAAGGGTTTCAAATTAGCTCAGATACCGTTCCATAAACCCAATATGTAATACACAAGCCCTACTCCTTCCTCAATGAATTGGACTCCACACCCCCTATTCACCGCCCAAGAATATATCTGACTAGTAAGAATCTTTAAACCTATGCATTGATATCTCTCTGTAAGTGAGTCAAGTGGGTGTAAAGCGGCAAAATCACAGCAGTGAAAAGCAGGTAAACCCCATTATAAAAATCAATTACTTTTAAAACCCCGTGAAACAAAGACAGTGAAAGAGAGAGAAATTCTTACAAAATTCGTTCAGGGGCTGTGATGCCACCTGGATTGACCATATCTAGACCCACAGCTGATTGAGACATAAGGGTGGACACTCTTGGGGCTGAGAGGTTTGGTGAGGTTGGGTGAGCAAACGCAGACCCTATAAAGTAATACTGCGTGGTACCCATCCCATGGGTCCCAAATCTCCAGGTTCAAGGGCATCTTCCTACATCGAAAACATTCATGAGAAACCCAGAAGATGGTAAACCGTGTGATCGGGAAAGGTTTCTAAAACGCACCTCATTTCTCATCTCCTTGTGCTTGGGTTCGCCATTCCAGCCGCTTTACTAGCAATCTCCCTCCTTGGAGAATCAGCACCTTTAACCTCCTGTTCCGTACAGGTTGCAATTAGTCCTGAGGATGAACGGGAAGAGGGGGAACCAATGAGAGACTAGCTCTAGGTGTTGGGACAGGCACAGGTCACTCTATTTTCCCCTCAAGAAGAAGAATTAACCACAGGCTCAGCCTGCCGCCTTGGACCAGAATAGGGCCTGAAGCAATCCTGCGCTTTTGCGGCCATCTCCCAAGAAAGCGAGTTGAAAAATGGAGCTCAGGGGCACTGCAATTCACAAACCTGCAGACTTATAAATGATGACTCTCGTCCACAAATATATTGATGGAAGGCAACGAAGAGGATTTGAAAGCAAGGCAGAATTGCAGGAAACAGATTTCAGGAGGGAGATTCGAATCGCCTTTAAAGCACAGGAAAAGCGGCAAAACCTCGACAATGATGCCCTTGGCCAAAAAGGGCGTATGCGTTTTTTCCTGAATAGATTCAGGAAAAAACGCATACGCCCTTTTTGGCCAACCAAGCAACCTGGAAAGGCAAATCAGCGCTACAAAGAAGTCTCGCTTCCCATCGGTCAAAAGGGCCATGCTGAATAAAGTGTCAAAACCAGAAATGCAGGACAGGCCATGGAGAAACGGGAGCCTGGATACGCTGATGGGCGGGATGTAAATTGCCAACAGCCACTCTGGAGAAGTGCATGGTGTGTCCTGAAACATCTAAAAAACTGAGCTTAGGGAGCATAGGGCACATCCACTCATGGGCGTATAAATTGGGAAAACTAAAAATCAGCAAGACACAGGCACCCCAAAGTTTAGGGCTGCTCTGTTGACAAGAATCTCCACTTCGTTACACCTTAAATATCCCAGGAAAGAGAAAAATGGATAAAGAAGTTGTGGTCCTTATGTACAATGGAATATCACTCAGCCATGAAATCAACGTCATAAGGCTAGTAGCAGCATGATGAGTGGATTTAGGTACGAAGATTCTAAGTGAAATAAGTCACACAGAAAAAGACACTTATCATAAGATATGACTTATAGAGGGAATGTAAAAACCGCTACCCTTGAACTGAATTACAAAACAGAATAGAGTCACACGTTTAGAAAACACACTATGGCTGCTTAATGGGAAAGGTGAGGTGGGGTGATGCATACAGCAAGGGTTTCAAATTAGCTCAGATACCGTTCCATAAACCCAATATGTAATACACAAGCCCTACTCCTTCCTCAATGAATTGGACTCAACACCCCCAATTCACCGCCCAAGAATATATCTGACTAGTAAGAATCTTGAAACCTATGCATTGATATCTCTCTGTAAGTGAGTCAAGTGGGTGTAAAGCGGCAAAATCACAGCAGTGAAAAGCAGGTAAACCCCATTATAAAAATCAATTACTTTTAAAAACCCGTGAAACAAAGACAGTGAAAGAGAGAGAAATTCTTACAAAACTCGTTCAGCAGCTGTAATGCCACCTGGATTGACCATATCTAGACCCACAGCTGATTGAGACATAAGGGCGGAAACTCTTGGCGCTGAGAGGTTTGGTGAGGTTGGGTGAGCAAACGCAGACCCTTTAAAGTAGTACTGCGTGGTACCCATTCCATGGGTCCCAAATCTCCAGGTTCAAGGGCATCTTCCTACATCGAAAACATGCATGAGAAACCCAGAAGATGGTACACCGTGTGATCGGGAAAGGTTTCTAAAACGCACCTCATTTCTCATCTCCTTGTGCTCGGGTTCGCCATTCCAGCCGCTTTACTAGCAATCTCCCTCCTTGGAGAATCAGCACCTTTAACCTCCTGTTCCGTACAGCTTGCAATTTGTCCTGAGGATGAAAGGGAAGAGGGGGAACCAATGAGAGACTAGCTCTAGGTGTTGGGACAGGCAGAGGTCACTCTATTTTCCCATCAGGAAGAAGAATTAACCACAGGCTCAGCCTGCCGCCTGGGAACAGAATAGGGCCTGAGGCAATCCTGCGCTTTTGCGGCCAGCGCCCAAGAAAGCGAGTTGAAAAATGGAGCTCAGGGGCACTGCAATTCACAAACCTGCAGACTTATAAATGATGACTCTCGTCCACAAATATATTGAGGGAAGGCAACGAAGAGGATTTGAAAGCAAGGCAGAATTGCAGGAAACAGATTTCAGGAGGGAGATTCGAATCGCCTTTAATGCACAGGAAAAGCGGCAAAACCTCGACAATGATGCCCTTGGCCAAAAAGGGCGTATGCGTTTTTTCCTGAATATATTCAGGAAAAAACGCATACGCCCTTTTTGGCCAACCAAGCAACCTGGAAAGGCAAATCAGCGCTACAAAGAAGTCTCGCTTCCCATCGGTCAAAAGGGCCATGCTGAATAAAGTGTCAAAACCAGAAATGCAGGACAGGCCATGGAGAAACGGGAGCCTGGCTACGCTGATGGGCGGGATGTAAATTGCCAACAGCCACTCTGGAGAAGTGCACGGTGTGTCCTGAAACATCTAAAAAACTGAGCTTAGGGAGCATAGGGCACTTCCACTCATGGGGGTATAAATTGGGAAAACTAAAAATCAGCAAGACACAGGCACCCCAAAGTTTAGGGCTACTCTGTTGACAAGAATCTCCACTTCGTTACACCTTAAATATCCCAGGAAAGAGAAAAATGGATAAAGAAGTTGTGGTCCTTATGTACAATGGAATATCACTCAGCCATGAAATCAACGTCATAAGGCTAGTAGCAGCATGATGAGTGGATTTAGGTACGAAGATTCTAAGTGAAATAAGTCACACAGAAAAAGACACTTATCATAAGATATGACTTATAGAGGGAATGTAAAAACCGCTACCCTTGAACTGAATTACAAAACAGAATAGAGTCACACGTTTAGAAAACACACTATGGCTGCTTAACGGGAAAGGTGAGGTGGGGTGATGCATACAACAAGGGTTTCAAATTATCTCAGATACCGTTCCATAAACCCAATATGTAATAGACAAGCCCTACTCCTTCCTCAATGAATTGGACTCAACACCCCAAATTCACCGCCCAAGAATATATCTGACTAGTAAGAATCTTGAAACCTATGCATTGATATCTCTCTGTAAGTGAGTCAAGTGGGTGTAAAGCGGCAAAATCACAGCAGTGAAAAGCAGGTAAACCCCATTATAAAAATCAATTACTTTTAAAAACCCGTGAAACAAAGACAGTGAAAGAGAGAGAAATTCTTACAAAACTCGTTCAGCAGCTGTAATGCCACCTGGATTGACCATATCTAGACCCACAGCTGATTGAGACATAAGGGCGGACACTCTTGGCGCTGAGAGGTTTGGTGAGGTTGGGTGAGCAAACGCAGACCCTTTAAAGTAATACTGCGTGGTACCCATTCCATGGGTCCCAAATCTCCAGGTTCAAGGGCATCTTCCTACATCGAAAACATGCATGAGAAACCCAGAAGATGGTACACCGTGTGATCGGGAAAGGTTTCTAAAACGCACCTCATTTCTCATCTCCTTGTGCTCGGGTTCGCCATTCCAGCCGCTTTACTAGCAATCTCCCTCCTTGGAGAATCAGCACCTTTAACCTCCTGTTCCGTACAGCTTGCAATTTGTCCTGAGGATGAAAGGGAAGAGGGGGAACCAATGAGAGACTAGCTCTAGGTGTTGGGACAGGCAGAGGTCACTCTATTTTCCCATCAGGAAGAAGAATTAACCACAGGCTCAGCCTGCCGCCTTGGACCAGAATAGGGCCTGAAGCAATCCTGCGCTTTTGCGGCCAGCTCCGAAGAAAGCGAGTTGAAAAATGGAGCTCAGGGGCACTGCAATTCACAAACCTGCAGACTTATAAATGATGACTCTCGTCCACAAATATATTGATGGAAGGAAACGAAGAGGATTTGAAAGCAAGGCAGAATTGCAGGAAACAGATTTCAGGAGGGGGATTCGAATCGCCTTTAAAGCACAGGAAAAGCAGCAAAACCTCGACAATGATGCCCTTGGCCAAAAAGGGCGTATGCGTTTTTTCCTGAATATATTCAGGAAAAAACGCATACGCCCTTTTTGGCCAACCAAGCAACCTGGAAAGGCAAATCAGCGCTACAAAGAAGTCTCGCTTCCCATCGGTCAAAAGGGCCATGCTGAATAAAGTGTCAAAACCAGAAATGCAGGACAGGCCATGGAGAAACGGGAGCCTGGCTACGCTGATGGGCGGGATGTAAATTGCCAACAGCCACTCTGGAGAAGTGCACGGTGTGTCCTGAAACATCTAAAAAACTGAGCTTAGGGAGCATAGGGCACTTCCACTCATGGGGGTATAAATTGGGAAAACTAAAAATCAGCAAGACACAGGCACCCCAAAGTTTAGGGCTACTCTGTTGACAAGAATCTCCACTTCGTTACACCTTAAATATCCCAGGAAAGAGAAAAATGGATAAAGAAGTTGTGGTCCTTATGTACAATGGAATATCACTCAGCCATGAAATCAACGTCATAAGGCTAGTAGCAGCATGATGAGTGGATTTAGGTACGAAGATTCTAAGTGAAATAAGTCACACAGAAAAAGACACTTATCATAAGATATGACTTATAGAGGGAATGTAAAAACCGCTACCCTTGAACTGAATTACAAAACAGAATAGAGTCACACGTTTAGAAAACACACTATGGCTGCTTAACGGGAAAGGTGAGGTGGGGTGATGCATACAACAAGGGTTTCAAATTATCTCAGATACCGTTCCATAAACCCAATATGTAATAGACAAGCCCTACTCCTTCCTCAATGAATTGGACTCAACACCCCCAATTCACCGCCCAAGAATATATCTGACTAGTAAGAATCTTGAAACCTATGCATTGATATCTCTCTGTAAGTGAGTCAAGTGGGTGTAAAGCGGCAAAATCACAGCAGTGAAAAGCAGGTAAACCCCATTATAAAAATCAATTACTTTTAAAAACCCGTGAAACAAAGACAGTGAAAGAGAGAGAAATTCTTACAAAACTCGTTCAGCAGCTGTAATGCCACCTGGATTGACCATATCTAGACCCACAGCTGATTGAGACATAAGGGCGGACACTCTTGGCGCTGAGAGGTTTGGTGAGGTTGGGTGAGCAAACGCAGACCCTTTAAAGTAATACTGCGTGGTACCCATTCCATGGGTCCCAAATCTCCAGGTTCAAGGGCATCTTCCTACATCGAAAACATGCATGAGAAACCCAGAAGATGGTACACCGTGTGATCGGGAAAGGTTTCTAAAACGCACCTCATTTCTCATCTCCTTGTGCTCGGGTTCGCCATTCCAGCCGCTTTACTAGCAATCTCCCTCCTTGGAGAATCAGCACCTTTAACCTCCTGTTCCGTACAGCTTGCAATTTGTCCTGAGGATGAAAGGGAAGAGGGGGAACCAATGAGAGACTAGCTCTAGGTGTTGGGACAGGCAGAAGTCACTCTATTTTCCCATCAGGAAGAAGAATTAACCACAGGCTCAGCCTGCCGCCTGGGACCAGAATAAGGCCTGAAGCAATCCTGCGCTTTTGCGGCCAGCGCCCAAGAAAGCGAGTTGAAAAATGGAGCTCAGGGGCACTGCAATTCACAAACCTGCAGACTTATAAATGATGACTCTCGTCCACAAATATATTGAGGGAAGGCAACGAAGAGGATTTGAAAGCAAGGCAGAATTGCAGGAAACAGATTTCAGGAGGGAGATTCGAATCGCCTTTAAAGCACAGGAAAAGCGGCAAAACCTCGACAATGATGCCCTTGGCCAAAAAGGGCGTATGCGTTTTTTCCTGAATATATTCAGGAAAAAACGCATACGCCCTTTTTGGCCAACCAAGCAACCTGGAAAGGCAAATCAGCGCTACAAAGAAGTCTCGCTTCCCATCGGTCAAAAGGGCCATGCTGAATAAAGTGTCAAAACCAGAAATGCAGGACAGGCCATGGAGAAACGGGAGCCTGGCTACGCTGATGGGCGGGATGTAAATTGCCAACAGCCACTCTGGAGAAGTGCACGGTGTGTCCTGAAACATCTAAAAAACTGAGCTTAGGGAGCATAGGGCACATCCACTCATGGGCGTATAAATTGGGAAAACTAAAAATCAGCAAGACACAGGCACCCCAAAGTTTAGGGCTGCTCTGTTGACAAGAATCTCCACTTCGTTACACCTTAAATATCCCAGGAAAGAGAAAAATGGATAAAGAAGTTGTGGTCCTTATGTACAATGGAATATCACTCAGCCATGAAATCAACGTCATAAGGCTAGTAGCAGCATGATGAGTGGATTTAGGTACGAAGATTCTAAGTGAAATAAGTCACACAGAAAAAGACACTTATCATAAGATATGACTTATAGAGGGAATGTAAAAACCGCTACCCTTGAACTGAATTACAAAACAGAATAGAGTCACACGTTTAGAAAACACACTATGGCTGCTTAATGGGAAAGGTGAGGTGGGGTGATGCATACAGCAAGGGTTTCAAATTAGCTCAGATACCGTTCCATAAACCCAATATGTAATACACAAGCCCTACTCCTTCCTCAATGAATTGGACTCCACACCCCCTATTCACCGCCCAAGAATATATCTGACTAGTAAGAATCTTGAAACCTATGCATTGATATCTCTCTGTAAGTGAGTCAAGTGGGTGTAAAGCGGCAAAATCACAGCAGTGAAAAGCAGGTAAACCCCATTATAAAAATCAATTACTTTTAAAAACCCGTGAAACAAAGACAGTGAAAGAGAGAGAAATTCTTACAAAATTCGTTCAGGGGCTGTGATGCCACCTGGATTGACCATATCTAGACCCACAGCTGATTGAGACATAAGGGTGGACACTCTTGGGGCTGAGAGGTTTGGTGAGGTTGGGTGAGGAAACGCAGACCCTATAAAGTAATACTGCGTGGTACCCATTCCATGGGTCCCAAATCTCCAGGTTCAAGGGCATCTTCCTACATCGAAAACATTCATGAGAAACCCAGAAGATGGTACACCGTGTGATCGGGAAAGGTTTCTAAGACGCACCTCATTTCTCATCTCCTTGTGCTTGGGTTCGCCATTCCAGCCGCTTTACTAGCAATCTCCCTCCTTGGAGAATCAGCACCTTTAACCTCCTGTTCCGTACAGGTTGCAATTAGTCCTGAGGATGAACGGGAAGAGGGGGAACCAATGAGAGACTAGCTCTAGGTGTTGGGACAGGCACAGGTCACTCTATTTTCCCCTCAAGAAGAAGAATTAACCACAGGCTCAGCCTGCCGCCTTGGACCAGAATAGGGCCTGAAGCAATCCTGCGCTTTTGCGGCCAGCTCCGAAGAAAGCGAGTTGAAAAATGGAGCTCAGGGGCACTGCAATTCACAAACCTGCAGACTTATAAATGATGACTCTCGTCCACAAATATATTGATGGAAGGAAACGAAGAGGATTTGAAAGCAAGGCAGAATTGCAGGAAACAGATTTCAGGAGGGGGATTCGAATCGCCTTTAAAGCACAGGATAAGCAGCAAAACCTCGACAATGATGCCCTTGGCCAAAAAGGGCGTATGCGTTTTTTCCTGAATATATTCAGGAAAAAACGCATACGCCCTTTTTGGCCAACCAAGCAACCTGGAAAGGCAAATCAGCGCTACAAAGAAGTCTCGCTTCCCATCGGTCAAAAGGGCCATGCTGAATAAAGTGTCAAAACCAGAAATGCAGGACAGGCCATGGAGAAACGGGAGCCTGGCTACGCTGATGGGCGGGATGTAAATTGCCAACAGCCACTCTGGAGAAGTGCACGGTGTGTCCTGAAACATCTAAAAAACTGAGCTTAGGGAGCATAGGGCACATCCACTCATGGGGGTATAAATTGGGAAAACTAAAAATCAGCAAGACACAGGCACCCCAAAGTTTAGGGCTACTCTGTTGACAAGAATCTCCACTTCGTTACACCTTAAATATCCCAGGAAAGAGAAAAATGGATAAAGAAGTTGTGGTCCTTATGTACAATGGAATATCACTCAGCCATGAAATCAACGTCATAAGGCTAGTAGCAGCATGATGAGTGGATTTAGGTACGAAGATTCTAAGTGAAATAAGTCACACAGAAAAAGACACTTATCATAAGATATGACTTATAGAGGGAATGTAAAAACCGCTACCCTTGAACTGAATTACAAAACAGAATAGAGTCACACGTTTAGAAAACACACTATGGCTGCTTAACGGGAAAGGTGAGGTGGGGTGATGCATACAACAAGGGTTTCAAATTATCTCAGATACCGTTCCATAAACCCAATATGTAATAGACAAGCCCTACTCCTTCCTCAATGAATTGGACTCAACACCCCCAATTCACCGCCCAAGAATATATCTGACTAGTAAGAATCTTGAAACCTATGCATTGATATCTCTCTGTAAGTGAGTCAAGTGGGTGTAAAGCGGCAAAATCACAGCAGTGAAAAGCAGGTAAACCCCATTATAAAAATCAATTACTTTTAAAAACCCGTGAAACAAAGACAGTGAAAGAGAGAGAAATTCTTACAAAATTCGTTCAGCGGCTGTAATGCCACCTGGATTGACCATATCTAGACCCACAGCTGATTGAGACATAAGGGTGGACACTCTTGGGGCTGAGAGGTTTGGTGAGGTTGGGTGAGCAAACGCAGACCCTATAAAGTAATACTGCGTGGTACCCATTCCATGGGTCCCAAATCTCCAGGTTCAAGGGCATCTTCCTACATCGAAAACATTCATGAGAAACCCAGAAGATGGTACACCGTGTGATCGGGAAAGGTTTCTAAAACGCACCTCATTTCTCATCTCCTTGTGCTTGGGTTCGCCATTCCAGCCGCTTTACTAGCAATCTCCCTCCTTGGAGAATCAGCACCTTTAACCTCCTGTTCCGTACAGGTTGCAATTAGTCCTGAGGATGAACGGGAAGAGGGGGAACCAATGAGAGACTAGCTCTAGGTGTTGGGACAGGCACAGGTCACTCTATTTTCCCCTCAAGAAGAAGAATTAACCACAGGCTCAGCCTGCCGCCTTGGACCAGAATAGGGCCTGAAGCAATCCTGCGCTTTTGCGGCCAGCTCCGAAGAAAGCGAGTTGAAAAATGGAGCTCAGGCGCACTGCAATTCACAAACCTGCAGACTTATAAATGATGACTCTCGTCCACAAATATATTGATGGAAGGAAACGAAGAGGATTTGAAAGCAAGGCAGAATTGCAGGAAACAGATTTCAGGAGGGGGATTCGAATCGCCTTTAAAGCACAGGAAAAGCAGCAAAACCTCGACAATGATGCCCTTGGCCAAAAAGGGCGTATGCGTTTTTTCCTGAATATATTCAGGAAAAAACGCATACGCCCTTTTTGGCCAACCAAGCAACCTGGAAAGGCAAATCAGCGCTACAAAGAAGTCTCGCTTCCCATCGGTCAAAAGGGCCATGCTGAATAAAGTGTCAAAACCAGAAATGCAGGACAGGCCATGGAGAAACGGGAGCCTGGCTACGCTGATGGGCGGGATGTAAATTGCCAACAGCCACTCTGGAGAAGTGCACGGTGTGTCCTGAAACATCTAAAAAACTGAGCTTAGGGAGCATAGGGCACATCCACTCATGGGGGTATAAATTGGGAAAACTAAAAATCAGCAAGACACAGGCACCCCAAAGTTTAGGGCTACTCTGTTGACAAGAATCTCCACTTCGTTACACCTTAAATATCCCAGGAAAGAGAAAAATGGATAAAGAAGTTGTGGTCCTTATGTACAATGGAATATCACTCAGCCATGAAATCAACGTCATAAGGCTAGTAGCAGCATGATGAGTGGATTTAGGTACGAAGATTCTAAGTGAAATAAGTCACACAGAAAAAGACACTTATCATAAGATATGACTTATAGAGGGAATGTAAAAACCGCTACCCTTGAACTGAATTACAAAACAGAATAGAGTCACACGTTTAGAAAACACACTATGGCTGCTTAATGGGAAATGTGAGGTGGGGTGATGCATAGAGCAAGGGTTTCAAATTAGCTCAGATACCGTTCCATAAACCCAATATGTAATACACAAGCCCTACTCCTTCCTCAATGAATTGGACTCAACACCCCCTATTCACCGCCCAAGAATATATCTGACTAGTAAGAATCTTGAAACCTATGCATTGACATCTCTCTGTAAGTGAGTCAAGTGGGTGTAAAGCGGCAAAATCACAGCAGTGAAAAGCAGGTAAACCCCATTATAAAAATCAATTACTTTTAAAAACCCGTGAAACAAAGACAGTGAAAGAGAGAGAAATTCTTACAAAATTCGTTCAGGGGCTGTGATGCCACCTGGATTGACCATATCTAGACCCACAGCTGATTGAGACATAAGGGTGGACACTCTTGGGGCTGAGAGGTTTGGTGAGGTTGGGTGAGCAAACGCAGACCCTATAAAGTAATACTGCGTGGTACCCATCCCATGGGTCCCAAATCTCCAGGTTCAAGGGCATCATCCTACATCGAAAACATTCATGAGAAACCCAGAAGATGGTACACCGTGTGATCGGGAAAGGTTTCTAAAACGCACCTCATTTCTCATCTCCTTGTGCTTGGGTTCGTCATTCCAGCCGCTTTACTAGCAATCTCCCTCCTTGGAGAATCAGCACCTTTAACCTCCTGTTCCGTACAGGTTGCAATTAGTCCTGAGGATGAACGGGAAGAGGGGGAACCAATGAGAGACTAGCTCTAGGTGTTGGGACAGGCACAGGTCACTCTATTTTCCCCTCAAGAAGAATAATTAACCACAGACTCAGCCTGCCGCCTTGGACCAGAATAGGGCCTGAAGCAATCCTGCGCTTTTGCGGCCAGCTCCGAAGAAAGCGAGTTGAAAAATGGAGCTCAGGGGCACTGCAATTCACAAACCTGCAGACTTATAAATGATGACTCTCGTCCACAAATATATTGATGGAAGGCAACGAAGAGGATTTGAAAGCAAGGCAGAATTGCAGGAAACAGATTTCAGGAGGGGGATTCGAATCGCCTTTAAAGCACAGGAAAAGCAGCAAAACCTCGACATTGATGCCCTTGGCCAAAAAGGGCGTATGCGTTTTTTCCTGAATATATTCAGGAAAAAACGCATACGCCCTTTTTGGCCAACCAAGCAACCTGGAAAGGCAAATCAGCGCTACAAAGAAGTCTCGCTTCCCATCGGTCAAAAGGGCCATGCTGAATAAAGTGTCAAAACCAGAAATGCAGGACAGGCCATGGAGAAACGGGAGCCTGGCTACGCTGATGGGCGGGATGTAAATTGCCAACAGCCACTCTGGAGAAGTGCACGGTGTGTCCTGAAACATCTAAAAAACTGAGCTTAGGGAGCATAGGGCATATCCACTCATGGGGGTATAAATTGGGAAAACTAAAAATCAGCAAGACACAGGCACCCCAAAGTTTAGGGCTGCTCTGTTGACAAGAATCTCCACTTCGTTACACCTTAAATATCCCAGGAAAGAGAAAAATGGATAAAGAAGTTGTGGTCCTTATGTACAATGGAATATCACTCAGCCATGAAATCAACGTCATAAGGCTAGTAGCAGCATGATGAGTGGATTTAGGTACGAAGATTCTAAGTGAAATAAGTCACACAGAAAAAGACACTTATCATAAGATATGACTTATAGAGGGAATGTAAAAACCGCTACCCTTGAACTGAATTACAAAACAGAATAGAGTCACACGTTTAGAAAACACACTATGGCTGCTTAATGGGAAAGGTGAGGTGGGGTGATGCATACAGCAAGGGTTTCAAATTAGCTCAGATACCGTTCCATAAACCCAATATGTAATACACAAGCCCTACTCCTTCCTCAGTGAATTGGACTCCACACCCCCTATTCACCGCTCAAGAATATATCTGACTAGTAAGAATCTTGAAACCTATGCATTGATATCTCTCTGTAAGTGAGTCAAGTGGGTGTAAAGCGGCAAAATCACAGCAGTGAAAAGCAGGTAAACCCCATTATAAAAATCAATTACTTTTAAAAACCCGTGAAACAAAGACAGTGAAAGAGAGAGAAATTCTTACAAAATTCGTTCAGGGGCTGTGATGCCACCTGGATTGACCATATCTAGACCCACAGCTGATTGAGACATAAGGGTGGACACTCTTGGGGCTGAGAGGTTTGGTGAGGTTGGGTGAGCAAACGCAGACCCTATAAAGTAATACTGCGTGGTACCCATTCCATGGGTCCCAAATCTCCAGGTTCAAGGGCATCTTCCTACATCGAAAACATGCATGAGAAACCCAGAAGATGGTACACCGTGTGATCGGGAAAGGTTTCTAAAACGCACCTCATTTCTCATCTCCTTGTGCTTGGGTTCGCCATTCCAGCCGCTTTACTAGCAATCTCCCTCCTTGGAGAATCAGCACCTTTAACCTCCTGTTCCGTACAGGTTGCAATTTGTCCTGAGGATGAACGGGAAGAGGGGGAACCAATGAGAGACTAGCTCTAGGTGTTGGGACAGGCACAGGTCACTCTATTTTCCCCTGAAGAAGAAGAATTAACCACAGGCTCAGCCTGCCGCCTGGGACCAGAGTAGGGCCTGAAGCAATCCTGCACTTTTGCGGCCAGCTCCCAAGAAAGCGAGTTGAAAAATGGAGCTCAGGGGCACTGCAATTCACAAACCTGCAGACTTATAAATGATGACTCTCGTCCACAAATATATTGATGGAAGGCAACGAAGAGGATTTGAAAGCAAGGCAGAATTGCAGGAAACAGATTTCAGGAGGGAGATTCGAATCGCCTTTAAAGCACAGGAAAAGCGGCAAAACCTCGACAATGATGCCCTTGGGAAACAAGGGCGTATGCGTTTTTCCCTGAATAGATTCAGGAAAAAACGCATACGCCCTTTTTGGCCAACCAAGCAACCTGGAAAGGCAAATCAGCGCTACAAAGAAGTCTCGCTTCCCATCGGTCAAAAGGGCCATGCTGAATAAAGTGTCAAAACCAGAAATGCAGGACAGGCCATGGAGAAACGGGAGCCTGGCTACGCTGATGGGCGGGATGTAAATTGCCAACAGCCACTCTGGAGAAGTGCACGGTGTGTCCTGAAACATCTAAAAAACTGAGCTTAGGGAGCATAGGGCACCTCCACTCATGGGCGTATAAATTGGGAAAACTAAAAATCAGCAAGACACAGGCACCCCAAAGTTTAGGGCTGCTCTGTTGACAAGAATCTCCACTTCGTTACACCTTAAATATCCCAGGAAAGAGAAAAATGGATAAAGAAGTTGTGGTCCTTATGTACAATGGAATATCACTCAGCCATGAAATCAACGTCATAAGGCTAGTAGCAGCATGATGAGTGGATTTAGGTACGAAGATTCTAAGTGAAATAAGTCACACAGAAAAAGACACTTATCATAAGATATGACTTATAGAGGGAATGTAAAAACCGCTACCCTTGAACTGAATTACAAAACAGAATAGAGTCACACGTTTAGAAAACACACTATGGCTGCTTAATGGGAAAGGTGAGGTGGGGTGATGCATACAGCAAGGGTTTCAAATTAGCTCAGATACCGTTCCATAAACCCAATATGTAATACACAAGCCCTACTCCTTCCTCAGTGAATTGGACTCCACACCCCCTATTCACCGCTCAAGAATATATCTGACTAGTAAGAATCTTGAAACCTATGCATTGATATCTCTCTGTAAGTGAGTCAAGTGGGTGTAAAGCGGCAAAATCACAGCAGTGAAAAGCAGGTAAACCGCATTATAAAAATCAATTACTTTTAAAAACCCGTGAAACAAAGACAGTGAAAGAGAGAGAAATTCTTACAAAATTCGTTCAGGGGCTGTGATGCCATCTGGATTGACCATATCTAGACCCACAGCTGATTGAGACATAAGGGTGGACACTCTTGGGGCTGAGAGGTTTGGTGAGGTTGGGTGAGCAAACGCAGACCCTATAAAGTAATACTGCGTGGTACCCATTCCATGGGTCCCAAATCTCCAGGTTCAAGGGCATCTTCCTACATCGAAAACATGCATGAGAAACCCAGAAGATGGTACACCGTGTCATCAGGAAAGGTTTCTAAAACGCACCTCATTTCTCATCTCCTTGTGCTTGGGTTCGCCATTCCAGCCGCTTTACTAGCAATCTCCCTCCTTGGAGAATCAGCACCTTTAACCTCCTGTTCCGTACAGGTTGCAATTTGTCCTGAGGATGAACGGGAAGAGGGGGAACCAATGAGAGACTAGCTCTAGGTGTTGGGACAGGCACAGGTCACTCTATTTTCCCCTCAAGAAGAAGAATTAACCACAGGCTCAGCCTGCCGCCTGGGACCAGAATAGGGCCTGAAGCAATCCTGCGCTTTTGCGGCCAGCTCCCAAGAAAGCGAGTTGAAAAATGGAGCTCAGGGGCACTGCAATTCACAAACCTGCAGACTTATAAATGATGACTCTCGTCCACAAATATATTGATGGAAGGCAACGAAGAGGATTTGAAAGCAAGGCAGAATTGCAGGAAACAGATTTCAGGAGGGAGATTCGAATCGCCTTTAAAGCACAGGAAAAGCGGCAAAACCTCGATAATGATGCCCTTGGCCAACAAGGGCGTATGCGTTTTTTCCTGAATAGATTCAGGAAAAAACGCATACGCCCTTTTTGGCCAACCAAGCAACCTGGAAAGGCAAATCAGCGCTACAAAGAAGTCTCGCTTCCCATTGGTCAAAAGGGCCATGCTGAATAAAGTATCAAAACCAGAAATGCAGGACAGGCCATGGAGAAACGGGAGCCTGGCTACGCTGATGGGCGGGATGTAAATTGCCAACAGCCACTCTGGAGAAGTGCACGGTGTGTCCTGAAACATGTAAAAAACTCAGCTTAGGGAACATAGGGCACCTCCACTCATGGGCGTATAAATTGGGAAAACTAAAAATCAGCAAGACACAGGCACCCCAAAGTTTAGGGCTGCTCTGTTGACAAGAATCTCCACTTCGTTACACCTTAAATATCCCAGGAAAGAGAAAAATGGATAAAGAAGTTGTGGTCCTTATGTACAATGGAATATCACTCAGCCATGAAATCAACGTCATAAGGCTAGTAGCAGCATGATGAGTGGATTTAGGTACGAAGATTCTAAGTGAAATAAGTCACACAGAAAAAGACACTTATCATAAGATATGACTTATAGAGGGAATGTAAAAACCGCTACCCTTGAACTGAATTACAAAACAGAATAGAGTCACACGTTTAGAAAACACACTATGGCTGCTTAATGGGAAAGGTGAGGTGGGGTGATGCATACAGCAAGGGTTTCAAATTAGCTCAGATACCGTTCCATAAACCCAATATGTAATACACAAGCCCTACTCCTTCCTCAATGAATTGGACTCCACACCCCCTATTCACCGCCCAAGAATATATCTGACTAGTAAGAATCTTGAAACCTATGCATTGATATCTCTCTGTAAGTGATTCAAGAGGGTGTAAAGCGGCAAAATCACAGCAGTGAAAAGCAGGTAAACCCCATTATAAAAATCAATTACTTTTAAAAACCCGTGAAACAAAGACAGTGAAAGAGAGAGAAATTCTTACAAAATTCGTTCAGGGGCTGTGATGCCACCTGGATTGACCATATCTAGACCCACAGCTGATTTAGACATAAGGGTGGACACTCTTGGGGCTGAGAGGTTTGGTGAGGTTGGGTGAGCAAACGCAGACCCTATAAAGTAATACTGCGTGGTACCCATCCCATGGGTCCCAAATCTCCAGGTTCAAGGGCATCTTCCTACATCGAAAACATTCATGAGAAACCCAGAAGATGGTACACCGTGTGATCGGGAAAGGTTTCTAAAACGCACCTCATTTCTCATCTCCTTGTGCTTGGGTTCGCCATTCCAGCCGCTTTACTAGCAATCTCCCTCCTTGGAGAATCAGCACCTTTAACCTCCTGTTCCGTACAGGTTGCAATTAGTCCTGAGGATGAACGGGAAGAGGGGGAACCAATGAGAGACTAGCTCTAGGTGTTGGGACAGGCACAGGTCACTCTATTTTCCCCTCAAGAAGAAGAATTAACCACAGGCTCAGCCTGCCGCCTTGGACCAGAATAGGGCCTGAAGCAATCCTGCGCTTTTGCGGCCAGCTCCGAAGAAAGCGAGTTGAAAAATGGAGCTCAGGGGCACTGCAATTCACAAACCTGCAGACTTATAAATGATGACTCTCGTCCACAAATATATTGATGGAAGGAAACGAAGAGGATTTGAAAGCAAGGCAGAATTGCAGGAAACAGATTTCAGGAGGGGGATTCGAATCGCCTTTAAAGCACAGGAAAAGCGGCAAAACCTCGACAATGATGCCCTTGGCCAAAAAGGGCGTATGCGTTTTTTCCTGAATATATTCAGGAAAAAACGCATACGCCCTTTTTGGCCAACCAAGCAACCTGGAAAGGCAAATCAGCGCTACAAAGAAGTCTCGCTTCCCATCGGTCAAAAGGGCCATGCTGAATAAAGTGTCAAAACCAGAAATGCAGGACAGGCCATGGAGAAACGGGAGCCTGGCTACGCTGATGGGCGGGATGTAAATTGCCAACAGCCACTCTGGAGAAGTGCACGGTGTGTCCTGAAACATCTAAAAAACTGAGCTTAGGGAGCATAGGGCACATCTACTCATGGGCGTATAAATTGGGAAAACTAAAAATCAGCAAGACACAGGCACCCCAAAGTTTAGGGCTGCTCTGTTGACAAGAATCTCCACTTCGTTACACCTTAAATATCCCAGGAAAGAGAAAAATGGATAAAGAAGTTGTGGTCCTTATGTACAATGGAATATCACTCAGCCATGAAATCAACGTCATAAGGCTAGTAGCAGCATGATGAGTGGATTTAGGTACGAAGATTCTAAGTGAAATAAGTCACACAGAAAAAGACACTTATCATAAGATATGACTTATAGAGGGAATGTAAAAACCGCTACCCTTGAACTGAATTACAAAACAGAATAGAGTCACACGTTTAGAAAACACACTATGGCTGCTTAATGGGAAAGGTGAGGTGGGGTGATGCATACAGCAAGGGTTTCAAATTAGCTCAGATACCGTTCCATAAACCCAATATGTAATACACAAGCCCTACTCCTTCCTCAATGAATTGGACTCAACATCCCCTATTCACCGCCCAAGAATATATCTGACTAGTAAGAATCTTGAAACCTATGCATTGATATCTCTCTGTAAGTGAGTCAAGTGGGTGTAAAGCGGCAAAATCACAGCAGTGAAAAGCAGGTAAACCCCATTATAAAAATCAATTACTTTTAAAAACCCGTGAAACAAAGACAGTGAAAGAGAGAGAAATTCTTACAAAATTCGTTCAGGGGCTGTGATGCCACCTGGATTGACCATATCTAGACCCACAGCTGATTGAGACATAAGGGTGGACACTCTTGGGGCTGAGAGGTTTGGTGAGGTTGGGTGAGCAAACGCAGACCCTATAAAGTAATACTGCGTGGTACCCATCCCATGGGTCCCAAATCTCCAGGTTCAAGGGCATCTTCCTACATCGAAAACATTCATGAGAAACCCAGAAGATGGTACACCGTGTGATCGGGAAAGGTTTCTAAAACGCACCTCATTTCTCATCTCCTTGTGCTTGGGTTCGCCATTCCAGCCGCTTTACTAGCAATCTCCCTCCTTGGAGAATCAGCACCTTTAACCTCCTGTTCCGTACAGGTTGCAATTAGTCCTGAGGATGAACGGGAAGAGGGGGAACCAATGAGAGACTAGCTCTAGGTGTTGGGACAGGCACAGGTCACTCTATTTTCCCCTCAAGAAGAAGAATTAACCACAGGCTCAGCCTGCCGCCTGGGACCAGAATAGGGCCTGAAGCAATCCTGCGCTCTTGCGGCCAGCTACCAAGAAAGCGAGTTGAAAAATGGAGCTCAGGGGCACTGCAATTCACAAACCTGCAGACTTATAAATGATGACTCTCGTCCACAAATATATTGATGGAAGGCAACGAAGAGGATTTGAAAGCAAGGCAGAATTGCAGGAAACAGATTTCAGGAGGGAGATTCGAATCGCCTTTAAAGCACAGGAAAAGCGGCAAAACCTCGACAATGATACCCTTGGCCAAAAAGGGCGTATGCGTTTTTTCCTGAATATATTCAGGAAAAAACGCATACGCCCTTTTTGGCCAACCAAGCAACCTGGAAAGGCAAATCAGCGCTACAAAGAAGTCTCGCTTCCCATCGGTCAAAAGGGCCATGCTGAATAAAGTGTCAAAACCAGAAATGCAGGACAGGCCATGGAGAAACGGGAGCCTGGCTACGCTGATGGGCGGGATGTAAATTGCCAACAGCCACTCTGGAGAAGTGCACGGTGTGTCCTGAAACATCTAAAAAACTGAGCTTAGGGAGCATAGGGCACATCCACTCATGGGCGTATAAATTGGGAAAACTAAAAATCACCAAGACACAGGCACCCCAAAGTTTAGGGCTGCTCTGTTGACAAGAATCTCCACTTCGTTACACCTTAAATATCCCAGGAAAGAGAAAAATGGATAAAGAAATTGTGGTCCTTATGTACAATGGAATATCACTCAGCCATGAAATCAACGTCATAAGGCTAGTAGCAGCATGATGATTGGATTTAGGTACGACGATTCTAAGTGAAATAAGTCACACAGAAAAAGACACTTATCATAAGATATGACTTATAGAGGGAATGTAAAAACCGCTACCCTTGAACTGAATTACAAAACAGAATAGAGTCACACGTTTAGAAAACACACTATGGCTGCTTAACGGGAAAGGTGAGGTGGGGTGATGCATACAACAAGGGTTTCAAATTATCTCAGATACCCTTCCATAAACCCAATATGTAATAGACAAGCCCTACTCCTTCCTCAATGAATTGGACTCGACACCCCCAATTCACCGCCCAAGAATATATCTAACTAGTAAGAATCTTGAAACCTATGCATTGATATCTCTCTGTAAGTGAGTCAAGTGGGTGTAAAGCGGCAAAATCACAGCAGTGAAAAGCAGGTAAACCCCATTATAAAAATCAATTACTTTTAAAAACCCGTGAAACAAAGACAGTGAAAGAGAGAGAAATTCTTACAAAATTCGTTCAGCGGCTGTAATGCCACCTGGATTGACCATATCTAGACCCACAGCTGATTGAGACATAAGGGTGGACACTCTTGGCGCTGAGAGGTTTGGTGAGGTTGGGTGAGCAAACGCACACCCTTTAAAGTAATACTGCGTGGTACCCATCCCATGGGTCCCAAATCTCCAGGTTCAAGGGCATCTTCCTACATCGAAAACATGCATGAGAAACCCAGAAGATGGTACACCGTGTGATCGGGAAAGGTTTCTAAAACGCACCTCATTTCTCATCTCCTTGTGCTCGGGGTCGCCATTCCAGCCGCTTTACTAGCAATCTCCCTCCTTGGAGAATCAGCACCTTTAACCTCCTGTTCCGTACAGCTTGCAATTTGTCCTGAGGATGAAAGGGAAGAGGGGGAACCAATGAGGGACTAGCTCTAGGTGTTGGGACAGGCAGAGGTCACTCTATTTTCCCATCAGGAAGAAGAATTAACCACAGGCTCAGCCTGTCGCCTGGGACCAGAATAGGGCCTGAGGCAATCCTGCGCTTTTGCGGCCAGCGCCCAAGAAAGCGAGTTGAAAAATGGAGCTCAGGGGCACTGCAATTCACAAACCTGCAGACTTATAAATGATGACTCTCGTCCACAAATATATTGATGGAAGGAAACGAAGAGGATTTGAAAGCAAGGCAGAATTGCAGGAAACAGATTTCAGGAGGGAGATTCGAATCGCCTTTAAAGCACAGGAAAAGCGGCAAAACCTCGACAATGATGCCCTTGGCCAAAAAGGGCGTATGCGTTTTTTCCTGAATATATTCAGGAAAAAACGCATACGCCCTTTTTGGCCAACCAAGCAACCTGGAAAGGCAAATCAGCGCTACAAAGAAGTCTCGCTTCCCATCGGTCAAAAGGGCCATGCTGAATAAAGTGTCAAAACCAGAAATGCAGGACAGGCCATGGAGAAACGGGAGCCTGGCTACGCTGATGGGCGGGATGTAAATTGCCAACAGCCACTCTGGAGAAGTGCACGGTGTGTCCTGAAACATCTAAAAAACTCAGCTTAGGGAGCATAGGGCACATCCACTCATGGGCGTATAAATTGGGAAAACTAAAAATCAGCAAGACACAGGCACCCCAAAGTTTAGGGCTGCTCTGTTGACAAGAATCTCCACTTCGTTACACCTTAAATATCCCAGGAAAGAGAAAAATGGATAAAGAAGTTGTGGTCCTTATGTACAATGGAATATCACTCAGCCATGAAATCAACGTCATAAGGCTAGTAGCAGCATGATGATTGGATTTAGGTACGACGATTCTAAGTGAAATAAGTCACACAGAAAAAGGCACTTATCATAAGATATGACTTATAGAGGGAATGTAAAAATCGCTACCCTTGAACTGAATTACAAAACAGAATAGAGTCACACGTTTAGAAAACACACTATGGCTGCTTAACAGGAAAGGTGAGGTGGGGTGATGCATACAACAAGGGTTTCAAATTATCTCAGATACCGTTCCATAAACCCAATATGTAATAGACAAGCCCTACTCCTTCCTCAATGAATTGGACTCAACACCCCCAATTCACCGCCCAAGAATATATCTGACTAGTAAGAATCTTGAAACCTATGCATTGATATCTCTCTGTAAGTGAGTCAAGTGGGTGTAAAGCGGCAAAATCACAGCAGTGAAAAGCAGGTAAACCCCATTATAAAAATCAATTACTTTTAAAAACCCGTTAAACAAAGACAGTGAAAGAGAGAGAAATTCTTACAAAATTCGTTCAGCGGCTGTAATGCCACCTGGATTGACCATATCTAGACCCACAGCTGATTGAGACATAAGGGTGGACACTCTTGGGGCTGAGAGGTTTGGTGAGGTTGGGTGAGCAAACGCAGACCCTTTAAAGTAATACTGCGTGGTACCCATCCCATGGGTCCCAAATCTCCAGGTTCAAGGGCATCTTCCTACATCGAAAACATGCATGAGAAACCCAGAAGATGGTACACCGTGTGATCGGGAAAGGTTTCTAAAACGCACCTCATTTCTCATCTCCTTGTGCTCGGGTTCGCCATTCCAGCCGCTTTACTAGCAATCTCCTTCCTTGGAGAATCAGCACCTTTAACCTCCTGTTCCGTACAGCTTGCAATTTGTCCTGAGGATGAAAGGGAAGAGGGGGAACCAATGAGAGACTAGCTCTAGGTGTTGGGACAGGCACAGGTCACTCTATTTTCCCCTCAAGAAGAAGAATTAACCACAGGCTCAGCCTGCCGCCTGGGACCAGAATAGGGCCTGAAGCAATCCTGAGCTTTTGCGGCCAGCTCCCAAGAAAGCGAGTTGAAAAATGGAGCTCAGGGGCACTGCAATTCACAAACCTGCAGACTTATAAATGATGACTCTCGTCCACAAATATATTGATGGAAGGCAACGAAGAGGATTTGAAAGCAAGGCAGAATTGCAGGAAACAGATTTCAGGAGGGAGATTCGAATCGCCTTTAAAGCACAGGAAAAGCGGCAAAACCTCGACAATGATGCCCTTGGCCAAAAAGGGCGTATGCGTTTTTTCCTGAATATATTCAGGAAAAAACGCATACGCCCTTTTTGGCCAACCAAGCAACCTGGAAAGGCAAATCAGCGCTACAAAGAAGTCTCGCTTCCCATCGGTCAAAAGGGCCATGCTGAATAAAGTGTCAAAACCAGAAATGCAGGACAGGCCATGGAGAAACGGGAGCCTGGCTACGCTGATGGGCGGGATGTAAATTGCCAACAGCCACTCTGGAGAAGTGCACGGTGTGTCCTGAAACATCTAAAAAACTCAGCTTAGGGAGCATAGGGCACATCCACTCATGGGCGTATAAATTGGGAAAACTAAAAATCAGCAAGACACAGGCACCCCAAAGTTTAGGGCTGCTCTGTTGACAAGAATCTCCACTTCGTTACACCTTAAATATCCCAGGAAAGAGAAAAATGGATAAAGAAGTTGTGGTCCTTATGTACAATGGAATATCACTCAGCCATGAAATCAACGTCATAAGGCTAGTAGCAGCATGATGAGTGGATTTAGGTACGAAGATTCTAAGTGAAATAAGTCACACAGAAAAAGACACTTATCATAAGATATGACTTATAGAGGGAATGTAAAAACCGCTACCCTTGAACTGAATTACAAAACAGAATAGAGTCACACGTTTAGAAAACACACTATGGCTGCTTAATGGGAAAGGTGAGGTGGGGTGATGCATACAGCAAGGGTTTCAAATTAGCTCAGATACCGTTCCATAAACCCAATATGTAATACACAAGCCCTACTCCTTCCTCAATGAATTGGACTCCACACCCCCTATTCACCGCCCAAGAATATATCTGACTAGTAAGAATCTTGAAACCTATGCATTGATATCTCTCTGTAAGTGATTCAAGAGGGTGTAAAGCGGCAAAATCACAGCAGTGAAAAGCAGGTAAACCCCATTATAAAAATCAATTACTTTTAAAAACCCGTGAAACAAAGACAGTGAAAGAGAGAGAAATTCTTACAAAATTCGTTCAGGGGCTGTGATGCCACCTGGATTGACCATATCTAGACCCACAGCTGATTTAGACATAAGGGTGGACACTCTTGGGGCTGAGAGGTTTGGTGAGGTTGGGTGAGCAAACGCAGACCCTATAAAGTAATACTGCGTGGTACCCATCCCATGGGTCCCAAATCTCCAGGTTCAAGGGCATCTTCCTACATCGAAAACATTCATGAGAAACCCAGAAGATGGTACACCGTGTGATCGGGAAAGGTTTCTAAAACGCACCTCATTTCTCATCTCCTTGTGCTTGGGTTCGCCATTCCAGCCGCTTTACTAGCAATCTCCCTCCTTGGAGAATCAGCACCTTTAACCTCCTGTTCCGTACAGGTTGCAATTAGTCCTGAGGATGAACGGGAAGAGGGGGAACCAATGAGAGACTAGCTCTAGGTGTTGGGACAGGCACAGGTCACTCTATTTTCCCCTCAAGAAGAAGAATTAACCACAGGCTCAGCCTGCCGCCTTGGACCAGAATAGGGCCTGAAGCAATCCTGCGCTTTTGCGGCCAGCTCCGAAGAAAGCGAGTTGAAAAATGGAGCTCAGGGGCACTGCAATTCACAAACCTGCAGACTTATAAATGATGACTCTCGTCCACAAATATATTGATGGAAGGAAACGAAGAGGATTTGAAAGCAAGGCAGAATTGCAGGAAACAGATTTCAGGAGGGGGATTCGAATCGCCTTTAAAGCACAGGAAAAGCGGCAAAACCTCGACAATGATGCCCTTGGCCAAAAAGGGCGTATGCGTTTTTTCCTGAATATATTCAGGAAAAAACGCATACGCCCTTTTTGGCCAACCAAGCAACCTGGAAAGGCAAATCAGCGCTACAAAGAAGTCTCGCTTCCCATCGGTCAAAAGGGCCATGCTGAATAAAGTGTCAAAACCAGAAATGCAGGACAGGCCATGGAGAAACGGGAGCCTGGCTACGCTGATGGGCGGGATGTAAATTGCCAACAGCCACTCTGGAGAAGTGCACGGTGTGTCCTGAAACATCTAAAAAACTGAGCTTAGGGAGCATAGGGCACATCTACTCATGGGCGTATAAATTGGGAAAACTAAAAATCAGCAAGACACAGGCACCCCAAAGTTTAGGGCTGCTCTGTTGACAAGAATCTCCACTTCGTTACACCTTAAATATCCCAGGAAAGAGAAAAATGGATAAAGAAGTTGTGGTCCTTATGTACAATGGAATATCACTCAGCCATGAAATCAAAGTCATAAGGCTAGTAGCAGCATGATGAGTGGATTTAGGTACGAAGATTCTAAGTGAAATAAGTCACACAGAAAAAGACACTTATCATAAGATATGACTTATAGAGGGAATGTAAAAACCGCTACCCTTGAACTGAATTACAAAACAGAATAGAGTCACACGTTTAGAAAACACACTATGGCTGCTTAATGGGAAAGGTGAGGTGGGGTGATGCATACAGCAAGGGTTTCAAATTAGCTCAGATACCGTTCCATAAACCCAATATGTAATACACAAGCCCTACTCCTTCCTCAATGAATTGGACTCAACATCCCCTATTCACCGCCCAAGAATATATCTGACTAGTAAGAATCTTGAAACCTATGCATTGATATCTCTCTGTAAGTGAGTCAAGTGGGTGTAAAGCGGCAAAATCACAGCAGTGAAAAGCAGGTAAACCCCATTATAAAAATCAATTACTTTTAAAAACCCGTGAAACAAAGACAGTGAAAGAGAGAGAAATTCTTACAAAATTCGTTCAGGGGCTGTGATGCCACCTGGATTGACCATATCTAGACCCACAGCTGATTGAGACATAAGGGTGGACACTCTTGGGGCTGAGAGGTTTGGTGAGGTTGGGTGAGCAAACGCAGACCCTATAAAGTAATACTGCGTGGTACCCATCCCATGGGTCCCAAATCTCCAGGTTCAAGGGCATCTTCCTACATCGAAAACATTCATGAGAAACACAGAAGTTGGTACACCGTGTGATCGGGAAAGGTTTCTAAAACGCACCTCATTTCTCATCTCCTTGTGCTTGGGTTCGCCATTCCAGCCGCTTTACTAGCAATCTCCCTCCTTGGAGAATCAGCACCTTTAACCTCCTGTTCCGTACAGGTTGCAATTAGTCCTGAGGATGAACGGGAAAAGGGGGAACCAATGAGAGACTAGCTCTAGGTGTTGGGACAGGCACAGGTCACTCTATTTTCCCCTCAAGAAGAAGAATTAACCACAGGCTCAGCCTGCCGCCTTGGACCAGAATAGAGCCTGAAGCAATCCTGCGCTTTTGCGGCCAGCTCCGAAGAAAGCGAGTTGAAAAATGGAGCTCAGGGGCACTGCAATTCACAAACCTGCAGACTTATAAATGATGACTCTCGTCCACAAATATATTGATGGAAGGCAACGAAGAGGATTTGAAAGCAAGGCAGAATTGCAGGAAACAGATTTCAGGAGGGGGATTCGAATCGCCTTTAAAGCACAGGAAAAGCGGCAAAACCTCGACAATGATGCCCTTGGCCAAAAAGGGCGTATGCGTTTTTTCCTGAATATATTCAGGAAAAAACGCATACGCCCTTTTTGGCCAACCAAGCAACCTGGAAAGGCAAATCAGCGCTACAAAGAAGTCTCGCTTCCCATCGGTCAAAAGGGCCATGCTGAATAAAGTGTGAAAACCAGAAATGCAGGACAGGCCATGGAGAAACGGGAGCCTGGCTACGCTGATGGGCGGGATGTAAATTGCCAACAGCCACTCTGGAGAAGTGCACGGTGTGTCCTCAAACATCTAAAAAACTGAGCTTAGGGAGCATAGGGCACATCCACTCATGGGCGTATAAATTGGGAAAACTAAAAATCAGCAAGACACAGGCACCCCAAAGTTTAGGGCTGCTCTGTTGACAAGAATCTCCACTTCGTTACACCTTAAATATCCCAGGAAAGAGAAAAATGGATAAAGAAGTTGTGGTCCTTATGTACAATGGAATGTCACTCAGCCATGAAATCAACGTCATAAGGCTAGTAGCAGCATGATGAGTGGATTTAGGTACGAAGATTCTAAGTGAAATAAGTCACACAGAAAAAGACACTTATCATAAGATATGACTTATAGAGGGAATGTAAAAACCGCTACCCTTGAACTGAATTACAAAACAGAATAGAGTCACACGTTTAGAAAACACACTATGGCTGCTTAACGGGAAAGGTGAGGTGGGGTGATGCATACAACAAGGGTTTCAAATTATCTCAGATACCGTTCCATAAACCCAATATGTAATAGACAAGCCCTACTCCTTCCTCAATGAATTGGACTCAACACCCCCAATTCACCACCCAAGAATATATCTGACTAGTAAGAATCTTGAAACCTATGCATTGATATCTCTCTGTAAGTGAGTCAAGTGGGTGTAAAGCGGCAAAATCACAGCAGTGAAAAGCAGGTAAACCCCATTATAAAAATCAATTACTTTTAAAAACCCGTGAAACAAAGACAGTGAAAGAGAGAGAAATTCTTACAAAATTCGTTCAGCGGCTGTAATGCCACCTGGATTGACCATATCTAGACCCACAGCTGATTGAGACATAAGGGTGGACACTCTTGGGGCTGAGAGGTTTGGTGAGGTTGGGTGAGCAAACGCAGACCCTTTAAAGTAATACTGCGTGGTACCCATCCCATGGGTCCCAAATCTACAGGTTCAAGGGCATCTTCCTACATCGAAAACATGCATGAGAAACCCAGAAGATGGTACACCGTGTGATCGGGAAAGGTTTCTAAAACGCACCTCATTTCTCATCTCCTTGTGCTCGGGTTCGCCATTCCAACCGCTTTACTAGCAATCTCCCTCCTTGGAGAATCAGCACCTTTAACCTCCTGTTCCGTACAGCTTGCAATTTGTCCTGAGGATGAAAGGGAAGAGGGAGAACCAATGAGAGACAAGCTCTAGGTGTTGGGACAGGGAGAGGTCACTCTATTTTCCCATCAGGAAGAAGAATTAACCACAGGCTCAGCCTGCCCCCTGGGACCAGAATAGGGCCTGAAGCAATCCTGCGCTTTTGCGGCCAGCGCCCAAGAAAGCGAGTTGAAAAATGGAGCTCAGGGGCACTGCAATTCACAAACCTGCAGACTTATAAATGATGACTCTCGTCCACAAATATATTGATGGAAGGAAACGAAGAGGATTTGAAAGCAAGGCAGAATTGCAGGAAACAGATTTCAGGAGGGAGATTCGAATCGCCTTTAAAGCACAGGAAAAGCGGCAAAACCTCGACAATGATGCCCTTGGCCAAAAAGGGCGTATGCGTTTTTTCCTGAATATATTCAGGAAAAAACGCATACGCCCTTTTTGGCCAACCAAGCAACCTGGAAAGGCAAATCAGCGCTACAAAGAAGTCTCGCTTCCCATCGGTCAAAAGGGCCATGCTGAATAAAGTGTCAAAACCAGAAATGCAGGACAGGCCCTGGAGAAACGGGAGCCTGGCTACGCTGATGGGCGGGATGTAAATTGCCAACAGCCACTCTGGAGAAGTGCACGGTGTGTCCTGGAACATCTAAAAAACTGAGCTTAGGGAGCATAGGGCACATCCACTCATGGGCGTATAAATTGGGAAAACTAAAAATCAGCAAGACACAGGCACCCCAAAGTTTAGGGCTGCTCTGTTGACAAGAATCTCCACTTCGTTACACCTTAAATATCCCAGGAAAGAGAGAAATGGATAAAGAAGTTGTGGTCCTTATGTACAATGGAATATCACTCAGCCATGAAATCAACGTCATAAGGCTAGTAGCAGCATGATGATTGGATTTAGGTACGACGATTCTAAGTGAAATAAGTCACACAGAAAAAGGCACTTATCATAAGATATGACTTATAGAGGGAATGTAAAAACCGCTACCCTTGAACTGAATTACAAAACAGAATAGAGTCACACGTTTAGAAAACACACTATGGCTGCTTAACGGGAAAGGTGAGGTGGGGTGATGCATACAACAAGGGTTTCAAATTATCTCAGATACCGTTCCATAAACCCAATATGTAATAGACAAGCCCTACTCCTTCCCCAATGAATTGGACTCAACACCCCCAATTCACCGCCCAAGAATATATCTGACTAGTAAGAATCTTGAAACCTATGCATTGATATCTCTCTGTAAGTGAGTCAAGTGGGTGTAAAGCGGCAAAATCACAGCAGTGAAAAGCAGGTAAACCCCATTATAAAAATCAATTACTTTTAAAAACCCGTTAAACAAAGACAGTGAAAGAGAGAGAAATTCTTACAAAATTCGTTCAGCGGCTGTAATGCCACCTGGATTGACCATATCTAGACCCACAGCTGATTGAGACATAAGGGTGGACACTCTTGGGGCTGAGAGGTTTGGTGAGGTTGGGTGAGCAAACGCAGACCCCTTAAAGTAATACTGCGTGGTACCCATCCCATGGGTCCCAAATCTCCAGGTTCAAGGGCATCTTCCTACATCGAAAACATGCATGAGAAACCCAGAAGATGGTACACCGTGTGATCGGGAAAGGTTTCTAAAACGCACCTCATTTCTCATCTCCTTGTGCTCGGGTTCGCCATTCCAGCCGCTTTACTAGCAATCTCCCTCCTTGGAGAATCAGCACCTTTAACCTCCTGTTCCGTACAGCTTGCAATTTGTCCTGAGGATGAAAGGGAAGAGGGGGAACCAATGAGAGACTAGCTCTAGGTGTTGGGACAGGCAGAGGTCACTCTATTTTCCCATCAGGAAGAAGAATTAACCACAGGCTCAGCCTGCCGCCTGGGACCAGAATAGGGCCTGAAGCAATCCTGCGCTTTTGCGGCCAGCGCCCAAGAAAGCGAGTTGAAAAATGGAGCTCAGGGGCACTGCAATTCACAAACCTGCAGACTTATAAATGATGACTCTCGTCCACAAATATATTGAGGGAAGGCAACGAAGAGGATTTGAAAGCAAGGCAGAATTGCAGGAAACAGATTTCAGGAGGGAGATTCGAATCGCCTTTAAAGCACAGGAAAAGCGGCAAAACCTCGACAATGATGCCCTTGGCCAAAAAGGGCGTATGCGTTTTTTCCTGAATATATTCAGGAAAAAACGCATACGCCCTTTTTGGCCAACCAAGCAACCTGGAAAGGCAAATCAGCGCTACAAAGAAGTCTCGCTTCCCATCGGTCAAAAGGGCCATGCTGAATAAAGTGTCAAAACCAGAAATGCAGGACAGGCCATGGAGAAACGGGAGCCTGGCTACGCTGATGGGCGGGATGTAAATTGCCAACAGCCACTCTGGAGAAGTGCACGGTGTGTCCTGAAACATCTAAAAAACTCAGCTTAGGGAGCATAGGGCACATCCACTCATGGGCGTATAAATTGGGAAAACTAAAAATCAGCAAGACACAGGCACCCCAAAGTTTAGGGCTGCTCTGTTGACAAGAATCTCCACTTCGTTACACCTTAAATATCCCAGGAAAGAGAGAAATGGATAAAGAAGTTGTGGTCCTTCTGTACAATGGAATATCACTCAGCCATGAAATCAACGTCATAAGGCTAGTAGCAGCATGATGAGTGGATTTAGGTACGAAGATTCTAAGTGAAATAAGTCACACAGAAAAAACACTTATCATAAGATATGACTTATAGAGGGAATGTAAAAACCGCTACCCTTGAACTGAATTACAAAACAGAATAGAGTCACACGTTTAGAAAACACACTATGGCTGCTTAATGGGAAAGGTGAGGTGGGGTGATGCATACAACAAGGGTTTCAAATTATCTCAGATACCGTTCCATAAACCCAATATGTAATAGACAAGCCCTACTCCTTCCTCAATGAATTGGACTCAACACCCCCAATTCACCGCCCAAGAATATATCTGACTAGTAAGAATCTTGAAACCTATGCATTGATATCTCTCTGTAAGTGAGTCAAGTGGGTGTAAAGCGGCAAAATCACAGCAGTGAAAAGCAGGTAAAACCCATTATGAAAATCAATTACTTTTAAAAACCCGTGAAACAAAGACAGTGAAAGAGAGAGAAATTCTTACAAAATTCGTTCAGCGGCTGTAATGCCACCTGGATTGACCATATCTAGACCCACAGCTGATTGAGACATAAGGGTGGACACTCTTGGCGCTGAGAGGTTTGGTGAGGTTGGGTGAGCAAACGCAGACCCTTTAAAGTAATACTGTGTGGTACCCATCCCATGGGTCCCAAATCTCCAGGTTCAAGGGCATCTTCCTACATCGAAAACATGCATGAGAAACCCAGAAGATGGTACACCGTGTGATCGGGAAAGGTTTCTAAAACGCACCTCATTTCTCATCTCCTTGTGCTCGGGTTCGCCATTCCAGCCGCTTTACTAGCAATCTCCCTCCTTGGAGAATCAGCACCTTTAACCTCCTGTTCGGTACAGCTTGCAATTTGTCCTGAGGATGAAAGGGAAGAGGGGGAACCAATGAGAGACTAGCTCCAGGTGTTGGGACAGGCAGAGGTCACTCTATTTTCCCATCAGGAAGAAGAATTAACCACAGGCTCAGCCTGCCGCCTGGGACCAGAATAGGGCCTGAAGCAATCCTGCGCTTTTGCGGCCAGCGCCCAAGAAAGCGAGTTGAAAAATGGAGCTCAGGGGCACTGCAATTCACAAACCTGCAGATTTATAAATGATGACTCTCGTCCACAAATATATTGAGGGAAGGCAACGAAGAGGATTTGAAAGCAAGGCAGAATTGCAGGAAACAGATTTCAGGAGGGAGATTCGAATCGCCTTTAAAGCACAGGAAAAGCGGCAAAACCTCGACAATGATGCCCTTGGCCAAAAAGGGCGTATGCGTTTTTTCCTGAATATATTCAGGAAAAAACGCATACGCCCTTTTTGGCCAACCAAGCAACCTGGAAAGGCAAATCAGCGCTACAAAGAAGTCTCGCTTCCCATCGGTCAAAAGGGCCATGCTGAATAAAGTGTCAAAACCAGAAATGCAGGACAGGCTATGGAGAAACGGGAGCCTGGCTACGCTGATGAGCGGGATGTAAATTGCCAACAGCCACTCTGGAGAAGTGCACGGTGTGTCCTGAAACATCTAAAAAACTGAGCTTAGGGAGCATAGGGCACATCCACTCATGGGCGTATAAATTGGGAAAACTAAAAATCAGCAAGACACAGGCACCCCAAAGTTTAGGGCTGCTCTGTTGACAAGAATCTCCACTTCGTTACACCTTAAATATCCCAGGAAAGAGAAAAATGGATAAAGAAGTTGTGGTCCTTATGTACAATGGAATATCACTCAGCCATGAAATCAACGTCATAAGGCTAGTAGCAGCATGATGATTGGATTTAGGTACGACGATTCTAAGTGAAATAAGTCACACAGAAAAAGGCACTTATCATAAGATACGACTTATAGAGGGAATGTAAAAACCGCTACCCTTGAACTGAATTACAAAACAGAATAGAGTCACACGTTTAGAAAACACACTATGGCTGCTTAACGGGAAAGGTGAGGTGGGGTGATGCATACAACAAGGGTTTCAAATTATCTCAGATACCGTTCCATAAACCCAATATGTAATAGACAAGCCCTACTCCTTCCTCAATGAATTGCACTCAACACCCCCAATTCACCGCCCAAGAATATATCTGACTAGTAAGAATCTTGAAACCTATGCATTGATATCTCTCTGTAAGTGAGTCAAGTGGGTGTAAAGCGGCAAAATCACAGCACTGAAAAGCAGGTAAACCCCATTATAAAAATCAATTACTTTTAAAAACCCGTGAAACAAAGACAGTGAAAGAGAGAGAAATTCTTACAAAATTCGTTCAGCGGCTGTAATGCCACCTGGATTGACCATATCTAGACCCACAGCTGATTGAGACATAAGGGTGGACACTCTTGGGGCTGAGAGGTTTGGTGAGGTTGGGTGAGCAAACGCAGACCCTTTAAAGTAATACTGCGTGGTACCCATCCCATGGGTCCCAAATCTCCAGGTTCAAGGGCATCTTCCTACATCGAAAACATGCATGAGAAACCCAGAAGATGGTACACCGTGTGATCGGGAAAGGTTTCTAAAACGCACCTCATTTCTCATCTCCTTGTGCTCGGGTTCGCCATTCCAGCCGCTTTACTAGCAATCTCCCTCCTTGGAGAATCAGCACCTTTAACCTCCTGTTCGGTACAGCTTGCAATTTGTCCTGAGGATGAAAGGGAAGAGGGGGAACCAATGAGAGACTAGCTCCAGGTGTTGGGACAGGCAGAGGTCACTCTATTTTCCCATCAGGAAGAAGAATTAACCACAGGCTCAGCCTGCGGCCTGGGACCAGAATAGGGCCTGAAGCAATCCTGCGCTTTTGCGGCCAGCGCCCAAGAAAGCGAGTTGAAAAATGGAGCTCAGGGGCACTGCAATTCACAAACCTGCAGACTTATAAATGATGACTCTCGTCCACAAATATATTGAGGGAAGGCAACGAAGAGGATTTGAAAGCAAGGCAGAATTGCAGGAAACAGATTTCAGGAGGGAGATTCGAATCGCCTTTAAAGCACAGGAAAAGCGGCAAAACCTCGACAATGATGCCCTTGGCCAAAAAGGGCGTATGCGTTTTTTCCTGAATATATTCAGGAAAAAACGCATACGCCCTTTTTGGCCA